>NC_047022.1:15117554-15785826 GCF_902652985.1 Pecten maximus | reverse complement strand
ACACAAAGACTCCATGAAATATTTTACCGTAATTGGCTATGCTTTCCGGCCCACTTTGACGCTCGCGTGACCAATTTTCGTGTCAATATAAGAAGTCGAGACAGATATAAAAACAACTCAGAAAAAGACTGAGCACAATTAAGTAAAGCGAAACCATACTATTCGATAGAACTGACGATTTACATTTTGTAAAAATCCTACAAGGACTCTTCATCTCATAGTAAAGACTTTTTATGATGTAGGTGCTTATTAAAGGGATATAAATGAACAGCCAAGTTCAGATTTCGCGATAATTTTAGCTTGAAAGTATTTCAGTATTTCATCACGTGATCAATTCAGGGAAGCTGTAGAAGAAACACCTCGAGTCATATGTTAGAACACTTACCCACATACTTCTATATTTATCTCTGAAAAAGTCGATAGCCAGTTCTATGTGTTGTTGGCAGTTGCCGTTCACAGAATGATTTAAACAATTTGTATTTCCAGCGTCATAAAAGTCAGTAAGAGGAACGGAACAGTGTCCATATCTCCAAAGCCAGGTATAGATGACGGTGTATGTAGCTATGAACCACGTAACATGGACCATGTTGTCTAACACCACAGACAGCGAGAAAAGGAGGTAAATTCTATATAGGCATTGCTTTAAAATTTATCTAGATCAATGGCAGAAAACGTTCTTGGTACGAATAGAAGAACAATGACGATATGCACTGGTAAGTAAGCTACCGGTTAGCCCGCTACAGGATTTTTGTCGGCGTGCCAATAGATTGACGATTAAAAAAGGAACTTTGTACAGCCATGCATTGTAGAAAACGTCTCAAATAGAGGGAATACTCAACGAGCAATGTTACTTAATACATGACAGTCTTGTCAAGTTGATATCTTTACTGACGGAGTCAGAAATTTTGTATTAAGGATCAGCAGCATTGTTTATTACGCTCTAGAAAATGCCATACATAAGAGATATATGACATGCAAAGTACCTCTTTAATACAGTTCATAGTTCAGAGTTCAGAGTTCATCCGATATATCTGAAACATGCATTTCTCAATAGAAGAAGGAATTCACTCTTTACCTCTCATGTCTTTTACAATTTGATAAGTTATTTAATATTTGATCACAACTGCATACCTTCAAAGACATATAACGTAAAACAAATTTGCGCATGTAATATTGAAAGTGAGATTTAATTCTGAAACTTTGATATTGTAATCAATAAAATAAAATGAGCACAAACATGTTCAGATGTTTAAATTAATCCTCTTTGACTCCGTACATCGCTGGGAACCCTGTACCCCTTTACCTGGTGTGAGATATCCCTACATTACCCTGGACAGGTGTATCCACACTTTACCTGGTGTGAGATATCCTGTACTACCCTGGACAGGTGTATCACACTTAACCTGGTGTGAGATATCCTGTACTACCCTGGACAGGTGTGTCCACACTTTACCTGGTGTGAGATATCCCTACATTACCCTGGGCAGGTGTGTCCACACTTTACCTGGTGTGAGATATCCCTACATTACCCTGGACAGGTGTATAACAATTTACCTGGTGTGAGATATCCCTACATTACCCTGGACAGGTGTATCACACTTTACCTGGTGTGAGATATCCTGTACTACCCTGGACAGGTGTATCACACTTTACCTGGTGTTAGATATCCTGTACTACCCTGGACAGGTGTATCACACTTTACCTGCACTGAGATATCCTTGTAATATCCTGGACAGTTGTATACACACTGTATCTGGTGTGAGAGATCATTGTAATGCCCTGAATTGGGGGATATCGGGGAAGCCCTCCATGTTTTCAACAATTTCCTATCGTTGTGGCTTGGATAAAAAAACACAAAACATCGGTAATGTTTCGACATACCTGAATATACATGTCACCACACAAACAAATCAGTCACTTATTTTATGATCTATTTATGTACATCTTGAAGGTTCCCGTCACCTACTCCCTTCTTTGAGGCAATCTGCCCTGTCATTTATTTCAAAGATTTATTCCTTTCCACTACCTTAATGAATTAACTACAACTTTGTATTTTTACAGAATGAATTTTGTGATAATGTACGTGATTTGGCAAACTTAGAGGACCAATTTCCACTACTGGTCATATTTGGATTTTCCTGACCAAAAAGTTTATCTTATGTCTGACGGTGATCACAAAAGACGTGTTCACATGTGCTTATATTGAACAATGAAGTTGATACCAAAATATAAAGAAATGTATTCTCCATTCATATACATGAATATCTGAGGTTGAATCACTTAGGAACATCTACTTCTACGGTGTCGTATTGTTTAATAAATATGAAAAAATATTGTATATTGATTATTGTGGGGTTAGTTTTTATGTGGAACAGCTACGCTAGACGGGGTTAATTTCACCTAGAAACAGCTACAGTTACTGTATATTGGGTTATATATACTGCGGTACAGCTGATAGATACGGGACAGTGTTACTGAAAAACTGATACTATGTAAAGGGTTATTGTTACTGAAAAATAACTACTTCGCGGTTATTGTTACTGAGAAGCAACTACTGTATTTCTGAAGAACAGCTACATTATTATGCATCGATGGAAGCCTTTTGCTGGCCAGCCAATCTCTTACACAAGGGTTGAGATATCCTTGGTCACAGTATGGACCCATGTTTGATTTTTTTTCTCACATACTGTACTTAAAAGTAAAAACATTGTTAGTTGCTATGAATCATTTTCATCAAGCCCTTATAAAAATGAGCGTCAAAATTGATGCCGTTATCAAATGGCAACGTGGGTACCATTCATGAAATGATGACGTAACGCTGTTGTAAGTGGTGCCTTGGTGTTTGTCAGCTGTCTTTCCCTACCCCATGCCAGATCTATTTATTCAATCCCAAACAACCATGGGATTACTGTGTGAAGTATACGATAATTCCTTGTCCTTCCTTGAACAGGAGTATCCAAACCTTACCTGGTGTGACGTATCCTTGTCGAACTCTGAACAGGTGTATCCACACTTTACCTGGTGTGAGGTAACCTCGTCGTACGCTGAACAGGAGTATTCATACTTTACACGGTTATAACTCCATGGACTCAATATCGTCCTTGCATCAGAGTCTTAAGTAGAAAACAGGAATCACTCGGCCAATTGAGATGGAAACGTTAGGATTTTGGGTTAGGATCCTCCTAAGTTGTCATGGATCCGATGATCCTGGTGTTTGTCATTTTCATGTAATCTTTGAGCTGATATCTCTCTTTCTCGTTCTCAAGTTGAGATGTCATGAATGTGGGAAAAATACTTTTTTAATATTTGCATGTACATATAATGCATAGATTTCTGTGCATCTCCAATGTATTTTTAACATCTTCCAACATGTATTGTTAGTCGTTACAGTGGGGTTATCTGCCCGGTATTTAATTTGACAGTTTTGTTCATATTCAACGTCAAGTATTTACTACAGCTTTTTATTTTTACAGAGTTAATTCTGTGATTATGTGTGCGATTTTGCCAACCTAGAAAACCAATGTCAATTACTGGTCATCCTGGACTTTCCTGACCGAAACGTTTATCTTAGTCCTGATACGCTGTCACAAAAAAGTTGCAACAGACTTTGTTAAACGTTATTTTTCCTGAACATTGGAGTCCACTTCTATCAGTTGAAGTCGAAAGTTATTTTTGTGTGTTCTCCGAGCAAATTTTCATTGCACAATAAAGTTGATATAAAAATATTAAGAAATATATTCTCTATTCATAACCAGGTTAGACTGTTTAAAACTTTATCGGACATTTTTAGTCCACTGGAAACATTTTTGAGAGTGCTTTGTATCAGTGGAAAGAACAGAATAACCTTCTTCATGGATTTGACGTATTACTGTATTAAAGCTGAGGGACTGAAACAGTGCTAATACAGGATATGGATGTTTAACTGTCGGCAAAGTGTTTGGACTAAAATGTTAGCTAGAATGCATTTAGGAGATGGGGAGATAATTGTTCTTATTTCCTGGTCATATGTCCTCATATTTACAAAACAAAAACCAGGCTAAATCCAAGACGAAGTTTAATCATAAAATGATTATTGATCACTGAAAGCATTTTATCTGCGTTATATATGTTTTGATAAGTTACCCTGAAGAAGGGAAGTAAATCTTACAGAGTCAAGGGGATACACTTCCTGTTACCATAGCTACATTTAAACAGGATGCTATTTGAGTGTCTAAACAATAGTGTTCAAAATATAAAAGGTTTGGAGCTACTTAGTGATTCTTTTATACATGTAGATAAAGTAGGATGGATTTGATCATAAATATTTGAAAATATGCTTTTTTTAATATCATGGAGGCATTAAAGATGCCGATGAAATAGCTGTCAAGCTTTTTAAACTTTTAAAATTCTGCTTTATTTTGTTATTGTTTTCTTTATTGGTGTGTTCTGAGACAATAGCTTTAAATACCTTAGTGATTTGAATGGATTGACATGTTTATACTCAACTAGAAACGAAAAGGACTTAGCTCGAAACTCTAGAATTAGACGTATCCTAGATCAAAATCATTAAGTTAGAATTTATTGATAATTTTAACATTCTAGAGACTGGGTGCCAAAATAGACATAGTTTAATGATCTTATTTTCTTTATTCACGTGAGGTAACTTTCGTTTGGTATTTTATATCAGTAAAAGAAACTTTGTTAAACAGTCATTTAGCGAAAACATTAACGAATTGTTGAGTGATGGGGGAGCATATTTCGTTTCCATAACACATCTGTATATACAAATACAAATTCAAATCATCAACACAAAAACATTTAAAACATCTTACATTTCTTTACGTAACACACCAATTCGGAAAGGCATTATTTCTCCAGTTTGGTACAGTTCATGGATTTGATGTCATTCAATAGAACACGTGACACAATGTCTACATCCTCGGTGGAGAAGGTATAGAATCCACCCTCGTACACATTTTCCAATACTTTCCAGTTCGTGTGGTCAGTGATTCCTACCATCACCACGCGCACACTGTTGTTGTCACGCAGATGCATGAGTTTCGTCTTCACGTGTACCACTGATTTCTCTGGTACAGACCCAGTTGTTACAAACATGGCGTATTTATGGGTTGTTACACTGCTGTAGGAAGTACGGTAATCAACAAACCTCAGCATATGATCCCAGTTCTGTTCTTGATCTTTGGATTGTCCCAGTGTCCTTATGGCATCCATTATGTACTGTAGGTTTGACAGTGGACATTCCCGTATGACATAGTTTGTGGTACTGTTATATACAGCTACACTGATGGTTATGGCTTTATTAGTATGACTGGGGTTGAATTTATCCATAAATGTTTGTAGGAAGGTCAGCGCTTTCTTGAAGGTTTAAATCGCTCTGTGACGCCGATGTTTCCACTATTACAAGTATATCAGCACTGAAGTTATGTACACAACCTGTAAAGAAAGGTAAACAAAATTAGCCCTTATTTTATGGAGATTCTTTAAGAAAGTTCCATATCGTCAAATTTCACAAAGTAAAACATGAAAGAGTTCAAGGAAATTTCCTTAACTATGGGTTTCCCTTGCAATCCAAGAATGCTTTCCTATAGAAAAATGATATTTCCGACAGATGGATGAATTTGGGCGAGATTAATATGATAATTAACCAGTATAATATTTGATAGTTAAAAAAACACATTCACGTGTAATTTACCTGTAACGTTCTGATCGTGTAGATCCCATTGTAGGAGGTGAAGTAGCTTGTAAGGATCTGGTGCCAGTAAGTACGAGCTATTGAAGGCCACACTCTCCAACACTGTGTGATACACAGACCTGCCTAGTCCCACGCCTACCACTTTGATTCCGTCTTGTCGTTGAGAGAGTTCTCTCGCCTTCCTTTCGGCCTTGTCCCTGTTATTTACCAGTCCGTCACTGATCATAACAACGTATTTCAGGGCTGACTGTCTCCCTCCTTTCGTCCACAGAAACATGTCACTGTAAGAAAAGGATAGGATAGAAAACTTGATAATTTATTTTATAATCTTAATCACATGACGTAAATTTATTATTGATCATGAGAATGTGCAAAAAAATCCATAACTCATTAAATTTTAGAATTTAATATTTGATTTTCTTAAAATAACGTTAGGAAATGAGTATGAATTAAAACAAAAAAGAAATGTCTTTAAAAAGATAAACAGCATAGTTTTAATGCTGGTTGTATAATGTAAAACTGCTGGTGAAATATATTAATGAACTAATTGCGTTTCAGCACGGATATATATCAGTTTGAATCATTTTTGGTGATAATAAGACTACATTTGAATCAGGAATATAATTTTATTAATGTGTCATTTGAAAAGATACATCCACGTATTTAGCTTGAATTCAATCTTAGCTTTGTTTCGTTTTTAATTGCATATCTGCATTTTGCATTTACCGCTACATTGACCAATCACATACTTTATCTTGACCAGTAACGCCACCTGTCGCGTCATATGCAGGACCAAAAGAATATTATAAGGCTATGTCGAACAACAAGCAGGTTACGGCAAACCTTGGTGACTGGAAAGTCCAAAAGCATTGTCTGTCGCCTTTAATTACAAGGGCAGTCTTGAAATGTACTGATAGATTGTGTATCTTTACTGAGATCTGTATGAAACTTTAAACTGTACATGTAGTGTTTAGAACATCGATAGGGGGACGAAGGTTCCTACCTTGCCAAGTCTAGTCCGGTGTCCATGTATGAAGTACTATTGAGTTGGGATATATTCAGGACACGCTCATGAACACAGTCGTTGTTCTGACAAACCGTAAAGTCGAACTCCACCCTGGCTATCCTGGAGAAACTTATAACAGTCACTTGTGTCTCATTAGGGGCTATAACGATATTGTCTGTTACATCCACTATGTATTGGAGGACACTGTCGAAAAACTTCGTCGCACTGTAGGAAGAATCTATAACGAACACTATGTCGGCGACTTTGACAGGACGTGCCATGTAGCCATTGAGTCTGAAGACGAACTTGCCTGTCCGGTTAACGTTGGTAAGCGACACTATCGTGGCAATATCCTCCGTACCCGATCCCTCCACAGCGTAGTAATGGATGTAATCCCCTTTGTCGAAGTCGACCTTAAAGTCAATATATGCAAACATATTTAAATGTAAAAATGATAAGAACTAATTGTTTTAGATTTTGACTTCATAGAAACTTGATAAATTGAGAGAGTGAAAACAAATGTATTTTATGAATAAGATAGTTGTTTTATCTGCCGCATGAACATGCACTTAAATTTGTGCTTCATCACTTGATAGACAGAATAAATTGACCAATGAAAAAACAGCGTGTTATAAACAAAAACATTGTATAACAATAATATGTGTCTAATATATGTTGCAGTTTCTTGTAAAGATTTGCTCTAAATGAAATACCTGAGGAATCTGTCTGTTATTTTGTCTCACCCACTCTGACAACAGGTAAATGGGTGAATTAAGTATCGTACTGGAAGTATATCATACATTAACGTTATTATTCATTAACGTACCTGTGTTTTGTAGTTATGCCAATTATACGAAACAGGCTGTATTTTGTTGTAGTTGTAAATGACAAAAGTCAGCATACCGTCAGTGACCAGCACCGCTTGAAAGGTATTAGTCTGGGAAAGAAACACTCATATTTAACATAGCTCTCCTCACTAATAGAATAAACATTCATAACCCAAAGATGTAGCCCAAACAGACCACAGTATTATAACATTTCCTCTAGGCCATGAGGATCGCTGGCCTAGTAGGAGATTCCCCTCTCTGCATGCTGGACATGTTCTGATTGTAGGATATATTCACAAGGATTGAAGGATATTGGATCAAGTGATGACTTGTTTGGACGAAGTATCCGCGAGTCATGCTATTCCGCAAGAAAACTAAGTCTTATCTTATGAATGCTCTCCAAGGTTACTCCTTTACTACATCTGCTCTTCATGATACCTTCCAGTTTATCTGATATCAAAGGCAACCCCTGATCTACATGGTACCTCCGGATTTATATATGATCTCCATGGCACCTCCTAATTTATATCTGACATCCATGGTAACTCCTGATATATATCTAATATCCATGGTACCCCCTGATTTACATCTGATCTACATGGTACCCCCTGATTTATATCTGATCTCCATGGCACCTCCTAATTTATATCTGATCTCCATGGTACCTCCTAATCTATATCTAATATCCATGATACCCCCTGCTTTATACCTGATCTCCACGATAAACCCTGATTTATATCTGATCTCCATGGTACCCCCTGATTTATATCTGATATATATTGTACCACATGATATATATCTGATCTCAATGGTACCCCCTGGTTCATACCTGTTCATCATGGTCCACCTTGTTTATTATTGATTTACCTGTTTCCTTTAGGTTCCCGGAATCTCTCCCTGCATTTGTCTCTTACTGCCCTCACTGCTGTCTGATAATAAACCTGACCTCGTTACCTAGTTTGGTAAGGAGTACTTTGTTTCGTTTCATAACACTATTGAGTGGTGTTTGGTACTCCGGATACGTATTTGCTAAGTTTGCTAATTATCCGTGGTTAATGTGTTTATTTAAGAATACTTGCAAAACAGACTCTATCAGCTTCTTAATCATCGTTGTTGACCAGATGGAAAAAATGCAAGGCTTTAATGTATGAGGAAGCCAGAAGTCCGGAAGAAACCACATGGACGGGCAGGTGTCCCCCATACCTACCCTTGATGTGAAGGGCGAAGGTGTTACAACTATATCATCCGACCACTGTGGCATCAGTTGGTTCACAGTATTTGTTGCTTTTGATGATTGATAAACAATTTAGGATTTAGGAAATATGTTATGACCTATTGCAACGAATATTCTAGCACTGCCTTAACGTGATATTGTAATCAATCTTGATTACTTTGTACATAACAGCAGTTCGCTCAGTATTATCAGCATTACTACCGGATCACATGTTAGTATATAACATATACATATACCATATAATTATAGTGATGTTCAATACATATATAGAGATTCCTTAGCGAGTAGAGATTGTTTATCATTTTTATCCAGCTCGAATTACATGTAGTTAATTTTCAAATTTTGAAAAGACACCAGCTTTAGCGTGTGTCTTTTCAAAATGTGAAAATTAACTAACTCGAGTTAGATAAAAATGATCAACAATCATCCCTAGTCGTGGAACTTGTTTATCCAATAACTTCTTTACTTACAAATGTAAGCTTGTCAAGTTTAAATTCTCCCAACGTAGCAACGAAACTCCGTGAACCAAATCACTACGCGACAAAATATAGTTCGTTATGAGCGAAAGCTTATCATCTATTTTAGATGCACGACTCATATCGTTTGTACTATATTTGTAAATGATATGATTTCACAAAACGAAATATAAGTTTGACAATCCTTGTGTCTGTGTGATTTATTAATAGGTAACTTGTTTCAATGATTATGCTAGCGAAGTCGAACGTCACCGCTGAATATTAGACTAATCATTGTTAGATTCAATTATCGGTCCTTTTCTGGATTTCGTAGGTATGCTTTTACTGGTTATTATGATGTGAAATGTTCATTCTGAGATTTATTCATTCAAGGCACTGTGCATTTCAACAAATATTTCGGAAACCGAGCTGGGGTGCTGAGCAGTGTGTTTACACGAAATCTCATTAGTTTACTGATACGACACAAATGTTCCAAAACGATTTTTTTTTTACATTTTTGTGTTGGGATATATATATTTGTAATAAAGGTAAGTGGAACGATAAGAAAATCTGTATTCGTTGATTTTTTTTTCTGCTGGTACAATATCCGTAACGAATGACACCGAACTACTATACCAGGAAAAGGGAAGCTCTAGGCTTAGGCCTAAGTTACGTACGTTAGATGACGCGACCATTTCATTCAAATAACTACGAGTAGGGACAGCGATTTAACCATTTTGTTTACATTTGTTCATTGTTTTGATAATCCATTCATGGCTATCGGGGTCCACTTTATATCGAGAACCAAGGGGAAGGTGGGTTGTCAGTTTTGGTTCGCTATAATCGATGCAATATCTCGCTTCCGTGCGTCGCCATCATCAAATTACATTTCGTACGACTCAACTCCAGATTAATCGACATTTTCATGAGGACATCACTCTCACCCAGTTATGCTAATGTTGACCCCCGGCAAACCACAAAACGTGTCAATGTTGATCTTTTAAAGACAGACGACAAAAAAAGAATAAGTGAGAGTAGTAAAAATAATCCTTGGTTAAAGGCCAGAGGTTAGCCAATCAAGTTTGTTGGGGATACGCTGCTACGAATTTTATCAAGTGCCATATCAGTTGTGAAACAAGCGTAGATATGGGGGAAATATATAAATATCCAGAATATATCCGGAAAATATGATGTGTTATTATATAAATCTAGGACTATTAGTTCTGTGTTTTACATATTATCAGAAGACAGTTTACCAGACTGGTATCCAAGCATACTGGTACATCAATCCACGACACTATAAACATCCAGGAGACATTAAAGTTGACAAGTTCTGGAAAGTAGGATATTATCTCGTCTCCGACCTGCTCAAGTTCTTCTCCATTGGTGACTTCCTTCCAACAAATATCAGAATTCCAATACCAACTACAAGGAAGCCAAAATACAGCTAAATATGTAGATGGTCCCGGGATTGAGTTGGCTGGCCATGTGAAGTCGCCAAATAGTAGGATACCAATGTCTGTCACCTGCATATACATAATAGATACTGTTATAACATCATACAGTAAGCAGGGTACGTAAATAACTAAGGTTGTGACTTTATAGTAGTCAAATATATAGGATCTGATGTAAGTGGCTTTGTCATATGAAATGTATTAAACAAGTTCAATAATTTGAATATGCCAAAAGTCTTTAGACTAGTAATATTACATAACGAGTTTGATAGAGCAAAGATCAAATATTATATTAACTTAATCTCAAGATTCAATTTATCAAATATTTATGGAAAAAACAAAAACAAAAACAAAAACACAAAACAAAAAACAAAAAACAAAACAAAAAAACCCACAAAAAAATGAAATCTATTTCCAAGTGCGTGTTCGAACGGAAGCCGTTCTTCACCAGAAAAAAAGGTATGTAAGTCATCAAAATGACGTTGTTCATTTTTTCCAACGTCACAATAGAGCTTTCAAACGTGTCCTGCGATTTCTTAATTTCATAAAATAACATAAATGTTACATGCATGTTTAACGATAAAAAAATCATGCTCATATTACGATGATTGTTCTGTATACGCACGTTATAATAAAACACACCCAAGTAGGTCGAATTGTGTATAATGTTGTGGTTCTATTTTGACTTTTTTTGTAATAAGATGTAAACAGTCTACATGATAGATGTAAAATTTTTACAAAGAGAAAAGTCTTTAGATCCGCGCGTGGACGTCTTATGTAATGAATGCTGAAAATTCGTATAGGAAATCGGATCGTTCAATAAATCTTAAATTGTATTATTGTTTTCCGTATATGTATCTGTATCTAAAAATGGTGTCTTGTGATGATCACCAAATACGTGCACTGTAACTCTTAACGTTATTAACAGTTTCTCTGTGCTAATCTTATGTAAGTCTGGTGTATTTCGTTGTCTTTGTTCCGGGAACAAAGGGCAGCATCTCATCGTCGTATTAAGCGTGTATTTTATTCGAAACTAACATTGCCTTAAAAATGTATATGCGTTAAATGATTAATATATCATTTGAACATTTGTATCCTACTTGTTTTCATGCTATTACTTTTTATAAGCTTATTGAACTTCCAAAATTATTATTGATCACTAAATATTCTTATATCTTTTCCTTGTTTTGATACTGTTTCTGTAGTCAGTCGTGCGAAATATGAAATATTACAGAAAAGAACTTCTGGTTCAAATTACATACCAAAACTTTATGAAATAACTATGCTTTTCGGTCCACTTTGATGCTCGCGTGACCAATTTACTTGTGTTTATATTGAGTCGATACTCCTTACCTGTGGCAGGTATCAAAACACCTCAGAAAAAGACTGAGCACAATTAAGTAAAACGCCACCATAATATTTGATAGAACTGGCGATTTAGATTTTGTAATAATCTTACACGAACTCTTCATCTCTTAGTAAAGACATTTTACGATGTAGGAGCTTATTAAAGGTATATAAATGTAGAGCCAAGTTCAGACTTAGGGGTAATTTTAGCTTGAAAGTATTTTAGTATTTCTTCACGTGATCAATTCAGGGAAGCTGTAGAAAAAACACCTCGAGTCATACTTTAGAACACTTACCCACATATTTCTATATTTATCTCCGAAAAAGTCAAAATCGGTAGCCAGTTCGATGTGTTGTCGCCAGTTGCCGTACACAGAATGATTTAAACAGTTTGTATTTCCAGCGTCATAAAAGTCAGTAAGAGGAACGGAACAGTGTCCATATCTCCAAAGCCAGGTATAGATGACGGTGTATGTAGCTATGAACCACGTAACACAGACCATGTTGTCTAAGGTGAACACAGCGCGAAAATGAAGTAAATTCAATACCAGCATTGATTTTAAGTTTGCATTATATGATTGATAAGAAAAGTGTCACGTGTGTCGATAGATTACATAACAGGTATGAACAGACAGGCAGAAGGGGTAAACATGAACTATGAACAGCCAGTCAACACCGCTAACACAATACTTAACATTCAATGCTTTGCTTTGTAGCTCCTAATCCAGTTCACAAATAACACAGGTTACTTTTGTCACGAACGACGTTGCAAATTTGAAAAAAAAAGTTTGGTTATTTACTTGCAGAGTCAAAAAGGCCATATTTTACAGCCCATATTTCATTCCCTTAAAGAAGAATTAGGAGCCTAAACTTGTTCCTTGTTTACTTTGGCCTACTAAATGTCGTACATTGGTGAAATACGACAGATTAAGTACACTGTAAAGGACAAATTTACTGGCCCCCTCCCCTGTAATGCAAAATTTGAAATTGATCAATCTATGCTATTTGATATTTGATCACGACCGCAATGAATACGAATTAGAATTTGAGTTCAATGTTAACAATCAATGTAGGTCACACTTAACTTAACACTTTGACCATTGGCTACTTTTACTACTGTCATTATTCTTTTTGTTGCCTGTCATTCAAAAGATCAACATGGAGATGTTTTGTTGATTTGCTGGGGGTCATCATTGACATAATTGAGTGAGAGTGGTGTACTCGTGGAAAGGTCGTGAATGTGAGATTACTAATATAATTACTAATAGAAGTAAAATGACCTACCGATGGACCATGGCGAACCAGGACTGACACCCTTTTCTTCTTCCGTAAATCTTGACTTGCAGTGGATCCTGATAGCCAAAATGAATTATCAAAACAAATGTACGACAAAATAGTTAAACCGCCGTCCCTATCTTTAGTCATTTGAATAAAACGTTCGTGGGATCTCACGTAGGCCTATACCTCTGGCTTCTCTTTCCCTTGTCATTCGGTATGAATATTTAACCAATAGAAAATTAAAAAAAAAAAAAAAAAAAAAAAACAGGTTTCTTGTAAACACACTGACAAATGTAAAATACACACCGTTCGGTTTCCGAAATATTTGTTGAAATGCATGGTGTCTTCAATGAATAAATCTCAGGATGAACATTTAACATCTGCATGAACAATAATAGCATACCTACGAAATCCAGAAATGGACCAATACGTAAACCTGACTGTGAAATTATTCTAATTAACAGCTGTGACGTTCGACTTCACGGTGTCGTGTTTAAACATTTGATCGGAGTCATTTAACCAACACCCACATACACTGATTGTCAAATTGATTTTTCATTTTTCAAAAAATAAATCGTTTACAAGTATAATACAAATTATATAAGTTTCGCACCTAAAATAGATTTGTCGTGCAATGATTCGGTTCACTTGATTTACTTGCTACCTTTGGAGATTTTGAACTCAAGTTTATAGTTGTATGTAAACACGTTATGGGATAAACATGTTCACCAACGAGTAAAAAGCCCGTGTCTTTTTTAGATAAACATGATAAAACAGTCACTCGTTGGGGGTAACTTCTGGAACAACGTATTATAAACGTTAATATGTACATTTCACATGTTAAATTTAAATGATGACTTTGACCTGACGAACTAGCTCTCCCGGTATTGATTGTGTGGCTGTCGTGCCACTTAAAATTTCTACACATTTTACGGTTATAGCTGAATTTGTTAGACTTAATGACGACCAACATAAGCATGAGTTTAGCATGGGTTATTTACTTTCTTTTCCGTTCTCTTAATTCTCTCAATATATTTGGCCCCATGCATAAGTCCTCGAAGGTCTGTATGGTACAATTATATATTAATTATTCATGTTTTATAATTTTCATAACCATCTAACGTAAATGTGCTCTTCACGTATCCAATACACATATAATAAAGCATTTTAAAGGTAGAAAGTAGAGATTAATAGTATATACTGTACAAGGGAAAGGAAAGGGGCATTTAACCTATAATACGACATATTAAGATGACAGATTGTATAAAACACTTTTATTTTCCTTTTACATCATATTGTATCGTTTAGATTGTCTATGAAATATACCTGCATCGGAAAATTTAAACTAATACGACATACAATGATAATTAATATATCAGCACGGAGAAGGGAAGATACGTAGCAGCTCTGTATTAGGGGAGATGAAACGGAAAGGTTGTGGTACCAATCCAAACAAGCCACGGTCCATCAGATGCCAGGATCATTTATAAATGTAACCGGGTCAACATGTGCGGTAAAAAAAAACTGATGTTTCCCCTTAATGGCTTCCCATTTAAGGCCTTTCTATTAAATTTACAACGTAATAAAATTAAAGTGCTATCTGATCACGCTCTAGGTAAGTGATATATAATGTGTACATAGCACAATGCAATTTCAAAAGCCAGTTGTTAAAGTTTGTACACCCGAAGACAAACTATTTTAATATTCGGGGTCATTTTACCACAGGGGTTAACTAGATATATAAATAAGAGTATGGTCTAATTAAGTGATTCGCAGCATATATTCCTTCACAATGGATACCGCCTTGCACATTACTGCTCTTCAAACTTAGATTTGCTTTGTTTTCATAGTAAATAACTCTTATGTTTTGACATAACTACTAGCACCAATTGTACGATTCAAAATATTTTTTTTCAATTTAAAGCGCACCTGTTGACTGTTTGAATATTTTTGGTTACATTCTGAATGATGAGAAAGAAAAAATACATAATACTTAATACCAAATAAATCCATTGCAACGCTTTATTGATAAAATAATTAAACGCCTATTTTTCGTTTGAATCAAAGGTTTGGTACAGTGTAGAGTTGGAATAGCAATTTATTGTACCCAAGAACGCTGTCAATCGACTCAAAAGACACTGACGATCCGATATACCAAATTCCATACTTGCCCTGCATTTTTAGGATATCCCATATCACCCCTTTAGCCATGTCCTGAACGGAATACCTCGGGAAATATGACCATATTATCTGTTCTTTTATTTGACCGACTTTTCCTTTTTCAACAATGTTGATATGTCTGCGCAGCCTCTTCTCAAGAATCTAGTGACATGGCTTCGAACCCAGTTGATAATACACTGTACTGTGTTCCTTTATGCCATCCAAACCTCCAGGATATAGACCTGCAGTATAATTCCGACCTTTGTGTTGGGCCATAGATGAATAGGTGTCTCTTTGCATGACCACCTTGTTGTCAACTTTACTGAGAATGTTATCGATATGGTATTTGTGAGGACTACTGCTTCTACGCTTTCCATATGTAGTATCAACCAATGACGTGGCCAAGTATCCATGTGTGGTCTTCTCAAATAGTCTATTTTCCTTTTTGTTAAAATTAACAGTTTTAATCAACGAATTCATTGTAGGACTCAATATAAGAAAATCAAATGTCTCAGTTTTCCCCCCGAAACAGTGACTATAAGTCACATCAAACCGTCTTCTGGGTTTGACTTCTCGAACGATCCTTGTGACCGGACTAGAGAGACGTACATCTATGTTTAACTGTCTAACAATTTCCTGCCAGATGAACTGGTATCCTTTAGAAAGAATTTGATTGAACGAAGATTCCGGGTTTAAAACCAACTGTGCCATATATGTTGGATGCATCCAGATTAGACCATAGATTGCTGACACTTCATCTAAATGCCCATAGCCCTGGGCCGTCATACCAACCCCTAACACGCACTTCAGTATTTCTATATCATGTAGTTCCAGGAACTCCAAGGTTGTCATGTTGAGAGAAGCTAGAACTTTCTTGCTTGGCCGAGGCATTAGTGACCCTTTGTATATTCCAAATAATTGTTGATGAAGTGTTTTATACTTTGTCAATGCTGCAAAAATAGTTGTAAATACTTCGCTGTCGTTGATACCCGGCTTAAGTTGTTCAGCTACGGCACTACAATATTGATACTTACTCATGATAACTGCAATATAAAAACGACATAATTATGTCATTTATTACGTAAATTTTACCATACTATTTAACGTTTTAAAATGTAAAAAAAAAACGCTGTCATAAACACAACTAATATTTCCGTAATCATTACGTACGTGCAGAAAGTTTTATTCAATAAATTGTTGAACACTTTTAAGATGGCGTTTTTGTGTTTGTCTAGTTGTTAAAGCGGTTAACTTCCGTATGTCTGGTATTTCTGATTTGATATTTCGGACGGACTATTGCAAGTGCTATTGATCAGTCTCAGCTGAATTTGACAGTGGTGTCATTACTCATTTGTAGGAGCATATCAAATTTTTAATGTATATGTTATGCTTTGTGCTACCTTCAAGAAGATATATCCCGAAGGATTGTATGTTTCGTTGCAATAATTGATTTTAAAAATATGGCTGCCAAATTTAAACTCAGCTTTGATGTACGATAACAACAACGTACCACCTAATTAACCCTTGATCACATCAGTGATGACAATTTGTGACTTCCACAGTATATTGCTGATTTGACTCTGGTAGGTTTCGTCTACCGAATGATAAAATTAAAAGATATTTTCGTCGTCATCTAAACGCCGCCTCGGTGATTTCAGACAGAAACATAAGAGAAATACAGGCAAGGAATGCCGAGATTGTAACGGAATCATAGCTCTATCTCAAAATCGATAAAACGAGGCAAACATATGAGCAGCATATAGATAAGTATAGATTTCCTGGAACGCATACCAAAACCAAGTTGTTGTTTTTTTTCTTTTCTTTTTTTTTATCAAGAAGAACATTTTCTCACATCGCCATCTTTTGTGCTTGGATACTTATTTTGAGCTTAATTGATGGAAATTTTAAGTAGCTGTATTCAGCATTTGATATCAAAGTAGACGAGATGTTAATGAATAAATTAGTTCTAAGTTGAAGAGGATGATCATTAAAATGAAGGGCTACTAACATTTGCGTCTTGATCCACTTTTCCTGTCTACCCAAAGATTAGGTTCCGGTCCAGGGATCGGGACACCGGCGTCGAACTCATTAATGAGTTTATACAGCTCATCATAGCCACTGTGAATATTATAAGCCCCCATGTCATGAGGTGTTCTTCGATGATAAATAGATCTAGACATTCCACCAATATAGTCGGAGCTTTCAAAAACGGTAATTTGTTTAAATCCGGCTTTCTGAAACAGTATCGGTCAATTTTCAAACATTATAACTAAGAGAAATTTTAGTTTTCCAGCCAAACCTTTGTTTTGTTTATAGTTATTTGGTCTTCTTTAGAACATTGTTCAGCTTAAAACGAAATTATTAATTGGCCTATCAGCCAATAAGCCGAATTTGAAAGGAAAAAATGTTACAAATAAAATAGAAAATATATATGACACAAATGTGAAAGGAAAAATGCTACAAATAAATAGAGAAAATATATGATACACTCATTTGAGATTTGCTTATAATAGACCGAATAATTAATCATAATACCAAGTATCGGTATATTAGATGAGGAATCATTTTTTAGTGATTCAGAGACATCAATGTCCTTAAGGAAATGAAAGTTATGATCAAACATATACATACGATGAGTGTGTACGCCATATGTATTCCGGATGGTCCAGCACCTACGATAGCTATACGGTCATTAAGTGATGTCGGCCCAGAAACTTACAAGGAACAAAAACAAAAGTTTAAGGCAATTGATGCTAAGTGATTGTCAACTAAACGTTTTGTTATAAACAGTTATATTTTAATAATCCAGCTAAGATAAACACCGCATGATATTAATTACTCCCGCATAAAGAAAACAAGGAAAGATAATCGTACTTTCATTGATATTTAGGTCATGTTGTGTAATGTTCTTTTCTTTAAAGGTGCTACATTGCGATTGAAAACGAAAATGACCTTGCGTGTATTTATATACAATACCAAAAATACATACATTGTACCTTAGCTTACTACCACCTTCCAATGGTTTCATTAATTGCATTCTATTCTCTCGATCTCTTCACTTCTATATTTTATATGTAATTTTTGTTATAAGCAATCATTAGGTTCTCTTGTTATTATATTTTGATATCGTAGTTGCCATATTTTGGATTTTTGTAAGAACAAATGTATATATAGCAAGGTAGCATATTAAATCCTATTTTGTGTGAGCGGTATTTATGCTCGTTACTAACATAAACCAGCCGCTGTCAACTGCTGGAAACAGAACAGTGCTATCGGGGATTCCCCTAAGGACTGTAAGAACAGACAAGATGTAAGCATATTCCAATACAAATTGAGAACGTTGATTATTATTACCAACATAAAATGGCATTTTACTGTTTTTACGCAATGTGGTAAAAAGTATTATCATTGACAGTGCAGATGTTAATATAAAAACACATGTTCTTACTGTTTTTCGTTCCCAGCGCCAAAGTCACCAGCTACAAGAATAAAAACAAAATCAAATTTCAATGTTGTAAGATATTTAGATTTCGGATGTGCATTTACAATTTTGAATTTACTTGAATCAGTAACCACTGTCCATTAAGGTGAAAATTGAGTCAACTATTGTAGTAAATTGTATCAATGCAATCATTTCTATCTGTACTTCGATCAATTAGTAAACTAAAAGCTAATACATGTATTCATTAAGATACATATATCTGGAAACTAGAAGCATTTTATTCCAGTTTCGTGTATCGTGTAAATCGTTCAAACCTAGATTATAAAATCGTTTCGTTTTATACCAACACTAATAATTGTATATCTCAAACGACTGCTTCACATTTTATGCTACAAAACAATTTTAATAACTTTTCATTTCATCAATGCCATCAATACGATAGTTGTTTAAATATATATATATATATAAATATATCTATCTTGAGAGAGATGTTTTCAGTAGACAAAATCCTTTGTCCATTATCGAATGATTATTTTTATACCAAGATAAAAAAAAAATCAGATGAAAAAACAATCGCTTCGTTTTTAATAGTTAAGCAGATAGGACTCTACTATACATGATTTGAATTGTAAATATGACACGTTATATTAGCCAAATCGCTTATACCAATTCTATTGACTCTGGTGGAGAAGGTTAACCGGACTTGGAGGGCACAGGACTTGCGTCCCTTGTATGAGATGGTGCGGCGACGCACTCGGAGGGAGCGCGAAGCGTGAATATGGCGAGAGATACGAGCATAAACTTTTTCGATCCGATCACGGAGAGAGATATCGATAGCTAATTTCATTTTATTCAATTTTGCATGTTCAGCAATAACTAATCTATCGTTGTGCGCTGTTGATTTCAGCGAAAGGTTCGCGATTTGCTCCAGCTAAGGCACATTAACCGTCCCTTCAAGACCGATGAAAACAAAGACACGTTTCACAGCAACCAAAGAGTGTATTCTTCCAAAAACATGTTAGAATATTATTTATTACAATAACATCTGAATCTGATTACTTTTGAAGTTACACTATATGCGAGACCGTCACAGGCTCGTTGTTTTTAGCAGTGAAAACGTTAACAACGATCCTTCGTCTCCACTCGCGTCATTAATGTGCCTTAGCTTGAGCAAATTGCGAACCTTTAGCTAAAATCAACACCACACAACGATATATTAGTTATTGCTGAACATGCAAAAAATTGATTTTAATTAAATCAGCTATCGATATATCTCTCCGTGATCGGATCGAAAAAGTTCATGCTCGTATCTCACGCCATATTCACGCTTCGCGCTCCCTCCGAGTGCGTCGCCGCGCCACCTCATACAAGGAAGACCCAAGTCTTGCGCCCTCCAAGTCCGTTAACCTTCTCCACGGTGTGTTTGTGTCTATCACGGAACAGAGCACGTATCCGTCTCCAGAGAGAGAGGGCGAACTTGATTCTAGCTTGCCGTTTGTGCCGTTTGCCGGTTTTGAGCTTGCCGACGGCACGTACATTCAAGCAAAGCGGCTCAGTTGCAATATGGCCGACATAGACCAAAACATATTTATTTTTTTATTTATTTTATATATTTACATGTATATATGAATAAACAAATTTCAAAAGCATTGTAAACATCGAACGCTGCAGAACATTCAAAATCAACTTATTTTGCAATATACAAATGTATATATGGCTAAAGTAGCCTGACTGGATCAAAACAAGTTGATATTCTTTAACTTCTCACTTAATCTAATCTTTCGGTTGAACACGTCGCCATCTTGTTTGCCGGTGTGCCGGTGCTTTCAAACCGGCAGGAATTTACGCCGATCGGCACGTGCCGAAATTGCGCGCGCATTTTCGGGACACAATCAAGTAATTTTACCGCCTTCCCGCCTTGCCGCCGGCACACCGGCACGTCAGAATCAAGTTCGCCCAGAGAAAAGGCGCTACAAACATAGACCATAGGCTCCTGACGCACGATATATCTTATGCGTCAGGAAGATATGCAGATACATTGGCCTGAGAGATATTAGGACGAAAAAATGCTTTGAAAAAGAGAGAAAAAAAGGACGAAGTCGCTTCTTATGAAATCAAGCTTTAAGGGACAAAGGTACAAACTGATACCAAATTCAGGGCAAGTCTGATTGCGTAAAGATCTTTGATACATTCTAAAATTAATGTAGGGAGCAGGGACTTTTATGTAAAATAAGAGTATGTAACGTGTTCTGTAGTAAAAAAATCTTTCTGGAATTTATATGTTGAAATGAAAATGTCATAACAAGATTGTATCATAATCTAGTATCATGTTATAATTTAATTTTTGAGAGACGTTGAAAATTACTTCATCATAACGACAAACCTTGAATGTAGAATTAGGTAAACCACATACAGAAAAGAACAGTTTGACTATTTTGCATTTTCCTGAAAATACACAGGTAAAGTCAAATCATAAAAAAACCACATAACACGACCAAAACATAGTGCAACTGAATTCAATAAGATCCAATCCTGTTACTGTTTACTGGTTTTGGTAACACGTATCAAACCTCAAAATCAAGCTTATGCATTAGAATTTCTTATTATAATTGCACTGAGCATACTCACCTTCAGAATGATAAATGCGGTCAACATGATCGACGGTGGTTGGGACGTGGTGATTGTAATATGTTTACTTAATGGAAGCTAAGTACTTTGCTTTCAGGACTTAATTTGTAACTGTCAATCAGTCGTCAGCTCCAGTGATTGGATGCCTACTAGATATTTATAAAGCAGTTAGCAATTGGACAAACAACTATATTAATAGATCATTGTCGATGTACATATTTTAGCGTAGGTCTTGTTTTAGCACTTTTCGCGCTAGACGCATTGCGCTAAATTATGATTGCGCTAAATCATGATTGAGCTAATAGCACTTTCTCTATACAGTTTCTATAGTAATTACGACGGAATTTGAATTCTTTATTTCGCTAATCTGTTATACTTTGGTATATTGTTCAGAACTACAGATATCGGCATGTTTCCAGATATTTAAACACATGATTCTGAGTTAGACAACAAACTAAAAAAGATATAAAATTTGAAAGCATAGTCCGCGTAAAGTTTCCATTTCAAGCAAGACATTTGGAGAGTGATCTGCCCTTGGAAATGTTGGCAAGGTGTGACATGAGCTCCAGTGTTTTGGTCCTATTACGATCATTAAGAGAACAGATGGGGACTCAGGTTTTGGTGAGGTTCATATTAATGTGTTTCTGAATCTAAATTCCATTGCTAAATATCGTTAACTTGTACATAAACAGTCAGCGAGAAGATCTCATTGTATCACCTCATTATCCATAGTCACTGTATAGCCAGCCATGTAAGGTTGAGACGTGTGCAATCAACCGTAACGTGATCGATACATAGTGTACTGACCACATTCCTGAGCGTTCTAGCTTCATATACAGATATATTTATTATATCATTTATACCGTAATGACGCTACAGAGAGAACTATCGGTACACTTTTATCACAAGTTCCTAAGGGGAGTATCACATGAAGATGTATTAAATGGTATAGAAAAACTGAAAATTACTGATCATATAAAAGCGGTACAGATAACTGAGGACAGGTGTGTGATAACTTGTCAAAACGAGGACACTAAACGTGCATTATTACTCAATGGAGCTGAAATAAAAAACCAATCAGTGAAACTTTTTGAAGTTGAGAAAACTGTGACAAACGTAACAATTAAAGATGCGCCATATGAACTTGGCAACGAAGTCATAGCTTCATACATGTCTAAATATGGTCAAGTTGTGTCTGGAAGTGTTCGGAGAGGTACTATTCGCGGTACAACTATTGAAAACGGAACTAGATACTCAAATATCGTTGGTTGCGTTCCTACGCTTCCGTTACGGGCATCAATCGGGCGCTTTGACATTCGTATTTTTGCGAACAATAATAGAACGCCTTGTTACGTTTGCAATTTGAAAGACCACCCATCTTTCAAGTGTCCAAACAAACCTGAGCGTGAACCCAAGAGATGCTATGTATGTCAGAGTACTGATCACATCGCTCGGAATTGTCCACAAAATGAAGACCGTTTATGTCACTATTGCAACATGCCCGGTCACATTCAATCGGAATGTAAAGAACGAGATTTGGACCAATACGGCGAATACGCTGAAGATATAAGAGAAGGCAATAAAGACGGTTCTCACGAGTCGGACAATGAAACACACGAAACTATCATGGACAATAGACAAAAAATGCAACATAAGCCAATATCGCTAATATTTGGTGCGTCTAACGCGAAGCGAATCAAATTCAAGGCAAAGAATGTTGTAAACGCTTCGGTCTCAGGTGCTTCTCTAGCGAATATCGACCAATCACTGGAAACATCATTGTCATATGTAGGGGAGGATGCTTACATTAAAAACGTCACCGTTTGTCTTGGTACCAATGACGTTACAAGAAATCAAGATGACACAGACCAAATTGTAGTTGATCTTACAGCGGCTATAAATAAAATTGAATACCAATTTCCAGACGTTCCTATTGGAATTTG
This sequence comes from Pecten maximus, assembly GCF_902652985.1. Lineage (NCBI taxonomy): Eukaryota > Metazoa > Mollusca > Bivalvia > Pectinida > Pectinidae > Pecten > Pecten maximus. The sequence continues at coordinate 15,762,360 of NC_047022.1, read as the reverse complement.
TGGAATTATACCAAGGAAAGGTAATAGTGAGAAAGTATCCTTTCTCAATGATGTCGCAGAGAACGTCAATAGTTTTGCAGAAAAAATGTGTAAAAAGAAACCTCTGCTGGAATACGTAGATACACAGCGCCTCTTCACCAATGCAGGGAAAGTAATCGACACCCTTTACGACCCCTTTGATGCTGCAGGAATTCATATAAGTGAACAAGGTGTTGTTAAAATGCGCAATAAAATATCAACTTTCATGAACAAACCGGTAGATAACTCAGGTCCCATTACTGGAACTCCAGTTAATAGAAAGCGCAACATTAGTGCAGCTACACCTCCATCAGCAGAACGTCAGCAAAGAAAGATACAAAAGTATGGAACACCGGGTACACCAGAAAATGTTTAAAAACTTTTAAAATATTTTTGGGTGTAAATTGTCTTCAGTTGTTTAAACAAAATTATTCAACTAACTTTTTTGTACCTTTTATAGAAATCCTATGTCAGTAACTATAGCTTCAATTAATATAAATGGTTTACGAAATGTTGAAAAACGAAATGCTTTTTTCTACTGGTTAATCAAGAAAAAAATCGATATAATTGCATTGCAAGAAACTCACTGTAGTCAAAAGAATGGTCGATTTTAGGTGGTGGCAAGAGCCTATGGAATAATGGTACGTCAGCCTCAAGAGGAGTAGCTATCCTTACTAATAGTAGGACAAAAATATTACTAACAGAGCTCAATAGAGATAAAGAAGGACGGTTATTAACATGTAATATAAAAAGCGATGATAACGACCTTTTTAATTTAGTTAACCTGTATGCACCAAACAATTGCACGGAACGTAATCAATTTACAAGAAAAATTATAAATAAACATTCATGCAACAGTAGTTACGTATATGCAGGAGATTTTAATTGTACATTAAATAATCAGATGGATAGATACCCACATAAAAACACGGATGACTCAACTGCCGCAAATCTAAACTTTTTCATTGAATCTTTCCAACTGATAGATATTTGGAGACTACGCAATCCGTTAAAATCTGATTACACTTTCAGAAGAGGCATTTCGAAATCAAGAATTGACATGTTCCTCATAACATCAGATATTGAAAGTGATACAATCAGCACAGATATTAAGCCTTGTGTTCATAGTGACCATGATATGATCACAATTAGAATAAAGTTAAATAAAACAACAACTGGTCCGGGCACGTGGAAAATGAATGTAAATACCATACAAAATGATTATTTCAAAATTACCTTTCAAGCCTTTTGGAGGCACTGGACTACAGAAAAACGTAAATTTAACAATTTGAAAGATTGGTGGGATATTGCTAAAATTAAAATAAGAGAAATCACAATATCTATTTCGAAGATTAAAAAAACACCGGATAGAATCATTGATGAATTGGAAAACGAACTAAGAAAACTAACAAAGGAAGACACCGTGTGTAATGATAAAATCAATAAGTTATCTAATACCTTAAGAGAACATTATAGTCAGAAAGCAACTGGATTGAGAGTTAGAGCAAGAGTGCAAGAATATGAAGAAAATGAAAGATCAACCAAATACTTCTTCAACCTAGAAAAGCAACGCGCAAAAGAGAAATTATGGCATAAAATTAAAACAACTGAAGGGATTTAAAAAGAGGACTTACAGTCTATACAAAAAGAACAAATACGATTTTACAAACAACTCTTTACTTCTGAGGGGTGGGATAGAGAAGCCGCAGATAAGTTGCTAGAAAACGTGCAGAAAAAAATTACTGATGAACAGAACTTGTATATGGAGTATGAATTAGAAGAAAACGAATTATTAAAAAGTATCAGTGAAATGAAGAAGAATAAATCACCAGGAGAAGATGGTATTATTGCAGAGTTTTATCAAATTTATTGGTATGTTATCAAGAATGATTTCATTGAACTTGTTAACGAAATATGTAGAACTAATAAACTATCTGAATCACAATCTAAAGGAATACTAACACTATTGTACAAAAAAGGTGAGAGAGAGGATATAAAGAATTGGAGGCCGCTAACAATGTTAAATGTAGACTATAAGATAATTGCAAAAACTTTGGCTAATCGAATTAAAAAAGTGCTTCCTGATATTATTCATCCGGATCAGAAAGGGTTCGTCCCGGGGAGAAATATTGCTGATGCTAACAGATTAATACAAGATGTTTTTGACTATAGTAATTTAGAAAATAAAGAGGGCGCTGTTATCTTCTTAGATCAGCAAAAGACGTTTGATAGAGTTAAATGGGGATGGCTTGATAAATGTCTTGAGAGGTTTAATTTTGGAACGAAAATGAGGGGATGGGTACAAATGCTGTTAAAAGATGCAAAAACTTGTATTAAAACCAATGGTTTCATTTCTGAGTACTTCAGCATTTCTAGATCTGCTAGACAGGTCTGCCCAATCGCGCCGATTTTATATATTATGCAAGCAGAGCCTTTAGCATGTTCGATTAGAAAAAACAATAACATAAAAGGAATAACACTGCCAGGTCAAATCGAAACAAAGATTAATATGTTTGCGGACGACACCCAACTGTTTGTCAACGATGAAAGTTCAATAACAGAGTCATTCAAACTTTTAGGGGAGTATGAAAAGGCATCTGGTTCTAAAGTAAACCTACAAAAAACCACCGGAATTTATCTGGGACGATGGAAAAACAATATCCCACGTTACACAGCAATAAACTGGACAATATCTTATATCAAAACACTTGGCGTTAACCATGGACATGCAATAGACGACGACGCAATATGGAAGGAAAAAAATAAAAAAGATTAACAGTTGTGTGCAAATTTGGAAAACAAGAAACCTATCTTTGTTTGGTAAAAATATCATTATTAAATCACTTATCATATCTAAAATAGGCTTTGAAATAGACGCCCGTGGCATACCTGAAAAATTCTTGAAGGAAATAAATACAATCATATGGAAATTTGTTTGGGATGGGAAGGTGGAAATGGTTTCCCGTAATGTAGTCCGCTCCCAGAATTCAAGGGGTGGAATGGATATTATGGATTTAAATATGTTTACACTGAGTAAGCAGATAAAACTTATGTATAAAATATTGCAAACTAACACAAGTGCGTGGAATGCCATTGGGCAGTATTGGCTCCATTCATTAGATGCGAAGTATGATATAAATTTCATGCTATGTAAATGTTCTGATATTAGCTCTTTAAATCTTAATCACATGTCTCCGTATTATAAAAACCTATTATCAGCATGGTCAATGTTTCTAAGAGTAAATAAACCTAATAGTACAGGAGAACTTTTAAAACAAGAATTATTTGGCAATCATCTGATTGTTTTTAACAGAAAATCATTATTTTATAGTTCATTTTCAAAAAGTGGAATCCACACCATAGGAGATTTATGGGATTCAACACATAAAAGGTTTAAAAATGATGAACATATTTATGAAAGATTAAGGGATAAAAGAAATTGTATATCCGAGTTGGCAAAACTCAAATTTGCGATACCGGATAGTTACAAAAGAATATTAAGAGAGGAAGATACTATTGTTCATGATGCGTGTTGATTAACAGTCGACAGTACATTGAATATCTTAGATCAACACAACACTCAAATTATTCCTAATAAACTAAAACTGAAGAAAGTATGTACGAAACTAAATGGTAATAATGAACCCAAGGTTCAGACCAAATGGGAAAATATTTACCGAAAGCAATTTCTATGGAAAGATATATGGCAAAACTGTTTCAATATATTAACATGTCTAAAAATTAAAGAATTTCAGTGGAAATGTTTGCATCAATGTATATATACTGAAATGATGATACAAAAATTTGGAAACTCTGACGGAAAATGTCATTTTTGTAAGACCGAAAATGAAGATTTACAACATTTATTCTTTAGATGTGAATATACTAAAATTATTTTGAATTATGTAGACACTTTAATGAAAGACATTGTACCTGGATATAATGCTACCATTCTTGATAAAGAAGAGAATATAACTCTTGGTTACCCAGGTGCTGACAATTTCACTATTTTGACAAATACTATCATTTGTGTCATGAAATGGACATTATGGAAATGTAGAAATGACATTAAATATAACAACAATCATCCAAACTTAGACATAGCAAAATTAAAATTCAGAAGACAGCTAAAAAATGAGCTTTGGTGTTATTGCAAATCGAAACAGAAGAAAATAATTCCTGTTAATATTGTAACTCTAATGTATGAAAATATAATATAAAATATTTCTATATTTCTTTTGTTGCATTGCATTGCCTGTTATGTTTTATACAATGGACTTTATATTATTATATAACAGGCATGCATAAGACAATCTTTCATACATGAAAAGAAAATGTAATCTTTAAGTGATTGCTTTCATTATTAAATAAAACAATAACTTATGCACTGTGATGATTATTGAGGATGAAAAACCAGAGAGCAAATTATCCTTATGTATGTATGTATGTATGTATGTATGTATTTACATGTATGTATGTTTGTATGTATGTATGTATGTATGTATGTATGTATGTATGTATGTATGTATGTATGTGTGAATGTATGTATGTTTGTGTGAATGTATGTATGTATGCATGTATGTATGTATGTTTGTATGTATGTATGTATGTATGCATGCATGTATGTATGTATGCATGTATGTACATGTATGTATGTATGTATGTATGTATGTATGTATGTATGTATGTATGTATGTATGTATGTATGTATGTGTGAATGTATGTATGTATGTATGTATGTATGTATGTATGTATGTATGTATGTATGTATGTATGTATGTATGAATAAGTGGGTGTATGTATGCACATTTGCTTGCTTGAAACAATAATGTGGTCAAAGATTTCAAAAATTTGCAGACTGAAAACCATTTCTCAAGTACTCTGAGTGCAAGAAAAAAAAAAAAGATATAAAATTTGAAAGCATAGTCCGCGTAAAGTTTCCATTTCAAGCAAGACATTTATAAAGATCAACATATGTTGATGTTCTTATTTAATAATCATCGTCATATTAGTTACTCTTTAAAGGATTGGTGCAGTCAACTTTATTTTTCCTTTTCTTATATCTTTTTTTTTTTTTTTAGCGTAGGTTACAATTAAAACCATTATTTTCTTTCTTCACAATATCACCCTATGTAGGGTTGTGATTATTTGTTTATTGCATATATGCAAATTATTATTTTAACACTCTTTTGATGTTGGGACGAAAAAAGTTACCGAATAAACCTCTGGGTTGAGATCCTTCTTTCACATATCTGCAATACTTTTAACTCTGTTAAAGGAATAATTGGTGTGACGTTATTTCATTATTTACGTGACATCATTGTATTGTTGATAGGACTTATTGATAAGGCAAATAGAATATGCTAAAATATAAATATGTGTACAAGATCAATTTATTTCAGTCGCTGGCTCATTCTGAAACAATGAAATGCCAAAGTCGGCGTTAGTGTTTCCATCTGCATATATTGATAAGGCGATTATTCATATTGACATTTACTGCGTCGATTGCTACACAAAACGTTCGATTTTTCGAAAGAGAATGCCGCATTCCCACGTATTTTCAAGTTTTTGTTTCCGTGAAAAACATAAAAAAAATTCTCGGATATTAATGTCAGACATGTAAACTAACTCACAATGTAAGTTATAAACTGAACATACTTGATCTTGACGCATTGAAATTAGACTGGATCTCTATTACGAGCACGTGACATTCTGTTCTGTTGTGATAAAGTGACGTTTCTCAGAAATATGACGACAAAACTAAAAGCGCTGAAATGATTAATGCTTACTGTCTACGTCATTCAATCAATAAGCTTTTCCTAAATACATTCCATTTTAAATTATCTTACTGTTGTGGGAGAAAAAATCCAAAATTACTCGGTAACATGTTTTTAACATACAATAAGTCTTATTCATAAATACTTCCACATATACAATTAACTAAACTGATACAATTTCACACTAGCATGCACTGATGGGGGATTCGTGATTGGTACTTCATAAAGCAAACTTACCAAGCATAGGGATGTAACATGCAGTTTCGCATGTTTTGTCGAAATATACAAACACTTAAAAAGCATGGTTAGCGTGATTTGCCAAAAAATGTACTTGTTAAATTGCTCCATATAATTGATTTATAGGCTAATGAAATATTACTGCATTTGCTATTTTTATAACCCATAACACAGCATCTACCAAGATGAGAAACCTTCTTGGAGCTATTTTTGGAGGGACAGATTCATTGATTAACAATACAATATAGCCACACAGCGCAATACGGCATATGACGTAGGAGCCTCATCGTTACGGCATCTTCCTAGGTTAGCAGGGCCTCAAGTATATTACACTGTTGATGAGTTCCTTACAATATCTTTCAAAACATCTTTTAAATGATTTTTGATTGGATCCAAGATAACGTATTTTCGTCTCCGATTAACGCTAGTGCTTGGTATAAAACTCCTTTAAGTCTCCTCTTGTTTTGTTAGGTAGCCGTTCGTGTACGCCTAGAAACTAGCTAGCAAAGCGTTTGTTTAAGATGTACATTATTGTTTCAGTAGTGGGCAGGATTGGAGTGCATATACAGTAATATCGGGAATATAAATAACAATGGATACTCTGTTATTTCCCAGGAAGTGCAAAAAGAGATATACATCAATAAACAGAAGGGTATAGTTTGTCGACATGGACAGATAATGTTGTGTCATATCATTGTTACTATATAATGTTTTGTGATTCTGCTGCATTATGAGTCATACCTACATAATGTGTATTGTCTTCCTTCAATTATTAAAGGGATCGATCAGGAACACTGGTACTTCTCCATATGTTGTTTTTAGGACATAATTGATTGATATACCGACATTTACGATAAAAATCGTAAATGGTGATTTTCGATTTCCACTATTCCGTTTCTATGATAGTGACGTAGCTTACTGGTCATGAGTTACCATGTTCATACTAATCCTGATATCCACAGTCAATGATAGTGACCTAAACTTTCCTGTCAAATTTCACCATAGTCATGCTAACAAAAATATCCCCTCTCTATGATGGTGATCTAGTTTGCTGGTCAAAAGTTACCATAGTCGTACTAATCCTGATATCTCGTTTCTATTGTATTGGCCTAGCTTGCTGGTTACAATTCACCATAGGCATGCATACACCCTGATATCTCGTGTTTATGATACTGACCTAGCTTGCTGGTCAACAGTTACCATAGTCATACTAGTCCTGATATCTCATGTCTGTGATGTTGACCTAGCTTGCTGGTCAACAGTTACCTTAGTCATACTAATCCGGATATCCACTGTCTATGATAGTGGCCTAGCTTGCTGGTCAACAGTTACCATAGTCATATTAGTCCTGATATCTCATGTATGTGATGTTGACCTAGCTTGCTGGTCAACAGTTACCATAGTCATACTTATCCGGATATCCACTGTCTATGATAGTGGCCTAGCTTGCTGGTCAACAGTTACCATAGTCATACTAGTCCTGATATCTCATGTCTGTGATGTTGATCTAGCTTGCTGTCAACAGTTACCTTAGTCATACTAGTCCTGATATATCATGTCTGTGATGTTGATCTAGCTTGCTGGTCAACATTTACCATAGTCATACTAGTCCTGATATCTATTGTCTGTGATGTTGATCTAGCTTGCTGGTCAACAGTTACCATAGTCATACTAGCCCTGATATCTCATGTCTGTGATGTTGATCTAGCTTGCTGGTCAACAGCTACCATAGTAATACTAGCCCTGATATCTCATGTCTGTGATGTTAACCTAGCTTGCTGGTCAACAGCTACCATAGTCATACTAGTCCTGATATATCATGTCTGTGATGTTGATCTAGCTTGCTGTCAACAGTTACCTTAGTCATACTAGTCCTGATATATCATGTCTGTGATGTTGATCTAGCTTGCTGGTCAACAGTTACCATAGTCATACTAGCACTGATATATCATGTCTGTGATGTTGACCTAGCTTGCTGGTCAACATTTACCATAGTCATACTAGTCCGGATATCCACTGTCTATGATAGTGACCTAGCTTGCTGGTCAACAGTTACCATAGTCATACTAATCCGGATATCTCATGTCTGTGATGTTGATCTAGCTTGCTGGTCAACAGTTACCATAGTCATACTAATCCGGATATCTCATGTCTGTGATGTTGATCTAGCTTGCTGGTCAACAGTTACCATAGTCATACTAATCCGGATATCCACTGTCTATGATAGTGACCTAGCTTGCTGGTCAACTGTTACCATAGTCATACTAATCCGGATATCCACTGTCTATGATAGTGACCTAGCTTGCTGGTCAACAGTTACCATAGTCATACTAGTCCTGATATATCATGTCTGTGATGTTGATCTAGCTTGCTGTCAACAGTTACCATAGTCATACTAGTCCTGATATCTCATGTCTGTGATGTTGACTTAGCTTGCTGGTCAACAGTTACCTTAGTCATAGAAACTCTCTATATATGAAACTGTCTTATATTAGCTTCTGATAAATAAATCCCGTGTCTATGACGGTGTCTTAGCTTGCTGGTCAAAAGTTACCATAAGCATACTAACCCCGATAACTCTTATCTATTCTGCTGACCTAGCTAGTCAGAAATTACCGTTTTCACAGTTACCCCGGCATCGTCTGTGTATGCTTGTTTCCTATCTTTTTACATATGTTACCATAGATATATCAACTCCAAATCGAATCCTTGTGTTAATAACCACAAGTCACAATACTTATACTACGTCTTACATCCTTCAACCGAACGATTATACTGTCATAATCCTGTAATCGAATATAAAAGCTGTATCCTTCTCTGTCGATGTATAATCGCCATTTCCTTCCTGAATAGTGACATAAATTTACAGAAAGCGTAAGCTCTATAGATCGCGGGGGCTTGCCACAGTAACGTGACATCGCTACGTTGGGCACTACACGAGCATCACTGTACAAACGCACGTGCACTGGAACATGTCTTACATATTTAGTTTTGCAATCTTTGTGATAACGTTTTGTATTATAGATTCCGAGACCTTAAATGGTAAGTATACTTTATATTTATTTATTCATTTTTAACTTGGAGTAGTGTAGCCATTACAGCTATCTATTTGGAGTAGTGCAGCTATAGCCGTACCATAACGGCATCTCGTCCTAAGACAGCTTGCGATCCTGGTTACTGGAAAGAACTTAGTGTTGTAACAACGAAAAGTCAATAACGAAAGCATATAAATAGCTTAGTCATATATTTTGAATATCTGATTATTTTAAAGTAATCATAGCGTTATTTTACGAGATTACATTTTGTTGTAGTATTTTGACAATTATCTGCAACTGATTGTATTCATGCATTTAAGACATCTTAATGATTAATCGTTACAGAAAGTTTAGCCTGTTTTAATGTGATATATTATTTTGATGTGAATTTTAATGTGAATTGGTAATAAGCCTGTGTGATATATTGCGCCCCACTAGGCGTTGCTATAGCAGCCGCCGGTCTCGAGTTTAGTATATAATTTGTCCCACTAAACAGATAACCTCTATCACTGTTACGTGTACATTAATGGAAGTGTCTGTTGATCTCTACAATCAATAATTGTAATACCAGCAAATGAAATTGTTAATCCCATATACTCTCCTCGAGGATACCGGCCACTGTCTATCGCCATTGTCTCTCCTAACGTAAGACCATAGGGAACTGTATGTCACATATGTTCTATGTACAAATAAGGTAACTATCTGTCTCGTGCTGTCTATCAACAAATAAGGTCATTGTCTGTCTCGTTTGTCCTACCTACAATAAGGTCATTGTCTGTCTCGTGCTATCTCCATACAAATAAGGTCATTGTCTGTCTCGTGAATTCTCCATATAAATAAGGTCAATGTCTGTCTCGTGCTATCTCCATACAAATAAGGTCATTGTCTGTCTCGTTTGCCCTACCTACAAAAACGGTAATTGTCGGTCTCGTGAATTTTCCTTACAAATAAGGTAATTGTCTGTCTCGTGAATTCTCCATACAAATAAGGTAATTGTCTGTCTCGTGAATTCTCCATACAAATAAGGTCATTGTCTGTCTCGTTTGTACTACCTACAAAAACGGTAATTGTCGGTCTCGTGAATTTTCCATAAAATAAGGTAATTGTCTGTCTCGTGAATTCTCCATATGAATAAGGTAATTTTCTGTCTCGTGAATTCTCCATACAAATAAGGTTTTTCCATAAAATAAGGTAATTGTCTGTCTCGTGAATTCCCATACAAATAAAGTAATTGTCTGTCTCGTGAATTCTCCATATGAATAAGGTAATTGTCTGTCTCGTGAATTCTCCATACAAATAAGGTCATTGTCTGTCTCGTGTTGTCTACCAACAAATAAGGTCTGTCTAGTATTCTACATACAAGTATAGTCATTGTCTAAATCTTGTTTTCTCCATACAAATTAGATTTAAAACAAATACATAAAGTATGAGTATGTTAAAATTCATATTTCACAATCATTTTTTTCAATAAACTAGCAGTAAATGTCTGATATAATACAATATCGATACCTTATACATGTATATTGGAAGCATTGCGCTAAATTATTGTTGCGCAAATTTCAGTTTCTGTATACACTTTCTACAGTAAATATGAGGGTACAATAATTCAATTTTGGGCACAACTATTATAACTTGGTATAACGCGAAAAATTGAGTGACCAGATACTCGCCAGTTTGAATGGTCTACATCATGTGTTTAGTTTGGCCAGGAAATACTATCGAAGCGTTACATTAACCATATTTTGTGTAGTTAAGTGGCTTCACGTTTCTCAGTACACCAGTGCGGCAGAGGTGTGCGGAAAAAACAATTCAGCCTTGCGGATATACACATAATTCAAGCATACATGTGGGTAGTGGTTGTAGCCTGTGTGATGGTGTACATATGCTTTGTTTTCTATCCCTTGTACTTTGATAACAATCACTAATATTTATGTAGCGGAGGAAATCAGCTTTTTCGACAGAACCAAAGAAGCATCAGATGAAGGCTTTTCTCTGTAAATCATTAACTCTCGTCTCGACTTTCGATCGATGGACCAGAAAAACACTACTCTAGCTGTTACTATCTGTACCGAAACTGGTTTACACGCGGTCGAAGCACATCCATTCTCGTGATATTTGAATTATGTAACCTTTCTAGTCGACAAAAATAAATCGATCGATGAAGTATAAGTAGCAGTGTTATATAGTTGCTCTTTTCTGGAAGATCTTAATGGTCTTGTTTATTTATCCACCGCCTCATACAATGTGTTTGAGCGTTCGCCCCTGTGAGGAAGGCTTTGGGTTCTGTCCCCTAGCCGAGACATACCAGAGTCTTTAAAAATGGTAGTTGCTACTCCTGCTTAGCGCTCAGCATATTTGGAGTGGGACGACTGGTTTGCCCGTTGTCAGTATAATGTGACCGGGTGGGGTGTGCTGCTGGGTGTCTTCGGCAGTATGCTTCAGTGAGGTAGCACTTTAAATCGGCAAAAGTTCCGGCCTATCACAAGGAGACTTAACACGAACATACCGCAGCCTCCCAAAACACACATACGCACTCACCACACACATGCATGTCGCACGCACGGGAGGCCGTCCTTAAATGACCTTAGCTGTTAATAGGACGTTAAACTAAATAAACCAAACCAAACCAAATTGTCTGATCTTACACTCCTGTGTAATACCCCATAAACAGTCGGCATGTTACACTCAACAAATACGTGGATGTAAAATAATTGATTTCTTAAATAATTTATTTTTTAAGTAATTTGTTTATAGATGATTTATTTTTTAAATAATTTATTGAACGCGTTATCAACTGAACATTTTAAATTGCACACTCACATACTGACAGTGTCGTTACAGTGGTCAATCCGGATCATTACAGTGGTCATTCCGGATCATTACAGTGGTCATTCCGGACACACACGCATACATGCTGGGTAAGCACGTATACCTAAATACATTGGCCCCAATAACCAAGTATAGCCTCGGACATAATAACGTCATATGATGACCTGGAGTTAGTTTACAACCCTACACTGGTCTGTGTGGCCTTGTCTTGGACCCTGACATCGCATATCGTACTGTGATGTTGTGGTTGTGTACAAAACCTTGTTTTTGATGGTGTGCGATGGGTTTTCCGTATCCAACAGCTACTACAAGGAGACTATGCCTTAAAATTATCCCTGATTTTCACGTTGCGAAAAATCTATCGCAAAATACCAGCATACAAACACAATCAAAACAGACAAACAGTCAATTATCGTGTAAAGTCTGGATTGAATTTGTTTGTTCAAGCAGCATTGTATACCATATCGCTTACGATGGCGGTTTCTAATTGTCTTACAGTATTTTTTCTGGTAAAGCAAGAGATGTAAGCAAAGGAAAATATTAGGGATATATTTATTATATAATTCTTCCAAAAAAGACTGTCTAAACGTCTAAATACAACCTACTCTATTGTACCTATAAAGTTAGGACCAAAAGGTTAATATTAAATTGCTATATAATGTTTGGAAGGCTTGACAGCACAGAGATATTTGTGAGACATACTACCTCAATCAGGTTTGGGAAGGCAGTACGTAGTATACCATGGTTATGATCCTTAGACGGCTAGTGTTACAGATATATGTACCGACGCCAATATCAGACACCACGGGGAGTATCGCTATGGAATGGTCAATACACGAAGCGCCGAAGAAATCATTCCTGGGGGTTTTACCAAAATGCTCTATCATACAACCACTATAGAAATCAATACAGACAGTCCCCCATCGTTCCCGTGTCATTATAAAGGCCAGACATTTTCAAACGCAACGTAATGATAGTTTTTGTATTTTATGTTTTTGTTAAAAGGGATATTGAATTATTTAACTGATGTTCGTACCGCCGTTAGACGTATGGAATTGCAGTTTTCACGACTAATTCAATTGCGAGAGTTGAAATATCTTTGTCGGTTAGCTTAAACCCGTGTCTTGCAACACAGTTACTTCTGTTGAAATGATGCCGGGAAGTCTGAATGGCAAGAAAAAACCCAGTCAAGTCACCATAAACGTACACCAGTTTATCAGTGTCTAAGTCAGATCACACTCTCTTGTCGATTAAAACGGCACGGAGAAACAGAGCAGGTGCTTTAGAAGTCCTCGGCGACACCTGTAATGTAAATATATACTTAATAATAATAATTTAGCGTTCTCAAAGCGATAACCGGGGTAGTAAATATGAGCACAAATCACACTTACGAGGATAGCATACATTGTTTTTATTTCATATAAGGGAACCAATATTTGAAAATGATAAAGACATCGCAAGGGATACGAATACCTTGCTTATTAAGTAACCTGCTGAAAAACCATATAAATCATAACAACAATTTGTTCACTATTTTTTCTAACTTGACAAGTATATGACGTTTGTAAATTGTAGTAGTGACCTTATCCTTAACCCTGGCACCCTTAAACTCAAAGTCATTGAGGTATACTCTTACTTGACCAATGTATGACGTTTGATTGAAATCACGGTTTAAAACGAAGACGCTAGAGTGCTGACAATGATATTCTATAAATAGCAATCGTTAACTTGTCATTACCCTTGGCTCTTTGAAACAGAACTCGATTCAGGTATACTCATATACTTACCAATATATGATGTTTAGTTAAATCTGAGTAAAAATGAAATCGCTAGAGCGTTGGCAAAAGGCGAAAATACGAAGTACAAACGCACCTACGAACGGAATCAGTATAGACCTCGCCGAGAGGGTTGATAAACAGGGCGATATTTACCTACAATGTAATATTGGAGAAAAGCTAGTGGATATCAAATGAAATGCAACGTGTAGTCAGTACACTCGAGGAAGCAACCTTATTAAGAAATTATCAAGAATTATCAAGAAATCGAATGTTGTAACGGTCTTGGTAAAACATGGTGAAAACAATAAGAACAATTACTGCCGTTTTATTAAGCGTTCTGTAAGTAAATGAAGACAAGCTGCTGATGTCACTGTGTCCTGAAAGGTGAAAATATACATCATATCTATGTTATCATTGTCTGATATACTGGTACCGTGTTGACCGCCAAGGGAAAAAGATATAATCTCGAAAATATGATCCTGTCTATTCCGAAGACGTCAAACCCATGAAAAAATACACAATCACGTTTTTCTCAAACACTTGTCACATTCTTGGGTTTAGTCAAACCGTACAGTGTTGAGTGTTTTTGTTTTTGTTGTTGTTTGTTTTTTGTTTGTATTTGAGTTGTTTTTGTTTTGTTTTGTTTTGTTTTCATTTTGTGACATATATATATCATCTCTCTACCAATACGTTTACCAATGAATCCATCAACAAGGTTCGCTTTCATGGCTCTGTATAGTTTAATTAATTGACCAAGCTCTTCACATGACTTTAAAGTATTGAGAAAGCCTTCTACGACCTTCTTTAAACATGATTAATTGTTTAAACCAACGATTTGACATTTTGCTTCTAACCCTATTGCATTTTGATAATTGATGGTGAAAGAAGCATCCGTTTCGGGAAAAATATACTTTGTATAAACATATAGTCTAAATTATACAGTGGGGGGAAAACACATTACTACTGATAAGGGGAGTGATGGACAAAATTCGGGATGGGGGAATTATTATAAGTCCATTAAAAACTGTAGGGCAAAGATAGTTCTCTGGGACACAATCTAAACTCCCTCCAGAACCAAGCGAATATATAATACAGAATAAAACTCATCAACTACATCATAAAAATATAAATTTCTCGAATCAAAAATATTCTTTTCTCGTGAACAAATGCATACTACGAAAGCCTGTTAGGGTCACAGCGAAAATGTATATTATGTCGTATTTATGTCTTTATTACGAGTTACTAAGTCGTTATTACGAGATACTAAGTCGTTATTACGACATAGCTAAGTCGTTATTACGAGATATTAAGTCGTTATTACGACATAGCTAAGTCGTTATTACGAGATACTAAGTCGGTATTACGACATAGCTAAGTCGTTATTACGACCTAACTGGCTTCCGTAGCATGCATACAGAGTATAAACCCTTGCATGTCTGTCCATTTTCCGAAAAAAGATATCCTGCATCATGACCGTGTATTTGTCTTCCGGATGCCTTATCTAACGACATAACCACTCACGCAAGATAATTGATTGGGCGTTGTCTTCACGAGAGTTATCTTTTTGTTTTTCCGTGTTTTGTTTTGTTTTCTAGATTGGTGGACTTGTTTAATTTAATCTGCCAGTTTGCAATTGGTAATTTATTATCATCTAAAATTCGAGTATGTCATAAAGCAGCAGATTATTCCAGCATCAGTAATAACCAACACTACCAGTCTGTCAAAGAACACACGATATCAGCATATTTCAAGAAATCGCAAGTTAAATGCAATATAGCCAAATGCTTTAAACTTCACAATACAGCTCTTTCGTCATTCGAGGACTCATCAGTGATGTTAGAAACATCATACAACTGTTTCGTCCATCTAGGACTCGTCAGTGATGCTAGAGACATCATACAACTGTTTCGTCTTCTAGGACTCATCAGTGATGCTAGAGACATCATACAGCTGTTTCGTTCTTCAAGAACTCGTCAGTGATGCTAGAGACATCATACAGCTGTTTCGTACTTCTAGGACTCGTCATTGATGCCAGAGACAGCATACAGCTGTTTCGTACTTCTAGGACTCGTCAGTGATGCTTGAGACATCATACAGCTGTTTCGTCCTTCTAGGACTCGTCAGTAATGCTAGAGACTTAATACAGCTGTTTCGTCCTTCTAGGACTCGTCAGTGATGCTAGAGACTTAATACAGCTGTTTCGTTCTTCTAGGACTCGTCATTGATGCTAGAGACATCATACAGCTGTTTCGTCCTTCTAGGACTCGTCATTGATGTTAGAGACATCATACAGCTGTTTCGTCCTTTTAGGACTCGTCATTGATGCTAGAGACATCATACAGCTGTTTCGTCCTTCTAGGACTCGTCATTGATGCTAAGGTCTTAAAGTGTTGATGTCTTGAATGCAAGATAGGACGCTAAACACATAATACCAAACCAAAACAAATCCCATACAAAGTCAATTTCGCCAAAACAGAAAAAATTATAAAGGCATAAGCATAATTTTGCATTATTTCTCTGGTAAGCTTCTACATACAATCAATGTCCAGCTGTACACGTGATAACCTCAAAGGCATAAATATAACCAAATTTTCTTTAAAATAGAGTTTATATTTCAAGATAACATTTAAGTGGGGTTAATCGACATTTCAGAATGTTGACAAAACGATGGCAACATTTTCCACTGAATGCACTCTTCAAACCCGGATTTTGCTTCTCTTTTGGTTGTTTTGTTTATCTCATTTGAAAACAATGGTTTTTGTTGTGTGTGATATAAGCTGAACGTGTTTAGTGCTTGTTTGATCTCCGGACGACTTGGTTCTCACCATACAGGTTCATTTTGGCATTGAATGTATTTAACGCTCGCTGTTTTCTCATGCTTAATTTTGACCTGTTTTTATTAATTTTGAGATAGTTTTTATCTATAATTGGTTAATTTACTAATTGACTACCCTTCACAAGCAACTTTGTCGGAGCTAGGATTTCAAAGCCACACTCTCATTTCCTCATGGTACAGATATAAAAGACTCTGTATTCTGCAACTGTGCTGTTCGCTTTGCCTATCGATCGTGTGTAGTCGCGGTCGGTTTTCGGTTGTTATAAAGCTCATGATAGAATATCCGTGGTTAGAATGTAAGTAGTATGTATACATCATTCAGAAACGTTGGGTAAAACCGGAAAATCTTGGCACATGATATACACTGGGGAATATGCCAGTATTTTATGTTACATAGTAAATCAACACCAATCGAAGGTTGTCGTGAATCAGTTTTTAAATAATTGTGGTATTAAAGCATTTTAATTCTTCTAATCATTATCATCGGTTTATCGCGTAATAGTGAAATAATCCTGGTCTGATATCAATTTAATATATCAAACCAATTACGTTATAGAGAGAGATATAGCATGTTAGGAGACCAGTCTCAAACTGTCAATGCTGTGAGAGACTGGCCCCATATTGACTCTGTCGGCGCACATATATATATAGTTCCTTGTTCAACATCCTTTTGATCATTTGACCTCGACGTTAACGTAACATATCAGAAATAATATCAAAGAAAAGCGATACACGTCTGTAGCGAATTGTATCACAAATGATCTTGGATTTATATATCACACTCGTCGTTCTTTTATTTAAGCACTATCTGTATCATACCGCTACACACTGACAAAGAGAAGCCGTGGTTATAACGATATTGATGACGTTTGATTTGTCTGTGTACATTACAGGAGAGGGAACATGTAGTACGGACTATCCCGTCAACGTACCGGAAGTGACCTCTCTGAAGTACAAAGCTGCGCACTCGTTCAAACTTGAGGGATTCGACAATGCCTCAGTCGTTCTTCGAAAAACGTCAGCTGACTGTAAGTGCTTCCGGATTATAGACTGTTTGAAGAGGCTTATTTAGGTTACAACTATTTAAAGTGTGTACCTTAAAAGTATTGGTCTTTTACCAAAACATAATCTGGATAATGATGTCTTCATTGTTAGTAACACCCAACAGTCATTATGGTATCATGTATAGATAATTGAATTCCAGTCAATACCTGTCGTCCGAAAGTGTCATCAATTCGGGCACGGGATTGCTATCAATACCAATATATTATAATTGATTTGAAAAATACACCGATTGCTGTTATATAAACACCGGGAATGAAATAGATCGGTGACCAAACGCAGCAGTAGGAGTCCTGTAAAAGTCAGAGATTCAAGATGGACAAAACGTTAACTTTAATCTGATTTTAATTATTGGTGCCATTTGTGATGAACACGTAGACAACAAGTTAATAATACGTCACTGTAATTTGCTATAAGAGCTGATTCTAGTGACAGGTCTGAGACAATTATGATTGTTGACAGTAAATAAATGTTTCTGAATTAAGTGATGTAGATGGTATTGAATTCGTCTGAATTATTATTAAGACTATGTTTACAACTTACAATGCTTACAACGCTTAACTCATAGGTAAACAAATCTGTATCTGTCCTTAGACAACATGGACGTGGAAGGGGAGCTGTACGTGACCGGGGGTGGTCTGAAGGATAAATACAAGACTGTCCGAATCACAATGTTAATGGACAACTCGACAATTCACCTGTACAATAACCGGCAATTCGTGATGCAGGTAGACTATTTAGAAATTTGGACGCATTAAGACGCTATGTCCCCTCATGGTAATGTACCACACCAGCTAAATATCGGTACTGTCGCGTCATAACAAAGACCTGTATTATAACTGAAAAACAATAGTATTTTGATCTAATAATTCACATTTTTACTGTCAATAATACAATCATACACTTGTAGATCTATGTTGTTATCAATATACATATACCATTCCGTAGTGCCGTATATTCTTATTATAATTGTCAGTTTAACATAATTAGTATTGATTAACTATAAATTAATTAATTCAAAACATTTGCTAACGCTGATCGTACAGTAAGCTATTTCAATATTAAATAATCACATGCTAATCCATTCCAGGTTTACATCCTCAGCTATAACACAAAGTACGCCAACTTTACGGAGGCTAAAGGTCAGTCAGACGGATTATCCGCGCTGTCCTTCTGGGTCATAGAGACAAAGGTAAACAAATCAACCATTTGACTTGACTTTGATCTGACTTGCATCTTTGACTTTGATCTTTGATTTTGATTCTTGACTTCGATCTTTGACTTTCTTTTCACTAACTGTTTCTGATTGTTGTTCCATTTCCTGTTGTTCCATTTCCTGTTGGCGTTCCATTTCTGTTATTATATTTCCTGGTGTCGCTCTATTTCCTGTTGTTGCTCCATTTCCTGTTAGCGTTCCATTTCTGTTATCATTTTATTTCATGTTTTCGCTCCATTTCCTGTTGTCGCTCCATTTCCTGTTGTCGTTCAATTTCCTGGTATCATTATATTTCCTGTTGTCATTCCATTTCTGTTATCATTATATTTCCTGTTTTCGCTCCATTTCCTATTGTCGTTCAATTTCCTGTTGTCGTTCCATTTCATGTTATCATTATATTTCCTGTTGTCGCTCAATTTCCTGTTGTTGTTTCAATTCCTGTTGTCGTTCTATTTCCTGTTGTCGCTCCATTTCCCGTTGTCGTTCCATTTCCTGTTGTCTTTCCATTTTCTGTTGTCGTTCCATTTCTGTTATCATTATATTTCCTGTTTTCGCTCCATTTCCTGTTGTCGTTCCATTTCCTGTTGGTGCTCCATTTCCTGTTGTCGTTCCATTTCATGTTGTCGCTCCATTTCCTGTTGTCGTTCCATTTCCTGTTGTCGTTCCATTTCCTGTTGTCGTTCCATTTCATGTTATCTTTTTACTTCCTGTTGTCGCTCAATTTCCTATTGTCGTTCAATTTCCTGTTGTTGTTCCATTTCCTGTTTTCATTATATTTCCTGTTGTCGCTCAATTTCCTGTTGTTGTTTCATTTTCTGTTGTCGCTCCATTTCCTGTTGTCGTTCCATTTATGTTATCATTATATTTCCTGTTGTCGCTCCATTTCCTGTTGTCGCTCCATTTCCTGTTGTCGTTCCATTTCATGTTATCATTATGTTTCCTGTTGTCGCTCCATTTCATGTTGTCGTTCCATTTCCTGTTGTCGCTGCATTTCCTGTTGTCGTTCCATTTCCTGTTATCATTATATTTCATTTCCTGTTGTCGCTCCATTTCCTGTTGTCGTTCCATTTCCTGTTGTCGTTTTATTTCCTGTTGTCACTCCATTTCCTGTTATCATTATATTTCCTGTTGTCGTTCAATTTCCTGTTGTCGTTGCATTTCCTGTTATCATTATATTTCCTGTTGTCGCTCAATTTCCTGCTGTCGCTCCATTTCCTGTTGTCGTTCCATTTCATGTTATCATTATGTTTCCTGTTGTCGCTCCATTTCATGTTGTCGTTCCATTTCCTGTTATCATTATATTCCCTGTTCTCACTCGATTTCCTGTTATCATTATATTTCCTGTTGTCGTTTCATTTCCTGTTGTCGCTCCATTTCCTGTTATCGCCCCATTTCCTGTTGTCATTCCATTTCCTGTTGTTGCTCCATTTCCTGTTGTCATTATATTTCCTGTTGTCGTTCCATTTCTGTTATCATCATATTTCCTGTTTTCGCTCCATTTCCTGTTGTCGTTCCATTTCCTGTTGTCGTTTTATTTCCTGTTGTCGCTCCATTTCCTGTTGTCGTTCCATTTCCTGTTGTTGTTCCATTTCATGTTATCTTTATACTTTCTGTTGTCGCTCAATTTCCTATTGTCGTTCAATTTCCTGTTGTCGTTCCATTTCCTATTATCATTATATTTCCTGTTGTCGTTCCATTTCATGTTATCATTATGTTTCCTGTTGTCGCTCCATTTTATGTTGTCGTTCCATTTCCTGTTTTCGCTGCATTTCCTGTTGTCGTTCCATTTCCTGTTATCATTATATTTCCTGTTGTCGCTCCATTTCCTGTTATCATTACATTTCCTGTTGTCGTTCCATTTCCTGTTGTCGCTCCATTTCCTGTTGTCGTTCCATTTCCTGTTGTCACTCCATTTCCTGTTATCATTATATTTCCTGTTGTCGCTCAATTTCCTGTTGTCGCTCAATTTCCTGTTGTCGTTCCATTTCCTGTTGTCGTTCCATTTCATGTTATCATTATATTCCCTGTTGTCACTCGATTTCCTGTTATCATTATATTTCCTGTTGTCGTTCCATTTCCTGTTGTCGCTCCATTTCCTGTTGTCGCCCCATTTCCTGTTGTCGTTCCATTTCCTGTTGTCACTCCATTTCCTGTTATTATTATATTTCCTGTTGTCGTTCCATTTCCTGTTGTCGCTCCATTTCCTGTTGTCGTTGCATTTCCTGTTATCATTATATTTCCTGTTGTCGCTCAATTTCCTGTTGTCGCTCAATTTCCTGTTGTCGGTCCATTTCCTGTTGTCGTTCCATTTCCTGTTGTCGTTCCATTTCCTGTTATCATTATATTCCCTGTTGTCACTCGATTTCCTGTTATCATTATATTTCCTGTTGTCGTTCCATTTCCTGTTGTCGCTCCATTTCCTGTTGTCGCCCCATTTCCTGTTGTCGTTCCATTTCCTGTTGTCACTCCATTTCTTGTTATTATTATATTTCCTGTTGTCGTTCCATTTCCTGTTGTCGTTCCATTTCCTGTTGTTACTCCATTTCCTGTTATCATATTTCCTGTTGTCGTTCCATTTCCTGTTGTCACTTCCATTTCCTGTTGTCACTCCATTTCCTGTTATTATTATATTTCCTGTTGTCGTTCCATTTCCTGTTGTCGCTCCATTTCCTGTTGTCACTCCATTTCCTGTTATCATTATATTTCCTGTTGTCGCTCAATTTCCTGTTGTCGTTCCATTTCCTGTTGTCGTTCCATTTCCTGTTGTCGTTCCATTTCCTGTTGTCGTTCCATTTCCTGTTGTCGTTCCATTTCCTGTTGTCGCTCAATTTCCTGTTGTCGTTCCATTTCCTGTTGTCGTTCCATTTCCTGTTGTCGTTCCATTTCCTGTTGTCGTTCCATTTCCTGCTGTCGTTCCATTTCCTGTTATAATTATATTCTCGGTTATTATTGTATTTCCTACTTCTAACATACATGTATCGTGCTGTTCCGACTTGATATTGTTATTATGTGTCATTTCATTTCATAGTGCCATTCCTCGTCATAATTAATCAAACTTTTTACCACTATATCATGCGATTTTCTGCCATCAGCCTGATCATGCATACCATGTCATGTTTTAATAAAATCAAAACTGATTTCATTCGATAACTTTATCATGTTATATCCTTTTATCGTGTCGTCACGCTATTCCCAAATAATATTTTTATGATAACCTTTAGATAGATATCTACCTTGTGTAACCCCTCTCTCTGTAACCCCTCTCTCTGTAACCTCTCTCTCTGTAACCCCTCTCTCTGTAACCTCTCTCTCTGTAACCCCTCTCTCTGTAACCCCTCTCTCTGTAACCTCTCTCTCTGAAATCCCTCTCTCTGTAACCCCCCTCTCTCTCTGTAACCCCTCTCTCTCTCTGTAACCCCTCTCTCTGTAACCCCTCTCTCTGTAACCTCTCTCTCTGAAATCCCTCTCTCTGTAACCCCTCTCTCTCTCTCTGTAACCCCTCTCTCTCTCTCTGTAACCCCTCTCTCTGTAACCCCTCTCTCTGTAATCTCTCTCTCTGTAATCCCTCTCTCTGTAACCCCTCTCTCTCTCTCTGTAACCCCTCTCTCTGTAACCCCTCTCTCTCTGTAACCCCTCTCTCTGTAACCTCTCTCTCTGTAATCCCTCTCTCTGTAACCCCTCTCTCTGTAACCCCTCTCTCTGTAATCCCTCTCTCTGTAACCCCTCTCTCTGTAATCCCTCTCTCTGTAACCCCTCTCTCTCTCTCTCTGTAACCCCTCTCTCTGTAACCCCTCTCTCTATAACCCCTCTCTCTGTAATCCCTCTCTCTGTAACCCCCCTCTCTCTCTCTAACCCCTCTCTCTGTAACCTCTGTAACCCCTCTCTCTGTAACCCCTCTCTCTGTAACCCCTCTCTCTGTGTGATAACCTTGAGATAGATATCTACCTTGTGTGGACCCTTTCCCTCTCTCTGTATGACCATATCGTGTGTGAAAACAGACGGCTAACCACATATCTAACTCCATGTTAGATACCCCCATACCATATTTTATATTTTTTATATTTCACTCCGATAGTTAAGTGATTTTAAATGATAAAAGTGGGGTTTTTTTCGTTTTAGACACACAACACGTCCAGTCTGGTGCCAACTTTCGAAAGCCTCATTGAAGCAGGAGTCAAAACAGGTGACTTTCCTAGTTGTTAGTGATGTTTGTCATGTATCACGATTACTGCATACATATATACTATTATATATAGATATCTATACAGGGGAAGGAGTGGGGATGAATGAAGAGCCGAATATTTCCTAAACTCACTGCCTAAGAATCATCCTGCCATTATATACGTGATATATGTATGTCAGTGAACTATCTTCTACAGTATTCATATACTCTCGTCCTTGTTAGAGCATTTCTTTTAACAGAAGTGATTTGATTGCTGACGAAACACAGACATTGAATGGCATAAGTCTAATTGATTATATACCACAATATCAATACACATCAATTTCCTAACAGACGTTATATTGGTACACAGGCCGAGCAAACAGAGTCGTTAGCATCTTCTTTCTTCTATTAATGTTTCATCGTTGCAAGATTGATATAGAAAATTAACACTGTTATATATATTTGAACTGCTATTAAAACGTAATATCAATATATATTGCCCCGCAGTATACAAAGGGAGACAACCATCATATACAAATCTTACTTTGATTTAGACCCACCTCCGGTATAGCTCGACATACGCCATTCAGCATTCAGATTTGGAGCCAGCTCGACAGACGACATTCAGCATTCAGATTTGGAGCCAGCTCGTCATTCAGCATTCAGATTTGGAGCCAGCTCGTCATACGCCATTCAGCATTCAGATTTGGAGCCAGCTCGACATACGACATACGCCTTTTAACATTCATATTTGAATGTCGAGCCAGCTGAGTGTCGTATGGCGACATGTCGAGATGTCGAGCTGGGGTCGACTTTCAAATTCTAATTGATGAATGTCGTATGTCGAGATGGATCAACATTCAAATTCTGAATGTTGAATGTTGAATGTTTTATGAACAGTTGGCCAAACATTCAAATTTTGAATGTTTTTTTTTGTACAGCTGGCTCGACGTTCAAATTCTGGATGTTGAATGGCCTATATTCAGCTATCTCTACATTCAAATTCCGAATGTTGAATGGCGTATGTTGAATGTTCGCCAACATCACACAGCAAATATAAAATTATTAGTGAATAGATCAGATGAATCATGAATTATATACCTTGATGACATACAATGCTGTACAAACCCGACCTCTGATTT
This sequence comes from Pecten maximus, assembly GCF_902652985.1. NCBI lineage: Eukaryota > Metazoa > Mollusca > Bivalvia > Pectinida > Pectinidae > Pecten > Pecten maximus. Next base: position 15,738,265 of record NC_047022.1, on the reverse strand, counting down.
AATACCAGAATTCAACTGTCTCGATATCTCAATACGACAGATTCTCTGGAAGGTCATGCAATTCAAAAATGTTTCAATTTTCATGTTTATGTCGAGTTACCCATCAACCAAGAAGTCAGCTAGCCAATTAACATGTCTATTTCCTACTAATGCTCCCCACACAGCTTGCCCTGCCTGAGCTCTGACGACCGTCATCAGTTTCATCACATTCTTGTTTCAGTTATGACATTGGCTGGTAAAGTCAAATGTACTTCTGAACAGAAAATAAATCCTTTTATAACAATCAAATGCTTATTTTTAAAAGTTTATGATGATATACGTGGATTGTAATTCTCTTTTTTTTATATTAAGCGGCTGATTGCTATAAAACGATTTATTCTCTTCTTACTGACCATGTTTGATGGAAAATCACACTCCTGACCAAAAGTATGTGTGGTTAAAGCAAGCACAAGGGACGTAATCGGGTTTTTGTTTTGGATTGGTTTTTAAGTTCGGTATTTCAGAAATGTTGACATTGTGGATTTGTTGTAAATATAGTACATGGGTTGTCCCATTAAAAGTGTAGTGTTTTCTTATCATAACGACTTCCTCATCACAAACTATAGCTACATCTGTACTTTGTTTCTTCCTGTTTTACCTCAGAAACGTGATTTTTGGCACGCATTTCTAAGTTAATGAACCCCGCCCCCTTCTTTTTTGTTTAAACAAATTGTATCTTAACCTTACGAACTATACTATGTTCATTTCAGAGGGAATGTTTTTCGATATGACTTAGATTAAGGAAATTTCTAAACTAACGTTTTGTATACTTTATTTATTTTACACCAAATGCGAAACAAGTTTCTATCACAATAGATGGGTGTTATTCAACTCCCAACGCATAAAGTGATCATTACTAATGTAGAATAACATTCAGTTTATACCACACGCTAAAGCTCGTGTCTTTTGTAACTTTAAAAAAATAACTTACTCGAGTGAAATAAATTCCATATCCAACAACCACTCGTTGTGTAATCTCTATATATCAACTTATATTAATCACGCTGATTGGCTCGGATAGAACCGCGCGAGGGGTCTTACTGTGGGAGGAAACCGGAGTACCATGCGGGGAAAACCCACGTGGTCTGGCAGGTGACCCCATGCCTTTTCACATCCGATCGGGGAATCGAACCCCGGCTGCCTAGGTGAAAGGCAAGTGTGTTACCACTGTGCCACCCGACCACCCAACTGACGTTTCCCATCATATCTCAGCATTTACATTGTACATAAGTCAGTACTTATCTTATGAAATATATTCAGCAGGCTTTTTCTCATACCATAAAATAGCGTTTGAATTATACAGAAAAGTTTGGCAAGAAATTGAGGGACGTTCAGAACAGATCTAGTTGAATTGCGCTCAAACAAGTGATCCCTGTCATAGCCATGTCTTGAGACAGTTATATAGTCTTCCAGTTTGTAGTCAATGGTAATGATGTACCGCCTGGATCTAATATGGATGTTTGAAATGTCAGTAAAATTGCTCTCTCTGGGTGTGCCCTCCTAATGACGAGAGAAGATGGTCCCAAAAGTACTCACAGCAAACGTTAACTTGAAAGCAAACACATTTATCTTCGTAACGAGCATAATATAAAATGTATCCTCTTTCACTCAACTCAAATCTTTTCGCACCTTGGGAGTCTAATATCAGGACTGTTATGACCAACAATTCTACCTGAGGGTTTTGATATTTATTTTGTTCCCTGACACAGCGTCCTCACTATCACACAGGGGCCATTAAGCTGGTGTTAAAGTCCTTTGTTTCAGGTTGTCAGATACTTTAAGATCGGTTTCTATATTGTTTAGAATTAACACCAACTCGGCAGTTTTACTGGGTTCTACTTGTGCACTTTATGATATCCATTGTTGTCACGTGACCAGTAAACACTGACAATTGTTTTCATCGTTGTAGTATCAAAATAATGGGTATGATGTAAGGGGGCATGTAGGGCGTGGAGGGGGGTGGAGGGCGTGGAGGGGGTGGAGGTATGGGGTCTAGTAGGATGTCGGAAATAATGTCATTGCTATTATCAAGAATACCATTTTCATAATTTGTCACTCTTGAAACTACCATCGATTATGAACTGTAAACGTTTCCATGACGACAAGTTCGCTATGTAAAGAAGTGTGCCATGCGGTTACTTTTTTGCTTCAACCGCTGATATTTTATCATTATTTGTAGTGCACTGTATTACCTTTTGTATTTGACGTAAAAGGTCCCTTATCGAAAGTGTTTGAAGACAAGATTTACCACCTCAATAGATAGCATTGAGCTTTAAAAGGTAAAACGATATTATTAATAGGACCATGTGTTCCTATGGTGACCGACGTTACGAGAGTTACCTCCCTTATACCAAGATGTAATAGAAACTTCTGGTGATACTTTCGTTTATATTCCAGATTCTGTAAACTTGAGGAGTATATTTCCCCAGTATCTCAAGAAATTCTTCCAATATCACGGCAAGCTGGGACCGATGCATCCATCTTGTGATGTAACCTGGAGTATCCTTAACGACCGACTTCACATCCATAAGGATCAGGTACGCTGTTAATAAGCTTGACGTCAATTCGACTGTACTTGATGTTGTTTTCAGTAATATTCACCCATTCTCTTGAAATAATGGTTATCATGTATTGTGTTATTGAACATAATTACTTTGTTATTGTGACACAATCTGATATTATATAATCGACATACGTCTATTTATATATATTTTTTTCGTCTCTCATTCCCTATTTCCCTTAATCGTGAGCCCCTCTCGCATTCAGACTTTCCTTACATCGGGACCTATTTCTTTAGTATTAAAAATTCTTATGGTACAGTCATATACATGTTAATTTTATGTATATGTTTATAGTTTTAATGTTTTGGTACGAAAAAGGCTCTTGAGGTCATAGATACATTTTGTTGTTTTTAAAGTCAGTATCTATAACTACGGGCTGAATTATATAGAACAAATAAATGAGATAATGATTGCTTAGAGTCATTGTGTACTTTATGAAAAACCATCAGCATTCCAGTACAAGATGTGATTGTTTACAATGAACGAAAATTTTAAATTGTTACTGTCAATGTGTGATGACGTGATGTTATAAGTCCTGTGGAAGTCAATGTGTGATGACGTGATGTTATAAGTGCTGTGGAAGTCAATGTGTGATGATGTGATGTTATAAGTCCTGTGGACGTCAATGTGTGATGATGTGATGTTATAAGTCCTGTGGAAGTCAATGTGTGATGATGTGATGTTATAAGTCCTGTGGAAGTCAATGTGTGATGATGTGATGTTATAAGTCCTGTGAACGTCAATGTGTGATGATGTGATGTTATAAGTCCTGTGGAAGTCAATGTGTGATGACGTGATGTTATAAGTGCTGTGGAAGTCAATGTGTGATGATGTGATGTTATAAGTCCTGTGGACGTCAATGTGTGATGATGTGATGTTATAAGTCCTGTGGAAGTCAATGTGTGATGACGTGATGTTATAAGTGCTGTGGAAGTCAATGTGTGATGATGTGATGTTATAAGTCCTGTGGACGTCAATGTGTGATGATGTGATGTTATAAGTCCTGTGGAAGTCAATGTGTGATGATGTGATGTTATAAGTCCTGTGGAAGTCAATGTGTGATGATGTGATGTTATAAGTGCTGGGGACGTCAATGTGTGATGATGTGATGTTATAAGTCCTGTGAACGTCAATGTGTGATGACGTGATGTTATAAGTGCTGTGGAAGTCAATGTGTGATGATGTGATGTTATAAGTCCTGTGGACGTCAATGTGTGATGATGTGATGTTATAAGTCCTGTGGAAGTCAATGTGTGATGACGTGATGTTATAAGTGCTGTGGAAGTCAATGTGTGATGATGTGATGTTATAAGTCCTGTGGACGTCAATGTGTGATGATGTGATGTTATAAGTCCTGTGGAAGTCAATGTGTGATGATGTGATGTTATAAGTCCTGTGAACGTCAATGTGTGATGATGTGATGTTATAAGTGCTGGGGACGTCAATGTGTGATGATGTGATGTTATAAGTCCTGTGGAAGTCAATGTGTGATGATGTGATGTTATAAGTCCTGTGGAAGTCAATGTGTGATGATGTGATGTTATAAGTCCTGTGGAAGTCAATGTGTGATGATGTGATGTTATAAGTCCTGTGAACGTCAATGTGTGATGATGTGATGTTATAAGTGCTGGGGACGTCAATGTGTGATGATGTGATGTTATAAGTCCTGTGAACGTCAATGTGTGATGATGTGATGTTATAAGTGCTGTGGACGTCAATGTGTGATGATGTGATGTTATAAGTGCTGTGGAAGTCAATGTGGTGTTATGATATTACATTGTTTGTATGTGGTGTTGTAAAAATCATTTGTTGGTGTTTTGATGTTGTTTGGTGTTGTGGTGTTGTTTGGTGTTTTGATGTTGTTTGGTGTTGTTATGTGTGGTGTTGTGATGTTGTTTGGTGTTGTGATGTTTGGTGTTGTGATGTTGTTTGGTGTTGTTATGTGTGGTGTTGTGATGTTGTTTGGTGTTGTGGTGTTGTTTGGTGTTGTGATGTTGTTTTGTGTTGATAAAGTCAGTATGGGGTGTTGTGAAGTTGTTTGGTGTTCTAACAGTCGTTGCGTGGTGTTGTGATGTTGTTTGGTGTTTTAATCGTCATTATGGGGTGTTGTTGGTGTTGTAATAGTCAGTTTTTGGTGTTGTGATGTTGTTTGGTGTTCTAATAGTCGTTGCGTGGTGTTGTGAAGTTGTTTGGTGTTTTAATCGTCATTGTGGGTCCTTGTGGTGTTGTTTGGATTTTTGATAGTGAGTGTGTAGCATTGTGATGTTGTTTGGTGTTGTAATTGTCAGTGTGGGGTGTTGTGATGTTGTTTGGTGTTGTAATTGTCAGTGTGGGGTGTTGGGATGTTGTTTGGTGTTGTAATTGTCAGTGTGGGGTGTTGTGGTGTTGTTGGTGTTGTAATAGTCATGGTGTTGTGTTGTTATGACGTAATAGTCAGTATGGGGGGTTGTGATGTTGTTTGGTGTTGTAATAGTCAATGTGTGATGTTGTGATGTTGGTCTATGTTGCAATAGTCAGTTTATGGTGTTGTGATGTTGTTTGGTGTTGTACATATGCAATAGTCATAGTGTTGTGTTGTGATGACGTAATAGTCAGCGTGTAGTGTTGTGATGTTGTTTGGTGTTGTAATAGTCAGTGTGTGATGTTGTGATGTTGGTATATGTTGCAATAGTCAGTGTGTAGTGTTGTGGTGTTGTGGTGTTGTTTGGTGTTATAATAGTCAGTACTTGCAAAAATAATGTGGTATGGTATTGCATTCGTTATTCCCAAACTTCGAGGCACGAACTTTCAGCAATTTGGCGTTGCCGTGAGATTCCCAGTCTGTTATATACTATACAACACTCTACATAGTCAGTCCGATACCTGGGGCACCACATATTACACACCACACAGTCAGTCCGATACCTGAGGCACCACAGATTACACACCACACAGTCAGTGTGATACCTGGGGCACAACAGATTACACACCACATGGTCAGTCCGATACCTGAGGCACCACAGATTACACACCACATAGTCAGTGTGATACCTGGGGCACCACATATTACACACCACATAGTCAGTGTGATACATGAGGCGCCACAGATTACACACCACATAGTCAGTCCGATACCTGAGGCACCACAGATTACACACCACATAGTCAGTCCGATACCTTGGGCACCACAGATTACACACCACATAGTCAGTGTGATACCTGAAGCACCACAGATTACACACCACATAGTCAGTCCGATACCTGGGGCACCACAGATTACACACCACATAGTCAGTCCGATACCTGGGGCACCACAGATTACACACCACATAGTCAGTGTAATACCTGGGGCACCACAGATTACACACCACATAGTCAGTGTGACACCTGAGGCACCACAGATTACACACCACATAGTCAGTGTGATACCTGAGGCACCACAGATTACACACCACATAGTCAGTGTGATACCTGGGGCACCACAGATTACACACCACATAGTCAGTCCGATACCTGGGGCACCACAGATTACACACCACATAGTCAGTCCGATACCTTGGGCACCACAGATTACACACCACATAGTCAGTGTGATACCTGGGGCACCACAGATTACACACCACATAGTCAGTGTGATACCTGGGGCACCACAGATTACACACCACATAGTCAGTGTGATACCTGGGGCACCACAGATTACACACCACATAGTCAGTGTGATACCTTGGGCACCACAGATTACACACCACATAGTCAGTCCGATACCTTGGGCACCACAGATTACACACCACATAGTCAGTGTGATACCTGAAGCACCACAGATTACACACCACATAGTCAGTGTGATACCTGGGGCACCACAGATTACACACCACATAGTCAGTGTGATACCTGAAGCACCACAGATTACACACCACATAGTCAGTCCGATACCTGGGGCACCACAAATTACACACCACATAGTCAGTCCGATACCTGGGGCACCACAGATTACACACCACATAGTCAGTGTAATACCTGGGGCACCACAGATTACACACCACATAGTCAGTGTGACACCTGAGGCACCACAGATTACACACCACATAGTCAGTGTGATACCTGAGGCACCACAGATTACACACCACATAGTCAGTCCGATACCTGGGGCACCACAGATTACACACCACATAGTCAGTCCGATACCTGGGGCACCACAGATTACACACCACATAGTCAGTGTGATACCTGAGGCACCACAGATTACACACCACATAGTCAGTCCGATACCTGGGGCACCACAGATTACAAACCACATAGTCAGTCCGATACCTGGGGCACCACAGATTACACACCACATAGTCAGTGTGATACCTGGGGCACCACAGATTACACACCACATAGTCAGTGTGATACCTGGGGCACCACAGATTACACACCACCTAGTCAGTCCGATACCTGAGGCACCACAGATTACACACCACAAAGTCAGTCCGATACCTGGGGCACCACAGATTACACACCACATAGTCAGTCCGATACCTGGGGCACCACAGATTACACACCACATAGTCAGTGTGATACCTGGGACACCACAGATTACACACCACATAGTCAGTGTGATACCTGGGGTACCACAGATTACACACCACAGATTACACACCACATAGTCGGTCCGATACCTGGGGCACCACAGATTACACACCACATAGTCAGTCCGATACCTGGGGCACCACAGATTACACACCACATAGTCAGTGTGATACCTGGGGCACCACAGATTACACACCACATAGTCAGTGTGATACCTGGGGCACCACAGATTACACACCACATAGTCAGTGTGATACCTGGGGAACCACAGATTACACACCACATAGTCAGTGTGATACCTGGGGCACCACAGATTACACACCACATAGTCAGTGTGATACCTGGGGCACCACAGATTACACACCACATAGTCAGTGTGATACCTGGGGCACCACAGATTACACACCACATAGTCAGTGTGATACCTGGGGCACCACAGATTACACACCACATAGTCAGTGTGATACCTGAGGCACCACAGATTACACACCACATAGTCAGTCCGATACCTGAGGCACCACAGATTACACACCACATAGTCAGTGTGATACCTGGGGCACCACAGATTACACACCACATAGTCAGTCCGATACCTGGGGCACCACAGATTACACACCACATAGTCAGTCCGATACCTGAGGCACCACAGATTACACACCACATAGTCAGTGTGATACCTGGGGCACCACAGATTACACACCACATAGTCAGTGTGATACCTGGGGCACCACAGATTACACACCACATAGTCAGTGTGATACCTGGGGCACCACAGATTACACACCACATAGTCAGTGTGATACCTGGGGCACCACAGATTACACACCACATAGTCAGTGTGATACCTGAGGCACCACAGATTACACACCACATAGTCAGTCCGATACCTGGGGTATACCACAGATTACACACCACATAGTCAGTCCGATACCTGAGGCACCACAGATTACACACCACATAGTCAGTCCGATACCTGGGGCACCACAGATTACACACCACATAGTCAGTCCGATACCTGAGGCACCACAGATTACACACCACAAAGTCAGTCCGATACCTGGGGCACCACAGATTACACACCACATAGTCAGTCCGATACCTGGGGCACCACAGATTACACACCACATAGTCAGTGTGATACCTGGGACACCACAGATTACACACCACATAGTCAGTGTGATACCTGGGGTACCACAGATTACACACCACAGATTACACACCACATAGTCGGTCCGATACCTGGGGCACCACAGATTACACACCACATAGTCAGTGTGATACCTGGGGCACCACAGATTACACACCACATAGTCAGTGTGATACCTGAGGCACCACAGATTACACACCACATAGTCAGTGTGATACCTGGGGCACCACAGATTACACACCACATAGTCAGTCCGATACCTGGGGCACCACAGATTACACACCACATAGTCAGTCCGATACCTGGGGCACCACAGATTACACACCACATAGTCAGTGTGATACCTGAGGCACCACAGATTACACACCACATAGTCAGTCCGATACCGGGGGCACCACAGATTACACACCACATAGTCAGTCCGATACCTGGGGCACCACAGATTACACACCACATAGTCAGTATGATACCTGGGGCACCACAGATTACACACCACATATTCAGTGTGATACCTGGGGCACCACAGATTACACACCACATAGTCAGTCCGATACCTGGGGCACCACAGATTACACACCACATAGTCAGTGTGATACCTGGGGCACCACAGATTACACACCACATAGTCAGTGTTATATCTGGGGCACCACAGATTACACACCACATAGTCAGTCCGATACCTGGGGCACCACAAATTACACACCACATAGTCAGTCCGATACCTGGGGAACCACAGATTACACACCACATAGTCAGTGTGATACCTGGGGCACCACAGATTACACACCACAGTCAGTGTGATACCTGGGGCAACACAGATTACACACCACATTGTCAGTCCGATACCTGAGGCACCACAGATTACACACCACATAGTCAGTGTGATACCTGGGGCACCACAGATTACACACCACATAGTCAGTGTGATACCTGGGGCACCACAGATTACACACCACATAGTCAGTCCGATACCTGGGGCACCACAGATTACACGCCACATACTAATAGTCAGTCCGATACCTGGGGCACCACAGATTACACACCACATAGTCAGTGTGATACCTGAGGCACCACAGATTACACACCACATAGTCAGTCCGATACCTGGGGCACCACAGATTACACACCACATAGTCAGTCCGATACCTGGGGCACCACAGATTACACACCACATAGTCAGTCCGATACCTGGGGCACCACAGATTACACACCACATAGTCAGTGTGATACCTGGGGCACCACAGATTACACACCACATAGTCAGTGTGATACCTGGGGCACCACAGATTACACACCACATAGTCAGTGTGATACCTGGGGCACCACAGATTACACACCACATAGTCAGTCCTATACCTGGGGCACCACAGATTACACACCACATAGTCAGTCCGATACCTGGGGCACCACAGATTACACACCACATAGTCAGTGTGATACCTGAGGAACCACAGATTACACACCACATAGTCAGTCCGATACCTGGGGCACCACAGATTACACCCCATATAGTCAGTCCGATACCTGGGGCACCACAGATTACACACCACATAGTCAGTGTGATACCTGGGGCACCACAGATTACACACCACATATTCAGTGTGATACCTGGGGCACCACAGATTACACACCACATAGTCAGTCCGATACCTGGGGCACCACAGATTACACACCACATAGTCAGTGTGATACCTGGGGCACCACAGATTACACACCACATAGTCAGTGTTATATCTGGGGCACCACAGATTACACACCACATAGTCAGTCCGATACCTGGGGCACCACAGATTACACACCACATAGTCAGTCCGATACCTGGGGAACCACAGATTACACACCACATAGTCAGTGTGATACCTGGGGCACCACAGATTACACACCACATAGTCAGTGTGATACCTGGGGCACCACAGATTACACACCACATAGTCAGTGTGATACCTGGGGCACCACAGATTACACACCACATAGTCAGTGTGATACCTGGGGAACCACAGATTACACACCACATAGTCAGTGTGATACCTGGGGCACCACAGATTACACACCACATAGTCAGTGTGATACCTGGGGCACCACAGATTACACACCACATAGTCAGTGTGATACCTGGGGCACCACAGATTACACACCACATAGTCAGTGTGATACCTGGGGCACCACAGATTACACACCACATAGTCAGTGTGATACCTGAGGCACCACAGATTACACACCACATAGTCAGTCCGATACCTGAGGCACCACAGATTACACACCACATAGTCAGTGTGATACCTGGGGCACCACAGATTACACACCACATAGTCAGTCCGATACCTGGGGCACCACAGATTACACACCACATAGTCAGTCCGATACCTGAGGCACCACAGATTACACACCACATAGTCAGTGTGATACCTGGGGCACCACAGATTACACACCACATAGTCAGTGTGATACCTGGGGCACCACAGATTACACACCACATAGTCAGTGTGATACCTGGGGCACCACAGATTACACACCACATAGTCAGTGTGATACCTGGGGCACCACAGATTACACACCACATAGTCAGTGTGATACCTGAGGCACCACAGATTACACACCACATAGTCAGTCCGATACCTGGGGTATACCACAGATTACACACCACATAGTCAGTCCGATACCTGAGGCACCACAGATTACACACCACATAGTCAGTCCGATACCTGGGGCACCACAGATTACACACCACATAGTCAGTCCGATACCTGAGGCACCACAGATTACACACCACATAGTCAGTCCGATACCTGGGGCACCACAGATTACACACCACATAGTCAGTCCGATACCTGGGGCACCACAGATTACACACCACATAGTCAGTGTGATACCTGGGGCACCACAGATTACACACCACATAGTCAGTGTGATACCTGGGGTACCACAGATTACACACCACAGATTACACACCACATAGTCGGTCCGATACCTGGGGCACCACAGATTACACACCACATAGTCAGTGTGATACCTGGGGCACCACAGATTACACACCACATAGTCAGTGTGATACCTGAGGCACCACAGATTACACACCACATAGTCAGTGTGATACCTGGGGCACCACAGATTACACACCACATAGTCAGTCCGATACCTGGGGCACCACAGATTACACACCACATAGTCAGTCCGATACCTGGGGCACCACAGATTACACACCACATAGTCAGTGTGATACCTGAGGCACCACAGATTACACACCACATAGTCAGTCCGATACCGGGGGCACCACAGATTACACACCATATAGTCAGTCCGATACCTGGGGCACCACAGATTACACACCACATAGTCAGTATGATACCTGGGGCACCACAGATTACACACCACATAGTCAGTGTGATACCTGGGGCACCACAGATTACACACCACATAGTCAGTCCGATACCTGGGGCACCACAGATTACACACCACATAGTCAGTGTGATACCTGGGGCACCACAGATTACACACCACATAGTCAGTGTTATATCTGGGGCACCACAGATTACACACCACATAGTCAGTCCGATACCTGGGGCACCACAAATTACACACCACATAGTCAGTCCGATACCTGGGGAACCACAGATTACACACCACATAGTCAGTGTGATACCTGGGGCACCACAGATTACACACCACAGTCAGTGTGATACCTGGGGCAACACAGATTACACACCACATTGTCAGTCCGATACCTGAGGCACCACAGATTACACACCACATAGTCAGTGTGATACCTGGGGCACCACAGATTACACACCACATAGTCAGTGTGATACCTGGGGCACCACAGATTACACACCACATAGTCAGTCCGATACCTGGGGCACCACAGATTACACGCCACATACTAATAGTCAGTCCGATACCTGGGGCACCACAGATTACACACCACATAGTCAGTGTGATACCTGAGGCACCACAGATTACACACCACATAGTCAGTCCGATACCTGGGGCACCACAGATTACACACCACATAGTCAGTCCGATACCTGGGGCACCACAGATTACACACCACATAGTCAGTCCGATACCTGGGGCACCACAGATTACACACAACATAGTCAGTGTGATACCTGGGGCACCACAGATTACACACCACATAGTCAGTGTGATACCTGGGGCACCACAGATTACACACCACATAGTCAGTGTGATACCTGGGGCACCACAGATTACACACCACATAGTCAGTCCTATACCTGGGGCACCACAGATTACACACCACATAGTCAGTCCGATACCTGGGGCACCACAGATTACACACCACATAGTCAGTGTGATACCTGAGGCACCACAGATTACACACCACATAGTCAGTCCGATACCTGGGGCACCACAGATTACACCCCATATAGTCAGTCCGATACCTGGGGCACCACAGATTACACACCACATAGTCAGTGTGATACCTGGGGCACCACAGATTACACACCACATATTCAGTGTGATACCTGGGGCACCACAGATTACACACCACATAGTCAGTCCGATACCTGGGGCACCACAGATTACACACCACATAGTCAGTGTGATACCTGGGGCACCACAGATTACACACCACATAGTCAGTGTTATATCTGGGGCACCACAGATTACACACCACATAGTCAGTCCGATACCTGGGGCACCACAGATTACACACCACATAGTCAGTCCGATACCTGGGGAACCACAGATTACACACCACATAGTCAGTGTGATACCTGGGGCACCACCGATTACACACCACATAGTCAGTGTGATACCTGGGGCACCACAGATTACACACCACATAGTCAGTGTGATACCTGGGGCACCACAGATTACACACCACATCAAGTCAATGGTTTGGTTCGCTACGTTCTATACTCCATGCTGTGTGTTGTAACTGTCGCATTTTCATGTAGCTTTTCTCGCTGTATTGATTTTCACATCAGAACATCGTAGAACTTTAAGTATTCAACAAAAGCACAATTTACCATTGTTATTACAAATGTACGAACCTAAGGTCTATATAAAACGTTAAAACCGTACTTCATGTCTTTTGTAACCTGTGGTTACCATCGCAACGAATACCAAGTGGCCAAAACAACATTTGATCAATGGTTGCTAGATTTGCTCAGGGCGCAGTTATCCTATTGATTTGCCTAAAGCCTGTATTATCGGAGTTTTCTATATATATATTCCAGATTAAGATTTTGCGATCACGGTTTCCCGCCTCTCAGAGGAAGACCAGTACCAGAAGCAATGGGTCTCCGACTATAACACGGAACTTCAAACTGTCGAAGGAGTCGTCTGCCCAAACTCTTAACACTAACACTTTATTTACAGTGTGTACCTTGGTGCTATGTTCAATTTATGTTTTCTAGATCTATTGAATATTTAGATTGCCAAAACTGGAGATCATACAGGGACAGGTAGGGGTTAGCAAACGTGCATAGTCTGTTTTGAGATTTGTAAAGATTTTACTTACACAAAATAATATTCGACCTCCCTGTCGTGTATATATTTTAGAGGAACATATATGCCAAAACAATTCGATAAACAATTGATTGTAAATATAATACAACGCAAATGTAAAATGTAAATTTCATTCTATGATATATAAAAACAGTAACAGCAAATGCTTATAGAAGCGTAAATAAAACTCATGTGTCCACACATTAATTCCAATGTCCAGGTAATATTTATCTGATGCAAATAAAACGAAATGTCAAATTTGATTCGTGTCCAAAAAGAAACTTTCATGATAATCATTACAATATGCCATGACTTGGTAATTTAACAGTTTTGAAGATATGATGACTCTATGCACAAAGAGTTACTAGTATTTTAGGATGGATTTTTAAATGTTAATATGCAATATTATACACTACGCTTGTTAGGTTGTAATATATTCCCACACTCCTATGTAATTAATAATTCCAATTAACTGTGTTGTCTATTTACACTTTTTTTATTTCTTAATTTATTAATTTTTTGTTTTCTATTTATTCCCTTTTGCCAATAGTAATTGTTTTAAATATGTAATGTGTACATTGAAAATGTCTTTATGTATTATATCAGTTGTCTATTTCTGAGCGTTTTAAAAAGAAATTTGTAGTAGATGTAGTTCATATTGAAAGACCGTACACTTTATATCACTGGGGACAAGGATATGTCTTGTAAATGTCACCAGAGTGTCATAAAAACAGTTTGAAAAATATCAACATACAATCTCGTTTCATGCATGCAAAGTACGCATCAACCATGTCTAAAGATGAAGCTCTGTTAAGGAAACTACAATTGGTAGCAAAATGAAAATCACAAAAAAAAACAAAAAACAAAAACAAAACACAACAAAAAAAAAAAAAAATAGAACCGACTCCAGAAAACCACACAATGTATTTTTGTACTAGTTTTACTTGCAGTTTTCCCAATAACCCTACACAATGAGTCATTTTTATGTATGTTAAATTACATAATACTTTTCAGTTTACATGAACATGTAAAAAAAAAAAATTTCCGTAAATTGCACCATTATCAATAACTCTACATAATGTGTCTTCTTTTGTAATTTGCACAATTCTCAATAACGTTACACAACTTTTTTTTCGGAAATTTGCACCATTTTTAATAACCCTATAAAATGTTTTTTCTCGTTATTTGCATCATTCTTAATAACCCTATAAAATGAGTCATCTTTCGTAATTTGCACAACTCTCAATAACCCTATAGAATGTACCTATAAAATGTACTTTTCTCGTAATTTGCACAATACTCAATAACCCTATAGATGTACATTTTCCCTAATTTGCAATATTTGTTAATAACCTTACACAATGTGTCACTTTTCTGTATGTTAAACTTCATAATACCCGTCAGTATTACACATGTAAAATCTATTATTATACGTCACGACGTCACGTGGTATGTCATCATGTTAATTTATCTGTGTACCTCATTGTTTAATATAAGGACCAGTAAACAACTTACTGGTATACTAATATATACAGTACCGATATATCATAGGAATGTTTAACGTGTCACGTGCACCATTGTTAATGCCTTAACGTATACTTCCGGTCCGTGTCTGACGTTAAACCCTTTAGAACGAAACTACACATGCGACTTGGAAATATATATTGAGTTTTAATATCATATCTCCTATACCAGTGATGATGATTTCTTTTTTAATTTGGTATCCATTTCTTATTTTTTGATAGTTTCCCTATGATATTGAAATCATAGATATCAAAGGTATAGAAAGATGTAAGGTTTATAAACGGTGATTTCTTAAACCAGAATACAGAAAACTGAGTGATGTGAAACTTCAGATGAAGTATATTTTGTATAGAAATATAGGAAAAGGATACATAGTAAGAAAATGATCAGTTTAGCTGTATGATTTTGTTTTGTGTTGTTTTGATCGTATACCAACAGCTGTTGTTGACCATGACTACTGTAGTTTTTACTGTAAAGCCGAGTAAAATAACTATATGTGCTAAGCACTGTACATGTTTGTAGATGTCACATAGTGATGACCATCACTTGTAAGGTTTTACCCAGTCTTCCTCTCTCATTCAGGAAACAATATTTAATGTAGGTGCACTCTTTGATTACAAATGTAAATAAATCCCATTAAATATATCAATTGTTTGTGTGTTTATTACGTGTATGGTCAACTTTTAATCAATGATATTTGAGACGCTGTCATTGGCGATATAGATTCTATGCGACTATCTTTGGACTGAAATCTACATCCACAAGCATTAATAAATGTGACATTATCAGGTAAAATTACGGGACTTTGTATCTGGGAGGGTAACGGCATCTACAACATCCATCATAGAGGTGGACAAATTGGGGTGGACAAATTGGGGTGGACAAATCGGGACTTACTTTGATGTGCGATATTTTGGTTATAGTCGTCAGTGATGTCTGAAAGTTATTACTAATATAAATTCTGGAGCTAGAGTAATATATCTCATTTGTGCATTGAGACTAAGAGACTAGTATGTGTCGTTGACGAGACTTTAATAAAAAATTTCGAGACATCAGATATACTTGTGTATGGATGGCGAGACATTAGATATATTTGTGTGTTGATGACGAGACATTAGATATACTTGTGTGTTGGTGACGAGACATCAGATATACTTGTGTGTTGGTGACGAGACATCAGATATACTTGTGTGTTGGTGACGAGACATTAGATATACTTGTGTGTTGGTGACGAGACATCAGATATATTTGTGTGTTGGTGACGAGACATTAGATATATTTGTGTGTTGGTGACGAGACATTATATATACTTGTGTATTGGTGACGAGACATCAGATATACTTGTGTATTGGTGACGAGACATCAGATATACTTGTGTGTTGGTGACGAGACATTAGATATACTTGTGTGTTGGTGACGAGACATCAGATATACTTGTGTGTTGGTGACGAGACATCAGATATATTTGTGTGTTGGTGACGAGACATTAGATATACTTGTGTGTTGGTGAGGAGACATTAGTTATACTGGTGTGTTGATGACGGGACATTATATATACTTGTGTGTTGATGACGAGACATTAGATATATTTGTGTATTGGTGACGAAACTTTAGATATACTTGTGTTGATGACGAGACATTAGATATACTTGTGTGTTGGTGACGAGACATCAGATATACTTGTGTGTTGGTGACGAGACATTAGATATACTTGTGTGTTGGTGACGAGACATTAGATATACTTGTATTGGTGACGAGACAACAGATATATTTGTGTGTTGATGACGAGACATTAGATATACTTGTGTATTGGTGACGAGTCATCAGATATACTTGTGTATTGGTGACGAGACATTATATATACTTGTGTGTTGATGACGAGACATCATATATACTTGTGTATTGGTGACGAGTCATCAGATATACTTGTGTGATGATGACGAGACATTAGATATACTTGTGTATTGGTGACGAGACATCAGATATATTTGTGTATTGGTGACGAGACATTAGATATACTTGTGTGTTGATGACGAGACATCAGATATACTTGTGTATTGATGACGAGAGTTTATATATACTTGTGTGTTGGTGACGAGACTTCAGATATACTTGTGTATTGGTGACGAGACATTAGATATACTTGTGTGTTGGTGACGAGACATTAGATATACTTGTGTATTGATGACGAGAGTTTATATATACTTGTGTGTTGGTGACGAGACTTCAGATATACTTGTGTATTGGTGACGAGACATCAGATATACTTGTGTATTGGTGACGAGTCATCAGATATACTTGTGTGTTGATGACGAGACATTAGATATACTTGTGTATTGGTGACGAGACATCAGATATAATTGTGTATTGGTGACGAGACATTATATATACTTGTGTGTTGGTGACGAGACATCAGATATACTTGTGTATTGATGACGGGACGTCAGATATATTTGTGTCTTGATGACGAGAGTTTATATATACATTGTACGTATATACCGTCGAAGAAACTTCATACATTTTGGTTTTTGCTTTGTTGATAAGCCTTCAGGAAATTTTGTGCATTGCTGACGAAACTTCAGACATACGTTTGTCTATTTAAGACTTGACCATTTCTAATATTTCATCCATATATTATATATACACTTTAACACACTATCTACAGGCGTCTACTTCTGATTAGTATTACCAAAACAAGAAATATCTTTAAAAAAAAGATAAACGGCATAGTTTTAATGCTGGTGGTTATAATGTAAAACTACTGGTGAAATAAATTAATGAACTACATTTTAATTAATAAATACGCAGTTTCAGCACGGATAACAAAATTATATCAGTTTGAATCATTTTTGGTGATAATAGGACTGCAAATGTGTCATTTGAATAGATGCATCCACTTATTCAGCTTGCATTCAATTTAAAAGGGACATCACGATAAACGTTGCAATTTTCACTGAATGTACGCGTTTTGTTCCTTTCCAGTTATGTTTCTGTGCTGTCCCAATGTTCACAGTCAATCCCTATGTCCAGCTTGACCACTCGATTTAGTTGGGAATCCCCCTCTTAATTTAGCGCGGAAATTATTTTAAAATTATTACGTGACTGTTTTGAAATCGTGGCAACACAAACAGACGATAGTTTACAAGGCGATATCTATATTCCGTCTGGGTTAGTTGGATAACGATATTATACAGTGGTTTAAATGTTAAATAACACGTTCTGTATATATTAAGGCACACATATTTATGTGTAAATAAGTGTAAACAATGTTCATATAGTATAGTGACAGTAGCGATGTACTGGTACAGACTGTGTAAATATTACCGAGCTTGTGGAACTATTACAGAGTTTGTGTTAATATTACAGAGTTTGTGTAAATACTAGCCTACCGAGATTGTCATGACCTACTATCAAACAATCAAGCAGAATACGAGCGGCGTCCGTATTACTGCTGTTTTCATGTTTGAACTGTTACAATCTACTGTACTGCTTCCCAAGTTTAATTCTAGGATTGTGTTTGACCCATTTCCCTATTATTCTCTTCATTGCGGAAGCTGTTATCGATTCCAACCGCAGTCGATTCACAATGGAAGCCATTTTTGTTTCCATGTGTTTTAGTTTGTTGGGCGCATGCGTTTATCGTATATGTCACAAAATTTGCATATTCAGAGTGATAACCTTTTAATAATTGACAATTGATGTTTTTATGTACATACATCATCAAATTCGAATGGTTATTGTTCAGAAGGTTATTTTTTTAAAGATATAGCCAATAATATGATAGAAAATACAAAATAAATATTGGTTTACCGTGGGTCCCTTTTACTTTGTTTCGTTTTAAACTGTATATCTGCATTTTGCATTGACCGCTACATTGACCAATCACGTACTTCATCTTAACAGAAACGCCACCTGTCGCGTCATATCCGGGGCCAAAACAAAATTAGACGGCTATGCCGAAAAATTGAGCCGTACTTCATTATATCAACAAGCTGTATCATTTGAAGATAAGACGATGCATCGACTGTGGAACGGATGTGAGCTATGGATTGGTCGACAATTATAGTTAGTATTGTTTACCGATCAGTCGACCAATCAGAATCCCCCCTTGCATACCGCTCCGTTACCGTTCTACAGTCAATTCATCATCGGCTATCACGACAAATTTTGACCCATTCTCTCATCTTTGAATGATTGTCACACGACAAAATAATAACATGCATTGATATTTAAGGATTATAAACCGAGGAACGTTACTCCAGTTTGTGTGTATTTTATATCTTAGTCGGATTGAACTTTCGACTTTTTCGAGTTTTACATCTTGTTGATATATAATAAGAGTAGGGGGGGGGTATTGTTTTTGTCTATTAATGTTAACCAGAAGCGGACGCCTTTGTACTATCATACCACATTTACCCTGTAATACATTGGAGCTAGGGGGCTTTAACATGTGTATATATAATGAATACATTCCTGATGGAATTAACACAAACATACCTCTGTATATAACGTCTATATTGGTTAGATGCTGGCGGCTACTTCATGTTAACATGTTATTGGACCAGATACACGTGAACTTTGACGCTTTTACACCTAATTTTTCAGTTGACTAATACGTCACTATAACTTTAGTATGCATGTGCTGTGCCTACACTCATTTTGTAACCCCAAACAAAGAATTACAATTAATCTCGCCTACCTTTCCCAATAATCCCTCTTGCACTTATGGCGAGAGAGTTCCGATTATGCTTTTCAAATTGACCTTCTTACCTTTTTTTGTCTATTTTGATATCTAGTGACTACGTCAGGGTAGGGTGCTGAGGTGTTCGGACTTCCTCTGTGAATCCGACTCTCATTATGTTTGTCCCGAGCGTACGTACATATGTAGGTCATGTTCTGGGGATGTGTTAAGTGAACTCTGTTTATCCCCATTTTCTCTAGAATTGAACTCTGTCGTCCCTGCGGAGTCTAGCAGTACCCTTTCTGGTACTACCCCGGGGGTACCTGCATTGGCGGGTTCTTCAGGACAGCGGTTGATCCTGGTTCTTTGATAGAACCCTGTGGTTATTCTTAGGGCATGACCTCTCCCTCTAGGAGACTTGTTTTGATAGATCGTTGATCCCCCTCTACGATCATTTACTTCGGGGCGATTTCGACCGGTCCTAAGGTTAATCGGACTTTTAGGAATTCTTGGGTAGTCCTGACTCTCTCAAAATTCACGGAAAGGTTTTTCAGCTGTTTGCGGCTCTACACTTAGACGTGTTGTATCTAAACGTCTTTTTGCGGCACCTCCACAGAGCTATCCTTCTCTTCAGCTTGGTCCTTTAGTCGCACATATTCCTTTCCTTTCCGGTGCGACTGTTAGTCGTCATTCTGTGGAAATACACATTGACAGATGTTTTAATGGTGGCTATGTCTGTGTCTGCTTCTCAACTATGTTTTTCATAGTTTTTTTTTATGTTACGCTGATCATCATTGCTGTGGAACTTCTCTCCTTTTTTTAGGAGAATGTCCCTCCTTTAATTTCGGGGGATCCTTGTTTTTCAGTTGCCTTTCTTCATTGGTTTCTATTGTTGGATCTGTTAGTTAGACGTGCTTTCCTTGATCTTGGGAGTATCAGCTAAGACAAGCTCGCCTACTAAAGCTATGGTAACGTATTACTGAAAAAACAACGGTTTTTTTATGTACAACCAATTTACATTATGTAATACTTACCATAACTTTATAGAGTTCAACCCATCGTCCCGTTTACTCCTCTATCTCTTTGCCCTTTTTCGCATTTTTGCGTTCAGTGGATTTTACATAATACGAGACTTCGTACGTGATGTGGTACTTGTGTTTTGAGGAAGGAAGGCGGGATTATTTGAAATTCTTTGCTTGGGGATAAAAAGATGAGTGTAGACACAGAATATGTATACTAAAGTTAAGGTAAGAATTACATAATGAAAATTGGTTTTACGGAAAAAAAACTCCCTTTACTGGGGCAGAGGAACCTATCTCATCGGGGATAAAGAGGGGATCAACACGGCCAACGAGGTACTTACAACTCGAAACAGCCGCCAAAACAAGAAAAAATAAAAACTAAAAATATATATATATATATTGCAAGCATGGCTCAAGCATGTGCTTATTCATTTCTTTTTCATCGTTGATGTCTAGAACAGGAATTTGAACTGAATTACGAATTCACGGGAAAATCCGTATCCAAAATACATTCATTTATCAAAATACAGTATAAGGCTTTAATGCGTTTAAGATATAGATAGCCGCTATATAAAACACTTATGTCATCTTGGAACCTGTTTTCGAAACAAACAAAAGCGAGAAATAACCATTTTTAAGATGTATATTTTGTTTATATATTTTCCCCCACTAATTGACATATCAAGCAACAGTAGTATATAACAATGTTGCTAATACATTGGAACAATCGTAACCGTCATTTGTAGTTCAGGCATAAAATGTCGTCTCTGTCAAAAACCTGTACCAGGAAACCGCAGCTATTTTTTCTGTTAGAAATTCATAAGAATTGTAATGGGGATCAATATATGTTGTTAATTTCATTTATTAATGACTTCTCATGGTTCAACCATCGATATCAATTACATAACCACCACAACAAATGTAAAGTAATATCAATAAAAGCTTCCAAGAAAAGACATTACTATATGAATGGACAGGAAGGAGAGAGGATTCAGCTGGAAAACATCATACACGAAAAGGACATTGGGGTTACCATCGATGAGGACCTGAATTTCAAAACTCACCTGCATAACATTGTAAACAAAGCGAACAGCAGAGTTGGGCTGATACGAAGATCGTTTGTATATCTTGATGAGTCAATGTTCAAGTTATTATTTAAAGCTCTCGTCAGACCACACCTGGAATACGCGGCAAGTGTATGGAACCCATATCGAGTAGCAGATATCGACCTGATCGAGAACGTTCAAAGAAGGGCATCAAAACTTATTCCGGGACTCAAAAAATTACATACGAGGAACGTCTAGAGAGACTAAATCTTCCAACTTTACAACATCGGAGAACTAGAGGGGACATTATCAATGTTTTTGAAATAGTTAAAAAACTTTATGATTATAGAGTAACTGAGAACTTTTTCCAAATGGACAGTTCTAGTAGGACGAGAGGTCACTATGAGAAAATTTTTAAGAAACGTTGTAATCTAGAATTAAGAAAGAATTTCTTCAGTAACAGAATAATAGATGTATGGAATAATTTGTCGCAACATATTATAGATGCAGATACTGTATACAACTTTGAAGTAATGCTAGATAAACACTGGAAAAATATTCATTTTAAAGTTTAACATTTTAGATATATTGAGGAAACATAGCCATTGATATACTGGAAATCAATCATTTATTTATTTTATGTACATATATCGTTGATATGGATATAGAGGCTTCCAGCCTGCATCCATTAATTATCCTAATAAATCCTAATAAATAACAGTGTCAATCATACTCAAGAACAATACATTTGGACGGACGTAAAAAAAAATAACTTAAAATATGGCACATATATAATATATACATGTTTAAAATAACGAGGTTCATGTTCCAAAGCATGAGAGTACATAATGATTCCGGTTATATAATCAATACGATAACGTAAAGAAGAAATGTTACTAGCCGAGAGAAAGAGTGGTAAATGAGTATAATTCACCTTTATGTTTTGTGTGACAATGTGTAACGAGTGATATCAGAGATGTATAGCGTACAGTGTAAGGTGCTGGGAACATGTTAATCCCGTGCGTCTGTAGGCATGAATGGTCAGATATGAATGGTCAAATGAGGAGAATTCTGACGATGGTTTAGTAATTACGGCTGAAGCCGGGCGGACGAGACCAGTGTGGAATGTGTCAGAAAACAGTACAAGTAAAGGTAAGTGGTTTGGGGACAGTTGCTATTTTAGTTGTGTACTTTATGTCTTACGACAGATGTTTTTTTTTTAATTTAAACTTAATATCAAATTTGTGTACGTCTACCTTGATATATCTTTATCATTGTACATGTATAACTTATTTCCCATTAACTTGTTTCCCAATCCCGAGGTTATATTGAAATAATGTTCAGCTTTCTGTTGTGCCAAGATAGATATAACCACTCGGCCATCGCGGCCCCTTGAGTTTGGGTAGTTAAATGAATTGAGTGTCCACATCGCCATCTTAACATTGCTACCGTGTTAAAATCAAAACCAGACTTCAACAGTCAAACTTGAAAATAGCAATTAGCCAAATACAGATTATGGTACTGTTCTTGTCCACGATCAGTGTGGAGAAGTTATAAGATATCTTTAACTAAGAGAATGTAGACTGTGTTTGGATGATAAGTTGCTGAAAGAAATCACAGTAAAAGGTAAGAAAAGGATTGAACACGACTCGTGTCTAAGATCATGAATATTGAAAAAATAACACTGACTCCATTGAAAAAATAACCCTAACTCCATTGAAAAAATAACCCTAACTCCATTGAAAAAATAAACCTTACTCCAGTGAAAAAATAACCCTTACTCCAGTGCTATAAAGTTTTACGTACAGGACATTATACCATCCGGTATACCATTCGGACCGGAACTCCTCGAGGGTATTTCTGCGAATACATGATGAGTTCAGAATGAACATTATACGTACAAGATACAAAATTATGCGAAAAAATATAAAGTTATACTTACAAGATACAAAGTCGAACGTATAAGATACAAAATTATACTTACAAGATAAAGTAAGTTACAAGATATAAAGTTATACGTACAAGATATAAAGTTATACGTACAAGATACAAAGTCGTACGTATGAGATACAACGTTGTACGTACAAGATTCTAAATTATACGTACAACATACAAAGTTGTACATACAAGACACAAAGTAAAACATGTATGACAATACATTTTGTACTAAACGTACAAGATACCAATACATGTAGGTATACAGGTCAGTGATTTTAATAATGGTTTTTATTTGATATTTCCCGTCTCACACTGAGCGTAAATCACATTGTGTTCATGTATCCAAAAAAATCTTCAGTTTAGTTATGCATGACGTCATCATATCATTAGGAGTTATCATTAAAATTTCGATTTTATCTTATTTTGAAGTTATTACAATGTTTAGTTCAATAACTTTTCGACACATTAAGGTCATTTAAAACCCCAGCTCACTTAATTTGTTTCCATTTTTATTAGGCGTTGGTTATAGTGAAGTTCTACTGAAATATCCTGCCGCGTCACCTTGACAAAACCTCCCCCGGTCACTTAGTCCGACACCGGAATTCCAGCAAGAATTTTCAAAGATAGTAAAATCTTAACATTTTCATTCACAATTCCGGACTCTCGATACAGTGATTTCACCAATCGGGTAAAAATGTATCGCGCTTTGTTTTGTTTAATTTCAACAAATATAATTCGGATCCACTATCAAAGATTTTTAATAAAACTACATCACGGTGTTGTAAGCCGTTGCGATGTTCTCCTGTTTAATCGTTGACGGTTGCCAGTAAAATTGATTGTAACAGCTATATACATTTTCCACTCCGTATAAGTACGGCTAGGTTTTACCACCCAAGTGTTTGATTCTGTGACTCCAACAATCTGATCAATACAGTAGTTTTCCGGACAACCAGGCGACCGAGGCCCGAACAGGGAACAGTCAAGTCTGCCCTCTATCGTCATTAATTTGTGTTGCCATGTTACGTCGATACTAACATCACACGACTGTGACTATAAAATTGTACATTATCTGAAAATTGCACATTGAATGCAATACGATTAAATAGATAAACAAACAAAAAGAAAAACAAAAAGAAAAAAGAAAATTAAAAAATGAAAAAAAACGACAAAAAAAAAAAAAACAACAACAATAACAAAAAACAAAAGCAAAAAAAAAAATCTCCAATGGTGCAAAAATATAACAGTAACATAAAAAAAATAAATAAACCGACAAAAAAAAAGAAAAAAAGAACCATAAACAATCGAGTGTAATTAATTGTTTCCGACTGAAAATTCCGATACAGCTACAATGTATTCGGTCGATGCCGACCTATACATGTTGATAGAATTTAATAACACAACATTTCTCCTACATTTGTAACCACTTGACTGGCGACAGTTGACTTTCGATAACATACTTGGAGCTTTGAAAACGGAATCTTTTACTTATACGTGTCTTTGTAAATAAAGATGAACGAGTTTCCATGTTGAGTAAAAGTACAAACGAAGGTGTTTTGAGTGGAAATTTCCACTCGATGAGAGCGTAATTGAGTGGCATGTCTTTACCAACCATTGTCAGCAACGAGCGGTGTCAATATTTGTCTTAAATCTGTTTAATGTCCCCGTCGTGGTTAAATCGTTGTCTGTTATTTCTCAACGTGCAGATTCAACGAAAATTTAAATCTTGGCAGACGTACTGGATATATCACTGTCTCCAAAGGTTAGTTTAATCATTTATGTATTTTTTTTACTTTATAAGCGAAACATTTACTACATGTACTTCTTCTAAAACAACTGTAATCAAAACTTTTAAATATTCCTAATTGATAAAAAAAAATAAACACACACTTTGTATTCCATAAGGAGTAACTACGCATCGACACATATTTGTATACAACAAGACGGTTTAGTAAATTCTACCATTGGCTATAGAATGACAGATTTTGGGATGCTGCCAAATCTACTCCTCGACTTATTAGTAATGTAATTTTCAAGTGTCTATAAACGCATTAAAATTGGTCGTGCAAAATTGAATTGATATACACCACGTGACTTGGCATTCTTCTTCACTTAAAAGGTAGATAATTGTTCGTCAAGGATTTATTGCGTTCATCCAATTTACCGATACTTTGCGAGGGATTCCGCCTGTGGTTGACAGTATATATATATAATTTGTGTGAGCGAGATTTTTTACTAAGTGTACGTCTTCGTTGCGGTTTTCCAGTGAAACAGGCCTAACACGAGACTTTGCTAATTTGTAAATTATTATGTTAAAAAGTAAAGTTTATTGTGTATTAACGAATTGTTACTTAATAGACTGTTTAAATAAGCCTGTCAAACCTAGTGACGTGTCAATGTCAATCAGGACTGCGCCAACACGTGACTATGTATACATGTATGACGGTTCGTACCGTGGTCCGTGCCGTGGTCCGTCCATGGTCAGTCTCGGAAGAGAACCTGTATTTTGCACGTACTTGTTGATTGGTACACGTGAGCACCCTAAGGACCATTGGGCCTTTTGTATTCTGATTATACTGGTGGTGAGTTAATATTTTTTGATACTTGTATTTTCATATTCATTTTTGTTTTATTTTTCCGTTATATACATGCTTAATACCAGAATTTTTCATCGATTTTCTCACCTTTGTACTTATATAATTAGTATTCACGGATATGCAAAGTTCGTTACTTCTGAACAACTTCCATTGGTATCCCATCGCGCCAGGCACTGTGGAAGAGTATCAATAATTATATATTATCTCTGTATACCTCTAATACTCCAACATCATCAATTTTGAAATCACGGATGTGTACAAGCATTACTATTAAATTTTTATCTTTTATATCGGTACTCTTTTCCCATTTTACATTAAAATTGTTATCTTCAGATAAAAATATAAAGTCGTTTCTAACGAACCGTCTTCATTATCTGACAAAAAACATCCAGTTTCAGGGTTATGAATCAAGGGTGTGTCGATATTAGGAAAAAAAGGGGGTTTAACCAAATTCTAAAACAATTTAAACGACTGTAGAGAGATAAGAAAACAAACATCTGTTTCAAAGGATCCAATATTATTGGTTAATCGACAAAAAATTGATAGCGATTTCATCCAACCAATTCATCAATTGAGATTAAAAAACATCCATTTCGGATCGGGTTTGAATTCGCTATCAAGTTGTATTGATTGAGTCTACAAACGTTATTTTCCACGTACACGTGTAAATTCTTGTAACTCCAGTTACATAAAATGTGTATTTGACCATTTGTTTCATTTACGATGGAAAAATACCAAAAAAACACGTATTTGCCCGCTAACGAGATTCTCATACTCGTATAAATACAATGTACATTTTCTATGACGGTTTACTTCATATTCTGGCGTGCTCATGGCATACAATTTCAGTTTGAAAGAAAATTATGACGTAGATAATTATCACCATGTAGTTTCTGGTATGGGTATCGCACTCTTTGCTTGACAAACGAAAGAGACATTTTCGAGAGCTCGCAAACACAGTTTTAAATCCGTCTTTATGTTAAAGATAAATGTGTTTTCAAATCCCATTGCGCAATATCTTCCACAAATCCAGGTTCTATAAAATATGCTGCTGCAAAGCAATTAGACATCACATTGTTAGGTCTAGTTCCGGCGAGCGTAATAACACGTACAGTGTAATGTCACTTTCTAAGTTGCTACTCGACATACACTCTGTACATTATGGATCACGCTCCAAGATGACGTGGGGCATTTGCCAGGTACTGACCGTAGGCCGGTGGCTTTTCTCCGGGTACTCCGGCTTTCCTCCACCTCAAAAACCTGACACGTCCTTAAATGACCCTGGCTGTTAATAGGACGTTACACAAAAACAAACCAAAACCAAGATGCACTGTGTTAAAATAATGATTATTGACATTGGTCATGTATGTTTAATGGTCGTGCCAACCATAATACTTCATACGAATTATAGTCGACCGAGACAATTTCGAGGGTTCCACTGGAGTCTTGTATATCTAAAAATAGGCTGTTGGTATTTATTTTTTCGGCATAGCCGTATAATTTTCTTCTGTTCCCGGATATGACGCGACAGGTGGCGTTACTGGTCAAGATGAAGTATGTGATTGGTCAATGTAGCGGTAAATGCAAAATGCAGACATGCAGTAAAAGACGAAACAAAATTAAGATTGAATGCATGCTGAATAAGTGGATGTATCTATTCAAATGACACATTAATAAAATCATATTCCTGATTCAAATGCAGTCTTATTATCACCAAATATGATTCAAACTGATATAATTTTGTTATCCGTGCTGAAACTGCGCATATATTAATTAGTTTGTTAATTTATTTCACCAGTAGTTTTACATTATAACCACAAGCATTAAAACTATGCCGTTGATCTTTTTTAAAGATATTTCTCGTTTCTTTAAAAATCGTTTGATAAATTATATTCATCGTCATTTTAGAATAAGCGACATACAAACAATGTATGAACTGCAGGGCCGTCAGACTAAAATTTAATGATTGAATATAGTTAATGTTGAATTAACATTGACTGTTTTAACTGTAAGCGGATATAATGGGATAACTCGTCATGTCCTCTGTATGGTAGACTATATCAAACGCGTGATATTTGAACATTTTATATCCGTCCGGAAGTATACGGTGACCGCATCCTACTAGAACATTGATTGTGCAAAGTCATCTTACTTTAGTACGGAATGACGTCAGTGATGACGTCAGTGATGATGCTGTCTGTAAGTACAATTCATGTAATTATCCCAATTGTAAAAAACAATATATATATATATATATGAACAATATGGAACACATATTGTCAGTACTGTCCCCTGTCACCAATGTCATCGCCCTGCAGATAGGACGTAAGATGATACCGGCTATTGCATGAGCGTACGAAGCGATTATCATTGGGATCTTATAATTTCTTTTTTTTTTTTTCTAGACTAATTTCTTCTTTCCAATGACTCCTGACACTGCCTCACATTTTGGCCTTTAGCTGAGCGTTTGTCCCTGTGGAGAACGCTATGGGTTCTATCCCCTGGCCGAGACAATACCAGTCTATAAAAATGGTAGTTTATGCTATCGCTTAACGCTCAGAATTCTGGGAACGGACGACTGATTTGCCCGTTGTCATTATAATGGGATCGGCTTCGGTGTCCTGCTTGGTGTTCGACAGTTTACTTCGGTGAAGAAGAACTATCGAGTCGGTGTCAGTTCGCGCTATCACAGCTTCACAAGAAGGCAAGCACGGACATACCGCAGCCTCCCAAAACACACATACATGTACATATATCACGCATGGACCTCCCTAGCTACGATAGCGCACAATGAGGCTCTGGACGACGGACGGACAATTTCTGACGGATGTCGTCCGAGAGCAGTGTAGACATGGTATGGATACAATCGGAACCCCTCGTCATTTTCTCCGAAACTACGTTCGCAGACGGAGGCGAGGTGTTCCGATTGGGTATGGATATTCGGTCTAGGATCTCCCATACAGGGGAGCCTGTCCTAATGTGACTACAGCTGTTGATAGGTCGTTAAACGAAACCAAA
The DNA here is from genome assembly GCF_902652985.1 of Pecten maximus. Taxonomy (NCBI): domain Eukaryota; kingdom Metazoa; phylum Mollusca; class Bivalvia; order Pectinida; family Pectinidae; genus Pecten; species Pecten maximus. Next base: position 15,708,672 of record NC_047022.1, on the reverse strand, counting down.
ACAATTTCATCATTCCGGTGGGCATATCGTTTTTGTCTATGTAAACATACATGGCGGACATTGTATCTGTCAGACAGAAATGTTATCAACTAGAACCGATGGGAAGTAATAATTTTTCTTGATTGAGGAGTGAGATTGGTAGAAAGTATCGCCTTTAGAAACAACCGAGGCGGTTGAATCGATTAAACTCTCTAATGGTAGAAATCACTTCACAAGATAGACGATTTTATCTCGCGTTGAAACAAAGGTTTCTACATATTGATACACATTGTGTTACATTGTACGCCCGAATGTGAGCTGACATCATTGTAGACTACGTATAAGTAACAATAGAAGTAACATTGTATTGGTAGACAATGGTTTTAAAAGTCAGGAATACTTCTCCACTATTATCACATATCAAACGATTTTTAACTGTCAACTTACTCCTGTCTAGATAGGGTAGACTGTCATCTACACATTGATTAACACGTGATGGTCTTATAGCATTATCAACCACTATGACGTCATACATTTATGTATCATTTTACTTATGTCTAAATTACTAAACACACGAATGGACAAAACAGTTTTGATTTTTTTGGTTCAGATATCTCTTTAACAATTGTCAACGCGATATAGATACTCTCTACAATGAACGAAATTGTCGTCAATAGTCTGCTTAATGAAAAAAAATAGAATTCATTTATGTTTAAGAAAACAAAACAAATTTTGATAATTGAGAATATTTCCCAATATATAAACAATAAATACTAATTTATTCAACAGCTCAAGAAAGTCGTATGTCATCTGTGCCAATAGTTTTTACCCTACCTTTGCTGCTTCGCAATAATAAAGATTTATATGGATTTAACATAATTGATTTTAATTATTACGTCATCAATATACGACAATTTCAACAACGATGTTTATGTTACTGTATGTTACGGTGGTTTGTTAGGGCCAAATATCAAATCTGCATTCTCTCTCTCTCTCTCTCCATCAGGTCGAAAACGCGAGAATGCGAAAACGCGAACTTGATATCGCGTTCTCGCTCCCTCGCGTATATATCTAACGTACTGTATACCCCTATATACTAGTATATGTTCCTCCTGAAAATAAGCCTTTAGGTCGAAAGCGCGAGATTAGCGAACTGTACAGTACAGTATATATTTAAGACAGGCATCTGTCCCTTCGATGGTTAACGATAATAGAGTCCGCATGAAAAATAGCCTGAGAGGACAGAAAGGCCTAGCGGCAAGGTCTCGTTTTTATAATTTTATATACATATATATATATAGAGAGAGAGAGAGAGAAAGAGAGATAAAAAAAATCAAGTGAACATACTCTAATGTAGATACACAATCCTCCCTATATCACCCTGATGTAGATACACAAACCTCCCTATATCATCATTAAGTATTCGTTTGATAACATTAATTTGACTACAGATCGTGTTTTGTATTTACAATTTTTAGCTGTGACAGTTTAAGGAAAACGATTGGTATTCTTTCACCAGTCGAGATTAATCGACCCATTCAACAAAATATTCAAATCAATAGTTTCATCTAATTATAGACAATTTTCTGAAAAGTATATAATGACAGTGATTTTATACGTTACACTGAAAAAAAGTAATGAAAATGATTTTCTAACGGATAAGAACAGTAACATGTTGGTGATAACACAAAGCTACATTTGAAGAAATCTGGATTTAACGTGCTGCAGTCGTGTCTGAGTCCAACTGATATTTTCGTCTGTGAAAAGGTTTATAACTAAGGCGTTCTGTTTTAAAGAATAGGCACTGTTCTGTCATATTTATCTGTATTTCTGTGGTAAGATAAAATAAATCAAATTAATTTATTACATATGTAGTATGTTATGAAGATACGTCTGTTAACAGTTGAAAAATTGACCCATTGTTTTATCGAGTGTGACGTCATACCGACCCAGATCACGTGATGTAGATTGTTACGTATCATATCAGAAGAAATCGATATGTGCAATCTGTAAATTGCAATTATGCACCTAGCGTACCTGGATTAGTGCCAATAAAAAAAACGGGATAAGTCTGACCTCGCTCCTGAGAATACATAGATAAAACACAATTACATGTATCTGCTGTTGACGATGGCGACAAAGTGCTGAGATCAGGCAGTACGTGGTATATGATTATATACCGTATTTCGGCACGTTTCACAGGGTAGCGCCAGTTTAAAGATCTACTATTGCCAGATATGTTAAAAGGACACTGAACGTTAACTTACAGTAAAAAAAAAACAACAAAAACAAAAAAAGTTAAAATTTCTCCATTAGTTTCACTGCTTCTGTTTTTTATCTGTCAATTAAGAGCATAGTGATTGGCCAAAGTGATAGTTCTGCCACAGGGCCTGGGGTAGCTGTGCATTTACATGTTAAATAATGTATCTCTTCTTATCTGTAAAATTGATAACTATCAAATGTATATTGTGAGTAAAGGCTGAGCCTTTGAAGTAAAATAAATGTATATATAAAAACAACACCGCATTGGTATACCTGTATAATGTGCCTTTGGGCTAGTCTGAGTAAACATAAACTTAAGTTGTTGGAACGCCAATCAATTTATTAATACAGGACACACGATCCGAAATTCGTCTTCCAAATAATCTTGATCCATATTGGTGAGTGCTTCCCATACATGTATCAATTTGATGTACAAGCAATCAACACGGAAAGGTGATAGCTTTATTAATGTAAAGGAACCAGGTTGTGTCTGAGGAGAACAAAGCTATTGTTCCGGGACTACTGAGGGCTGCTGGATTGGTGATGATTTTAAGGTTTGATATAAAGAAATATATACGTATTTATCGTTAGAAAGTTAGAGACAGTTCACTATCGGCAGCAAAAGGCGAGGAATTTAGCACGATGCAACCTCTCTATAGATAAGATACATGTGTCATCAAACATGATAACGCTTCCTGAAAACGTGTATAATATCAATATACAGCCAGTACACGTGATAAACGTGTGTAGCATGTCACGCTATGTAGGTATAGTAAGTTTTAAGCCAACTTCAAAATTTTACTAAAATTTAAGTATTTCTTTCCAAAAACACCCAAACACCTCCAATTAATAGTATGGAAGTGCCTTGTATTTGCATTATAGACAGGTGTAAATATAAATGCATTGCAAAGCAAATGCAACATTTGGCGAAAAAACTTATTCTCAAAATTCACTTGGATGTGTCATTTTTACCTCCAGCATCTGAAAGTGAGAAGGAAATAGATGTGCTATATTTTAGGTTAATCATTAGGAGGAGCAATACAATCAGAATATCATATTTTTCAAAATCTACCATACTACCACTACAACCACCACCACCATCATCATCATCATCACCACTACCATCACCACCACTACCACGTTACTTGATCTTTAAAGTGACTTATTTTCATCTATATTTGTCTTTCAAAGAGACAATGGTATTTCAAGCTTTCATCTCGTCAGATATCCCATGTGAAATCTGTGTAAATTACATAATATATATCATTTATGTCTAACTAACCAAAGCCTGGCATTGTGCAGCCAAGCTTGCTTAACTGGTACTACTAGTATCAATGAAAATCGTGCCAACCAAATTTATCGTATATTCATAAATTCATCAAATCACCGTGCTCAAACCATTTTTGTCTTCAAATTTAACCAAACTTGGTGTACATGTATATAGTTAGATCACATAGTCAGTATCTTAACATAGCCTTCATTTACGGAATGCCACGGAGAATTGATTGTCCAGCGACTCTAGAATTTTGGGATGCTGGATACCTGGATTTTAAAATGTTGTGTTTAGATCAGTTTCTCAAAAAATATAATTCTATTTCAATCAACCCTGGAATACAGTTGTATCGTAGTACATACAGTATAACACACACTTCTGATTAAATTAATTTTCTTCTCACTTTTCTGAAAGAGTGATGTTGAAAATAAGTGATTTTTGCGAATTGACAATTGTTTTGCAATGCATTAATATTTACACAGGTCCATTTTGTACACAGGGTGCTTCATTGCTAACAAAGTTGATTTTTATTGTTATTTTTTGTTTTTGTTTTTGTTTTTTTGTTTTTAGCTCACCGGTTACGAGTAACCGTGAGCTAATGCTGTACCCCCGGCGTCCGCGTCGGCGTCCCACCCCACTTTACAGTTTTTGGGATCAGTTTTAAGTTTGGAAAGTCCAAAAGTATACACCCCACACCCTTCTAATTTGGTTTATATATTCATTAGAGGTCTAGAAGTGATGTTATGGCAAAATCATGCAGAAATTAAAATGTGATTTTTTCGCATTTTACCATGTTGTGGACTTAACTTCTTTGGCACCATAACTCACTTTAAAATTTTGGGGAGTCCAAAAGTATGCTCTCATACCCTTCTAATTTGGTTATGCATTCATTAAAGGTCCAGGAGTGATGTTATGGCAATATCATACAGACAAAAATTGTGGTCATTTTACCATTTAGTGGACTTAATTTGTTTGGCAAAAAAACCCTCTTTAAAGATTTCTTGTGTAAGTTTTGGAAAGTCCACACCCTTCTAATTTGGTTTATACATCCATTAGAGGTCTAGGAGTGATATTATGTGACGTACAATTTCAAAATGACATACTTATACATACTTGAAAATGAATGCATAGTGTGATTGCTGCCGCCGGTGAGCTTTCGCAATCATTGATTTCACTTTTTTTTTGAAAATACTGAAATTGTAGTGAATTTACTACACTTACAAAGCGGAATAGGCAAAACGTAATTACTGTTTCGGCCAGGTACATTTGTAGACAAAAAAAAATTCTTTTAAAGTAAAGAACTCGGACTTAGCCTTGAGCCTGATCGGACCGGTCCTTATCTATTTTTTTTTCAAAAGTTAAATATATCAATATTCAACATTAAAATGTATTTATGTATAATTTGGGAATTCGTGCAAATTCTCATGATCAGTGACTAACAGTATCATATATTTTATCGGCTACATTTCTCTCTCGCATTATCACGCATGTTATCGCTTATTTCCTCCGTACTGTATCACCTATAATTAGCTTTATCACCTAGTTTCCCTCTCAGAGTATCACGTTAATTATCGACTCCATTCATTTCCACAATATCACGTAGATGTCCCTCTCACTGTATCACGTATACCGCTTTCCGCTCATAGCATTGCATTGATTACGTATTTTTTTCCCTCTCGGTTCACGTAATCTATCATCTATACTTTCGTTTTTTACAGTATCGCCTATGACTATTCATAGCAAACCTTACACAATTATTGACATTGTTTAGGTTAATAACAGGAATTGTTATATATATAGTTCTTATAGGAAGTCTTCTCTGTAGTCGTATCCGTGAACGTAGGGGAGAATTATTATATCGAAATAAAATCAATTTGAGATAAAATAATAATCATAAAACCAAATAAGCTGTTTCTCGACGTTATAATGTCTCTATGTCTTAGAGACATCGCATACGTCTGCATCTAGTTAGCATTTATAGAAAAAATATTAACCCCCTACTCCTACTATCGACAAGGTGTAACACTTGAAAAGTCGGAAGAGGGGGTGAGTTTCGATTAACTTTAAATTATGTTCATTCGACTAAAATATCAAATGCACACAAACTTTAGTAATGTACCTTGTTTTAGAAACGCGTCATTTCCCTTTGTCGTGTGATAATGATTTAAAAATGAGAATATTGACTATTTGAATGTACACTGCGATGTATGTAGTCTACTTCTGTAACTATAGGTAATTACAGCTTAAACAAGTTTATACGATGTAATATTTGCATAAATACAACCGGTAAATATTCCCATGTATTTCTGTTAAGGAATAGGATTACTATTGTCATGACCTATACACGCGGGTTCGTGTGTAAACCAGAAAGGTCAAACCGAAAACGTCAACATGGGTTTACAAGAAACACTGGAGACATCTGTATGATATTGGTGATATCTGTATAATGCTGGAGATATCTGTATAATGTTGGAGATATCTGTATTGTATTGGAGATATCTGTATAATGTTGGAGATATCTGTATAATGTTGGAGATATCTGTATTGTATTGGAGATATCTGTATTGTATTGGAGATATCTGTACTGTATTGGTGATATCTGTATTGTATTGGAGATATCTGTATTGTATTGGAGATATCTGTATTGTATTGGAGATATCTGTATAATGTTGGAGATATCTGTATTGTATTGGAGATATTTGTATTGTATTGGAGATATCTGTATTGTATTGGTGATATCTGTATTGTATTGGAGATATCTGTATTGTATTGGAGATATCTGTATAATGTTGGAGATATCTGTATTATATTAGATATATCTGTATTGTATTGGAGATATCTGTATTGTATTGGAGATATCTGTATGATATTGAAGTAATATGTATTGTATTGGAGATATCTGTATTGTATTGGAGATATCTGTATTGTATTGGTGATATCTGTATGGTATTGGAGATATCTGTATGGTATTGGAGATATCTGTATGATATTGGATATATCTGTATTGTATTGGAGATATATGTATAATGTTGGAGATATCTGTATTGTATTGGAGATATCGGTATGATATTGGAGATATCTGTATTGTATTGGAGATATCTGTATTGTATTGGAGATATCTGTGTTGTATTGGATATATCTGTATTGTATTGGAGATATCTGTATTGTATTGGAGATATCTGTATTGTATTGGAGATATCTGTATTGTATTGGAGATATCTGTATTGTATTGGAGATATCTGTATTGTATTGGTGATATTTGTATTGTATTGGTGATATCTGTATTGTATTGGATATATCTGTATTGATTGGAGATATCTGTGTTGTATTGGATATATCTGTATTGTATTGGAGATATCTGTATAATGTTGGAGATATCTGTATTGTAATGGAGATATCTGTACTGTATTGGAGATATCTGTATAATGTTGGAGATATCGGTATAATGTTGGAGATATCTGTATTGTATTGGAGATATCTGTATGGTATTGGAGATATCTGTATAATGTTGGTGATATCTGTATTGTATTGGAGATATCTGTACTGTATTGGAGATATCTGTATAATGTTGGAGATATCGGTATTGTATTGGAGATATCTGTACTGTATTGGAGATATCTGTACTGTATTGGAGATATCTGTATTGTATTGGAGATATATCCAAGATATTCTATATAAATATATCTGGGTATCGTTTCACAAAGCTTCGTAACTTACGAACTTTGCGTAAGTCACATTTACGAATTACTAAGCGTTTCACGTAAAAACCTTGCAAGCATAACTTTACGCATCTTCGCTAGCCAAGGCTTCTGATTACATTACACTCCACGAACCCTTGGCGGATATAGTCGTGTTCAAACCGTCGCGCCCTGGAATCCCAGGGCACCAAATCAAATCGCGTTTTACATTCTGGCTTGGTTTCACAGTAAACAAAAAATGCGGCACCCAGTACAGAGCTACACTGCCCACTATGTCATGGCATTTTACCTAAATACAAAAATTACAATCTTTGGGGGAACATTCGCAGTCATATAAGTCATTGATCACATATCTCATCGAAATGACACCAAACCTCGATGTGTGTTTGTAAACATCACCGATGAAGTAAATCGGTAACGCTTGTTTTGATTGGTCGAAAATTTCATGCGTGAAGGGTGATAATTTCGAATCACCGCTAGAGGGCCAGAACTGACGCCTATATCTGCCAAGGGTTCGTGGAGTGTAACGTAATCAGAAGCCTTGGCTAGCGAAGATGAACTTTACGCCATATCCACCCTGTCGTAACTTACGAAAACAATTTTAAATCGTGCGCAAGCATGGACTTTTGAACAGAAAATGATGTCGTATTCAATCACAAATTAGCATAAGAGAACGATTATGCCTTGTAAGCGATTGTTTCGAAGTGAAACCGGGTTTTGAATGTCGAGGAGGGATGCCGGCAAAATACATATTGTCATGATACTAATTGTACGCACATTCGTAGACTGTGCCAATAGTTAGTCTATTTTAAGAACATTAGGTGTATCTATGGACAGTGAGGAAAATCTGTGAAAATTGCGTTATTACTGTTTGTTTTACCGCATGATAAACAATATCAAACTGGAAATTTATAAAAAAAAAAAAAAAAAATTGATCTTCTATCAATAATTCGGTTGTTTTTATAGAACAAAATAAAGTTCCTAGTTTTTTTTTACCGGGAGAACGTACGATTTTTACGTAAGATACGAAAAAAGTTACGAACACCTTTGTGAAACGCACTTACGAACTTTTGAGTAACTTTTTCGTAAATATTTACGAACGTTCGTAAGTTACGAAGCTTTGTGAAACGATAACCTGGGCGCCGAGTTATGTCCCCGTATAATAAACAGAAGATACACAGCCAATTCATGGTCGGTTTAAAGTTTAACTTATCTTTTTTGTGTCTAACAGAGTCACGCTGACTCTGTGAGTCGTAGATGATGTTGTGATTTTACCCAGTCCTTTTATTTGCCTTCGTGGCAGCAACCAGTACGTCTGATCGACATTGCGATTCTGATGCGACGGACCGCCATTCATCAAATTAAACCGGTTTGCACATGCGTGCATGACGGCTCATTTACATATAGAGGGTGGAGCACCGCTTTAAAGATTCAACGTAATCATTGGGTAGTTTCCGGGTTTAAATTGAAATTTTGAACAACTGCATTATTGATTCTCACATTATATCTTAATTAAGGTTTATTTTCTATCATTCATTTATTTTTTATTTTAGTTTATTTGTTTTAGCTCAGAGTAACCGAGAGCTAATGCTGTCACCCGGCGTCGGCGTCCCACCCCAAAACCTTTTTTTTTTTTTTTTTTGGAATGCTTGTAAGTCCAAAAGTATACACCTCATGCCCTTCTACTTTGGTTTATATATTCATTAGAGGTCTAGGAATGATGTTATGGCAAAATCATGCAGAAAAAAAGTGTGATTTTTTTCGTATTTTACCATTTTGTGGACTTAACTTTTTTGACACCAAAACTCACTTTAAAGTTTTGGGGGTAAGTCCAAAAGTATACACCTATCACCCTTCTAATTTGGTTTATACATTCATTAGAGGTCCAGGAGTAATGTTATGGCAAAATCATGCAGAAAATATTTGTGATTTTTTTTTTTTTTTTTTTTGCATTTTACCATTTAGTGGACTTAAAAGATTTTGGGAGCTAGTTTTGGAAAGCTTGTAAGTCCACACCCTTCTTATTTGGTTTATACATCCATTAGAGGTCTAGGAGCGATATTATGTGACATACAATTTCAAAATGACATGCTTATACATACATAAAAGATGAATGCATAGTGTGATTGCTGCCGCCGGTGAGCTTTCGCAATCATCGATTGCACTTGTTGTTTTTGTAATTTTGTTATAATTCATTTATCAAAAAAGACTTAGAGCGACTTTAAACAATGTGAATACATTATGTAATTTAGTCAACAGCAACACAAAAAAAGAGAGAACAAACCACTGTCACATTGATATGTAATTATATGTATGAATTATAATTATCTTAATTTCATGCAAGATTCAGTCATCCATAATATCACTAGGTAAAGTAAAAGGAGGAGAGAGAGAAGGGAATAGAGAAAAAAGACAGAGAGGCACGGTTTCATAACATATGTAAATCTTAAGTTGAGAGGAAACTGAGCTTATTCAGCGTTATTTCAGGGTTGAAATGGCCATTAATAAGTACAGAAAGTTGCCAACTGGTACAAAAATGATAAATTAGAGCTAAATATTTTTAGTATTGATTCAAGAAGAGGTTACCATTTTCTACAACCGTTTTCAAAATCCTTCTTAATACGCTCACGTTTACTGTTGTTTACAAATTTTTGAACCAGGAAATGATCTTTGATAACATTGATGAGTGCACTAAGGTTTAAGGAGTTGCTAAAACATCTCGTTTTATAGATATAATGTTTGATGATAATTAGAATTTCATTATCTACATGTACATGATGACACTTTTGTGTTACTATTCCAAAAAGAAATGATTTCTTGTTATAAGCAAATGGAAAAAGTAATAGGCCAAGCAGAGTTTCAAACCTCTGAAGTAAATGTTGCACCTCTTGACACTCCCATAAACAATGTACCATTGTCTCATGTTCCATGTTATATAAAGTACACGAAGGGCTAGTAGTTATGTTTATCTTATAAAGGAAAGAATTTGTAACCAAAATAGGATGTACGATTCTAAATTGGAACCACTGTAACTTTGAACTATAAGTAGCAGAAAAGGGTTTCTTAAAAATCTTGGCCCACCTTTCTTTATCAAAACCAAACTCCTGGTTTCTGATTCCAGTTGGCAACAATGTTGTAGTTAATAATACAATTATAGAAGTCTTTTGATCCTCTTTTACTCTTGAAAAATATTTCCAAAGGCTGTTGTATAGCTGGCAGAGAAGGCCTTTCTTAGTAAGCATTATTAGTTCCCTTCCGGTGAAACCGGGGGGACTATAGGTTTTGCCTGCGTCCGTCCGTCCATCCGTCCGGTTAAAGTTTTGGTTAAAGTTTTATAATGGCACACCATTCGCTTAATAATGGTATTAGGATGCTGATTCTTTGCATAGAGGTTCTTTGGGTGTGTGGCATTACTTCTGTACAGTTAGTAATGAAAATATTATTTTCATTTTTTTTGAATTTTTTTCCATATTATGGACTTTCTGTTTTCTCTGTATTCTCAATAGAGTTGAATTACACATTGTTTGGAATGAACTTATTTTCATAAAATGATCATGTTTCAGTTTTGGCTAAACCTTTTTAGTCAAATTTGGCTCAAGTTTTAACTTGAGGGCGCCGGTAGGGGACATGTATTGGTTTAGCAATACTCACAAAATGCTTGTTATTTCTTAGGAAGTGTTTGAGTGCATTTACTAGTCCATGATACTGTAGAAAGTTGGTGTTCGCATGAAAAATGTGCATAAATTCATAAAACGAGTAGAAAGTCAAATCATCTGAGTTTTTAATAAGGTCACTCAATGTACTCACATCTGCTTTAAACCAAGTAGAACAAAAACAGGTTTATTATTTATTTTGATATCCTTATTGTACCACACAGCAGCTTTCAAAATTGTTTCTTTTATACTAATCTTCAAGAACTATTTAGTTTATCCCATGCTTTAAAAAACTTCTCTCCAAAATAAGTTTGAACAGTTTGATCCACAGAAGCAAATGTATTCATTTCCACAATTGTTCAGCTTGTACATATCTACTGTTGTGTTTAATAGTATACTCTATTTCCCTGTGATTGTGGTACTCGCCTTTTTCAACCTAGCGAGAATAGAGAATTTATAAATGCACAAACACCAATCATCTTTAAACCTCCATCTATGTAATTTTGAATCATCACATCTTTCTTAATCTTAGAACATTTACCATTCCATAACAAAATCTAATAATAGTGTATTTTAAAAGAGTAATATATTCTCCTGATGGCTTTGGTAAAGTAATGAACAAATAATTAAACTGTGTAATCAACAGTGATTTAATAACATTTATTTTTCCTATGGGAGTCAGATTTCGTATATTCCAACTACTTAGAGTTTTCAGTTTAACAAATTTTCATCAAAGTTCATTTTTGGGATTTCATTTAAATCTACACTGAAATAAATATTTCCCCAAGAAGGTGAACTTTCTTTTCCCCACTGTAATTTCAGCTCTGACAGATAAGTCTGATCACTGTATTTTCTACTTCCTATCCAGATTATTTGTGTTTTTGTTGGGTTGATAAATCTTGGTGTTGAAATCATTCAAAGTTATCAATTGTATTATACATGCAGTATTAAGCAACACTAACAAAATAACCTAAACAAAGTCAATAATTGTAAAATAGAATTAAGCCAAATAATATTTTGCATTTTTTTTTTAACTTAATAACACAAGAAGTACGTGTATAATTCAGTATAAAAAATATTCATATTTATTTCAAAACTTACACATATACCTTATAAAACAATAAACATGCTCGAAAATGGTAAAACGTTATGCATGTGATGGCATTAAAATGAAATTACTGAAATGTTTTCTATAGTAGTATCACATTCCTCAGCTTCTCTCAAAAGAGCTACAGCATCTACCATCTACATTTTCAAACTTAACATAATGATTATTTTTTAACGTCACATAATACCAGAATATTTTACATGTCCTTCTTTCTTTGGCGATTTTTTGTGATTTTTTTTTTTTTTTTGATTTGCTTTCAATGATATTTTGTAGATTTGTGTCCAAAATACTACCAGAAACGTTTTCTTATCAAGCTTGAGAGTAATATCATCTGCCATTTTTATTATGGTTATAGCCGAAGGATCGACAGTCATAAGTTTAGATTAGTAAAAGTACTGAAGAATTCCGTTTGTATTGATAGCATATCAGTGACTACAATGTTCACCACGCAACAGGCTTCCATCGATCTCAGGTTAGCATTGTAGTTTGTCAAGACCTATCGGAGAAGTCTAGATCAGTCAGAAAACCACAGTCAGATAACAATTAAAAGCCAAAGTATTTGACTTGTTTGACCCTCACTCCTAGGTACACCCCACCACCCTTGTTAATATTGTACGTACGTGCACGCTCATTAGCGGTTTCCTCTCTAATCTGTAAAATCTATAATGGGATTTTCTTTCGTCAAGTATTCTTTATAAACTCCAATAAACTATTTGCACTGACAGGGACTTGTGTAACGCATTAACGGTTAATAGAAATACCTTGTCTTATCCAAAGTCCTTTTAAAACTGATTTTGAAAAAGACGCCGGTGTTTAGCACCTTTAAGCATGAATTTAGTAAAAGTATATAGCAAATATTAAAAAAGAAAAAAAAATCCGTTATACATTTTTCGGCTCTGTTATCAGCATACAAGGATGCTTAGGACCAAAAATAATCGAATCCAGAAAAAAAGATGCGATATTATAAAAATGAATACGTTAAAGACAAAATAAATTATATATATATCCGAATGTAATCTGCATGATAATTTAATGTGTTTTACTAAGGTTACGAGTGCATCGCCCTAAAGGATTGTCAATGTATCAGTAGTCGGCTACGATCACTCAGTGCGCACTCATATCTATATGCCATTTTACATGTAAAGTGTTAGATTGTATCTGGCTGTGTAACGGCAAGCATGTGGCCTGCACACCGTCAGTATCAGGACGTGGTGGGGTTATATCAAAATGGCCAATTATAAGCTTTGTCGATAATGACGCCACGCACGTTTGTATAAACCGTTATTAAGGAAAGATTATATAATTAGATACCACCACGAAGTACTTACTGTGTAAATTAACATCGTGTGGTTCATGGTCTGATAACCGCATCATCTCTTTAACAATGAGTTTTCTCCGCTCGTCATTTAATTCTACAATTTCACGGTGGAATGTAAGTGTTTTTACAAATATGGATGGCGTTTTGAACTATAATGGAAGGAATATAATATAGAGAACCTTTAAAATGGTGTCAGCAAAATCAAACATCATAGTTAAATGTAATTACAATTTCATCTGACACGAGCGAGCTGTAATTAGGATATCAATTTACATCAGCAAAATTACAATTAACTAACACTGGTGGTATGATAACGATGAACCTTAACATCAGTAAAACATATTTACGATAAAACTAACATGACTTGAATGTTATTACAATAACAATTAACAGGAGTACATCGTCATAACGATGAAAATGTACATTAGCAAAATGTAATTAAGATATGATCTAGCTTTAGTAAAATGTAATATAGTTATAAACTTGCATTGGTATAGAGACAAACGATATCAATTTACATCACTTAAATTTAATTACGATACGAACTAACAGTAGTTTTATGTAATCACAATATGAATACGAACTGACATTTTAGTTGTATGTAATTACGATTCGAACTAACGAAAGTTATTTTTAATAACATAAACTACATGTAGAATTAGTGTTGTGCAATTACGATAAAACTAACAGTAGTTCTTTTGTAATTACGATATGAACTTAGAGTAGTAATATTTAGTTACAACATGAATTAACAGTGGGTTATGTAAGTACGATATGAACTAACGGCAGTTATATGTAATTACGATACGAACTTACAGTAGTTATATGTAATAACACATGAACTAACGGTAGTTATATGTAATTTTGACTTGAAATTACAGTAGTTGTATGTAATTATGATTTGAACTTACAGTAGTTACATATATGTATATTTAATTACGATTTGAACCTACAGTAGTTACATATAAGTATATGTAATTATGATTTGAACTTACAGTAGTTATATGTAATTACGATTTGAACTTACAGTAGTTATATATATGTATATGTAATTATGATTTAAACTTACAGTAGTTATATGTAATTATGATTTAAACTTACAGTAGTTATATGTAGTTATGACTTGAACTTACAGTAGTTACATATATGTATATGTAATTATGATTTGAACTTACAGTAGTTACATATATGTATATGTAATTATGACTTGAACTTACAGTAGTTACATATATGTATATGTAATTATGATTTGAACTTACAGTAGTTACATATATGTATATGTAATTATGATTTAAACTTACAGTTGTTATATGTAATTACACATGAACTAACGGTAGTTATGTAATTACGATTTGAACTTACAGTAGTTACATATATGTATATGTAATTACACATGAACTAACGGTAGTTATGTAATTACGATTTGAACTTACAGTAGTTACATATATGTATATGTAATTATGATTTGAACTTACAGTAGTTATATGTAATTACGATTCGAACTAACAGTAATTACATATATGTATATGTAATTATGATTTGAACTTACAGTAATTACATATATGTATATGTAATTATGATTTGAACTTACAGTAGTTACATATATGTATATGTAATTATGATTTGAACTTACAGTAATTATATGTAATTAAGACATGAACGAACATGAGTAAATTGTAATGATATGAACTTTCATAAGCGAAATGTAATTACGATCTAGATATAAATTAGCAAAATATAATTAAAGTATGAAGTAAAATTTATAGAATGAAATTATAATTATCATTATAAACTTATATAAGCAGCGCGTCATTAGAATATAATCTAACATTAGTAAAATGTAATAACGATATGAACAGATATGAGGGAAATGTAAATACGATAACATATTCATTAGCGGAATGTATTTACATTATCAACATACATCAGTAGAGAGTAATTACTATATAAACTAACATGAGTCAAATGTAATTACGATATAAATTTACATTAGCAGAATGTAATACCGATTTGATCTAGCAATTATGAAATGTAATTATTGACGTAATCACATTATTAAAAAGCAATTACAATTTAAACTCACATTAGTAAGACTAACGTAAGAAGAGAAACATTATTACGATATGAACTAATATTAAGAAAACGCGGGTTCAATATGGCCGAACATTAGTAAATAAATGATGTTGTACAAGTGACTATATGATATGAAATTTATCAAATAAGTTCAATCATTCGATATTCCTGGTTCCTTAATGCGAGTGACATATCTATTGTTTAATGTTGACGTTAATTTCCATATCACATAACCACGAGTGTAAGATTCTGTTGATCACATCACTCATAAAGATGAGAGTGTAAGTGAAAACTCTGTAATTAATTTTCATACGAGACAGGTAAATTTTGACTCGGAAGGTATATATTGTGATGTCATAAACCATGAACGGACCAGTTGATTAATAAAGATTAATTACGCTATAAACTTACATAAGTCAAACGTTATTTCGACATAACCAAACATTCGTTAATTGTAATTACTTTATGAACTAATATTATATATTAGTAACATGTGATTGCAATATGAACTCGCATTAATAAAATGCAACTAATGAATTGAACAGGAATAAGATATAAGTACGATTTGAACTAATATTAATACGACGTAAGCGGGACAAGGCATCTCAAGCGATCCGAATCCACCTAGCTATTCAACATTGACAAATACACACAAAGATGGTAAGGATTGTTGAATCTCAGAGGAAAACACTCCTAAGCATTAGTAAATACCATAACAAGAGATGACGACTAATAGTTTAAAGAAACAGAACTGTGTGATAATAAACGAAGTTGGTAGAATGAGAACGACAAAATCTACTTATAGTAACAGAAACCTCGATTTGGATCATAGGAGGTTAAAATGTAAATTCGTTCAAGAGATCTACGTTGTAAGGGGTAGTTACGATATCAACTTACATTAGCAAACTGTAATTTATATATGAACTAACATCCGTTAACTGTAATTACGAACTAATTACAATATGAACTTACATTAGTAAAATGTAATATACGAACTGACATTAGTAAAATGTAATATACGAACTGACATTAGTAAAATGTAATATACGAACTGACATTAGTAAAATGTAATATACGAACTGACATTAGTAAAATGTAATATACGAACTGACATTAGTAAAATGTAATATACGAACTGACATTAGTAAACTTATTACGATACGAACTGACATTAGTAAAATATAATATACGAACTGACATTAGTAAAATGTAATATACGAACTGACATTAGTAAACTTATTACGATACGAACTGACATTAGCAAACTGTAATTACGATACCAACTGACATCAGTAAAATAAGTACGATACGAACTGACATTAGCAAACTGTAATATACGAACTGACATTAGTAAACTGTAATTACGATACGAACTGACATTAGTAAACTTATTACGATACGAACTGACATTAGTAAACTGTAATTACGATACCAACTGACATCTGTGAAATAATTACGATACGAACTGACATTAATAAACCATAATTACGATACGAACTGACATTATTTAACTGTTATTACGATACGAACTGACATTAGTAAAATGTGATATACGAACTGACATTAGCAAACTGTAATTACGATACCAACTGACATCAGTAAAATAAGTACGATACGAACTGACATTAGCAAACTGTAATATACGAACTGACATTAGTAAACTGTAATTACGATACGAACTGACATTAGTAAACTTATTACGATACGAACTGACATTAGTAAACTGTAATTACGATACCAACTGACATCTGTGAAATAATTACGATACGAACTGACATTAATAAACCATAATTACGATACGAACTGACATTATTTAACTGTTATTACGATACGAACTGACATTAGTAAACTGTAATTACGATACGAACTGACATTAGTAAACTGTAATAACGATACCAACTGACAGTAAAATGTAATTACGATACGAACTGACATTAGTAAAATGTAATTACGATACGAACTGACATTAGTATAATCAAATTACGATACGAACTGACATTAATAAACCATAATTACGATACGAACTGACATTATTTAACTGTTATTACGATACGAACTGACATTAGTAAAATGTAATAACGATACCAACTGACATTAGTAAAATGCAATTACGATGCGAACTGACATTAGTAAACTGTAATTACGATACCAACTGACATTAATAAACCATAATTACGATACAAACTGACATTAGTAAAATGTAATTACGATACGAACTGACATAAGTAAACTGTAATTACGATATCAACTGACATTAGTTAACTGTAATTACGATATCAACTGACATTAGTAAACTGTAATTACGGTACAAACTGACATTAGTAAACTGTAATTACGACACCAACTGACATTAATAAACTGTAATTACGATACGAACTGACAGTAAAATGTAATTACGATACGAACTGACATTAGTAATCAAATTACGATACGAACTGACATTAATAAACCATAATTACGATACGAACTGACATTATTTAACTGTTATTACGATACGAACTGACATTAGTAAAATGTAATAACAATACCAACTGACATTAGTAAAATGCAATTACGATGCGAACTGACATTAGTAAACTGTAATTACGATACCAACTGACATTAGTAAACTGTGATTACGATACAAACTGACATTAGTAAAATGTAATTACGATACGAACTGACATTAGTAAACTGTAATTACGATATCAACTGACATTAGTTAACTGTAATTACGATATCAACTGACATTAGTAAACTGTAATTACGGTACAAACTGACATTAGTAAACTGTAATTACGACACCAACTGACATTAATAAACTGTAATTACGATACGAACTGACAGTAAAATGTAATTACGATACGAACTGACATTAATAAACCATAATTACGATACGAACTGACATTAATAAACTGTTATTACGATACGAACTGACATTAGTAAACTGTAATTACGACACCAACTGACATTAATAAACTGTAATTACGATACGAACTGACATTAATAAACCATAATTACGATACGAACTGACATTAATAAATTGTAATTACGATGCAAACTGACATTAGTTAACTGTAATTACGATACCAACTGACATCTGTAAAATAATTACGATACGAACTGACATTAATAAACCATAATTACGATACGAACTGACATTATTTAACTGTTATTACGATACGAACTGACATTAGTAAAATGTAATTACGATACCAACTGACATTAGTAAAATGCAATTACGATGCGAACTGACATTAGTAAAATGTAATTACGATACGAACTGACATTAGTAAACTGTAATTACGATACCAACTGACATTAATAAACTGTAATTACGATACGAACTGACAGTAAAATGTAATTACGATACGAACTGATATTAGTAAAATGTAATTACGATACGAACTGACATTAGTAATCAAATTACGATACGAACTGACATTAGTTAACTCTAATTACGATACGAATTGACATTAATAATCTGTAATTACGATACCAACTGACATTAGTAAACTGTTATTACGATACGAACTGATATTAATAAACTGCAATTACGATACCAACTGACATCAGTAAACAACCGTTTTAATCGATATGAATTAAATCAATAAACTAATTATAACAATATGCACTAATGTTAATAAACTGTTACTACGAAATGAACTAATATTGGCAGAGCGTTAAATGTAATAAAGATATGAACTAACGTGAGTAAAATGCAACACAAAATTAACTAACAATAGAAAAACTGCAAGTTCGATAGGTGCTGACATGAATTATTTTAAATACAGTTACATTATGAACTAGTTATAAAAGGTCATTGTACATTTACACTAAATACAGTACGAACAATAGGGTTGTAAGTGTCTATTTAGTTAACATTACGGTATACACATCATAAACTATAGCGGCAAAGGGGTACAGTGGAGGTTATGAAGCTAGAAGACAAAATGTATTTGTTATACAATTTAGTGAAGTCAATCCTGTCATAGGTGTCTGTGTGTCAATGTCGCTTTATCTACGGGTGTTTTTTAGACAAATATTCCGGCATGACATAGGGGTGGGTTCACGCATGCGCCTAATGCTAGCAAGCGTCTTAGTACACCGATAAGCATAAATGTGTATGCATGTCCACTCTTAAGCTTTCTCCTCTGTAGCAGGTCCGACGGCACATTCTCATATCACTGGCCAAGAGTTGTGGACTTATCTACAATCATGTCGTCTTCCATTCAAACTATTTGCTTGTTGCTGCTTGGACTTCTTGAGTGTTCTACTGCTGCAGGTAAGTCTTTACCTTATGTTTTTCAAGGTTATCTAATTAACCTTGAGTGCAGGTATTAACTGATGTAATTATAGAAGCAATTGTATTGCTTGTGTACATTGACTCCTGTTAACACGTTTAATCGTATTAGCGATAAGGGCAGCAGGCTCAGGATTTGGTGCACTGTGATTGAATCGGATATTATTATATATGCATGTATGACTATGCAATACAATTGAAGCCATTCACGACTCCGTTCAACTGACCAGAGGCCAGTTTTAGAAAGCTAAAAATCACATGTTTAAATATACCCCATATATCAATCTATTCTACTATTAATATGATGATAACTTTACTAGAAACACTTTAGATATCTTACCTGTGATTTATGCATTGAAATATTTTACAACATCTAAATATCGTATCTATGATGTATGCACCGACTACATTAAAGTTTGTTTTACCCCGATTTTATAACCATTTATCGATCGTTTTAAGGATGTGTAAGGTGACACTATCAATGTCCCGAATTAAGTTATGCGCAATTTTTCAAGATAACGTCCATCGTAGCACAGGTGTAAACCTCGACACTGTTCTTATCACATTCCGCTGTAAATTATGACAACCTGGTAGGGCCATAAGAAAATACAAAGGTGGGTACGATTTATACTTCAGTAGGATAATTTGTAAAAAAAAAAAATGTAAAGAAATGTTCTTTCGAGAGTTTTAATTTTCACATTTATTATATCTGCATATAATTGTGAATATATATAGGTATGCCGCTGCACCGAAAACAACTCGGTTGTCGCTGCCGAAAACAACTCGGTTGTCGCTGCCGAAAACAAATTTGCTTAACATTTGATGAAGTACAGTATGTGCGAATAAAATATAATCATACTTCTGTTTCGTCCTGGGAGTGTAAAACGATATTAAGGACAAAAAGTGTCAAATTCAGAAGGTATGTTTGGAATATCAAAATAAATCTGAATAAATGCGCTTACCAAGGTTCATCAATCTGGACTGTTTAGGATATTGCATCATGAGCAAGATATTAGGTGTGAATATATAATCTGAATTGATGCCGCTAATATGAAACCTTAATGATAGGACAATTAGAAATATGTATATATATGCAAGTATGTTCGCTAAAGTTGCACGTGTGTGCACGGCCGGGAATTGACGTGCGCGATATGCACCTATTCGCTATACTGGTACCATTATCCAGATTCCTAATGTTACAAAGGTAATGTGGTATATATCTATTATTGTCCAACCAAGTAAGCTTATCTGTTAGAATGTGTGTAACTACTTACGTATTGTCGAGATCGTTGATAATCACGTCAGAGTTACACATTTAGTTATATATATATATACCCCCAGTCATTTATCAGTAGTAACCTGTTAATATACAAGTCGCCCACACGTAGCATGCAGTAGACCCCCAACTCTGGGATATTGTCTGATTGCTAGAACAGATATTTTCGTTAGTCTCATAAACGTTACGTTCGTACAAGTCGTCAAATCTTATATTCTTTATACGGAATGTCTGGTCCCCAACATGAAAACAAAGATTATCACATTTTTTAAGCAAGACTGAGTCTTTCTTTTCAAACTCGTCCAAATGCACATTGTATCATCATATTATTGACTAAGCATGTCTGCAACCTTACTTAAGTAAGCCTTTTTGTTTTTAAATATGAAAAGGCAATTGTCAAAATACGTTTGTCTTCCCATAACTGTTAATAGAAACCAGACCGCATAAAAATATTTCCAATAATTTAAGATTTTGTCTCCTAAATGCTCCTTTATCGAACTCAGAATGAAATACCTAAAGCCATATTATCGAGCTACATGTAGTTCATCTGTTTATTAGTTAAATCAATTTACTATCAACTGGTA
Source organism: Pecten maximus (assembly GCF_902652985.1). Classification (NCBI taxonomy): domain Eukaryota; kingdom Metazoa; phylum Mollusca; class Bivalvia; order Pectinida; family Pectinidae; genus Pecten; species Pecten maximus. Next base: position 15,687,166 of record NC_047022.1, on the reverse strand, counting down.
ATGTTAAAGCATGAAGTATCTGGGCAAGTTTATATATCATTCACCTTTACTGCGTTCTATACTGGCTTCTATTAACTAGTAGTTTGGTCCATACAATACATTTAACTTTATTGAATCCTGTATAAATATCTATAGGTATAGATGCATGTTGTAAAGTCATATGCTAATTGATTGTACTACCCGAGCTGGCATGAATATCATTATATGCAATTGTATATGTATCATTTTGATGAGATGTATTCTCTCAAGATTAATAAAGAATTGTGAAAAAACTATCCAAATTGCGGCTCCTAAGCGGACTGACCAGTAGCTCGAGCTATGAAGCGGTCCCACTCTTAATTTCATGTACTTCAATTAAATGTATTCAGGGGAGGTGTACGGAATTGAATTTCAGGGGACGATTGACTGAAGTCAACTGTTAATAATGGATAATATGCGGGTTCACTAAACTGGTATGACATCGGCACCTTTCTCTAAAAGTTGACGAAAGCTGTAATAGAAGCAGAATACTTCTCATGATGTTACACACTTTATTAAATTACCTTGAAACCCAGTGATACGGTCGTTCAAATCGTTCATGTATACGGTAAACTGATTGGATACAACGTTGTTTTCCGCCGGAAGTGACGTCAAACCAGGGAATTATATTCTCTTCCACCAAACAATTTTTGTAATGGTATGATGATTTAATACTTCCGGGGTTGTCCTAAATACTAACCTCGTCGAAGATTGGTCCTACGGAAGGTCCCCATGACGGTTTAATGTTGTTTCAGCTCTGTAAACAAAAGATTACACACCAAGTATCGGTATAAAATAACTATAGCTTTAATTACGTCGAGAGTTATAAGCGCGATACCGTCGGTCAGTTTGTGATCTAAATCATCAAAACCTTTCCTTCACCAAACTCCGCGCTTTATCCGCAATATATTTCCGCGTGAGTGTCAAATATATCGACTATCATTGGTACGCTATCATCTCTCTCCTCTAATCAGATGAACTGTCAGCAGTTTTGGTGAGTAGTTGACGAGAACATAGGTTAACATGGCGGATAGGTGAAATCTACTTGAGTGGACAAACTTTGGATGAGAATCGAACCCTTTGCCAAGTGGGAACATTCCAATACCTGTACCTATACGTTGTTCTTCTTCTTCGACTTGGAATTTGGTAGACTTATCCGGTACTCCGGCTTTCCTCCACCTCCAAAACCAGGCACGTCCTTAAATTACCCTGGCTGTTAATAGAACGTTAAACAAAATAAACCAAACCAAACGGTAGACTTCGACAATGGCATTTCTTACCAAACAATAGTGAGCAGGCAATGCTAACACTATATAAAATAAACTAGAGTAAGATGTTTTAAACGTTTTATAGGTATCACCAATTAAAGTGGCAATAGATTCAGAAAATGACTACTTGAAATTATGCAAGGCTAACACTAAAGTATACTTAAGCGGAGTGGGATGTATTAAGAAAGACTTGGTAGGAATATCGAAAGAAATGGAAATTAATCAAAGTGGGGCCCACTGAATAAACAAACGCATGTTATGCGTAAACATGTAGTTCTGAAAACAACCCCGTAAAAACACGTGACCAATTTGCATACTCAGCAAAAACGACATATACCTCGTGGCAGATCAAAGCTGATAGGAGGGAAGGAAAAAAAGTAAAAACATGGAACAATTCGTTGACAGTCCGGAATGAGAATAGGGGAATAGGCAGAGAAGATGATGCTGTAAAAAGTGTAACTGATGTTGAAATCGGACGTAGAAATAACAAAAGTGTATTGGACATGTAAGTAATTGTGACGTGTTACACCGTAACAAATTGTTCAGTAGGGGGTCTGTTAGCTGAGATAAAAGGTGTTAGCCTAAGCTCACATTATCGTCGATCGGTATACATGATTGTGCGATAATACGTTTAGCCAAGAACTTGTGGTTTACAGCTTGTTCACTGTACATGTACGATACTATGACGCAACAGTCGTTAGTCAGTTGTGTGTCTATTTTTAGAATTCCGACCTCTAACGGAAACGTCTAAAGGATTTTCTGACTACGGTTCGGTCACGATCGGAATTGGAGGACATGTTTAAATAGAGTGAATTTAAACTACCATTGTATCGATACTAACGCACGATATCGTCTTGATTATATCTCCGATAAGTTAGTTATAACTGCATCTATAACATGAATTATTCTTAAGGGAAAGTTGGGTATATTTGGGCTTTAACTTTAATCCCAAGCTAAGTAATACTACGTCTATAACCCTTTTTATTAATAGTTTATCTCTCTTCTCAAAGAAATTCGGAGTTTATGTTGGCCGCGTCGGCATCAGCGTTGGTTTCTAATTGTTAAATGTTTAGTGAAAGTGTTGAAAACCGTCAGTAAACCTCTTTATCAGTGTATTGAGTTCTAATATTTGGTTTCAGGGGTTGCTAGGTGGGTTAAATATTATTTCTCGGAGTCGAACATAATCGAGATAATTTCATTGCTTACTAAAAATGCGAAAATCTTGTTTAAACTACAAGTCTATTTTATCTTTAAGTATTGCAATACTGGTTAAAATATTGGTATGTATTGTAATATATATTCCAGTTGGTGAACTCATCCCCTTATTCTAGTGTATAGTGATGTAAGGCGGACTGTATACCGAAACGGTACTTTTGCTACAGAGGTCATCCAAGGTCATCTCATCACTTCTAACAGAGACGGTCCACAGACCTTATATTGGACGATCGATTATAAGTTCTCCAGCTAAAGACATTAGGGGTTACAAAGTTCAGCATCCTGATTTCTCCAGGGTGTTGGCCCACCGCGTGGTGATTGAGAGATGTTTTTCACGCCGCCAGTACCACCGTGATTATATGTTTCCGCACCTACGCTCGTCACATCATCAATCGAAGATTAATACCTCCGGACCAGCCGTATCTATCGAAAGCTGCCTCCCTGTTAGAACGGCCGTCTATTTGGTAGTTTTGGTGGTCTCGGCCTTGAACTGGAGTTTCTGAGAACAAACCACCAACTCTGTTACGTCCCTGTAAACATATCAGCCCCTTACAAAATATGGCACCTGTTCGTCCCTTCCGTTGTTTAGTGTTTTTATAGACATTTTGTTCGCACAAATATCTCCCATCTCTTTGTCTTAAACATCGATATCCCCAATGTCCTTTCTTTTGTCTAAAACATTGTTCGCACCAATGTCTCCCTTTCTTTTGCCTAAAACATTGTTCACACCAATGTCTCCCTTTCCTTTGTCTAAAATATTTGCACCAATATTTTCTTTAAACTTAGTCTCAAATATAGTTAGTGTCAACATTTTCCGAGTCATTGGCTAAGAATTTATCACGTAATACTTCTCCGACCTTTGTCCCGAACATTGTTCGCACCGATACATCCTTCGCCTTTGTCTCAAATTACGTGTATGCCTATATATTCCTTATTTATTCTCAAACATAAGATCTTTCTCCGTTGAATACTACAGAACAGAAGAATCTTAATAATCTAAATTCGATTACAAAACTGATTAAGTCTCGTGTAAGAGGAGTCATTCCTTCATACCTCAGATTCAACATCACAATGTGCCGACCCCGGTGGCAGAGTATCGAACTTGGCGTGATCCTAATTTTTTTTCCTGCAGCTGGAATCGGTAAAGGCAGTATTACTGAGACACTTAGTTAAGAATCAATTGACTGTAACGACCCAGATATTTAAATTTTAATGTTATAAGGAGTCTTAAGGTAACTGCCGCTTTGCTACATTCCAACATAACTTCAGAAGACTATAAATGCGGATTTACAATTTGAATGGTATGGTACAGTAAGAACGTTCCCTGGACTTTTCTGATTCATCTATATAGATGTTTTACTATGTCTTATCATCTTATTCTGTCATACAAACAGTCGCCAGTCTGTAAAGATTTAATATAAACTTTCACAATCCAGGTTTGTTTGAACAGCATGCATCAGTCATGATTTTGAAGTAGGAATGCCCCAATGTTAGTCGTCGACTTCAAAATTAGATCTTTCTAACAAAATCATACTCGGTTCTAAATTATACAACACGCGAAGCCGACCAGCGAGAGACAACCGCTAAAGATAATGTTTACTTGTAATGAGCGTCTGTATGATTATGCAACATGCGGCTTGGATGTATATACGGTTATTAGGCACACTTGGATACCAAAGTATTTATGAAACTCGAAAGCTTTGGAGATTTTAAATTGCACCTCCTAGTCACGAAAAATCTTGAAAACATGTTTCATAATTATTTTTGAATTAAACAAACTTCATATCATCTCGTTTTTTTGTTTTTTTGTTTTTTTTTACAAACCTGCTTTTGGAATTTCATTATTGAAATGAAATTCCATTGCGGAAAGTAAACAATATAATAACATGCTACTCCTGTAACGTGTTTGTTTATTAAACATAAATTTTAACAGTTAACTGTCGAATCGAAACCAGGTTATCGTAATGCAGATGAGCAGCTGTGAAAATATATATATATATGTGTGTGTTGTGTCATCAGTCTGAACACATCCAACATAGCAACAGAGCCCATTCCATACTGTCACACAACGTCAACGATATCTGGAGTATACGAAAGGTAAATACGAGAGGTCAATATGAAAGGTTAATACGAAAGATTAATAAGAAAACAAATCTACACTATCCAAAAAAAAAAAAGAAGATAAATGATATTGCTACGGTTTGATAATAATTACGTTTCACGATTATTATCTGTGTCTTTGTCCATATATGAGACTAGATAGGGTTAATGTTGTGTAATACATATCTATTTACATTAAGTTTGTCCACCAGATACAATGGTTTTGTCTATGTAAATATAGGTGTTCAAATGACTTCCACATAGTGACTTTTAACCATAGTTTTTACCTAGATCATGTTTGACACTACTACTATCATACTACATCCAGGAAGAATTTTACAAAAGACATGTATGGATAGTACATATACAACTGTTGATAAAATGCTGAAAAATGACTATCATACAGCTGTTCCATCCTACTTGGAGACAGAAAGGGTAGACATCCAGACGGAAAAACCGGGGAATTTAGATAGCGGAATACAAATTATGAAAGTGTAGAAGCGGAGGTGAATTGCCTCATAATTTGATAAAAAAAAAAGGCACATTGTACTTTTGGATATTAAGAAATATTTAAGGGATGTATTTTCTGAACTTTTCCGTAATTCATTTTAACAATGGCGTACTTTAGTTATTTTGTTAATCAGTTCATTAGTAAAGTTGTATATACACTTAATGTTTACTGGCACTGAAGACGATAGTATAATGGTATTCCGGCATGCTATCGGTATTTCAATAGCAAATAATTGAGAACAACGGCATTCAACCATTCGCCTGCAACTGTAAACTCGCGAAAGCGAGACTATAGTTTTACTTTCCGGTGGCGTCGTCGTCAACTTTAAACGTTAAGGCTTTACATTTAGATCCATTGCTCAAAAATTATGAAGTACAGCTTGAACTAGGCATATTAATGAGTATATATAGATCACATATGTATGGTCCAGTGACTCGTAACATTACGGATGATCGCAATCTGAACTTTTAAGTTTAGTGTTAAGCTCAATTTCTCAAAAATATCAGTACTATTCCAACAAAACTAAGAATAAAGTCGATTGAATTATGAACACCATGTTTGAGTTAAAAAAAGAAATAAAAACACATTTTTTTTAGAAATACATCTAACTATACCAACAACGCGGAGTGGAGTAACTGCGTGAAAAGTGAAAAGTGAAAAGCATAATATCTCGAAGTTTGCTGTCATATTATTGAACATCTAACATACCATTTTAATGGGGAGAAATGTATTTTTGTAAGTTTCCATACAAAACTTCTATAACAAATTTCGCAGTTTCGAACAGTTCTAGTTGTGTAATACAAAATGTATTAGATATATTTGTAAACAGATAGGACAGGCACAGGTGTGTGAATGCGTGCACGTTCGACTTTAATCGCGTGCTCTAATATATTAACAAGTACCACATATTCTTGCAATACTACGTGTGTTGTTAGGAGGTCCTCAACCGGATCGTTCTAGTCCGGAAGCAATCGAGGAAATCCGAGCTCTCAAAGCATTTTGAGTGCTCTTTATTTTTCCAACGGAAAAGTATAACTTGAAACAATGTGATTAGTAAATGGATATCACCCTGTACGCCATATGCATTTGATTTGCTACCAAAAAGACATTTACCACTAACCTGTGCAAATTCATCAAACAAGCTCTCGCGCATCCGGTTAAAGCACCCCTTACAACAACAATAGGAGCGAATTGACCGTCTTCACCAATAAAGAAGTGATGATTGATGAGGAAATGACTAAAACCATCTATGTTGGTAGGGCTGGTTTCGGGGTAGGGGATGTGTGTTCATGCAACTTAAAACTCTGTCGCACTACGTGTCTAACTACTCGAACCTTGTCGCGCTACGTGTCTAACAACTTAAAATTCTATCGCTTAATTACGTACATAACAATTCAAAACTCTATCTCGCCACGTGCCTAACAACTTAAAACTCTATCGCGCTACGTGCCGAACAACTTAAAACTCTGTCGCGCCACGTGCCGAACAACTTAAAACTCTATCGTGCTACGTGCCGAACAATTTTAAAACTCTGTCGCGCCACGTGCCGAACAACTTAAAACTCTATCGCGTTACGTGCCGAACAACTTAAAACTTTATCGCGTACGTGCCCAACAACTTAAAACTCTGTCGCGTTACGTGCCCAACAACTTAAAACTTTGTCGCTTAATTACGTACATAACAATTTAAAACTCTATCGCGCTACGTGCCGAACAACTTAAAACTTTATCGCGTACGTGCCCAACAACTTAAAACTCTGTCGCGTTACGTGCCCAACAACTTAAAACTTTGTCGCTTAATTACGTACATAACAATTTAAAACTCTATCGCGCTACGTGCCGAACAACTTAAAACTCTGTCGCGCCACGTGCCGAACAACTTAAAACTCTATCGCGCTACGTGCCGAACAATTTTAAAACTCTGTCGCGCCACGTGCCGAACAACTTAAAACTCTATCGCGTTACGTGCCGAACAACTTAAAACTTTATCGCGTACGTGCCCAACAACTTAAAACTTTGTCGCTTAATTACGTGCCCAACAACTTAAAACTCTATCGCGTAATTACGTGCCCAACAACTTAAAACTCTGTCGCGCCACGTGCCTAACAGCTTAAAAATTGTCTCGGCACGTGCCTGACAACTAAAGCTCTGTCGCGCTACCTGTCTAACAACTAAAATCTTTGTCGCGCCATTTGCAGTAGACAACAGAAATGCTATTTGAACCACATCCTCCAAAAATGCCAAGGGAAGCAGGGATGTTACTGTCTAGAAATGGAAAATTCGTGATAGAGGAAGCAGTGATGTTACCATCTAGATATGGAAGTTAAACAATATAGAATAAAGAATCCTTAGTTGTGAATTAATTCTCCGTCTGTTTATTTCATATTTAAGGTTCTTGTTTTTGTTTACTCTATGTATTGATATACAAATATTAACGTCCGGGGTATCGATTTCCTGTCCAAACGTATTAAAATATGGGATCATCTCTGCAATGCTAGCTTTCCCAGGTTTTCTCCTGATATTATGACCTTTTTGGCGGGTTTCTTGATAAAAAAAGTACAGATCAATGTATTTATCAACATAAACATTCCCGTTAATGCGGCATTATTACCGGGATAATTTAAACAGATCTCGGACGTGTTTGATTTAGCTTTACTACGACCTATCAAATTCAATAAGGAAGTCGACCTCATGATGGCATTGTCACCTTGGGTCTCATATCAAGACGACCTTGAATCTCTGCATTGTTTTATTTTGCTATTACGTAATATGTTTTATCAGCACATCACTGAACTGCTAACCTAACGTCTTGGGGGTCTGACCCCAGTAGCGGTGGGTCCTTATGATAGCCCAGTCGTCTGATAAAGTAACGTAGTAGTGTGATTGTCCCGAGCAGGCCTATCACATGTGTGAAGTAGGACACTTATAGATTAGTTTCGTTTGTTTTGTCATTGTACAAAGTACACAGACATGATATATGTATACCTAGTGGACGTCGTCGTCATATCAATACTCACAATGAGGGCAACGCGCAAATCGTCAGAGCAACTGCTGTATGTCTGTCAGAGTATGGAACAAAAGAAGGGTCATCACTGAGGTCACGCCGAGTTTGTATCAAGCAACATTATACCAATAACGTTTTGAGTGCTATGTACATGTTGTAGCGGTATGTAAGTAGGCTCGGGCATTTCCATCTGTCGCGTCTGCAAAAACTACAAGGAATTAAAAGACGTTGCCAGAGCTCACGATGATGAAGTCCTCGAACTTACCGACATCGTCAGTATTTATATAATACTGAAGCATGCAAGGGGATTTCAACATAAATTCACCCAAAAATATCTGCTAGACACAGTCAGAGCTAAGGAAGCGCAAAAGGACTTGCACAAGGTGTTTATGAAGCTGATTAACATTAATACAGACAAATGGCGGAAATTGCTGATGACTGGAATGTCTGGATCTTGGATACCAAGCGCAGTACGCATATACAAAGTCCACGAAAACAAATGTGGCAGCGGTGATATTTCGAGACAGATCGCGAGTCCGTAACAACCCACGATGCTACACGGCCTACACGCCGCCAATATACAGAATTGTACAAGTAATAGTTTTTTTTTCAGTTTTCTGTGCTTCGTAGGTTTTGTCAAACATCTTTTGCCCCCCCCTGTTTATTTCGACCAGTCAGAAGTTTAACTACATGTACTGCGACCATTTTGTAACGAATCCGTAAAACTGTTTAACTGATTCCAATATGGATTGTAATTAAAGCCTATCTAACACGCATTGTAATTAGATCGTGTTAAAACAGGACACGCATTGTAATATATCGTGTTAAAACAGGACACGCATTGTAATACATAATGTTAAAACAGAACACGCATTGTAATATATAATGTTAAAATAGGACACGCATTGTAATATATAATGTTAAAACAGGACACGCATTGTAATATATAATATTAAAACAGGACACGCATTGTAATATATGTTAAAACGGCTGATTCCCTGAACGCCTACATTTTGAAATAACACCCTACTGGCTATGTTTGTACAGTAATTATAGTCTGTTCTGGTGAAGTCACTTTTGTTACCTGTGTTTTACCTGTGTATGTTACCTGTAATTTTCATTGAATTTCTCATCAAAATCAAATGTCAATATTCAATGAATATACTGCACAAAAATACAATATATTGGAATTAACTATGCACATGATAATTGTCAATACTTATTTAAACAATTTAATAATGATCAAATTATTAAATATCAATAATTAACAAATTAGTATTTATAAATGATTCGTTGAAATTGATATTTATTGATAATTCATTGAAATTAATATTTATTAATAATTCAATGAAATTGATATCATAAAATACCTTTTGATAATTCTATCAATTTCATCAAACTAAAAATTATATCAAATACTTTTCTTTTTTCCTTAATACAAGTTATAATCAAAATGTTCTTTTTTCTCATTTGAACGCCTCTCTGATACCTGAAATCTGATAACTGAAGATAATGATGTTGTTACGTAAAACCCGCTCACTTTACTGAGATCAGTAAAAATGATGAGCTGTGTTAATGTAACCCGGCCAGGCTACGGATGGCGTGACACTTGGATATTAAAACCGAAGCTACATGTACATGTATGTATCTATATCAACTTCAAAATTATCATCAGGACTTATCATTCCACTGTTTGTACTCATACCGTTATTACCATCTTTGGCTAATACTCAGTTAGACTTTAACTTTATTAGGAATAGGTTATGAGACAGATGTACACCATCAACATCGGGACAGACTCTTCACCGTCTTCCCGGGGACCAACATCAAGGGATGCTTTTCCATTTCACCCCATGCAACGACGACACTATAGGAGACTGGTTCGCCGCGCAGCTGTATTGCCACTTGTACCACTACACCAAGTAGAAGACGTAAGAGGACATCCAGGAAGCTGACCTACACCTTGACGTTACGCCATCTGGAAACAGTTGGGAACCACTACGACCACGACGGACCTGAAGGACGACCAACCACTTAGAAGCCTGGCACGGGAAACTCAAAAAGATTGTACACCATACACATCCTAACATCTTCACAATTATACGGACATTCAAGGACATACAGCCAGGCTACTAATGAGATAACTAGACTTCAACGTTGCGCTGGACCCCGACCCAGGAAATACAGAAACATTGACACTCGCCTTGTCCTTCAGAAACAGAGACTGGAGAACCATATAATATCCTACACCGACGCAGCCTCCGAATTTCTTCACTTAGGTTGTACTGATGTAACATTTTGGACAAGGTTGTACTGATGTAACATGGACAAGGTTGTACTGATGTAACATGGACAAGGTTGTACTGATGTAACATGGACAAGGTTGTACTGATGTAACATGGACAAGGTTGTACTGATGTAACATGGACAGTGCTTTATCGTATTTGTATTGTACTACACTGTGATAATAAATTTGTAGATTTGTTCCAACTGTGTACATGTATACATGTATTTGCATGCCTGTTACAGTTTTCTGTGTATATTCATTGATTTCAATTTTGTCTGTTGTATAACATTATATTATATAAACATAATGTAAGATTCTAATAGTCCTACCAAAATATGTGATATGATATTAACATGTAATATTCTATGATTATAATAGTGATATTTCAAACTGTGTATCTTTAAATTAGCATACATGTACATTTCTAGTGCTCTATATAATTAAGATTCTAATGATGTTATTCCTATCAAAATGTGTAAATTTACATTAACGTGTATAATTGTAGTTCTCAATTTATAATAAAGATTCTGATAATGTCGTTTTCAAATTATGAAAAGATATATTAACTTGCAGAATTCTAATGTTCTTACTTTTTGTATAACTTATCTATATCAATGTGATTAATACTATATTATAGAATTTTTCAAATTGATATGCTTGTGTTTTGGTTTTCTTTAGTTGTCAAATGATTTCTACAGGTAAAATATCTTGGTAAATACAGAACATGTATGAAACAGACTATAATTACCCTCCCTTTGATGTCTCTGCCTATTGTTCTAAATATGTAGGCGTTCAGGGAACACACCGTTAAAACAGGACACGCATTGTAATATATAATGTTAAAATAGGACACGCATTGTAATATATAATGTTAAAACAGGACACGCATTGTAATATATAATGTTAAAACATGACACGCATTGTAATATATAATGTTTAAACAGGTCACACATTGTAATATATAATGTCTAAACAGGACACGTATTGTAATATATATTGTTAAAATAGGACACGCATTGTAATATATAATGTTAAAACATGACACGCATTGTAATATATAATGTTAAAACAGGACACGTATTGTAATATATAATGTTAAAACAGGACACGCATTGTAATATATGTTATAACAGGACACGCATTGTAATATATAATGTTATAACAGGACACGCATTGTAATATATAATGTTAAAACAGGACACGCATTGTAATATATAATGTTAAAACAGGACACGCATTGTAATATATGTTATAACAGGACACGCATTGTAATATATAATGTTATAACAGGACACGCATTGTAATATATAATGTTAAAACAGGACACGCATTGTAATATATAATGTTAAAACAGGACACGCATTGTAATATATGTTAAAACAGGACACGCATTGTAATATATAATGTTAAAACAGGACACGCATTGTAATATACATGTATAATGTTTAAACAGGACACGCATTGTAATACATGTTAAAACAGGACACGCATTGTAATATATGTTAAAACAGGACACGCATTGTAATATTTAACATTAAAACAAGGATGCATGGTAAAATTTTATGTTAAATAAGGTCACGCATGTTATATGATATAAAAAAGACATGCATTGTAATGTATAGATAAGTGTAGGACATGCATGCATCATTATGTGTCAAAACAGTACATTGATTGCTAGTTATACTCTCCCATAGTCATTAGATGTTGTACTGGTAAAGGTCAAAGTTGACATTAGCGTCCAGCTGGTTACGTGATCACTTTCTGTTCAATGTCCTTGGATTTTACTATATGAGGTTTTCCCACGCCCCCTTAATATGAAAACAAACGAATACCGTAAACGACCCCCGTCCTATGGGCGTTTGAGCTTGTACCCTGCTCAGATTATGCATTAAGTACCCTTTCCATCATACTTGCGAAGGTGATACATTACAACCTATCCTGAATACGTCCACCGGAATTCTTTAGTGGAAGGATCTTGTTTATGAAACCGCATGTTTTAAGTAGCTTCAATCTGGTATCCTATAGTATGTTACTGTACATGTGGCGTATCGCCTTACTTAACATGTTGGGCATTCGGTAGCAAATAAAAAACATCCGGAAATCACCAGTTCTCATTATCTAAATATCGAATTGTCCAAGAAGGAACAATTTATGATATAAATAAGTTATAGAATCAATAGACGAGATTATATATATTTCCTGGTCCACTTGTAGAGCTATTAGATACGGCCACATGTCATAATTCGACGGAACAACTATTAAATGCGTAAAGATAAATAAATTCAGTTTTAAAATACTTATCTCCCCTGAAAATGATTTATTTACAATTGAAGCGAAAACCATTATTTTAATGAAGCAGTCGATTGACCGGTAAGGTGCGGGGTTGTTGGCGGTCATACGATTGGTTGCTAATCCAAAAGTACACCGATTCCGGTCTATCGGTCTGCGTACTTTCTGTTCCGCTCCGTACTAAAGCGAATCTGCAGAGGTTCGTGCATGTCGTGGTATTTAATGCTGAACTACATAGGAACAACGATACGTACATGTACAGATATGCCAAATCAACTTATCCGACTAAATCAGTATTCATGCAAAATCCAGGATAATGACGTCATCACAAATCTGCCACCTTTGCAAAAAACTGAACAGTTATATGATATGTTTGCCATGTCGGTTGCAATTTAAAGATTAAATGCATATCCAGATCTAATAAAACCATATTCTCGCATCCGGGGTGTGTTGATTTTAACTACTTATCAATATTTCACGCCAGCAGTTTTTTCTCGTATCATGATATATCCATTAAGCTATCGTCACGGTTGAGGGAACAGCTCTCCTTGAGAGGAGGACGCCTTGTGAAGACGTGGGGCCCTCCTAGCACGTCAGATAGGTAGAAAATGTGCGAGATACGATATCATTGAGATTTTCATCAATGATTTGTTAAAAAGTACTCTTATGATGTACGAACTATGATTACTCTACGTGTACGTGCAATTTGAATGATCTCGCAGGTACCAATTACTAATATGGTAAGTGCACCAGGAATGAACCCGCATACGTGAGCTACAGACAAATCCTTATGAATTAATTAAAAGCTAGACAATGTGATGATGTGACAGGTCAGGTCAGTGTTACACGTGGTCGCGCGACGTCGAGCGTGCTGTATAAGTGTTTTTATAGGTTTATATAGCTGCAATACAATACGAAAGATTGTCACCTCACACTTCCACCGGTAATGAGGGTGCACCGACATGTACCAATTACAAGGCCGAACCAGATCCGCTCCAGTAGGGACGTACAGTACATGTATGCCATCCGCCCTCTACCAAACAGTCCGTCTACTATATGATATGCAGGAAACAAGAATGTATCTGTCACCGCGAGACGCCTCGGTTACGGAGTGTAGCATCACACCCACTGCAGTAAATGCTTTGCCTCTCAGCATGAACCGAGACTAAACGGCTTCACAGCCAAACTGTAGTCCCTTTCCCACCTTTTATCGACACGAGCGAAGTTGGCAGATCGTGCAAGTACCACACCATGCATTACATAAAGTTCGAACTGACTGGCACCACCACATGCCCTTTGCAGTACTCTTAGATCTTTAAGCTTGTATTGCAACTTATTTGCATATCTAATTTTCGGTTTGTAGACATCGCAGCCATTCTATTATATATTTTTCGTGTTTTTACTACCATTTTCTCGTTAGACTTGTAAATGAGAGGTCATTTTTATCTGTCTGTATATGTTAACAGCTCATACATATGTTGTTTTTTAATTACCGGTTTTTATAATGAAATGAGTCTATAACCAGACGTGGGTAACTAAGCTAACAGGAAGCTGAAGTGGCTGTTACGATACTTCCTGTACTGAGGAACCCTGGGAAAGTGTCCAATATAAGCACATTGTTAGAAACGTTAGCTAGTACTAATATAGATTGATTTGCAATTTATGCCTTCTAAAGCTCGTATATCATGATATATTCTTATCTCATATTTATTTTCCACTGTTTGTGATTCGAGGTTCCAGTTTTATCCTACATACATTATAGGACTAACTTCATCGTGCACACAAATGGAAGTTAATAACATATTTCATTTTATAACATAATGCGTATGCTTTTCCTTAACTATACGCATAATATATATATATATATATCAAACTATTGCACGACTAAATTAAAACGACGATTGCACGGTCACTCGCGAGCTATTGAACATGATGTTTTCGGAATGTTGTCCCACTCTTGCAAGCGTCACTCAGATATCAACACTGCCGACGACAGTCCTAGGCCTACAGGAAAATCGAGATTTCAGTGATTCTAAGTGTGTTTTAGCGATTATGTAATAAAACAAGTATATCATGGGTGTCCTTGCAATAGTCCAGAATATTTCACCCTCGGTACTGGTAATCGACCCCTGTTCTATTGTACGAGGCCGAAGCACAGACTTCCATAATATATTTACGTAATAGAGGGAACATACATATGTATCTGTTAGCACAGGACAATTGGCTGGGCAAAGACCAGTAGAGAACGATTTGGTTGCTTTACTAAAGAAACATGTTTTATTTTGTTCAGTTTAGCTTGTTGAAAGTAAACAAGGAAAGTATTTATTTGTAATAGTCAATAATTATCAAGTATTTTGTCCGGCTGTCGGTTGAACAATGTCACATTGTTTTCAAATATGGTTTCTATATCATATTTTTACGCTGGTACGGTTATAGAAATGTGTCAATATTATAATCATAAATGTTAAAATACATACTGCCGTCATTTTGACCATAGCGAGTCTAAACCATTTCTTACGGATATTAAATACACAGGGATTTGACACGAATTTCTAACGGCCAGTGGATACATGTAATGCATGCATGTTCATGTATACGGCCCGTGTGTTGGGTATCGCTGCAAATCCCTGTGAATGTACAATAGTACTCCTGGCTTTATCATGTCATAAAGCTGAAGGAATATATCTATTTTAGGACATAAATACGTTAGGGGTTAATAAGTCGCTGAACTTGGATCAACTGTTCAATACATCAACATTATACAGAATGTGTACTCCAAGAGTTCGTAAGATAGACAGTCGCCGTTATTGTACACATGTAAAATATATTAACCAAAAAGGAATGTAGGTTTTCTAGTGAAGTTTACTCCAGACTAAACAGCGGGGCATTCCTCACTGTGAGTGAAGCCCGGACATACCGACTTTGTATAAATGTTTATTCATGACGAATTCGAGTGAATTTATTTGCTACTTTTTGAATACATTGTAGATTAAAAGGGAATATGTTATAAATAAAACGGCCGGGAACGATTTTTCAAGCCGAAGATACAAAATAAATTGTGAATGTTTATCAGTTTGTCAAGCTTCGTGTCGGATTAATCCATTTGATTATATCCATCATACCTCAACTGAGTCACAGAATTTGTAGAAATATACGGAACATACACAGTTTGCAAAATAGCATGCAGTTCCAGTGCATCTGTTCGGGGCAGCGTAATTGATTTGTTCAACTTTTGTTTTTGTCTTTTGGGGTTTCAACTAGAATACAACTCGACGGGAGGTCAATTTTCTCTTTGAAAATTGTTTCTTTGGTAAGTTTGCGTATAATTTATCGCTCAGTAGTCGGCAATTGTACGGCGTCTTGTTTCCCTCGGCGAATTGCATGCTTGTGTCGCACATCCTACGAATGTACGAACCCTTCTGTATCGAGGATGGCAATCGAAAAAAGTCTGAATATAGTTCGTGTTTACAAATCATGGTAAAGTTCCTAAAGTACCCATGACGTATATCCCCACAGGCGCCAATCATCAGAAAAAGTAAACTTTTCGAGTATCTCAATTATAATGTTAACAAATCGCGTTAATGATCTCGTGCAGATCTCGGTAGGCAACATGGAATGTAGACAATGTTACTTTATAACACTGTCTCAAACGGCCTAGATAAACAGACGAAACGCGACGACAGGAAGGGACAATTTTATTTTAATCATTTTGTTTAACACGTTTGCTATTTAGCAAAATAAGATGGTTGTCCTTTCTCTTTTTTTTTCATTTCGTTGGAGTCTGAGGGACGAATTCCTATCCTACCGACAACATGTATATATTACATAATGATTTGTAACTTTTTGTGTTTTTGCTGATAAGCGGAAAAGCACAGGGCGAAATAATGATGTGTATGATGCATGTGCATGTTTTAATATATAATGTTTGTATAATGAATCTAGGGTAGATAGTATGATAGATATAAAGTGTACTATAAGGACTGTGGGTTTAGACATTAATATCTAGACTCCATGACTGGAGATCATGTTTTGAACGAATGAAATAAGTTTATATATTGATATCACCGGTCACCGGTTTAATTAACATCGGTTAATTAAAACTGGTTTTAACACAATTGTTTGTTATTTCACGACATATATAGATTTACTCTTTATTATGGTATTTTTTTGGCTAAATTAAACTGGGTGTATTTTGGTAGATCTTATTATTAATTAGCTGACAATAGCGATTGATTTCAACAAATCATTTGTTAGTTTAACGTTAGACAACTATGGAGATAAAGTAGTAGTAGATTAATAGTAGGAAAAATATCTTTATTTGTTAAATTATACATTTTATATTTGCAAATGGGTGGAGTTGGGTTTTTTGGCCAATTTAGACTACATTTTGTCTGAAAAATCACCAGATATGTTCCTGAATACGGAAGGAAGACTTCGTTGAAAGGAATAACTTGTCTTTAATATATAAATATACCAAATAGTAACGGTGAACTTCCGGTTTCATCCCGCCCTACACATCTTTCCAAAATCCTCGACACGATTTCCGTGCGTTTCGCGCATGAGCAGGTCCTAAAAGTGACGGACTTCCTTTTATACCCCGTCTGAATTCGACGCCGGACGAATGTATTGTGGCATACCGTTTGTCTGTCCTTAAATCAGCAACTGATTATAGGTTTTGGCAAGTTTCTCCAAAGATCTAAAGTCAACATGTTTTTATATTGTCGGTTCCTTGTAGGCATGTTCCCGTTGGGTCTAAAGCGCCGGAAGGAGATAATATTAATAATATTTGTGAAAAGAGTTTATTTTTGCAATTTTTCAAATATTTTCGACTGCACTTTTTCGGAAAAAAAGTTTCAAGTTGAAATCTAGAAATGGTGAAATGAAACTATTTCAGTCCGTTTGGATTAATACTGTAATGGAGATACAAGCAAAGCTCACAATGGCTTGATAGGAACCTGTCAAAATTATGAACGGTCGTATCAAACATTCGTTTTCCGTGCTCTTGTTGAAAATTCTACTTTCGTCCCAAAAGTAACAGTATTTATCTTCTTGGTAATGTATATTATTAACCCATTCTCACCTCCGATCCCCAACCCCCTACCCTTCCCGCCATCACCTCCGATCCCCGACCCCCTACCCTTCCCTCCCTCACCTACGATCCCCACCCGACACCCAACGATACTTCGACCATTGACCACTTCACGTCAACACGAATGGCTCGGTCCGTGACTTATAGTTGGGTTGGGTGATTGGGGGAGAGGCAATCGAGTCCATATGATCATCGCACATACCCAATCAGGTGTGGTTTTACTGCCTGGTATACATACAGCATTACATAAAGGACCTGCGAGACCACTACACACACTTCACCACTTTATCATGCCCCAAACTTCAAATAGATCCTGTTACCAACAATCTCTCCCATATGGTCTGACATTTGATTCATCTTTGGTCAAGTGCTTAACTTTTGGAATATTAAGTATGATTAATTGTCCAGGTGTGTATAGATAAAAACACGTTACACGTTTCTTTACAGTATTTGTACTCGGTTCCAGGACAATAGACATCTCGTAACAATCTGTATTGTAGGAATATTGGCCATTAGTTCTACATATCTTATTGGTCACCTACCTGTGAAACCGGCGGACTACAGATTTCCTCTCTTTCTAGTGAAACTGGTGGACTTTAGAGTTCCTCTCCGTCCGTCCGGTACCATCTTCGCTAACCAAAGGTTACTCTACACACTAAGCTCCATTTTAGCGTAGAGTAACCCTTGGTTAGCGAAGATGGTCCGGTACCTACATTGTACTGTTGTAAGTAACGCCTTAGATTGATAGCTCTCAGACGGCTTCAAACTCCACACAATCATAAATGACAATAGTATCACTGACACGTCCAAGTTTCGGGTTTTTGATCAATCTCAATGGCACTGTTGCTATTTTAGCGGGAACCGGTAGGGGGCATGATTGTTATTGATAATTATTGCATTTCTTATTAACCGTTTTAAGTATAATCCAGAAAAGCATTAACTTCTCAACATTTACATTACATTCGTATTCAACATAAACTACGTTTGTATTCAACATATACAGTACACTACATTCGTATTCAACAGATACAACATTCGTAATCAACATATACTACAATCATATTCAACATATACTACATTTGTATTCAACATATACTACATTTGTATTCAACAGATATTATATTCGCATTCAACGGATACAACATTCGTAATCAACATATACTACAATCATATTCAACAGATACTACATTTGTATTCAGCATATACATGTACTACATTCGCATTCAACAGATACTACATTCGTATTCAACATAAAATACATTCGTATTCAACAGATACTACATTCGTATTCAACACACACTTCATTCGTATTCAACATATATTATATTCGTATTCAACGGATACTACATTCGTATGATATATATATTTAATTATACTTAACATAACTTATTAACAGAAATCAGATTTTAAATACAACGTGTGTTTGGCATAACTACCGGTGTACAGGGAACCTAATATGATTTAGTATATTGGTGTACAAGATATATTAACCTTACAGTAGTTGCCCTATTGACACTAATTATCTCCCTTGACGAGGTTCAACTGCACGCTTTGTACGTATAGCTAGCACATGTGTTCTCGTTAGTACCGCAATGATAATTGTCTGATCATTTTCACGTAGTATTTGCCCTTGCGGTAAGATATCGGAACCAAGCCATCTGGATATGTGTGTTCATAGAACATTAGACTTCCGGTCGATGGTTCTCCACAAACGTAAAGTCCCTTCGTCAGCATCCTCTTGTTGACGAAATAGATAACTAATGGGATACTAAGAGGTACACTACGTCAAAACTGACATCCGCTATCAGATGTAGAATAAACAAGACCTTCCGAATCGTGTGATAGAATGGACACACGAAAATAACGCCAACATTTCAGAATTTGTTTGTAATATACTGCAGCTTTCTCGTGCCATAGAAGATAATGCTATACGGAAGTCAAATCGCCTCGTGACGTGATGTACTCGTCGAGAACGCCCATCAGTGCCATGATAGGTTTTGAGATAATGATGTACAGTGGACTGTTTGCGCGGTGGTTTCCAGTACGTACGATGAACCACCTAGAATCCTATTCATTCTAACTATATATAACAATTTGCAACATGAAGCCGGATGGAAATTGTCAATGATATGTTGCGTCTCATAATTAACTTTTAATGACGTCACGAACAGAGGAATGACCCTTAACCTCTTCTCCAGTTTGAATATAACAGATATCGTGCACTTGACTTAATCAACGTCAAATGGCCTAGACTTAAATATAATCTTTCATCCCTTAAAGAAGATGTTCTGAGACCAATTTCATCTTTCTTAGCTTCCATTCGTTTTGTCCAAGATCTTACTCGAAGAATTAATGAAATCGACAATGAGGTTCCAGAATCATTTCTTGACAAATAAAGACAACTTTCTGGATAACGTGCAGATAGACCATGGGAATTATGGTACGCCGAGGTTTACTTTATATTGCAGCAGAATCATTGAATGCTGTTCTTATGACGTTCGTTAAATAAATGTTTATTTCGACAGGGAACGTATAGTATGAATCTATCCACACATGGTTTAATTGTACGGTGCATTGTCCAAACATCCTGTAATTGATTCGTATCTCCCGGTGGTTCCGACAAAGTTTACAGAAGCCTTAGACCAATGTTAATATCAATTTCCTAGACAGGTAACATCTCACTAGACAGACAGCATCTCACTACACAGGTAACATCTCACTAGACAGGTAACATCTCACTAGGCAGGTAACATCTCACTATACAGGTAACATCTCATTATACAGGTAACATCTCATTATACAGGTAACATCTCACTACACAGGTAACATCTCATTATACAGGTAACATCTCACTACACAGGTAACATCTCACTACACAGGTAACATCTCACTATACAGGTAACATCTCATTATACAGGTAACATCTCACTACACAGGTAACATATCATTATACAGGTAACATCTCACTAGACAGGTGACATCTCACTAGACAGGTAACATCTCACTAGACAGGTGACATCTCATTATACAGGTAACATCTCACTACACAGGTAACATCTCACTAGACAGGTAACATCTCACTATACAGGTAACATCTCATTATACAGGTAAAATCTCACTACACAGGTAACATCTCATTATACAGGTAACATCTCACTAGACAGGTAACATCTCACTAGACAGGTGACATCTCATTATACAGGTAACATCTCACTAGACAGGTGACATCTCACTAGACAGGTAACATCTCACTAGACAGGTGACATCTCATTATACAGGTAACATCTCACTACACAGGTAACATCTCACTACACAGGTAACATCTCATTAGACAGGTAACATCTCACTACACAGGTAACATCTCACTGGACAGGTGACATCTCATTATACAGGTAACATCTCATTATACACGTAACATCTCATTATACACGTAACATCTCATTATACACGTAACATCTCACTACACAGGTAACATATCACTAGACAGGTGACATTTCATTATACAGGTAACATCTCATTATACACGTAATATCTCACTAGACAGGTAACATCTCATTATACAGGTAACATCTCATTATACTGGTAACATCTCATTATACACGTAACATCTCACTAGACAGGTAACATCTCATTATACTGTTAACATCTCATTATACGGGTAACATCTCACTACACAGGTAACATCTCACTAGACAGGTAACATTTCATTATACGGGTAACATCTCACTAGACAGGTAACATCTCACTAGACAGGTAACATCTCAATAAACAAGTAACATCTCACTATACAGTAATGGACACGGATTCTGTTTCCATTCTTTCCATACGAAGTGTTATTTATATCTGGTATACATCGCTCCTGACGTGTATAGCTAACGGTATAAACGTCCGTTCGCACCGTTAGTTCGGTTGTCATGGTAACTGCCATTTCCGTTTTGTTTTGATGCGTACAAGGTGGTTTAATAGCAACGACATTTAAGTATATTCCATTTATTTTAACAAGAAAATGTATCACACAAAATATTTTGCCCTGAAAAGTGATTCGAGCACACTCAGCCATTTCTATTTCCGTACAATCTTTATTTATTCCTACGAAATTTTTTAAAAGGAGGGAGCATATCTAGAAGCGGACATGACTTTTTCGCTCTACATTATAATTATGTATTTCAATAACACGTACGTTGATCGGTTTTTCAAGACACGCCCGCGATTAAAAGATAACTTTTCAGTGGTGCCGATATTCATTGCTATCTTATAAATACAAAATTCTAACATGCTCGTAAACTTCAAAAATGCCACAAATTGTTTAGTTCCGACACCAACTGGTAACCTCTCGCTGTCAAACCAATCAGACCCGGCTCTTTAGATTCGTGCTGACCCCTTTCGTTAATGTATACATGATACATTTTGTATGACAAAACTTCATACCGCTGTCCAATCTTATCGGTATAAAAACTAGGTTACATCCATCAAAATCACTAGTGCCTGATTGTAGCAGCTTGTTCATTTTAATTATTAAATCCGCTTTAACCCATAATTTTTGAGCTCTAAAAGTCAAAATCCGTTTTGAATGTTAAAACAGTTATTGTGATAAAATACCCTGAATGTTACATTCATTTTACAGTTTAAGATTTGAACTAGGTGTTTTCCAACATTTAACTTTACACTAGTCCTTTGCTATACTTTTTTAGAATTATTTTCTTTTTAAATCTTTACAATAGACCAATCTAACAGTACGTATATAACAGTACACGTTTACTCCCGGATGTTTCAACTCTGACAAATGCGTTTAATTAAGCATTTGCCTCATGTACAGTCTTGTTATGTTTCGATGTCATTGCAATTTCGCCATGTTCCGTGTTTTTGACATTTCCATTTGTCCTCTAAAGCACGCACTGCTCGTCATAGCTTAGGGACACGACCTTCATCAGATTATGAACGCACTCCCATACTCTCGTTAGATTATCGGAGTTCCGGCAGCAGAGTATACATAAATTAGATGGAGGTGGTAGATAGATAAACACTAGGTACACTACTTGTCGTGTCGGCTCTGTGAAACATCCAACATGCGTATGTTGGATTTACACAAGACCCTGGTATATATCATCATCAATATCAAAATTGCTGAATACGTGTTTTCGAAAACTGAATATTTACCTTTATTTTTATTTTTACTCTTTTAAGAAGATCTGTTATGATCTAGCTGACAAACACATAGTGTTCTTGTATCACGTTTGATAAAGTTTTCAGAGGGATTGCACTGAATGTATTATCAGAGACATCCTTTCTGTCGCATTGCGCAGGTTCTCATTCTACATCCGACATTGTGTTTTGTTATCCGACATTGTGTTTTGTTATCCGACATTTTGTTATGTTATCCGACATTTTGTTATGTTATCCGAAATTGTGTTTTATTATCCGACATTGTGTTTTGTTATCCGACATTGTGTTTTGTTATCCGACATTTTGTTATGTTATCCGACATTGTGTTGTTATCTGACATTGTGTTATGTTATCCGACATTGTGTTATGTTATCCGACATTGTGTTTTGTTATCCGACATTTCGTTATGTTATCCGACATTGTCTTATGTTATCCGACATTGTGTTTTGTTATCCGACATTGTGTTATGTTATCCGACATTGTGTTATGTTATCCGACATTTTGGTATGCGTTGTTGTAGGTTACATGAATCGTCACAAAAAGTCCGAAATCAATTTAATTAAATATTTAATTCATCATTATAGAACCTTTCATCGAACTTGAAATAAATTACATTGCAGGATAATTCAGTTACAAAATAGAGACAACTTATTGATACCATGCTTCCTACGTCACAGCGCGTGACATTTCAAAGCACTTTTAAATAAAATACAATGTTGGTTACCAACATTTAATAGGTATTGGGTATGTGCCCGATACGATGACGTCATTTCCCTGATCATGGGGTTGATAAAATGGCCGCCGAAACATTTGTTTTCGGAAGGTTTACACCCTTTGAGTCACTTCCGATATTAAGCATTTATATATAACACTTATCTTGCACTTTAAAGGTGTTGATATTTAAAACTTTAAAATACATGTATGTTTGTGTTTAAAACTTTAAAAGATGATTGTGTTTAAATAAAGAACTTAGCTGTGAATGATTGATTTGATTCTCATACTGAAAATAAGGTTTGACGACTTCTGTTGTGAATTTTAATGCGTGACGGAGAGTGAAACGGTCCACAATGTCGTCTGTTAGCCGTGTCTGATCCATTTCTACTAACCATCCGATCTTATCAATCTTTTAAACGTTTAGGTAAAATTAGAGTATGCGTATAAAAATATGAAAAATCATATACGTAACTTTTTTTCATACTATTTTACCTCGACCCCAAATCTCTGACAATTACTTTACATAACTGTTCATAATACTTTTCTTCCTTTCCAGGTTGGCATTATGGTTCCCATGACAGCAGTTCCGGTATGTACACACCAATGAAACGGACGGCAAAAAATGCATCTCATTATCCACTTATCTGTCCAACATATTTGTCAAAATAAAACATGGTATAGACTTAAAGAGGTATTCCTTCGTTAGGACATCAGAAACGTGCACAATTTCTATTGATGAAATCTATGTCCGAACGGTGATTATGTGAGTGGTTGTACCTACAAGTAATGGAATTAACGCCGAAAAGAACTGGAAAAAGGCGTATCGTATACAAATACCGTATGTCTTTGCGGTAATTAGTGATACTTCGGCGCGAATTAAGAATTTTCAGGACTTAATACTTGAAGAACTTTCAATTGGTTTATCTTGAGAGTAAGACTGTCGTATTATGTACGTAATTATTATAACTTTTACTACTTGTGAAATATGCATATTTTCCAGTAAGTTTGATTTTCACGATCTAAACTTTATTCAAACGAAGGAATGTCCCTTTAAACTGTGTCTCAAAACGTAGGAGTCTAGCCACTGAAATACTCCGTATTAATATATATACATGTAGTATTAAATAACAGCAAGGGGAAAATAGCTAATGTTCTGGTTTTAGAATCATTTAACATGTAGCATTTGTTAAAATATTGGTCGTTTATATTTACATGTTAATGAAGTACACGCGATGTAATGTTTATATAATAATGATAACTATTTTCTCTCCTAACGGGCTTTATTATCTAATTTTCTTTTAGAACCGCGATGTCACAACGCCAATATATAACTACATACACAACATATGTCTTAAATATCTTCTGTAGAACAAAATGTACTTTTAACATTTAAATGCTGTTTTACTTACAGACCCTCCAGGATGGGCCACATTGCCCAACTCGGTATGTGGAGGACAATTTCAGTCCCCAATAAACGTCCCCTCCGTAACGAAACAGGATTATAGCATCATCAGTAACTTCCGGTTACAGGGATTCAGTGACGTCAGCAAATACACAACCACCATGAAAAACAACGGCCACACATGTGAGTACTTACACACGTAACGGACACGTGGGCGTTGTACACGTATACAAGACATACTGTATATATCGAACCCATACGGACAAACAATGCAAAAGAAAAAATCTTAAAAGAGGAAACACACGAAAAAGTGATATTTAAAACATACCATTTAAAGGAATTATTGTTTCCTAAGTGCTAAATTGGTAAAAAAATTATCAAAATATCAACTGTTCAAAAATAATTAAAAGCCATGAAGGATTTCCCTTCAGTAATTACAGTTACAGTAACAGCAGTGTTGGACCTTAATTAAAGCCAGATACTCACGAAGAAACATATATCAATGTTTACATTTTGAGCTTTTTACGGTTTTCGGACTTGATACATACCTAACAGATTATCGTGAATCAGTAACTGACAGAAAATGTGTATTTATGAAAGTATACGGGGGATTCCGAAAAATAATAACTGTAGCTGTCGGACTAAGTTTCTCTGAAAATTAGTCCCACAATGCAACGGCGGGTTTTACAGTCCATACAAAATGGCGGAACACCACAAGCGTGGAACTGTGAATACGCAGACAGATTATGCCAAAAAAGGAAAGGAAATGATCCGTTGGAACTTAACGAGAGAAGAAAATGGAATAGACTCGAATTCCGATTTTTCCGGACCTCTATTGGATTGTTGGTTAGCTTTTGAACATCGTCAACTTCACCGATCTAAGATTTTATCGATGTTTTAATTTGTTGTATGCATATTGCTACATTTTAAAATTAAGTTTTTAAATGTAAACTATGTTTATTTTGTTTTAAGTGTGACAAATCTCGCTATAAATATAAAAGCGGGGTGTTATTTTTATACACTGATGTCTCAAGGACTCCCCCGGTCAAGCGTCCAGGCCAGTGGTCATTTTAATGTTGGGAGAGTGTGAATGAGCATCTTGGATTGCCATTAATACACGTGTGCAACTAGAATTTTAGGTTGTTCGGGAGTATGTGGCTTTAAAAGTGGCCAACAGGAAGTTTACTGGTAAAATTAAAAAGCAGTGTAAATTCAAGATTATCTATATCATTGATTAGATTTCATGTAATATGGGGTTCCGAAATATATTTAATTACATAAATATGGATGGAAATCCCTGACTGATCTTAATCGTCGAGGCTCAAATTTTAGGATACCAAATCCCATAATACAGTGCGTATTATAAGCTAGAAGAAATAGATCACAGACAGTATCCAAATATATTTTTAGTAGGAATTTATAACGGAGAAACATTCATCCTACATGATACCGTACGTACAAACTGTACTTGGTACACTCGGGTGAAATCGCTAAATGCCCTTTACGTCAGTTTCTTATACCTGTCGATCGATGTTTTCTGTATTCATAAAGTGATGACGTCACTCATTACAGTGCAAGTGGATGTTGTCTCCGGTGACTTAACTGTGGCGGGAGGAGGACTGCCGGGAAATACCTATAAAACAGCTCAGCTTCACTTCCACTGGGGACACGACAACTCGGACGGCTCAGAACATAACTATGACGGACGACCCTATCCTATGGAGGTCAGTGCTTTAAAGGTCAAAGGTCAAGAAGTAATGAAAAAACAGAAACAAAAACAAAAACAAAAAAAACAAACAAACAAACAAACAAAAAATTTGCAATTAGGATTAGCTACTTAGTCACTGAAATGTGAAGTCTTCCACTTCAATCTAACTCCTGTTCCATTTTTGAACATAAGATGACATGTAATTGATATATTGTTGGTGTATGGTTTGATAATACAAGGATACATTGACCCTACAATATCAGCGTTTTTTATTTGTTAAAGATGCACGTGGTGAACTACAACCTAAAGTACGGCAGTCTTGGGGGGGCTATAGACAAGAGTGACGGACTGGCTGTCCTTGGATTCTGGGTGACGTACACAACGGTATGTATACAGTGTCAATCGTATCATTCCTCAGTCATGTCCCCTTTAAGTTTGATTTAGAATAACTAACAATGATAATCATGAAAGTGATAACTCACACTGGTAATCATGATAGTGATAACTCACACTGGTAATCATGATAGTGATAACTCACAGTGGTAATCATGATAGTGATAACTCACACTGGTAATCATTAAAGTGATAACTCACACTGGTAATCATGATAGTGATAACTCACACTGGTAATCATGACAGTGATAACTCACACTGGTAATCATGATAGTGATAACTCACACTGGTAATCATGATAGTGATAACTCACACTGGTAATCATGATAGTGATAACTCACACTGGTAATCATTAAAGTGATAACTCACACTGGTAATCATGATAGTGATAACTCACACTGGTAATCATGACAGTGATAACTCACACTGGTAATCATGATAGTGATAACTCACACTGGTAATCATGATAGTGATAACTCACACTGGTAATCATGACAGTGATAACTCACACTGGTAATCATGATAGTGATAACTCACACTGGTAATCATTAAAGTGATAACTCACACTGGTAATCATGATAGTGATAACTCAAACTGGTAATCATGATAGTGATACCTCACACTGGTAATCATGATAGTGATAACTCACACTGGTAATCATGATAGTGATAACTGAAACTGGTAATCATGATAGTGATAACTCACACTGGTAATCATGACAGTGATAACTCACACTGGTAATCATGATAGTGATAACTCACACCGGTAATCATGATAGTAATAACTCACACTGGTAATCATGATAGTGATAACTCACACTGGTAACCATCGTAATGATGACTTACTCTGGTGATCATGATATTGACAATTCTCACTGGTAATCATGATAGTGATACCTCTCACTGGTAATCATGATAGATCACACTGGTAATCATGATAGTGATAACTCACACTGGTAATCATGATAGTGATAACTCACACTGGTAATCATGATAGTGATAACTCACACTGGTAATCATGATAGTGATAACTCACACTGGTTCACACTGGTAATCATGATAGTGATAACTCACACTGGTAATCATGATAGTGATAACTCACACTGGTAATCATGATAGTGATAACTCACACTGGTAATCATGATAGTGATAACTCACACTGGTAATCATGATAGTGATAACTCACACCGGTAATCATGATAGTGATAACTCACACCGGTAATCATGATAGTGATAACTCACACTGGTAATCATAAAAGTGATAACTCACACTGGTAATCATGATAGTGATAACTCACACTGGTAATCATGATAGTGATAACTCACACTGGTAATCATGATAGTGATAACTCACAGTGGTAATCATGATAGTGATAACTCACACTGGTAATCATGATAGTGATAACTCACACTGGTGATCATGATAGTGATAACTCACACTGGTAATCATGATAGTGATAACTTACACTGGTAATCATGATAGTGATAACTCACACTGGTAATCATGATAGTGATAACTTACACTGGTGATCATGATAGTGATAACTCACACTGGTAATCATGATAGTGATAACTCACACTGGTGATCATGATAGTGATAACTCACACTGGTAATCATGATAGTGATAACTTACACTGAAAATCATGATAGTGATAACTCCCACTGGTGATCATGATAGTGATAACTCAAACTGGTAATCATGATAGTGATAACTCACACTGGTGATCATGATAGTGATAACTTACACTGATAATCATGATAGTGATAACTCATACTGGTGATCATGATAATGATAACTTACACTGGTGATCATGATTTTGATAACTCACACTGGTAATCATGATAGTGATAACTTACACAGGTAATCATGAAAGTGTTAACTCACACTTGTAATCATGATAGTGATAACTCACACTGGTAATCATGATATTGATAACTCCCTCATCTGTCCAACAAAAACAAGTCTGAAAATGTGCCATAATCGGACTGCAACAGACTCTTACAACTTAGTAGGTCCATGTGAACTTTGCGGTAATTTTTTGATGTGTCAGTTTGTTTACGGCTGATCGATTCGGCTTATAACTGACGATAATTACGTACTGCGAACTGACAATGCGAGTTATGTCCCTTTGACAGTAAAGTTACTTATCATTTCAGAATGACAACGCCGCGTTCTCGCCACTTATTAGTGCTATTGGAAATTTGACTTATAAAGGTACGTACATGTGTTATAACATATACTTACATACATAGTGTGAAGGTTATAACGATACATATTTACTATACAATGTACAAACTTAACAGTGTACATACTTACTGTACAATGTACATACAATGTACTTAACAGTGTACATATTTACTATACAATGTACATACTTAACAGTGTAAATATTTACTATACAATGTACTTAACAATGTACATATTTACTAT
Organism: Pecten maximus; assembly: GCF_902652985.1. Lineage (NCBI taxonomy): Eukaryota > Metazoa > Mollusca > Bivalvia > Pectinida > Pectinidae > Pecten > Pecten maximus. The sequence continues at coordinate 15,657,575 of NC_047022.1, read as the reverse complement.
ACAATGTACATACTTAACAGTGTACATGTTTACTATACAATGTACATACTTAACAGTGTACATGTTTACTATACAATGTACATACTTAACAGTGTAAATATTTACTATACAATGTACATACTTAACAGTGTAGATATTTACTATACAATGTACATACTTAACAGTGTAGATATTTACTATACAATGTACATACTTAACAGTGTAAATATTTACTATACAATGTACATACTTAACAGTGTAAATATTTACTATACAATGTACATACTTAACAGTGTAGATATTTACTATACAATGTACTTAACAGTGTACATGTTTACTATACAATGTACATACTTAACAGTGTACATGTTTACTATACAATGTATATACTTAACAGTGTACATGTTTACTATACAATGTACATACTTAACAGTGTACATGTTTACTATACAATGTACATACTTAACATTGTACATATTTACTATACAATGTACATACTTAACAGTGTACATGTTTACTATACAATGTATATACTTAACAGTGTACATATTTACTATACAATGTACATACTTAACAGTGTACATGTTTACTATACAATGTACATACTTAACAGTGTACATGTTTACTATACAATGTACATACAATGTACTTAACAGTGTACATATTTACTATACAATGTACATACTTAACAGTGTACATGTTTACTATACAATGTACATACTTAACAGTGTACATGTTTACTATACAATGTACATACTTAACAGTGTACATGTTTACTATACAATGTACATACAATGTACTTAACAGTGTACATATTTACTATACAATGTACTTAACAATGTACATATTTACTATACAATGTACATACTTAACAGTGTACATATTTACTATACAATGTACATACTTAACAGTGTACATGTTTACTATACAATGTATATACAATGTACTTAACAGTGTACATATTTACTATACAATGTACATACTTAACAGTGTACATATTTACTATACAATGTACATACTTAACAGTGTACATATTTACTATACAATGTACATACTTAACAGTGTACATATTTACTATACAATGTACATACTTAACAATGTACATATTTACTATACAATGTACATACTTAACAGTGTACATGTTTACTATACAATGTACATACTTAACAGTGTACATGTTTACTATACAATGTACATACTTAACAGTGTACATGTTTACTATACAATGTACATACTTAACAGTGTACATATTTACTATACAATGTACATACTTAACAGTGTACATATTTACTATACAATGTACATACTTAACAGTGTAAATATTTACTATACAATGTACATACTTAACAATGTACATATTTACTATACAATGTACATACTTAACAGTGTACATATTTACTATACAATGTACATACTTAACAGTGTACATATTTACTATACAATGTACATACTTAACATTGTACATATTTACTATACAATGTACATACTTAACAGTGTAAATATTTACTATACAATGTACTTAACAATGTACATATTTACTATACAATGTACATACTTAACAGTGTACATATTTACTATACAATGTACATACTTAACAGTGTACATATTTACTATACAATGTACATACTTAACAGTGTACATGTTTACTATACAATGTACATACTTAACAGTGTACATATTTACTATACAATGTACATACTTAACAGTGTACATATTTACTATACAATGTACATACTTAACAGTGTAAATATTTACTATACAATGTACATACTTAACAGTGTACATATTTACTATACAATGTACTTAACAGTGTACATGTTGACTATACAATGTACTTAACAGTGTACATATTTACTATACAATGTACATACTTAACAGTGTACATATTTACTATACAATGTACATACTTAACAGTGTACATATTTACTATACAATGTACATACTTAACAGTGTACATGTTTACTATACGATGTACATACATAACAGTGCACAAATTTACTATACAATGTACATACTTAACAGTGTACATATTTACTATACAATGTACTTAACAGTGTACATGTTGACTATACAATGTACTTAACAGTGTACATATTTACTATACAATGTACATACTTAACAGTGTACATATTTACTATACGATGTACATACTTAACAGTGTACATATTTACTATACGATGTACATACAATGTACTTAACAGTGTACATATTTACTATACAATGTACATACTTAACAGTGTACATATTTACTATACAATGTACATACTTAACATTGTACATATTTACTATACAATGTACTTAACAATGTACATATTTACTATACAATGTACATACTTAACATTGTACATATTTACTATACAATGTACTTAACAATGTACATATTTACTATACAATGTACATACCTAACATTGTACATATTTACTATACAATGTACTTAACAATGTACATATTTACTATACAATGTACATACTTAACATTGTACATATTTACTATACAATGTACTTAACATTGTACATATTTACTATACACTGTACATACAATGTACTTAACAGTGTACATATTTACTATACAATGTACATATTTAACATTTAACAGTGTACAAAGTTTTTATAAGTCTATATAACGTAATCACTTATTATATAGTGTATAATAGATATTTCTTACAATTGTTTATACTGTAGATACCAACACTGCGGTCGCTGTAGATATCGGGGCATTGCTTCCTAAACGAATCAACAGGTTCTACCGGTACAGAGGCAGTCTGACCACGCCCCCCTGCTTTGAAAGTGTCACATGGACCATGTTTGAGGAAAAAATATTCCTGTCTCGACAGCAGGTAATTCCTTCTTGTACACAAAGAGTATATTATAATAATATATCAGGTCGTGCATGTAGCTTCTCTTTCTGGTGTATTCGATTTAATTTACACCTTTTTCTGAAGAACCGATGTTACTTTTCACTGTTCCTTAAGTTTAACTGTATACGAACGGGGACGTACATGTAATTACAATAAGACATAAAACCAGGGTCAATTATTTATTTATTTATTTATTTATTTATTTTGCCAAGGGAAATAACTCTAATCCTCTGTGTTTATTTTTCAACAGCTGGCCAAGTTTAGGTCTGTATCAGAAGGCGCAATAGGTCATTCGGATCCTCTTGTTGACAACTACCGGCCAGTGAAGGCACTGAATGGCAGAAAGGTTTTACGTAACTTCCGGTTAGAGGAGGAGATAAACTCGGCATCTCATTTCTCAAGCATCGGCATGACATTGACCATCATGATCACCATTCTACGTTCATTCTTATGATCAAGTCATGTGACATGGTCACGTGATTTCAGGACGGGATAACTTTTCTCTTATATTCAACTATTACACAATATAGTACATAGACATGGGTTTACAATTCGTCAACGTAAAAGCCACATGAATAAGCGGATTTCACTGAAATTCCAAGCCAAGACAATGGCAGAGAATACCTAATTACGTTTTCTAACAAATTAAACAGAATTGATAGATCTGTAACGCATCAGGCATACATGTAGATCCAAAGAAATCCTAACCTCGTCTTATTTTGAGATAAAATGAATAATGCTGACAGGAAGCTTCCTAAACTTACCGTGATGACATCCAAGCAAAACCGGAAGTGAAAATAGAAACTTCGAAAGAGAAAATATTCCTGGTGAACACATAACACATTAAACACGGTTATGATGTCTCCAGTCAAATCGTATAATCGGACAGAAAACGTTTGGTTATCCAAGTTTGCAATTCCGAGATAAATATTGATGCCTTTAATTTGACATACTGTACAGTATCAAAATTTCTCATCATATTTAAGAAAACGGTAGAAGTCGGAAATATTGAAGCTTTTTACAATTAGAACAGGTTTATACGTTACACTGTCACCACATGACGAGGTTACATGTGCATATACATGTGCACTGTCAAGTGATTTTGCCAAAATACCACTGCCCAAAGATGTATATATAAAATTTACCTGTATATCTTTCTCGTATTCCATTCTTGCCAGCTATCATTTAAGGGTAAATGAATTAACATTTTACTGAATGTAAAAAAAAAGTATTTTTGAGATTTGTTGATTAATGAATAATCATTAATTGCCAGACCTAATTTTGTTGTATGTGTATGTGCAATGTAGATCATAAAGTGCTAAAAAAATTGTGTATACATGTGTAAAGTAGTCGTGACGTAAGCAATATATTCATCGTATATTTTTAATCATTTTAGTCATTCAAAATGCACGAAAATCTCGAAGTTATCCTAGATTCGAACTCGTGACAAACATGAAAATCTAGACCTGAGTTTTTAAGGCGTTATGAAATCATCGACTCGGGTCCCTAAGACATTATGAAATCCTCGACTCGGGTCCCTAAGACATTATGAAATCATCGACTCGGGTCCCTAAGACATTATGAAATCATCGACTCGGGTCCCTAAGACATTATGAAATCATCGACTCGGGTCCCTAAGACATTATGAAATCATCGACTCGGGTCCCTAAGACATTATGAAATCATCGACTCGGGTCCCTAAGACATTATGAAATCCTCGACTTGGGTTCCTAATACATTATGAAATCCTCGACTCCGGGTCCTCATTCAATCAGAAAAATCGAAAGCTCGGGTCCCTAGACATTAGGGAATCATCGTACATTATGAAATCATCGACTCGGGTCCCTAAGACATTATGAAATCATCGACTCGGGTCCCTAAGACATTATGAAATCATCGACTCGGGTCCCTAAGACATTATGAAATCCTCGACTTGGGTTCCTAAGACATTATGAAATCCTCGACTCCTGTCACTCAGGTCAATCAGACATGAAAGCCTTGACTCGGCTCCGTAAGACATGAAAGCCTTGACTCGGGCCCGTAAGACATTATGAAATCCTTGACTCATATTCGTGAACAATCTTTGAGAAATCCTCGACACAGTTGGATAAAACAATGAAATCCTCGATCCGTGGTATATAAGAGAAGTAAAATTTCGTCGCATGTTCATAAAACATTAAGAAATCTTCTAGGAAACCTCGATTCGGGTTAATAAAACCATGAAACCCTCGACCCAGGTTCATAAAACGTTATGAATTCCTCGACACTGGTTGATAAAACATGAATTTCTCGTCAGGGGTCCATAAAAAATCATGAATTTCTCGACACATTTTCATAAAACATGTTGAATTCTTCGACACAGTTTCATAAAATATTATGAATTCCTCGACACAGTTTCATAAATCATTTTGAATTCTCCGACAGTTTCATAAAATAATTTGAATTCCTCGGCACAGCTAAAAAATAAAATTACAAATTCTTCGACAAAGGTTCACAAACGTGTATCTAATGTATATAAGACTTTATCAAAACAATATTCCAGTTAGAATATTGTCTAGTTTGATGTGTTTGTAAGAAGAACTATTAATTAAGTCACATGTTAATATTTTGTATCTACAAAGACCTGGCAGTTAGAGGTTTATATCCTTGTATATGGTGTACCCTAGATCCTCCCCTCAATAACTGGAAAATATTGTAAATTATGCATTTACAACTCGCTCATATTTGAAAACAATTAAATTTGTTATATAAACATGTACGAGTTTTTTTGTTTTATATACTACACCATCGATATAATGTATGTCGTAGTGCTGAAGGTAATCTTCACACGGAAGGTTCATCATAATTATGTACTGTCTCCCACAGGGACTTGTCACGAACTCCCAGCCCTTGATCCATTATTATATTATGTACATATAGGGCGAACATCCACACAGTACATATAGTCCATGTGCGTTCACCAGGTAACTACTCGTATTGGGATTGATGTGGAACTCAAAACATCAGCATATCAAGTGTATGGCGTTCGGTAACATCAAGTGTATGGCGTTCGGTAACTGTTAGACTTACATGTACATGTATCGTCAAATGTATGACTTTCGGTAACTGTTGGACTAGACATTGTGGATACATGTATATGTAATGTTTAGGGGCAGAGAACATTCTAAGCTCGATCCAATAATGAGTTAAATAAAAATTGAGAAAAGAATAGTAGCTTCAGGGGCTGTCCGTGTCGTATGGAATAAGGAAAGGTTATGTTTGCTTCCGTGTATCTGATTTACACAATTATAAAATAGACAAAAGAAATCCAAAAGAACAATAAAAGCTTTCGCCATTTTTACATTTACCGCGGATTCCTGACGTCATTTTATTGTTTATTTTGACATCACAATCAATCTAACTTTACGCCCGATATAAAACGTTTTAATGACCCAGATCAATATCTAAGCTTGTGACACGATAACAAAATTAATATGCTGTTTGACAAATTATATGTTTGTACAACATCTTTTTATCAATCAATCAAATAAAACAAAACATACAAAACCTGTCCTGCTCATTGGACGAACGTTCCGACAGTTCATAGAGTGTGTTTGCATATTTTTTCTACAAAAGCCAAGTATGTCACCCATCTCCCATCTCGACAGTTCCTAAAACAGTAAACTGTAGAAATACTTAAGTTCAATTCTAATTTGAGACCAAATTTTGATTCGAATATTAATTAAACATGTTCCTGTTCTTTATGATTATTTGAATCGTCTGAGAGGTGCTTCTATGTGTGACATTACCGGAAGTATCTCAATATGATAATCTTAGATGAAGACGATAGCCTACACATAGACATAGCATGAACGATGAACCTAGATGGTCTCTGTAACCAAGGTTGTAGATTTCGTGTCCAATATGATAAAGAGATATCATGGATTTCCACATCAACCGGGGATTTGACATTGTTGACAAAAAATCTGTAATATACACCAAAATGTCTCAATTTATTTCGGGACAAGTAACGCCCTAGTCCGCATAATTCTGTGGGAAGTGGATAATTATTCTGCTATCCATCTGTATTATACACTGTACCAACAGCTATCTAAAGCATAAAACGGATAAATAGTCAGAATTATTCGGACTAGTAACGTACATTGGAACACGTAAATATTACACATTAATTTTTTGTGAAACAATCCATGCTATACGTATAGGTACTAACTTCTGATGTGCCGACAGACTCTTGATCAAATACGATTACTTGATTGTTAAGTAAATGTAGCGTTAGAATTATATAGCACGTGGTGACACGTCCTCCCGGATCGGTGTTAGGGAGACACCGATAGTCAGGGTTATAGATACCGATAGTCAGGGTGACATATGTATGAGGATGGGTGTAGGGGAGACACCGATAGTCAGGGTTATATACAATATGTATGTATGAGGATGGGTGTAGGGGAGACACCGATAGTCAGGGTTATATATGTATGAGGATGTGTGTAGGGGAGACACCGACAGTCAGGGTTATATATGTATGAGGATGGGTATAGGGGAGACACCGATAGTCAGGGTTATATATGTATGAGGATGGGTGTAGGGGAGACACCGATAGTCAGGGTTATATATGTATGAGGATGGGTGTAGGGGGGACACCGATAGTCAGGGTTATATATGTATGAGGATGGGTGTAGGGGAGACACCGATAGTCAGGGTTACATATGTACGAGGATGGGTGTAGGGGAGACACCGATAGTCAGGGTTATATATGTACGAGGATGGGTGTAGGGGAGACACCGATAGTCAGGGTTATATGTGTATGAGGATGGGTGTAGGGGAGACACCGATAGTCAGGGTTATATGTGTATGAGGATGGGTGTAGGGGAGACACCGATAGTCAGGGTTATATATGTATGAGGATGGGTGTAGGGGAGACACCGATAGTCAGGGTTATATATGTATGGGGATGGGTGTAGGGGAGACACCGATAGTCAGGGTTACATATGTATGGGGATGGGTGTAGGGGAGACACCGATAGTCAGGGTTATATATGTATGAGGATGGGTGGAGGGGAGACACCGATAGTCAGGGTTACATATGTATGAGGATGGGTGGAGGGGAGACACCGATAGTCAGGGTTATATATGTTTTTTCTGAAGTACATTTTTGATTTTCAAAGTTTTGACGCTTGTGTAGAAACGTTGTATACGAAATTGATTTTCAGACTGAGTGCGGTCCCGCAGAAAGACAGTTGGCGAGAAAATGGGAAAAAAATCTGCAAGGAGCTCTAGACCTGCTGACTCCGCTAGTTTGAAGTATCTGTGCTCATTATTTATTAAATGGAATAAACAACGTGTGTAACATAACAAAACTTTGCGTGTATAGTTGCATAAAGACGGCATGACGTTCACTCTCTTGTGGAGCACGTGATTGATACAAACACAATCTTGTATTATGGGTCAAAGGGGAATAACTGTTACAAAAAACAAGACCATTTATCTTCGGTTTTTGATTCGATCGTGTTTCTGGTTTGATACAATGTAAACTTGTTCTACGTTGATTGATGTTTTTATATATAAAATTTCACCCTGTTATGTATCTAAATGACATGTAAATTTGGCCTGATTTTCAATAAAACAGAACTTTGTTTTTCACGTAATTCAGATGACATTGTAAGCGTGTCTTTTAATGGTAAAAATAGAAGTGATCCATAAAGTGTTGTGTATCATCCGATTGCAGTATTAAGTGCATTAAAAGGGGATTCATGTATACTTGTCTCAGCTTTTAAACTGATATAAAATACACTGTCATCCATTGACCTGTAGTCGGAAGGTCACTGCACACTGCACGTGTCAGATCGAAGTCGTCTTGTAACAGTGCTGGTATGTCGAAATACTACTGTTTATTTTTATATAATTGTTCAATTTGACACGTATTGGAGCCAGGCAGACCATGACGTAATCAAGCAATATCATCATTAGTACAAGCTGGATCTTGGAAGCTGTAAGACAGTTAATATCGTTGTTATTTTGATTTAAGATGAAAATATTCGGAATGAAAAATATTACTCAAAGTCACCGCCGCATAGAAAATATTAAAATATTTTTGAAATTTTCATTTTTGTCTCGCCTGCGTCGAGAAGTGAGACTATTATGTTACATTTGTGTACTGCTCCGACGGCGACAGGGCGCCTTCGTAGTTTTGTCGGAAATATAAGCTTTAAACAAACTCAAAATCTAGTTTGTTTAAAATTTACTTTACCGACAAAGCTAGACAGGCGAGAAATATAAATACGTGGTAAACATTTTAATATTTTGATTTTAATGATAATGTAAACTATGTCGTTAGATTCTATTTTTTTTTATTCAAACTTTAATTTTGTATTGAAGCATAACATAGATTTCATTTCGTTAAATAAAAGCACAAGTCTGGTCAATGACAAATTAATACATGAAAGGACAACATGATATTAGGATTTGATAGAATCTAGTAGTACTGTATTCCATATGTAGAAAGGGTTACATGATTTGTTTCCTGAATAAAAAGGAGGACTGCTTTTATGATGTTTTTATCAATAAACTGTCGAAGTTACGAAATAAATTGTCGTAGATGATCGGGTTAAATTTGATGTGCTGTTATTGAAATTATTTCGCCGGATTAAATATGTCCTCATATGAAAAAACACATTAATGTCAATTTAAAAGAAAAAAAGGGGGTTAAATGTTGTTGTTGTTGTTGTTGTTGTTGTTGTTGTAAATATGATAAAATGACAAACAATATCGAAAAAAAATGATAGAAGAAACATGCACATATATATACGTTTCGTACAAATCAATATGGCTGTTATATTTCTACATGTGTTATCACATACAATGTAAGTAAGTGTTACAAGTGTTTGATACCTATATATTTAATGAGGTAGACATGACGGCGGGAGGCTGAATATATCGTCTGGTACTCCCACTGTCACGTTACTGTAAGTGTATATGGACTGGCTTGGACCTACAACGGAAAATAATAGATAATTCTATATAGTCTTCCTATTTTGAGCCGATACGGCTCTTATTTATTCATTCATAAATAAATGAATGAAAAATAAATACATAAGTAAATATATTATAAATAAAACCTGTACACCATTGAGTGTATCTGAAATATCAATATAATATGTCAGATTTTATTTCTCTCTCAGACATACAGAGTATGTGACAAGAGGTCACTACACATGAAATTCATTAACACGTGCGCATGCACACAAACAGACATATCTTGACCGGCACCAGTGCATGTTCACACGTGCGATATAGTACAAAATCGGCCATCTTTCCGAGTCCTGACCACGCACCACGTCAGAGCAAGCTACTGCATTATGCAGCTGAAATACTCATATGCCGTTGAGCTTCATGCTTTCCTAGGACATCTTACATATACATAATACCAGACCAAATGTAACGTACACCGGGGGTACAGCGGAGCGGTCATTCCCCATCCAAGAACTTCGGTACACGCACGAACAAAAACTAGGTATTGACATGGTCTTTCTTCATGTACAAGAATCTATTTAGTGTAATCACAATAAACATGATTCAATAATATGGTAACAAAATAATAAGAAATACAGAAAAAAATCAAGGTTATATATCAAAATAAACTTTACTGAGAATAAATTTGGTATTATTTATGTGTACTCTCGAACACAGGGACTTGGGAATGTGTTACAGTCTACATGTATTTGGGCCACCGTTTAGCTCATTTTGAGACGTTTTGGGAGGCTAGCTTAAAATTCGGTAAAAATGACAACCCCGGTGTTCATACATATGTATATAGAATTTTAATCTAGCCCCCGAAAACGTCTCCAAAAGAGCTATACACACAAGGGAAGGTCCAAATACATACATGTATAGACTGTAACACATTCTCAAGTCCCTGTGCTCTGGAACTTACTGGTCGAGTTTGATTCTGTAAGTGTCCTCATGAAGGGGAGACAATCGTTGGAGGTAAAAGACATCCAATCATCTGATTGACCTGGATTAATTTTCCACATGTCGATACTAAAGTTGTTCTCGTAACTTCCGATCACGTGACGTCCTACGTACACACCTTCCTCTGTAAAAGTCGAACTATAAAAATACTCCATTTTCATAAATCGCCATATTGTATTGAATAGGGTGAGTTCCAATTTAAATGTAATATTGCTGTCAATAGTGATACAATGAAATATGGCACATCTTTGTCTCAATTTATCAAAATCACGCTTGTAATTCTACTTCAATTCTCTGCGAACACATCTACATTTTGAATTGTTTACATATCGATGAATATTGAAGGAGATCAGAAATAACAAATCTAATTTTGATTGCAGTATATATGGATCTATGTCAAAGTACTGCTGTTGTACAAAAGACACAGGATACAAAACACATCGATCTCAATACCTAGTGAGATTTAGAAAAAGTAGAGGCGAAATAAATTAATATAGCAATATATCAAATCGCATGTTACAGCTGTTTCGTCCTTCGACGACTCATCAGTGATGCTTAGCCCAGGATGAAGTAATTCAGACATTACTCATATCATATAATCTACCAGTATTAGTAGCTATGTCTGTCCGGTGGGCCTGTTTTCAGTTAGTGCGACATCTAGAGTTTGGGAGTAATCTCAGGAAAGGACATCAAACGAGACAAAGAGTTTGTGATATTCTTAGTGGGATGACGAATTAATAATTCTAGTTTCCAAACGGACTTTTGGATACCCATACAAAGTATGCATGTTAATGCACGGATTACTAAGATGTTTCAAGACGAACTTAACCGTTAAGGTCGATAAAAGAATTCAAAAACATTATATATACACAGTTTTCAGATTGAAGATATCAAACCGTGGAAGCGCCCCTTACTTGGAACACAGAGAAATGTCTCCGGAAAGGAACCGTAGGATTTGCAGATACGACCCTCGTCCTTTATGAAATAATTTGTGTGCTGAAAAAAAAAGTTTTATCAAAATAAATACGTGTACTTACAATTTGTAAACCAAAGAAAACTCTTGAATTCAAAGTTCAAAGGCTTGACGATACCATGTCTTGTAGAATATTGAATGATTGTTAAGGATACGTGTATCTCTTTCATGTACATATAGTTCGTGATGATTGTGGAAGGCATACAGTCAGTGGTATAGTTAGTGATAAGTAAGACCTACCGTGGTATAGTTAATGATGAGTAAGACCTACCGTGGTATAGTTAGTGATAAGTTAGACCTACAATGGTATAATTAGTGATAAGTAAGACCTACCATGGTATAGTTAATGATGAGTAAGACCTACCGTGGTATAGTTAGTGATGTGTAAGACCTACCGTGGTATAGTTAGTGATAAGTAAGACCTACCGTGGTATAGTTAGTGATAAGTAAGACCTACCGTGGTATAGTTAATGATGAGTAAGACCTACCGTGGTATAGTTAGTGATAAGTAAGACCTACCGTGGTATAGTTAGTGATAAGTAAGACCTACCGTGGTATAGTTAGTGATAAGTAAGACCTACCGTGGTATAGTTAATGATGAGTAAGACCTACCGTGGTATAGTTAGTGATAAGTAAGACCTACCGTGGTATAGTTAGTGATGAGTTAGACCTACCGTGGTATAGTTAGTGATAAGTAAGACCTACCGTGGTATAGTTAGTGATAAGTAAGACGTACCATGGTATAGTTAGTGATAAGTAAGACCTACCGTGGTATAGTTAGTGATAAGTAAGACCTACCGTGGTATAGTTAGTGATGTGTAAGACCTGCCGTGGTATAGTTAGTGATGAGTTAGACCTACCGTGGTATAGTTAGTGACAAGTAAGACCTACCGTGGTATAGTTAGTGATGTGTAAGACCTGCCGTGGTATAGTTAGTGATGAGTTAGACCTACCGTGGTATAGTTAGTGACAAGTAAGACCTACCGTGGTATACTTAGTGATGTGTAAGACCTACCGTGGTATAGTTAGTGATAAGTAAGACCTACCGTGGTATAGTTAGTGACAAGTAAGATCTACCTTAGTATAGTTAGTGATAAGTAAGACCTGCCGTGGTATAGTTAGTGATAAGTAAGACCTACCATGGTATAGTTAGTGACAAGTAAGATCTACCGTGGTATAGTTAGTGATAAGTAAGACCTACCGTGGTATAGTTAGTGATAAGTAAGACCTACCGTGGTATAGTTAGTGATGAGTAAGACCTACCGTGGTATAGTTAGTGATGTGTAAGACCTACCTTGGTATAGTTAGTGATAAGTTAGACCTACCGTGGTATAGTTAGTGATAAGTAAGACCTACCTTGGTACAGTTAGTGATAAGTTAGACCTACCGTGGTATAGTTAGTGATAAGTAAGACCTACCCTGGTATAGTTAGTTATGAGTAAGACCAACCATGGTATAGTTCGTGATAAGTAAGACCTACCCTGGTATAGTTAGTGATGAGTTAGACCTACCGTGGTATAGTTATTGATAAGTAAGCCCTACCGTGGTATAGTTAGTGATAAGTAAGACCTACCGTGGTATAGTTAGTGATAAGTAAGACCTACCGTGGTATAGTTAGTGATGAGTTAGACCTACCGTGGTATAGTTAGTGATAAGTAAGACCTACCGTGGTATAGTTAGTGATAAGTATGACCTACCATGGTATAGTTAGTGATAAGAAAGACCTACCGTGGTATAGTTAGTGATAAGTAAGACCTACCGTGGTATAGTTAGTGATGTGTAAGACCTGCCGTGGTATAGTTAGTGATGAGTTAGACCTACCGTGGTATAGTTAGTGACAAGTAAGACCTACCGTGGTATAGTTAGTGATGTGTAAGACCTGCCGTGGTATAGTTAGTGATGAGTTAGACCTACCGTGGTATAGTTAGTGACAAGTAAGACCTACCGTGGTATAGTTAGTGATGTGTAAGACCTGCCGTGGTATAGTTAGTGATGAGTTAGACCTACCGTGGTATAGTTAGTGACAAGTAAGACCTACCGTGGTATAGTTAGTGATGTGTAAGACCTACCGTGGTATAGTTAGTGATAAGTAAGACCTACCGTGGTATAGTTAGTGACAAGTAAGATCTACCTTAGTATAGTTAGTGATAAGTAAGACCTGCCGTGGTATAGTTAGTGATAAGTAAGACCTACCATGGTATAGTTAGTGACAAGTAAGATCTACCGTGGTATAGTTAGTGATAAGTAAGACCTACCGTGGTATAGTTAGTGATAAGTAAGACCTACCGTGGTATAGTTAGTGATGAGTAAGACCTACCGTGGTATAGTTAGTGATGTGTAAGACCTACCTTGGTATAGTTAGTGATAAGTTAGACCTACCGTGGTATAGTTAGTGATAAGTAAGACCTACCTTGGTACAGTTAGTGATAAGTTAGACCTACCGTGGTATAGTTAGTGATAAGTAAGACCTACCCTGGTATAGTTAGTTATGAGTAAGACCAACCATGGTATAGTTCGTGATAAGTAAGACCTACCCTGGTATAGTTAGTGATGAGTTAGACCTACCGTGGTATAGTTATTGATAAGTAAGCCCTACCGTGGTATAGTTAGTGATAAGTAAGACCTACCGTGGTATAGTTAGTGATAAGTAAGACCTACCGTGGTATAGTTAGTGATGAGTTAGACCTACCGTGGTATAGTTAGTGATAAGTAAGACCTACCGTGGTATAGTTAGTGATAAGTAAGACCTACCATGGTATAGTTAGTGATAAGTAAGACCTACCGTGGTATAGTTAGTGATAAGTAAGACCTACCGTGGTATAGTTAGTGATGTGTAAGACCTGCCATGGTATAGTTAGTGATGAGTTAGACCTACCGTGGTATAGTTAGTGACAAGTAAGACCTACCGTGGTATAGTTAGTGATGTGTAAGACCTGCCGTGGTATAGTTAGTGATGAGTTAGACCTACCGTGGTATAGTTAGTGACAAGTAAGACCTACCGTGGTATAGTTAGTGATGTGTAAGACCTACCGTGGTATAGTTAGTGATAAGTAAGACCTACCTTGGTATAGTTAGTGACAAGTAAGATCTACCTTAGTATAGTTAGTGATAAGTAAGACCTGCCGTGGTATAGTTAGTGATAAGTAAGACCTACCATGGTATAGTTAGTGACAAGTAAGATCTACCGTAGTATAGTTAGTGATAAGTAAGACCTACCGTGGTATAGTTAGTGATAAGTAAGACCTACCGTGGTATAGTTAGTGATGAGTAAGACCTACCGTGGTATAGTTAGTGATGTGTAAGACCTACTGTGGTATAGTTAGTGATAAGTTAGACCTACCGTGGTATAGTTAGTGATAAGTAAGACCTACCTTGGTACAGTTAGTGATAAGTTAGACCTACCGTGGTATAGTTAGTGATAAGTAAGACCTACCCTGGTATAGTTAGTTATGAGTAAGACCAACCATGGTATAGTTCGTGATAAGTAAGACCTACCCTGGTATAGTTAGTGATGAGTTAGACCTACCGTGGTATAGTTATTGATAAGTAAGCCCTACCGTGGTATAGTTAGTGATAAGTAAGACCTACCGTGGTATAGTTAGTGATAAGTAAGACCTACCGTGGTATAGTTAGTGAGGTATAAGACCTACCGTGGTATAGTTAGTGATGAGTAAGACCTACCGTGGTATAGTTAGTGATAAGTAAGACCTACCGTGGTATAGTTAGTGATAAGTAAGACCTACCGTGGTATAGTTAGTGATAAGTAAGACCTACCGTGGTATAGTTAGTGAGGTGTAAGACCTACCGTGGTATAGTAAGTGATAAGTAAGACCTACCGTGGCATATTTAGTGATAAGTAAGACCTACCGTGGTATAGTTAGTGATAAGTAAGACCTACCGTGGTATAGCTAGTGATATGTAAGACCTACCGTGGTATAGTTAGTGATGAGTAAGACCTACCGTGGTATAGTTAGTGATGAGTTAGACCTACCATGGTATAGTTAGTTATGAGTAAGACCTACCGTGGTATAGTTACATGTAGTTATGAGTAAGACCTACCGTGGTATAGTTAGTTATGAGTAAGACCTACCGTGGTATAGTTAGTGATAAGTAAGACCTACCTTGGTATAGTTAGTGATAAGTAAGACCTACCGTGGTATAGTTAGTGATAAGTAAGACCTACCGTGGTATAGTTAGTGATAAGTAAGACCTACCGTGGTATAGTTAGTGATAAGTAAGACCTACCGTGGTATAGTTAGTAGTAAGTAAGACCTACCGTGGTATAGTTAGTGATAGGTAAGACCTACCGTGGTATATAGTTAGTTATGAGTAAGACCTACCATGGTATAGTTCGTGATGAGTAAGACCTACCGTGGTATAGTTAGTGATAAGTAAGACCTACCGTGGTATAGTTAGTGATGAGTAAGACCTACCGTGGTATAGTTAGTGATGAGTAAGACCTACCGTGGTATAGTTAATGATGAGTAAGACCTACCGTGGTATAGTTAGTGATGAGTAAGACCTACCGTGGTATAGTTAATGATGAGTAAGACCTATCGTGGTATAGTTAGTGAGGTGTAAGTCCTACCATGGTATAGTTAGTGATGAGTTAGACCTACCGTGGTATAGTTAGTGATAAGTAAGACCTACCGTGGTATAGTTAGTGATAAGTAAGACCTATCGTGGTATAGTTAGTGAGGTGTAAGTCCTACCATGGTATAGTTAGTGATGAGTAAGACCTACCGTGGTATAGTTAGTGATTAGTAAGACCTATCGTGGTATAGTTAGTGATAAGTAAGACCTACCGTGGTATAGTTAGTGATAAGTAAGACCTACCGTGGTATAGTTAGTGATAAGTAAGACCTACCGTGGTATATTTAGTGATGAGTAAGACCTACCGTGGTATAGTTAGTTATGAGTAAGACCTACCGTGGTATTGTTAGTGATAAGTAAGACCTACCGTGGTATAGTAAGTGATAAGTAAGACCTACCGTGGTATAGTTAGTGATAAGTAAGACCTACCGTGGTATAGTTAGTGATAAGTAAGACCTACCGTGGTACAGTTAGTGATGAGTAAGACCTACCGTGGTATATTTAGTGATGAGTAAGACCTACCTTGGTATAGTTAGTGATAAGTAAGACCTACCGTGGTATAGTTAGTGATAAGTAAGACCTACCGTGGTATAGTTAGTGATAAGTAAGACCTACCGTGGTATAGTTAGTGATGAGTAAGACCTACCGTGGTATAGTTAGTGATGAGTAAGACCTACCGTGGTATAGTTAGTGATGAGTAAGACCTACCGTGGTATAGTGAGTTATGAGTAAGACCTACCGTGGTATAGTTAGTGATAAGTAAGACCTACCGTGGTATAGTTAGTGATAAGTAAGACCTACCGTGGTATAGTTAGTGATAAGTAAGACCTACCGTGGTATATTAGTGATGAGTAAGACCTACCGTGGTATAGTTAATGATGAGTAAGACCTACCGTGGTATAGTTAGTGATGAGTAAGACCTACCGTGGTATAGTTAGTGATAAGTAAGACCTACCGTGGTATAGTTAGTGATGAGTAAGACCTACCGTGGTATAGTTAGTGATGAGTAAGACCTACTGTGGTATAGTTAGTGATAAGTTAGACCTACCGTGGTATAGTTAGTGATAAGTAAGACCTACCGTGGTATAGTTAGTGATGAGTAAGACCTACCGTGGTATAGTTAATGATGAGTAAGACCTACCGTGGTATAGTTAGTGATGAGTAAGACCTACCGTGGTATAGTTAGTGATGAGTAAGACCTACTGTGGTATAGTTAGTGATGAGTTAGACCTACCGTGGTATAGTTAGTGATAAGTAAGACCTACCGTGGTAAAGTTAGTGATAAGTAAGACCTACCGTGGTATAGTTAGTGATAAGTAAGACCTACCGTGGTATAGTTAGTGATAAGTTAGACCTACAATGGTATAGTTAGTGATGTGTAAGACCTACCTTGGTATAGTTAGTGATGAGTAAGACCTACCGTGGTAAGTTAGTGATAAGTAAGACCTACCGTGGTATAGTTAGTGATAAGTAAGACCTACCGTGGTATAGTTAGTTATGAGTTAGACCTACCGTGGTATAGTTAGTGATGAGTAAGACCTACCGTGGTATAGTTAGTGATAAGTAAGACCTACCGTGGTATAGTTAGTGATAAGTAAGACCTACCGTGGTATAGTTAGTGATGAGTTAGACCTACCGTGGTATAGTTAGTGATGAGTAAGACCTACCGTGGTATAGTTAGTGATAAGTAAGACCTACCGTGGTATAGTTAGTGATGAGTAAGACCTACCGTGGTATATATAGTTAGTGATAAGTATAACCTACCGTGGTATAGTTAGTTATGAGTAAGACCTACCATGGTATAGTTAGTGATAAGTAAGACCTACCGTGGTATAGTTAGTGATAAGTAAGACCTACCGTGGTATATATAGTTCGTGATAAGTAAGACCTACCGTGGTATAGCTAGTGATAAGTAAGACCTACCGTGGTATATATAGTTCGTGATAAGTAAGACCTACCGTGGTATATATAGTTCGTGATAAGTAAGACCTACCGTGGTATAGTTAGTGATGAGTAAGACCTACCATGGTATCGTTAGTTATGAGTAAGACCTACCGTGGTATAGTTAGTTATGAGTAAGACCTACCGTGGTATAGTTAGTGATAATCGTATAAGGAAACGTGCTGCCATCCTCGTTGACACCAGTGTTAAATGTCCTCTGCATACCAGCGTCGTGATCAACATATATCGTGATGCTATCCTAAAGATTGATATAATACTGAAATATTCACCATGTACATACAATGTAACACATTTTAGTGACAGTGACGGTTCCTATTATACGGACAGAGTTGAACATGTATCTGATTAAAATACCAATCATCATTATATACCACGTTATTAAAGTCTGACAATTAAGGAGGATTTGTTTCTGCCAATCATAACGCGTCTCTTATATGCCTGCCGGTTTGGCATTGAGTGTCAAAGGAATCGACAGTCAAACATAACCGAAAACGCAATTTAAGCGTCTGATCTCTCCGTTTTTCCTACTTTATTTTCGTCCGGGTAAGTTTCCATTATGACAAATTTCCCAAATTGCTCATACTTTGTTCAATAAATAATCATTTCGAGTGCGAAGTGGCAGTCGATGGCTGCGGCCATCTTAGTTTGGTCGACATTCGGGACACTAATAAATAGTTTGAAATAATGATGAGTGCCGAGGAAAAAATGTCGTTTTGATTGGTTGCTGGAAAGGTCATCTGAACATGACCCCCTTACCAGCCAACGTCAAATTCTGCATTTTAATCAAATTGATATAATGTTCGAAATATTTCAATATAGTGAAATATGTTATTTCTGTATTGCCAGGAGGGAGTGGGGTTGGGTAATACTATTCTTCATCAAATTAATTACAATGGTTTTTTTTATTATCACAAAAAGTATTTTAACGAACTTTTTGCAAAGAAAACACACTTACATCAAAAGATTCAGGTCCCTCAGCCTGACTGATCTTCGCCCCCGTTTTGCTTACTGTGGCCGAGTATTGTCGGGGAGTACAGCAGTGATGCGGTGTAAAGGGTAGTCCATCGCCAAATACAAAAGTCAGCAGAGATACATGTATAAACACACTAGCGGTCAGCATTGTGTCGTGTTGGCTGTGGTTGATATACCGGCCATCTGGCAGTATTCTCACAGACAGTCTCTACGTGGTTATTTACCTTACACGCTATCTACTAACACGATATGGACGTTAACTCGTATTTCATTTCCATTCTTAATTCATTTAAAACAATTTCATACTATAAAAATGAATATTTTTGATCAAAACATTCTTCGTCTTTTTTAATTGTTCATTATGGTGATCCGAAATAAAAATGACAGAAATCGTTTTGTTTGAACTAAATGTCTTATCCTGACATACTACTACAGATATATGGTGTATCTATGGTATATATCGGAAGCAGTATTTCTGAGATTAATGTAACACGAAAATATTGGTATCACACCATTTTTGTCTATAAATGAACCGGTCATGTAATAGTTTGACGCACGATTGCCTAATATTTGTCTGTTGGAAAGTGCATCCCAGTGAGAACTAGTAAAGTTAACATGTTCAGAAAACGTTAAATTCAGATAAGTCGCCTAAAGCCTCAATATTGCAACAAATCATTTTTGGTAAAAAAAAAAACAACAAAAAAACAACAACAACAACAAAACAACAAAATTAAAAAAAAAAAAAAAAAATCATTAAAAAACACAAAAAAACACACACAAAAAAACAAAACAAAACAAAACAAAAACAAAACAAAAACAAAAACAAACAAAAGCAAAAAAAACTTCTTCATATGAATATTTATAATAATCATCCGACATAGTGGAAGATCTCTGCTCTCATTAACATACATGTTCAAGTGCGTTTTTATATCTTAACCGTCTGCTGTTTCGTACATTTTCTTTGATTACCATTAAAGAGGTAAGTGGGAAACAGCAGTATGATGTCCCCAACATCACTGATTATTCATGTAAGTAGGAAACAGCAGTATTATGTCCCTAACATCACTGAGTATTCATGTAAGTACAAAACAGC
The DNA here is from genome assembly GCF_902652985.1 of Pecten maximus. Taxonomy (NCBI): domain Eukaryota; kingdom Metazoa; phylum Mollusca; class Bivalvia; order Pectinida; family Pectinidae; genus Pecten; species Pecten maximus. The sequence continues at coordinate 15,637,179 of NC_047022.1, read as the reverse complement.
AGTATGATGTCCCTAACATCACTGATTATTCCTGTAAGAAGGAAACAGCAGTATGATGTCCCTAGCATTACTGATGTGTCCTGTAAGAAGGAAACAGCAGTATGATGTCCCTAGCATTACTGATGTGTCCTGTAAGAAGGAAACAGCAGTATGATGCCCCTAGCATTACTGATGTGTCCTGTAAGAAGGAAACAGCAGTATGATGTCCCTAGCATTACTGATGTGTCCTGTAAGAAGGAAACAGCAGTATGATGCCCCTAGCATTACTGATGTGTCCTGTAAGAAGGAAACAGCAGTATGATGTCCCCAACATCTCTGATTATTCCTGTAAGAAGGAAACAACAGTATGATGTCCCTAACATCATTGATGAGTTCTGTAAGTACTGTACAAAACAACAGTATGATGTCCCTAACATAAAACAGATAAATCCTTCTAAGTAGCGATATGAAAACATTGAAGCTGTTACATGTATATCATTATTTTATATGATGGTGATATTTTTAGTCTATTTATAGAACGACAGATCCACAGAATCAGTATGCTTCAAAGGTAAGTTTACAATGTATGTTATTGCTTCGGTGACAGTCTTTATTACCCAATAAATATATATACGTATATAGTTATCAAACATTCTTTAATTAAACAAATTTATGGATTTGGTGTTGGGCATTGACAAGGAAATAAATGTATGTTAATGAATATTGTTACAAGTAATTTTAATGTATCAAAATTGTACACAAACGCTTTAAAGTTTAGGTTTAAACCTAACATTCAATGTATATACTAACTCTCAATCATTGTTAAACTGTATACCCTAACTCTTAATCCTCGTTAAACTGTATATCCTATCTCTCAATCCTCGTTAAGCTGTTTATCCCAACTCTCAAGCATTGTTAGACTGCATATCCTAACTCTCAATTATTGTTAAACTGTATATACTAAATCTCAATTATTGTTAAACTGTAAATCCTAACTCTCAATCATTGTTAAACTGTAAATCCTAACTCTCAATCATTGTTAAACTGTATATACTAAATCTCAATCATTGTTAAACTGTATATACTAAATCTCAATCATTGTTAAACTGTGTAACCTAACCCTCAATCCTCGTTAAACTGTATAACCTACATGTAACTCTCAATCCTCGTTAAACTGTATATCCTAACTCTCAATCCTCGTTAAACTGTATATCCTATCTCTTAATCCTCGTTAAACTGTATATCCTAACTCTCAATCCTCGTTAAACTGTATATCCTAACTCTCAATCCTCGTTAAACTGTATATCCTAACTCTCAATCCTCGTTAAACTGTATATCCTAACTCTCAATCCTCGTTAAACTGTATATCCTAACTCTCAATCCTCGTTAAACTGTATATCCTAACTCTCAATCCTCGTTAAACTGTATATCCTAACTCTCAATCATTGTTAAACTGTAAATCCTAACTCTCAAGCATTGTTTAACTTGTATCCTAACTCAATCATTGTTAAACTGTGTATACCTTAACTCTCAATCGTTAATAAACTGTTTATTTTACACTGAGGCATTTAGCAAGGCAAAATATTGCATATAGCAGTGCAACCAAGAAGAGAGTAGATGTAACACAGTATAACATTTTGCGGTCTGTAAAACTGTACCTTTTAAAACTTTCAGATAATTTTTAGGCATCTTAGTATATATCAGGCATCACTCAATGTGACACAATCACACACAAACCTAAAGTGTCTGTGTGAGGTTAACGGCAATAATATTAGGATTGTACATGTATGACTAGTTTCTTATCATATTTATCACAGGTGGATTTATATACATTGTACAATGCACCTCCATAGTGCTTTTTATCCCAAAACAAAAATCTTCTTCGTCGAAGATAATTCCTAAGCCTTCAAATGTTACTTTAAAGATATTTAATGTTTTGTTGTTATTTCTAACTTTATTGATGATGTCGATCGGATATAAACTAAATTATTGAAAATCAAGAGTACTACAGGCTTGTCAGAACGAACCGCTTACCTCGATCATTGCAAGGAATAGTTTTACGGCGGATATCATTACCTTATTCGGAAATTTTGTTGATTTGTCTAATGATTCTGTTGTCACAACCCTAAATTCGTTTGGGATTGTGACTTTAACCGGATTTTACAAACATTTGTATGGCGGGTGTCGCCGTGACCTAGATTTGTATGGCGGATGTCGTCAATGAAGCAGAAGACGCTTACTCTGTTTGAGCATCAGGTCTAATTATCATTGTACTTTTGTTTTCCTCTCGTTTAATTCATTTTGAGTTTGAATTATTGTTTCGATTGATGTCGGCATTCTTTGTTGTTTTGGGGTGTTATCAGGGCGAAAATGGGAAAGGAAGACACTTTTTGAGACTGAATAAGAAATATACATTCCGAAGTACTCTTTTAATCTTTAAAAGCAGACCGGTAACATTAATTCGTCCTGTTTCTTCTTGAATATGACTACTGCTTCCGTTTTAAAACTAAGAAAGTCGCTAAAAAAGTCATTTTATTCAGTATTTGGGACACAGAAATGATTGTCGTTAGTCGCGTCTGACAGTTAGTTGCTTAATCCAGGTTCCTAGTATAGTAAATAACGTTGGGAGGAAATATACAGTTGCATATGAGAGGGGGTCGCTTAATTCAGGTGGTCGCTAAGGCAGGTTTTACTGTATTACATACTCGTAAGTGTACCTGGCGTTTCTATTGTTTTTTCTAGAACGTTGCATTACCTGGTGTTAACTCAACTTACACGGAGATTTCATTAATGAAACAGTGGAAACAACTACTCTTGATCGTTTTCAAGGGTGTAAATGTGTATTCGATTTATGCTTTCATAATCTTTATTGATTTTGAAAACCACGGGTACGTTTACGTCTGTACATCTCTTTTGTTTCCATCGAACATATTTTACTTTATATTGTACAACAACCAAAGAAAAGCAGTCAAACAGATCATGATGGCGACCGAATTAAATATTCTTTATATCCTACAAATCTCGTTTCTCTGGGTTTTCAGTTCTCTTATTAGTATCAAATCAAATGTGGTATACACATGTATATGCTATAATTCATAATTAGAACTTAAAGGAAACTCATTCTTAATCTCAGTAGTAATTAATCAGCTGATGATAAAGAGGCTGCAGTGTCCTAGCTCTTATGATTATGGCTGAAATAATTTTTCACGTACTTTAAGTAGCGGATGATAGTCAGAAATCCTTGTTATGTCAAAACGAGAAATTGAGCCGACCGGGCTTGGAGTGTCACGTCTGAGAGTTTTTTCTACTGTTAAGGCGTGGCGAGTCTATCCGTAACAAACATCAATTGAAAGAAGTGTTACATTTTGTGGTTATGGTTATCGCTCTTGTAAAAAGTAACATGATTTGAGTCTCGCCAGAACTGGGAAAAGTCTCTACATTTAACTTGAGTAACATGAACTCTTGCGTAGCCTTACATGGGTATCAATAACAAACCAAATAGTGACAACCTCGTGGTTACCGTGAAAGTGGATAAACATTTAATTAGCAACCTTTGACAGTTCTTATACACATTTAAGAGAGCGTATAACGATCTGCTCTTCAAAATGATGTGTTATATCGATATAATTGCTGTTTCTTAACTATAAGGAACAGTCACAAATTTGCAACGCAGGGGCGGTTCGTCTTAATTTTGCGTTTTGACAAAGCAACGAATTCTGATCATCATCGGATACCAACAGCATGTTAAAGCGGAGAGATAGACAGAATCAGCCGCGCTAACACTGTATGATATCTCGCCAACAACAAATTTTATAGAAACCCTACGTAGGTGCCAGCAACATCCATTGTCAATCTAGATCAGTGATACAGTGTTAAATGATTTCCTCTGATATTTCATCACCCCATATCTAGCCAAGAAAATTGTAGCAACAGCATTCCTAGGTGTTACAATGCCGTGATATTTTTTTTCTCAGAGATAGACATACTTCAAATTATTTATCCGTAGACAAGTCTTATTGGTTTTTGTATAGAGATCAAACCGTGAAAAGGATAAGGTCAAGGTTAACAGGTTATCGCGTGATTAACTACATACTAGGATATTATAGTCAAAATTTCGGGGTTGTATGTTAGGTATTATAATTGTCTATGATTTGTCCTCATTGATTTGATGCAAGTTATCCTATATCGAGATACATATCTTGAAACAAAACAGTAGAAAATTTCTCGACAAAGTTAAAATCATATATCTGTATTGATAGTTGCTTGAATTTTACAAATATGTTGTCCTCTGATCAAATGCCACAGAAGCTGATGCCATCCTCGGCGGTTCCCAGTTTCCGGTGGAACCACATTCCTGCAGTTCTCAATAACGACAATCTCCACAAAGGCAAACACATTCAAGTGTGACGAATACAAAGCCATGCTATTTACATTCTATCCACGCAAATAATGTGACGTATATCGTGTTTTTGTTTGCTTGTTTTTTTTTTCTGTGACATCTTCCTGCATCTTTGTTGTTTAGTTGAACACCAAACTTTGGAATATCGTTCTAATAATTATAGTCCTCCGGATGTTCGACTGGATGTGACAGACCGTGTCATAGGAGTCGTCCAAACTGAGGACACCCTCTTTAACCATTACAGGTCCGAAGGTACATTATCAGCATTGTGATTCTTCAAGATTCCCTTCCTCTTACGAGACAATTTATCCCGACACTATGCTCCTCGATTTTAGGGGTTTATACTCACGGGCTGAAAGTATTTGCAGTACGATATATTCTTTATTTCTTAATGTATCCATTCTGTGTTCAATATGCAGCATCCTATAGAATAATTCGCTTTTCAGGAATATATGTCAAACTAGTTAAAGAACTATGTAACATGAGACAAATATTTGTATATGTTTTGTATAAGTTTATTTACACGAAGCACAGATTGCTTGTATCCTAACATAATTTTTAAAAATGCATTACTGATAAACAAAGCACGTTTGTACAAAATAATATACAATTAGTATCACTTTGTCTGTGGTATTTGCCAGCATGGCGACCGGAACCCGGACACAGGTCGATCAAACTGGTCCATTTCGATCCAGTATAGATTTCAAGCACTCAGTTGAGTGGCCATCTTGGAACACATCGGATTTGCCTCCAATAGGTAGCCATCTCGCCTGCCCTGACCTCCCTAATAGCAAGTCCTGTTTGCTGAAAGGATCCTCTATCATGATTTGGTTATTATCAGGCAGCAAAATGCTGACAACAGATTCATTGTACTTAAAACCGTGAAATGATTGTCCTACGACATGGAGGTAAACATGATACTACAAATACGGACTGCAGTAGTAGGTTTTAATGCGCTTCGGGAATAATTAATTAATCCATTATTATACACAGATGGAATTTGTCATTTTTATAAAAAATATAATTGATAATCTCTTTTAACAAAATGATAAAATTTCTGAAGTATATACAACACCTGGAACTTATCATTACAATACAATACAGTTCTGGTTTCAATGTTACTGCACATGGTTTCCAGGAGTGAACCGTAACCATGGTTTCCAGTAGTTGCCTGTAACCATGGTACCAGGTATGTGATACAGCTTCTTTTGTCTAATAAGTTATTTTTAAGTCCGCGTTTCATTCCTTTCTAATACGTATTGCAGCATGAACGTGTATACCAATATTTCTCACTTCAAGGAGAGGAATTCCTACCACATTTATAATGAAGGTTTAAATGTCTCCAAAGTTTAGCCTTGCACGTGCAGCTTAGGTCCATATCCTGCAACTATAGAGATAAACGATAGTTAGTAGACGGAATTATATATATAGAATACATGGTCAGTGTATTAAAATATAAGCTGTATTTTGTATTTTTGTCCCCGAGTCAAAAATACAGCATATAATTAAAGACACCGACATTTTTTCTATTTATCCTGTAACAATCATGAAAAATAAGCGTTTGCATTTAAAGTGAAACAGTATCAACACTATTCCAAATATGTTCGCCTTTTAAACGTTGTTTCACTAAAATACAGCTGCTTTTCCGTCGCTGCTGAATACAGCAAATATATATATATGGTAGGTGTATTCCGATAATGCGGTTGTAACTTGAACCCCTCCTCCGTTTTGCTTTTGTAAGGGAAATTATAAATTGAGGGATTGTTTTAAATAAAGCAACGTTAATGAAACTTTGGCTGATCACAGAACTCAATCTCAAATATATCATTACAGGTAATTTACAAGCGTGAAAGCATTACAAATAGGGTCTTATTTATATCTGGAATACGGGTACATATGCTTCTGGTATTTTGTAAGTTCATTTTTAGTGGAACAGTTGATATCTGCAAGAGTTGATATTGGTCACTGACAAAGTAATTCTAACTTGGATATGATAATATGATTATTAAAACGTAAATGGGTGACAGCTTTTGAACGAAACGGGTTTTACACAGTGAGAGTCTGATTGTCTACCCTTGATATAATTTCCAGATCTCCTGGAGACGTTTTCCAAACTCCGATAAGCCTATAAGCGTACTCCGAATTGATAATTACCATCATAACGCATTGTCAATATTGAAATGGGTTGTCAAGTCAATAATGAACGTTTGAGTGACTAAAAAAGGTGTAATATATGGTTTTTACTATCGTCAATCTGTTAAATACTTACGTAATCGTGAAAAGCCGAACTTTCTCTTTTTATTCCTGAAAATAAACAATTAAGTTAAATTATCTTTAAAAATATCATATTTCAAATTATTTTATCTTATTTCTTGTAAACTACTTTTAAATATTAGAAGACATGTATAGATATATATGCAGAGCCGTATTTAATTGAAACTGTCACCAGGATGGCTAGCCAATGTCCCTGCTTCCAAATCCAAACAGATTCGCACTCTGCCTCGAATATGTACTTGTTGAATAAGATAAAAAGGGACAAAAGACCAGATAAAAAACACATGCACACAACTCCAGTGTAAATCTGTGAGGACTCTTTCAAAAACTGTTGAAAGACTAGTTTGGACTGGATTCTGTCTTAAGGAACGGGAATACGCATCTAACCGCGATAAAAAAAACAGTGGAATGAAAGCCATTGGTTCAAATGCACATATTCAGTAGATTCTTACTACATCAACGGAGTCTCGAATAGGGAAATGGGTATATATTGTATCTAACGGCTGCAAAAATGCATAAAAAAGTAAGCATAGCTACAAAACGATACATTACTACATCGGTGATATTACGAAAATTTGAGGTAAAAACCTGTATGAGTTGTATGGACAAGATTCATTGAATAATGATAGTAAAATAGACATAACTGCAATACTGATCGGCGGAACTTGAGAGTGTTGATTACATCAAAAACTTCCCGACCAATATTCATTCTTCAATTATAACGATAGGGCAATGACTTCCATAGAAATAGGTCGATAAAATACCTGCACAACACAACCGCAGTACACGTTGATTACATAACAAAAACTTACTTTGTTGCCGGAATATAATGAACTGATTTGCAAACTTTGCATTATCACTAAGACCAATAGTTACAAACAACAGATCTGTTTTCATTCTTAATGGAAATTGCGATAATTATGATGCATCTTTACCCGATCTAAAGAGTTGAACACCAAAGGAACAAATTTCAACTGTGGGCAGTGTACCAGCAGATGTCTGGTAGCGTTTGTGCGTCACGAAGAAAAGGTTAGACAGTGAACAAATAAACATTTTGCACAATATAGAATTGTGTCTTACCTTCTGGCCTTTTGTTTCCTCCTTTTAGGCTTAGGTTTAGGTTTTTGAGATGTAACCGGCTTGGTCAACTGTGTTGCTGGTACTGTCGGTCTCTTTGGCGGCATAGATGGTGGCATCATAGGTGCCCATCTAGAGGCTGGCATCGGAGCTTTGGTGGCTGGTGGAGGGAAAGTTGTAGGTTTGTACGTCATTTGGGTGACAGCTGGTGTTGGGATCCTCTGGGTGACCATTGGCTGGTTCCAGAAATTTACAGCCTTTGTCGGTGGGGGCACAGTTGTTAACGGTGGTCTTGCAAAAGCGTGTGCATGCATTTGCTGGTGACTAGCTTGCATAACAGCAGCCGTACTCTGGACTCTCCCGCCTCGACGGAAGCCTGGAGCTTTAGCGACCTTAGTTGGTGTTTGCATAAACTCATGTCGAGGTACCGCAGGTGCTTCTGGTTGCTGGAATGGATTCTGTCCACCAAACGGATTAAAGGCGGAATGTTGTGACTGCGTAGGCATATTACCGGCACCTTGTTGTGGGCTAGGTGCATGATGACCACCTTGCGGTGGTTGACCAGTAGGAATAGGATCTACCCAAGCACCTGGTGCCCAGGCATTTACCTGTGGTTGTTGTTGACCAAATGAGGCCACCTCTGGACCTTTGTTTGGAATAATGCTATTTGTGTTGGCATTGGCTGCGGTATTGGCATTTGGTTTAGATTGTGACGGATTGATACCCAGTGCTTGGTCTAAAATTGATCCGTGTTGAGACGGAGGCATGTTCATTCCGCTTCCAGATCCAAATTGCTGATTTGGTTCAGGAGGAGGCGTTCCGACGTATTGTTGTTGCTGTGCTTGATTCTGATGTGCCGGAAGCTGCTGTTGTTGAATTTCAAAAGTTGCCAACGGGTTAAACGGTTGTTGCTGCTGCTGCTGTGGCTGCTGATGTTGTTGTTGGTGGTGGATTTGTTGTTGCTGCTGCGGCTGCTGCTGTTGCTGCGACTGCTGGTGTTGTTGTTGTTGTAAATGCTGTTGTTGCTGCTGCTGCTGGTGTTGTTGTAGTTGCTGTTGTTGCGACTGCTGGTGTTGTTGTTGTTGCTGCTGCAACTGCTGTTGTTGTTGATGTTGTTGTTGTTGTTGATGTTGTTGTTGTTGTTGTTGTTGTTGTTGTTGATGATGTTGTTGCTGCTGCTGCTGCTGCTGCTGTGGTTGCTGTTGATGTTGGTGCGCTACTTCATTGAGATGTTGCTGCATTTTATTATGAGGTTGTTGAAATTGCTGTTGTGGATGGAAAGGATTATTTGTAGGATTAAACATAAACTGTTGCTGTTGACCTGGGAAATTTTGTGCTTGGTTTTGTGATTGAACCCTCATTTGTTCTTGAAGTTGCTGCTCCTGTTGCATTCTCATTTGTTGTTCTTGACGTTGTTGTTCCTGCTGTAATCTTAGCTGTTCTTGACGTTGCTGCTCCTGTTGTAATCTCAATTCTTCTTGACGCTGTTGCTCCTGCTGTATCAACAATTGTGCTTGGCGTTGCTGCTCCTGCTCTATCAACAATTGTTCTTGACGTTGGCGTTCTTGCTCTATCATCAATTGTTCTTGACGTTGGCGTTCTTGCTCTATCAACAATTGTTCTTGGCGCTGGCGTTCTTGCTCTATCATCAATTGTTCTTGACGCTGGCGTTCTTGTTCTAACAACAATTGCTCTTGACGTAACTGTTCTTGATGCTGTTGTTCTTGTTGCAATCTTAACTGTTCCTGCATTTGCTGTTCCTGCTGTAATTTTGCCTGTTCCTGTCGCTGCTGCTGCCCCTGAAGCCGAAGCTTTGCCTTTAAACTGGCAGCAGGGTCTTGCCAAGTGCCGGTCCGTTTGGAGGAAAACGAAGAAGATGAAGGCGATGATACAGATTTACGAGCAGAAAATGATTTCGCAGAAAATCTGGATCCTCCTGAAATTTTGAAACTGTTAGCCGTTTTGCTATTTCCTAGTGAAAACGTTGGTTTCTTTCGCATCATTTTGATGGTAGTTGTCGGCGTGGCCATTGTTGTTAATTGCTCGTAGGTTGTACTGAAAGGCTCATTAACTGCTGCATTAGGCTCATACCCATGTGACTGCTGTTGGACCTGGTTAGGTTGTGCAACGTGAAATTCAGCATTTCTTGATACGTGTGTTTCTTGAGGATTATTCATTGAGCTCGACAATGCCTGTGGATTTGGGTTCGGAACGGGGGTTGCATCTGGATGTCCACCGCTCACTGGGGTGAACACAGTGATATCTTGAGGTACTGTAATTGTATCAGGTGAATTTTTACCATGAAGATTACTTAGTGATACTGAGCCAGCATTTACTCCTCTATCAATTTTATTCATTGAGTTAACTGATTTTACGTCCTGATTGTAACGCGAGCGTGGAGGGTCGTGTTTCCGATATGCTGATCTTTGCGGTGCTGCAACGTGGAACCTGTCCGTTTGTTGAACGTTTTGTTGTCTTGATTGAACGTATGGACGTGTTATTTGTTCAGGGGAGGAAACGTATGGTGCTTGCCCATTTCGATGTTGATTATATGTTTGAGGATTCGGAGCTAGTGTTACTGAATTCCTCAATCTACCTCCGAGCTTTTGCAATTTGGCGTTGAGTTCACTGATTTTTTGTTCCATACCAGGTTTTGCTGTGTCTTTTTTGTACTGTGTTATGGCGGAATCGAGCAGATCCCACAACTGTCGATATTTTGCTTGGAATGAGCCGCTTTTTAATTGAGCGACAAACCACCCAACGGCGTCCTCCATTGTTGAATTGTTTGGCATACCAGACGGTGTTGGTGATTGCTGTGGAGGGGCTTGCGTGCCCTTGGGAGGCTGTGCATTCCCTGACCAGTTGTTTGCTGCTTTTTGTGATTGCGTTTTAGGTTGTGCTGGTTTATTCTGCCATGTCTGACCCGATTTTGTTGATGTTCCAGATTGTTCGGCTCTAGTGTTGGTGCTAGCGGCCACGTTTCCACGGCCATTGTGGTTTGGATTTGAGGATATCGGATGCCACTCTTGTTTCGTTGGAGTCTTTTGGGTCAGCACGGGTGCCTGCCTAAATCCCGATTGCCATCCCTGCATTGCATGCCTAGACTGTACTGTCCCTGAGATCTGAGAGCCCCCTGATCTCCAAGATGATCGCGAATTACTGGACTGCCACGTGTTTCCTGGTTTCTGCTGATTATGTGTCAGGTCGGCAACACCCGATTGCCACAGCCGTTGAGGTGCCTCTTGTATAGCTGGTTCAGAGACACGTGTTTGCCATGCACGAGTAACTGGTTGTGGATTTTGTGTTGTCGTCTGAGTGGCAACAGTCGGTTCATGGACTGGATTGTTTTGTGCTGCTGGTGCTGCCCCAGATGCTGGTTCCTTCGCCTGGGCAGACCAGAGTGGCGCTTGTTGTTGTGGTGGTGTTTGGTGTGGAATCACATTTGTAGGCATAGCGCCGGCTACCTGCCATGCCTGATTGTTATTAATGGGACTTGCAGTGGTTTGATATCCCATTTGTTGTCCATTTGCTTGCGGGGTAGCTACTGAAGGGTACCTTGTATCCATAACCAAGGCAGGGTTTTGTGTTACTGGTGGCATAGTAGTCTCGATGACAGGCATGGTCGTGGGCATGGTAGGATTGGCATTGGCTGCTGTTGTTGGTCTAGTCAATGGAGCAACTGTTTCCACACCTCCAATCTTTGTCACTTGTACTGCAGGGTCATGAACAAATTGCATATTTGGCTCGTTTGGTGTACCTCCTACTTTCGGGGTGTTGCTGATGCTATTGCTACTTGCTGAGCCTTCGGCTGGCCGAATAGAAATTCCTTGAACTGAACCGAATTGGACATTACCTGTCAGGTCTGCCGATCCTACCTTATTTACGCTTGCGCCGTTTTTGAACTGTAATATAAAGTTATCGGTAGTAGTTGTTTTAGATAATTCTGTCGGTGGTGGAGGAGGAACTTTGGGATCCTTTTTGGAGGGAGACCATGAACCTGACGTCTTTGCCTCAGGCCATGCCCAGTTGCTCTTAGATGCGGTACCGGCTGATGCTGGAGGTGATTTCCATCCTGGACCACCAGCACCGTTTGCTGGTTGGATTATGTGGTTAGACGACTTTTGATTGATATTGGCTATTGGCTGTACCTGGGTATTCATCGATGATACCGACTTCTTTCGACCAAAGAAATGTCCAACCGTTAGAGGTGGTTGCTGTTCTTGTACTGCGGGTGCAATTCTCGAAACAATTTTTCTTCCCCTATTAAAACTGAACTTGCCGCTAATTCTACCAGATAATGTGAATTTTGGTTTTCTGTTGATGGCTCCTGAAAATGTTTGTCTTTTTTGGATGGAATGGTAGGCTGCCTTAGGTAGTTCGAGGTTGTATTTACTGCTGAACACTGTCCTACCTACAAGAGGCTGAACGGGTCGAATATTGTCTTGGATATTTTCTGCTGTTTCTGTCCCAACCTCACCAGTTTGAAGCGATCGGAAAGCATCAATCTGAAATAAATCAACACGTGTTAAAATTAGTTCAGATGTAGTGATTGGTTACGAAAATAACTCTGATATACAAATTTGTATAAAAAAAACAATGACAGTATCGGTGCAATTCGTTCCGTTGAGTTTATTAATAGGCCTAATTCATATTTCTAATCTGTTTGTTGTAAAGTATCGGAAAGCTCGAATATTGAATCGAGTCCAATATTTGTACAAATTGTATAGATTTACATAGGCACAAGGGAAAGTGTTGTTGACAAAAATACAGCTTTCATTTTGTATGGTACGCTTGATCTCACATCATGCGAAACAGTTATACATAATTGTAGTTGTTTCGTCCTCCTATGACATTTTGCACATGCGCCAAATATAATGTAGGAATGAGTGATATATCTATCATTTAAACACAATAAGAATCATACTTGTCGACTAGACAGCGTGATGCGGTCACTCATCACAAACCACATGACGCTTTCGTGACATGGAGGGCTGGTCAAACTGCCCATGTAATGATAGTAACTCTGGGGGTCAAGTGGCAGGAAGTCCGTCAACCGGAAGGAGCGTAGGTCCGAGGTCTGTCCTGTAAACATAATCCCTAGATATAGATGCGATGGACTGTTTAAAGACACGTATTGGTTGTATAAAACTGAACAAATTATATTGCGTTTGCAAGTATAAAGTTAAAACGAGACACTTATATTCAAATGCTGTATAAGGATTTATTTTTGCGGCAGTGTTTCTTCCGTTTATTTTTGTTGAAACATTCAACTATGGATTAACATTTCAGGAATGAAAAAAACAAAAAAACAAAAACAAACAAAAAACAAAAAACCACGCAAATAGTTCTTACTTGAATTTGGTTAAGAAAATATTTGAATAAAATAGTAATGGTGAATAAAAACTGCTTAAAATTTGTTTGACCGTTATTTGTCCATTGCTTAGAAAAAACAAAAAACAAAAAACTTTTGAATGCATGAAACAATATATTTTGAAAACGTAAATTTTCCATTATATATCAGCTGTCATAATTGATATCAATTGTTTTTATGCGTAAATTCATTTAGAAATATCGCTTGTTTACCAATTTCGATAAGTAATGAGTAAGATTATTAAACCTATAGTATACTTATGTGTATCAATAAATTGAATTACCATATTGAGAGACTTTTGTAATCGCACCAATGAGGTCCTCAAATATAGGGTTATCTTCGGGCGAAACCTGAAAAAAGTGTTATATTCGGTTACACATTCAAAAGCTTAAAAGTAGTGAAACGATTTAGCTTGTAGAACAAATTAAGGTCTTTATTCTTTTAATTGATTTTCTAAATGTGTAAACTTTTCTGTTAAAACATCCCTATTTGGTTTCAGTTAAGTACATACAACATTAAAACAGGCATTACACTGTTAGTATAGCGGGATTGCAATAACGGAGTTATATTGAGTAGTGATTTAATGTCATATCCTCTGAATGCCATTATCATCTTTCTAGTGAGGATATCCAAATATAACACCTGTCTAGGTAAGGTATCAATATAACACCTGTCTAGGTAAGGTATCAATATAACACTTGTCTAGGTAAGCTATCAATATAACACCTGTCTAGGTAAGCTATAAATATAACACCTGTCTAGGTAAGTTATCAATATAACACCTGTCTAGGTAAGTTATCAATATAACACCTGTCTAGGTAAGGTATCAATATAACACCTGTCTAGGTAAGTTATCAATATAACACCTGTCTAGGTAAGTTATCAATATAACACCTGTCTAGGTAAGCTATCAATATAACACCTGTCTAGGTAAGGTATCAATATAACACCTGTCTAGGTAAGCTATCAATATAATACCTGTCTAGGTAAGCTATCAATATAACAGCTGTCTAGGTAAGTTATCAATATAACACCTGTCTAGGTAAGTTATCAATATAACACCTGTCTAGGTAAGGTATCAATATAACACCTGTCTAGGTAAGTTATCAATATAACACCTGTCTAGGTAAGTTATCAATATAACACCTGTCTAGGTAAGCTATCAATATAACACCTGTCTAGGTAAGTTATCAATATAACACCTGTCTAGGTAAGCTATCAATATAATACCTGTCTAGGTAAGCTATCAATATAACAGCTGTCTAGGTAAGTTATCAATATAACACCTGTCTAGGTAAGTTATCAATATAACACATGTCTAGGTAAGTTATCAATATAACACCTGTCTAGGTAAGTTATCAATAAAACACCTGTCTAGTTTACTTGTACATAAGGCTTGGCGGTGACATTGTAGTCACTGACATCACTTACATCGGCAAATACGGCAATACTGGCAAGTCCATCAGGGTATTTCATGGCATTTGTCAAATTCCCGTATTTGGTTGCGAAGAACATCATTTGAATCTAAAACGAAATAATACACATCTAAGCATTATGATTTTAATTAAATCATGCGTAAATTATTGTTAAACCAACCTTGATAATAACTGTAACAGTTCTCATTAAAATGGAATTGATTTGATATAGGTTTTATTTCACTTTAATTAAACTTAATAAATCGATATCGATATAGAAATGGACGTTAATTCAACACATTGCTCAGAAAAATAAGATATTCAGTTATTTTTTTCTTCAAAATAATTTAACAAAACAGAGAAAAGTGTATACTGTACTATACATGTATGTTAAATGAATTAAGTAAATCTTAAATATTATTAGCTTTATTCATGTCAAAATATGAAGTACAACATGTATTTATTTAAATGACACTTTCATGAGTTTATTTTAGATATGATTTAGTGCCATGTTAATGGGCTGTTTTATGGAATCACGATTTATCACACACACAACCTTAATGTAATTCCTGATATTATAAATTATATATATATTGTATGTAAATGAATTGTTATGCAATAGATATAATTTCACAAACCAAAATAAACCCAACCACATTAAATGAGGCACGATCTATGCTCGCCACTTCAGTGACTAGCAGCCGATAGTTCCTGCTGTGACACAACGAAGAAATGTCTTAATATTAATATATACAGAGCTGGTACCAGGCAGGACTGGATCTCTAACATATTTATAAATGATCCGTCTGCTAAAAATTTTGTTGCACATCTTAAACTATTATCTGCAAGACATTCAGAATAAATGAATTATTTTGTATGCAGTCCACAGGTATGTGTTCTTTTGTTAGAGTCTATACGGATGATTAATGCAGACACTCGTATATTACCTGTAATGCCCTTAAGTGAACTTCTGATTGACAATTTTATCAAATCCCAGCAGATTATATATGAATATACATAATATACAAAGGCGATAGCACTTTATGATATTTTTTGCAATATAATTAGTTCATATCGAACTGTGATATTTAATTAAATCATATATGTGTTTGTCCTAGGATTTGTTACTCATTATTAAGGAGGAAATCCGAAAAGGACGTCAATAAATTCGAAATAGTTTTAAAATCTTATTATAATATAAAGGATACCGATTGCCTGTGATTGAATCACCTTTGGGATTTTTGGGCGGTGTATGTTATCATGAGAAAAGAATATTTATCTTGATTTGCTCAATACACAGATAGGAATTTATTCACATCATATAAAAACTGAGACTCGCTCTTTATTTCAAAATATCGCAATCACGTATAAAAAAAATATGTATAAGTTCATAAGTGCACCACTTCGCAACTGGGAGACTAATAAATTTCATAAGTAAAGACATTTTGTTGTTTAGCTATACATTTTTTACTTTCCACTTGGTGAGGCTTTGTTTGTGACTTATAATACTTCATAGACAAAACTATATGCTCAGTGATAAAATGTGTGATTTTATTTATTTTATGTGTGTATCAATGATTGTAGTTTCGAGGTGTAGATGTAGTTTTCAAATTGATACCATTAGAAATTGTATCAATGTATAAAACAATACTGATAGGCACTCTTTGATGCTGATGTAAATTGACAATCAAGTAATATATAAATATTTTGATAAGTCTATGAAAAGTATTTTATAGGCCATTGGATGCTGATGTAAATTGACTACTAAGTAATATAAGTATAATCATATACAGTGAAACCTGTCTAATCCGACACCATGTGGAAGTGCCACTTTTGGTCGGATTAAACAGGGTGTCGGAAAAGTCAGGTATTTGTTGTTTACTACACTTGGCATCGCGAAATACGGTAGTGTCGGATTTGACAGGTTGTCGGAAAAGTCAGGTGTCGGATTAGACAGGTTTCACTGTAATACTATAATAAATATTTATAGGGCCTCTGATGCTTCTGCAAATTGACAACTTATTAATTTATAAATGATTGTTTAATACTATAAAACGTATTTCACTCGCCTCCATAGCATGTTTAATGCCGTTGATACTATGTTCAGCCCCGCCTTCGTCCTTCTCACTCCAGTGAAAATGAACCTCCGCAGCTTGGTACCGCTCCTTTAGGCTACCCCCTCCTATAAACCACTCGGAGGCGAGGGCCAGACTCGCTGTGGAAATGGAGTTATTCTATTCTTCAAATATGATCATACACACAATTAGATGTTTTCTACATTTATGAATTCGATATAACCTGAATGGAAACATTTATGCAATAATTATATAGCTCATAATAGAATTGTGATCTTTGCAACAAATCAAATCCTACCGTGGATCAAGTCTAATTGCAAAGGTACAATGTCATATATCTGTACTATAATTATTTTTGACTATGACATCTATTTGACGTTTTTAAATTAGCTGCTTGCTATTTTTCAGGGAATCCGTTTCCATCGTCGCAGAAAAACTGCAAGCAACACGATCCTCACATATATACAGAAACGTCTCATTGGGGGAAATGCCTGCTGATCTATTTATAGAATTATCTTATAAGGGGTACAGTGCGTGCAATACCTTCTTGGTTAATATATAACCTTTTAAAAAAGGAAAAATTATTGAATCATGTTGCGGGATTTGAATACGTACCTGTGTGTCCATTGTTCACAAGCGTAGCTGCTATTTGATTGGCTGAATCGGATGGATAGTTATAAAAAACGAAAGGCTTCAGCCAATGGACGGGACGGACATCATTTGTGTTTATATCTATTGGCGACTGTCTATGTCCACTACATTTGGGATATCTCTCGTGCCAGGTATTAGGGTCTAAAGAATTAAAAAAAAATACAGTAATAAATTGGACGAAAGATGGATTAGTGTGCATTAACAGGATCAATCCTTCAGGAGCAAAAGCCAACAAGTAGTAGAAACAAAATTCACAGGAATAATTCAAAATGTTTTAACGTCACTGAATATTGGTTCACTGATCTTTTGTGCTTGTTTGTTTATACAGTTAAAATAATTGCATTCATCCTTTTTTTCTTCTTCTTTTTTCCCCAATTTCTTTCGAAAAATTTCGGAAATTGCACAACGCATCGTTTCATAAGCAACACATATCAAATAAAAAAAAAGAATATCATATTCTTGTTTGCTCGAGAACGTGTACTGATCAAAATTGGTGATATTCGATTTGTAAAATTTGAAACTCCATTACATCATAAAGAGCCACTCTCTAACACCAAACTTTTTTTATTCAGCACCTGTAACGATAACTTGATCGTGGTTTTTATATCGCCATATCATTACTACATACTTGAATTTCCGCTATAACTCCAGCTGATGACGTCTTGTTTTGTAGTTATATCTGAAACAATAGGAAAAAAAACAATAGCAAAAAAACAATAGAAAAATACAATAGCAAAAAAAACAATAGAAAAATACAATAGAAAATAAATGATCAATACACCAATACGTAGCACTGTAACGTATTTCAAACTTTGAAATCAAATTAGATTAATTTCGAATTTGCACTTTGGCCTCCTAATGAACTAGGGATGGCTAGAATTGAACTGCTAGTGATTGACACGTAGCCATGTCGATGGATTTAGTGATATAACGGCTAATGATTTGTAAGTTTAATACCACTTACAACAATTTTGTACAAACATCAGTTATCAGTCAGATGTTCTGCTTCTGTAGCAGGTTGTTTCATTTTTATGTAATTCTATTTTCAGTTACCGTTTATTATATACTGGTTTCATAAACAGTGTGGGAACATATTGAATAGCCTATTAAGCGTTTTTAAATGAATGATTTTTGTAATGAGTCATTTTCTTATTCATGGTAATACAAAAATGAAAAATAAAAAACTCTAGTTAAATGTGTCGGTACAGGGAAGTACTCATTCGGGACGTGTTACGACTAATAGACATATTTGATGAATGACAGAAGTTGTGAGAATCGACACCGGATTTAATATGTTTAATATTTTGTCCATCAATCAATTTTATCTGTTCAATATTCATACATAATCCGTAAATCTGAAATTTTCATTTAAAACTTTCATTAGTGACACATCGGCTGACATACGATAATATATAACGGTAAGCTCTATGATCAGATACGTATACAATCTGTCACACACTTTGATAGATGACTATAAAATCCTGTCTTTATAACGACTGTTAACGCCATAGCAGTGCAGTTAAATGATTCAGTTTACAATCCTTTCCCATTTGATGCTGGCATATATCTCAAATCCACTATTTATTAAAGACAGCGAAAACCTTACGAAGGAATAGACATTTTGACTGTGAACGGTCGTACTCCCCATGGCCACAATTATGACAACACAAGCAGGAGATGGATGTCATTCACAACACTTTAAATCACACTTTGCTCTAGGCTTACACATTATATCTTAACACTGCCATTCAAATGTAATATTAAGATTTATTTTTATATGTTTTATTAAATTATATCAACTTTGTAACATGATTTAATTATTTTCATGTTTATCATACTGACTGGAATTATATTTTTGATTTCGGCATTACTATCAATTCATTTATACATCGTACCACCTACAATATTTATTTTAAATGTATATATCTCATGAGGAACGTGTAAAAGAATTGTGACGGAAAGAACCTGTAATTATGCAAATTAGATAAAGAAATATTTTAATGAAAACATATTTCAAATTTAAATTAAAACAGTGTCAATCATGCAAAGTGTTTGTGTTATAAACCATAATGTTGCTGAATTAGGTACATACCTTGTATGTCAAATGGACAGGTGCGATGTTACGGTTGTATCGCGTCTACTTAATAAAACACAGTAAACAATTTCTAACATTTCAAAAAAAAATATGTGTCATGTTTTGTTAATTATTTTACATAAGTCTTGATGTTTTTTTATGTTAGAGATTGACAGAAATAATAAAATAATAATAAAAAAAACACCAAAAACAAAAGAAGTGTTAAAAAGAATTAAGCTGTCATACCTTTGTAATAGGAACATACGTTAAGAAAATGGTATATGTTTTACTCAAATAATGTTTAGTTCAACTGAAATGCTTTCATGTATATTTATTCTATTTTATGTTTATGTAAGATAAATCAATGTATATTACAACAACAATAATGATCTTTTAATCAAGAAATGAATACAAAATGTTTAAGGAGCTAGTACATTATCATAATACAAAATCCACATCCATATAAGTATTCGGCAGTAACACATCGTAAGTAATGGAGAACTCCAGGTACGTTCCGACTTAGTCATTTATCTCCTTGACGTATGTTAAGTCACCATGATGTCCTGTTGAAACTCGTAATCGTCTTCAGATTTAATTATGTATTAAAACATGTAAGACGAAGAATTTCCTCATTATGAATTAAAATATTTTGGTGGTTTGTAACAGATTAGCGTGCCTATTTGCGGTCCTGGACTATTTTTGACATATGAAATATATTCTGCATGGTCAGGACGTATTTGCAACAAGTAGTATATATTTAATTTGTAGTATAAATTAAATGTGGCCAGGGAGGTTTGTACATATGCAATAAAATGTAAATGGTCGTAACAGACAAGACAGTAGCTTTGAGGACTGATTTATAATTAATATTATGAATCGGATGTAGTCAGGAAGGAATTGTTAAGTATGTAGATTGTATAATAATTATTAGTGAGAACTGAAACCTGTTGATTATGTGTCGTCGAAGTAGATCCAAACTAGTAGTATCAATGAATGTACTTTTTTGTAAACACTAATGAAGGCAATAAAAGGCAAGCCTTGCCTTCAATGAAATCCATACATGCTTGTAGCGTTATTATCTCTTTGCAATGAGACCGGTGTCTTAGTAAAATAATTACAGGACTGTCGAGTTACATTATGTAGTATCCCATCGAAAAGAGACAGATGTCTGAGAAAATCTGGTGGACACGTTTATACTGATAGATACCTCTCACGTAATTAGGTCAGCGATGACAATATAAATATGGTGTTTGCCGGGTAATGGAAAAACTTGTCACGAGTCATCAGTCTTCTTTTTGTAGCCATAAACATCAGTTTTATGGTAAGTCTTCCCTTTTAAGATTCAGTATTTTGTTTTTGTAAATGCTAGAAAATTATGAGGCAAGTTTTTATACGAAAATGGATTGACAAAGAACTCTAGAACAACTTCCTCAACAAGGACCCTTATGAGGGATGTAAAATAAAAGGGCCTTAACAAAACCAAAACAAAAAACAAAGGGGGGGGGGGAGGGAGAAACCCCAGCATACTGCATTCACAATTAAAGGTTATCAATCTAGATTTGCAAAGATGTGAAATAATTTCCCTTCGAGGACATCTACTCTGAAAATATTCATTAGCATTCATGCATAGCTAGTTTAAATGGTTTTGCATACATATGAATAAAATAAATCAGTGATATTTGCAATCTCTAATGGTTTAGACAGCAGTATTGTATTTAACCCATGGCCATTGTAGTGATGAATAGCTGCATGATTCAATTACATTGTTTGATCGATGTTTTTTTCTGCGGTAGTTTTAACATCATACAGGTAGAGAAAGTTACCACATGTCGAAAAAATTCAATTTTCGACAAATAATTTATCTAAACCACCGCAAGTGTCACGGGGTGACTTGTTGAGCCAGTTTTGATTAAAATACAACCAACAGATAATGACATATCTGACATGTAAACATGTGTCTGTGATTATTATATAATGATATCAAAAGATCAAATACGGACAATAAAACATCATGACAATGTTTGTAATGTTAATTTGAAATAATTAGAACTTATAAAATTTATCAATGTTTTTGTTTTTAATTTTTTTTTTTTTTTTTTTTGAACTTTTAAAAATCCTTTAAAGGTCAATTTTCTAGTATGCACATGTACATTTTGATTTCCTTGGTCAATTAAAATGATGTGCATATCTATCACATTTAAAGTCATTTTTACTTCTTCATTCATTTTATTACACAGTAAGTGTATGCTAATGCATATATTTTATGATTTTTTTTCCTATATTGAGCGTTTATAAGGAAATAAACGCTTCTTGCAAGAAGAGTTATTCATAATCGTGTCTAAAGTAATGCCTTGATTAATGAAGGTTTGATGAAATTAGAATATATGAATTATTTGAAAAGCACTCAGTTTCCGACCTATTAATTTGTCGTCAATACGATAGGGGCATCCTCGCGTCCACCAAATAATAGTATTGGTGCTAATATGTATATATGTTTTAATGTCCTTAAGCAGCAATGATTTACAATCAATTAAACAACTGAACACATTTACCGTACCAAGCATACACCCCACTAAACAATTACCTGATTTAGAATAGACCTAAATGAGCATACACCTTACCAAACATAAACACATGTATAACTTGTACCAATCATACACCTTACCAAACATAAACACATGTATAACTTGTACCAATCATACACCTTACCAAACATAAACACATGTATAACTTGTACCAATCATACACCTTACCAAACATAAACACATGTATAACTTGTACCAATCATACACCTTACCAAACATAAACACATGTATAACTTGTACCAATCATACACCTTACCAAACATAAACACATGTATAACTTGTACCAATCATACACCTTACCAAACATAAACACATGTATAACTTGTACCAATCATACACCTTACCAAACATAAACACATGTATAACTTGTACCAATCATACACCTTACCAAACATAAACACATGTATACCTTGTACCAATCATACACCTTACCAAACATAAACACATGTATAACTTGTACCAATCATACAATGTGTCATAGCTCAATATACCGTACAAATGTACCAATCATACTCAATATACCGTACAAATGTACCAATCATACTCAATAGACCGTACAAATGTACCAATCATACTCAATAGACCGTACAAATGTACCAATCATACTCAGTATACCGTACAAATGTACCAATCATACTCAATATACCGTACAAATGTACCAATCATACTCAATATACCATACAAATGTACCAATCATACTCAATAAACCGCACACAAGGTACCAATCATACGATGTGTCATAAGTCAATATTTCGAATGGAATTCGATATTATCATTTAGTTAGATGCCTGTGTTGTCAGTACATGTAAAAAGTGTTAGGCGGAAATAGCTGTCTGATTGATAAACGGTCACCTGTAGGTGAAGTTTACATTAATTATTCATAAATACTGTGTTTAATGGTATGATAACGCATTAAGAGTTAACATTGAGTTACTAGAACACGTCAGTCATCCGGAGTGACATCCTGTCATCTCTACCACGCACGAGAGCAGGTCCTAAATACTCTTATATGTAGTACATATATGTATCACTAAATATATGTATATACCTATAAACTAAATATATGTATATACCTATAAACTAACTATATATATTACCTATAAACTAAACATATGTATATACCTATAAACGGTTAGGTTATGCATGTATATATGTTTGGTTAACTACAATTTTACTGTTTACTGGTTTAATTGGAATAAATGTTTCAAATTAGCATTACGTTTTTAGCAGCTCGGTTCATTAATCATATCTAGTGACAATCATATACAATTTTTGTCAATTGTTTAGGTAAAAACAATTGTTTATCCTTTGCGTTTTGCTTAACATATTTGAAATTCTAAACTGAACCATCAACCATCAATTTGTTTTTATTATGAGAGCTTTTCACTCCTTGAAGCAGGCTGGTTACAGCTATGTCGTTCTGATTTAAGCTAAAGTATATTGTTTGAAGATCAAACAACAGATGGGCACATGTTTACAATGTAAGTATTACTGAAGTTTTTATCTTATCACCGATGATCGATAAACTGGAGGATAAGAGTGCTAACTTTAAAATTCCGATCACTCGTTTTCGTTTCTTGATAGTAACACCCCTGCTTCCCGAAACTGAGTTGTTGATCATGAAAGGTTTATTTCGAATGCGACAATATCTGTGATAGAAGTGTTATACCCTCCAAAACTGTTCTGAACGATACCTCTTTCGATTGCACTGTCTATAACAACGAATTATAGTACATTGCAAGCGTTGTTTAACATGCAATTAATTGATAAATTACACGTGTACTATAATAGCTTTGTTTGGTTCATAAAGGAAACAACCGCAATTGACACGCGAAAGATTGCAATTGTTTAGAGAATTACTCGCACACTAGTATGGTTACGTTGTCACCACTATATTTCTCATTTCTATGTTCTCATTGCTACGTTGACTTATGTTGTGTATTTACATGTATAATGGGTTTGGTTAGCTATGTTACCTTACGTTGTGTGTTTATATTGAGTTTGGTTATCTATGTTACCTTACATTGGGTATTTATATTGAGTTTGGTTAGCTATGTTACCTTACGTTGTGTGTTTATATTGAGTTTGGTTATCTATGTTACCTTACATTGGGTATTTATATTGAGTTTGGTTAGCGATGTTACCTTACGTTGTGTATTTATATTGAGTTTTGTTAGCTATGTTACCTTACATTGTGTATTTATATTGAGTTGTGTTAGCTATGTTGCCTTACATTGGGTATTTATATTGAGTTTGGTTATCTATGTTGCCTTACGTTGTGTATTTATATTGAGTTTGGTTGTCTATGTTACCTTACATTGGGTATTTATATTGAGTTTGGTTATCTATGTTGCCTTACGTTGTGTATTTATATTGAGTTTGGTTGTCTATGTTACCTTACATTGTGTATTTATATTGAGTTTGGTTAGCTATGTTACCTTACATTGTGTGTTTATATTGAGTTTGGTTAGCTATGTTACCTTACATTGTGTATTTATATTGAGTTGTGTTAGCTATGTTACCTTACATTGGGTATTTATATTGAGTTCGGTTAGCTATGTTACCTTACATTGGGTATTTATATTGAGTTGTGTTAGCTATGTTACCTTACATTGTGTATTTATATTGAGTTTGGTTAGCTATGTTACCTTACATTGGGTATTTATATTGAGTTTGGTTATCTATGTTGCCTTACGTTGTGTATTTATATTGAGTTTGGTTGTCTATGTTACCTTACATTGGGTATTTATATTGAGTTTGGTTATCTATGTTACCTTACGTTGTGTATTTATATTGAGTTTGGTTGTCTATGTTACCTTACATTGTGTATTTATATTGAGTTTGGTTAGCTATGTTGCCTTACATTGTGTATTTATATTGAGTTTGGTTAGCTATGTTACCTTACATTGGGTATTTATATTGAGTTTGGTTGTCTATGTTACCTAATGTTGTTTATTCATGTTAAATTGGTAATCTATATCACAGGGTATATAAATACTGAGTGTAATTAACGACAGCGCATGCTTTGAGTATACATGTTGAGTTTGCAATATTTTGTACTGAACATAAAACGTTGTTTACATATGTTTGTTTACAAAGATTATCCTTGCCCAGCTTTGTTGGCTATATAACATCGTGAGTGTGTTGAGTCTGAACATCTATTTGACATGTTGATAATGAAGCAAACATGTCACCCTTGTAATTATGTAACAGTGTTTCATTTTGTCATGTCATTTTATCATTAGTTAACATGTAAATAAGGTAAGGTATGGGCCTGTCTGGGGCATTTTGGATTCACGACGACGAGAGTCTGAGTCAAGTCAATGCTTTTTAATCCAAACGCATATAAGAACCGGATGTGACTCAATGATTGACAAATGCAGTTGACACCTATATTGTGTTAAAGACAGTGTATATTCTGGCAGAGACAGTTATTGCGTTAATTTGCTTGCGCTGAATTATGATAAGGAATTTCATACAAAAATAATTCTGATGGTTTTTTTCACGATGTTAGAGAGATAACAATATGCTCAAAAAATGCGAAAAATTTAGTATCACATTTTACTTATTAAACATCGAGATGAAAATTTACTTTAAAAGCAATAAAGAATACTGGCATCATAATAATTCAACCTTAAAATCAGTTAAAATAATCTCAACAAAGACGTTGTCGACCAGAAATCCTATCATTCTCACGATTTCATCTTCACGGTATTTTATATTAGCCCTAGTCAAAACTATGTACTTACAGTGTATATCGCCGTTCGCATTTCATGGTAAACACTGAACAAAAGCTCTTATTGCAAACGTTTTGATAGAATAAACTGTCTTAAGGAGTGTATGTTCTAGATTAATCAAAAGAGTTTTTTTTCAAAAGCCACATTCCTTAAATTCAATTTCTGGAGTAACTGTATCCCACTAGGACTGCAGCCTTAGCCTTATTGTACCAGGAATGGTATTTTAGAGGTTTCTATAAAAGCTAATTTGAAAACATTCTAGAGCCAGCAATTAAAGATTGTTTATACGGAGTCTGATGAAGGTTAAGAATCCAATATAAACGAGGTAGATCCGCATCCTTCTCACTATCTTGAAAAATTCCAATACTGGAGAATGTAAAAACGGACAATGTGTTATATTTATTATTAGTGGATAACTCTGGTTTTCAAGTAAGCCTAGTTCTTTTTGTAACCAGAAAAAAATTATCACAAAGCTTGAGTGCTGTTACCAACAATTACTAAACGGTTGAATACCGATTTGTTCTCTTTTCCTACGTTTCGACCGATATATACCAAAAACAGAACATATCGACATACGCCCGAAAACACAATTCTAATTCAAAATTGAGCAAAGGAAAATTACTAACAAAATACACTGAAATAAGACAATAATCATTATAATGGTTTCAGATAGTAACCTGGAAAGGCGTCTATTACCGTATATAGTATATAGTACGCGTATAGTATGTTTTTCGAACCAAATGATTTATTGCTATTACACAAATAAGTACCAAACAGTAGTGGAGTACTAATGGGAGATAACTGTAAGTATCCTGTGTGATTGATGTGTGAGCACACAGATATGTCATATTTCCAACATATTCTTCTAGCATGTGACAACGTACAAAATAATCTTCATCGAGTGTCGAATTTGTTTAAAGATTATTTTGTTACGACTAGCAACTAAAATGAAAATAAAATGTTATTAACTTTATTATTGCTATCAATATATGAACAGTCAAGTAAATACGAGAAAAACACATTAAAGAAGAACTCTTATTATGACATATTCACTTATTCTATATTCCAGACATATATACTATGTAAAAATTCCTTTATTACATGCAGGAGTCTCTAAGGTTACGAAAACTACCGACAATAGCCTTGTTATCATGTAAATATATACAGTCTTATAGGGGAATAAATTGTATTTCTCGTTCCCTGTCTTGTAGCAGGCGCGTTAATTTCAAGACATAGCTTGTCACATTAACATAGTGATATACACTCTTCCAAATATACATTTAGGACCGTGACACTTTCACAACGTCAGATGAATAAAATCGATCTGAATAGAATCCATGAATTAAAATAATTGACAATTTTAATCAATTGATATGTGCAGTACGTTATGATCATCTG
Organism: Pecten maximus; assembly: GCF_902652985.1. NCBI lineage: Eukaryota > Metazoa > Mollusca > Bivalvia > Pectinida > Pectinidae > Pecten > Pecten maximus. The sequence goes on along the minus strand of NC_047022.1, from coordinate 15,610,144 downwards.
TGTGTTAATGTGAAGGGGTTTGATGTGAACTGGAACCAAACAAGTGTGTCGTGAGAACACCTTCGTGATCGATTTGATGGTTTGGAGCATTGTTCGTAAATCATCAGTTTAACAATAACATCTCATTTGTCGATCATTATCTACAGTGATGATACAAAATCACGTGTACCGATAATTAAAATCATATACATATATTACATGTGACATTTTTAGCTGTCACAATTGTCACAGATAATATAGTTACATTAAGTTTAGGTCGTGTTTTGTCTTCTATTGTTCACGGTAAATGTAATGATATACGGACAAAAATATATATACAAAAATGTATATATTAATTTACTGGAACAAGTAAATATCAATATCATGTTAAAGGATGTTCATTTCAACAACTTTAAAATTGTTTTGTTAGAATAGAATGATGTGATTTATCATCCCAAGATAACGGATTCGAGAGTGACTGTGGCTTCAGGTGAAAGGTTATCGTTATTGTTTATTGAAATCACAGTTATCAGCACGCTTTCAATGTCTAAGTTAAGGATCAAACTTTAAATGAATAAAAAAAAAACAAAAAAAAACTAAATACCGACACATGTTCCCTAGTATATCTCAAGATCCCAAGTAATCAAGGTCAAGGCCACTATTGCTATTTATAGATATATATTTTCAGTTTTGTCTTTGTTCCAGTTTCACCATTTTGCGATGAGATGTGGCCAAATTTCACACAGATTTTCAATATGCTTTACACCCTGAACTCGTTCAATTTTCAAACTCGTATGGTAATTGCCAAGGCCATCCTTACTTTTTACTGTTTCCTTATAACAGCTAGGATAGACACGTTTATAACACTTTCGCACTTTAATGAGTACTTATACCTCCCTTGGATTTATTCATATATTGCATCGCTTTAAGAGACTAAATATAAAGTGTTTAGAGTGAGAGCGTTAGTACCCAATCTGCAGACTTTAGCAGACGACAAAGACAACACGTGAAGAAAAACGTGGATCCAAGTCTTCAGGGGCGTAAATCACAATATAGGAAAAAAAGGAAAGAATGGAATATTGTGTAAAGTATGTTCAGTCAGCCACAGACAGAAGGAGACAATAAAGATGCCATACAAATAGCTCCATCCCGGCACTAAACCACCACAGCAAATAAGGAGAGAGACCACCACAGGAATACAGGAGACAGTCATCGAAGGAAGATTATCATTCATGAATGGTTAAATAAAATGTAGAAATGATTATTCAAACTGATAGAAGTAACACTAGCTACAGGAAATAATATATTAATCTGTCGATTTTATTTATAAAAAACATTGTCATCAAACGCATTGTCTTCAATTTTGACGAATGACGTGTTTTTTCCTCTAGCCTCTATGCTAGGTCATCGATCATGAGAATTGATTGATATATACAGAGGATGGTACATAAATGTATATACATGTATATTTAATCGTTTAATTTATATCATAAAAAACAGTATCAAACGTTCCTTGAAGATCTTCACACAAGGCACGAAGAAAGTTGAAATATATTTTTTATGTTTTAATTGAAAGATTTTGATGCAAAATTTAGGGAAATGCGACTGGAAAGAGCTATCTGTATTCAGCGTTTCCTTAACTTTCCCTTTACATTACATTTTAAAAGTGATATAGTATGTAACGTTTTGTAAACTCTAGTTTCCTTGATGTTCAAAATCCAACGATCTTCCTCCCAATGTCGAATTGAACTGCATTTTTAATTACCAGGTACTAAAAGGATGCCTGCCAAGCAATATTTTTTTACAAATTAATAAGATAATGTAATTTTTCACATCCTCCCATATACCACCAACATTGTTTGCTGTCCAATCTAGAGACGTTTCTGATATATGATGTACACACATTTCCATGACATAGGTAAACCACAAAAAAAGGTAAGTATAACAAATTAATTTTATCATTGGTCTTGGATCGTTTGTTATGTCTATGTTACTAAATTCTACACTTTCCGTCAAAATAACACAAACTTTTAATCTGGCCAGCTACACTGGATAACAATGATACTATCATAAATGAAACATATATCATACGCGACAAATTGATTATATTTACATTGTAAATAACCTATTTATCTCATCTATTCACCTGTTGCTTGACAATGATTTTTCTATTGTTATATATATATATACTTATGACCTTCCTTATCGTGGAATTCCTGTTCTGCAACTTATATTTCCGGGAAGTTTTAACCCGTACGTACCACATCACGATTGTTCACTAAATTTCCGGAAAGGTCGTTCAGGGTGATATATTACGTGGTAAAGGTCATTTCTGTATATTAGATTTGCGGTCACATAGTCGATAATTTACTAAAAAGCATTATCAAACGGTTTTAATCTAAATGTCAAGTAAGCAGTATGAATACATAATTGATTTAAAGAATATCAAGTTAGCATATCAATTAGTAAATAATTATTCATCAATAATACTTGTTCATTGTGTTGAGAATGTCCTTATCATTGGGAGATTATATGTAGGTACATATGGAAGATAATGCTCTTTTTATAATGATCGGTAGGATAATACGGGGATTCTGGCCAGTAAATAACTTAAGATATTTACCCCGAGTTTCCTTCTCTAAAGATCTATACTATGCAATATGCAAGCAGATTTCATCAGTGAAATAATATTTATTTACTTATTTATTTATTTTTAAAAGATTAATATAAACAAGGAAGGCAATAAATATATCATCGTGGAAAAGGAGACTTCCCTAATGAATAACAATACATATTATCTGAGTTCAAAAGCTCATTATTATAAAAACGATCACGTAAATATCATATAAGCATTATGTATATGTTATTGTTTACAAGGCTAAGAATAATGTTAATATCTTTTAAAGGCTGCTAAATAAGATAATTAAGTTCTTCTTGATACCTGACTGGTGACCTCCCTTCAAACCTGGTGTGACATGCACGTGAATAATTATTTAATTATACGTGTAGGTGAGGTCTACATGACATTGTCTGATGTGCCGACTGTAATTAGTTGGGTGTGACAAGCATTTCCGTGTTTCCTTCCCCCACACCCAGGCATCATGTTACATACCAAATCCGTTTTAACGAGTGTGTTTGCATGTGTCTAATAATAATATATCCGAATACAAGAACATGTTTCCCAATTTTAATTACCGATATGTGTTAATATTGTCTTAAGCAGGGAGAGAAAGTACAATTGGTAGGTATTATCGATACACTATCATGTTTAAATACAGTAGAATGCAGTTATTGTGTTTGCTACAATATCAACTTGAATGAACTCTGAACTGCGAGCATCAATTGACTCACAACCTCATATTTGATGAGGAGTGATCTTCTTGTTCTAAGTGTTCAAATGTCCAAAAATGGCATTTTTAATGGACTGGCTGATGTCTACAAAAAACTAACTAATCAATAAATCTGAGACATACTGTTACTTAAAATTAAGCTAACAGAAAACAGAAGGTCAATTATTTACAACAACAAAAATCACAGGTTCCCTTGTCCAGTGAAATGATCCATTGTCAAGCTTTCTTTATTTTCATCTATGTGGTACAATCACATACTAAGAATTATTTTCTTGCATTAGCTGAAGCCTCAAAACTATCAATGAGCGAGTGACGTTCCATTTCATATGTAACTTTCTGTCTATCATGGCCACAGATATTCATACACACGGAACACATTTTTTATTATCTGTTCATTAGCCTAATTAATATGCACTTGTGCATGGTGCTTAGCCGAGATCGCACCGTGAGCTTCGTGTGACGTAATTGATTAATATGTTCACGTTACGATCCCAGATAAACATGTCACGTGACTACGACATACCTAGCAGGTGATTACATTACCACACGATGTGCGTTTCTTGTCAAATAAAACGGGACACTGGGTTGCTTAATTATTTATAATTTCATAATTAAAAGCGATATTCTTACCTTGACAAGTAGACAATTTAAGACATAAATGACATGCAACATGAAAGGTACATATAAATTTTATATAGTTGGAATCACGATTATTCGGAAATGATACATTAACAGCTCTTTCCACAGATTTTGTCGATTGTCTTGACATGGTTATGTATTTTAGGCAATTCCTTTATTTGATACGTTTTGGTATTTTTTTTATTCCCATTAAAGGAACTTAGCATTCTGCTCCTGGATGTTGCTTTTGTGCTAATGTTTCATAGTATAACAGTCAGATATATTCAACAACTTTGGGCCATTCCTATTTTTGTTATGTTTTGGTCGTTTTTTATTTTCTACATTAAAGGAACTTTCTATTCTGCTCCTGTATGTTGCATGTTGCTTTTGTGCTATAGTAAAACAGCCATATGTATTCAAAGACAGCAATAGCAGAAACGCCTTCCTGTCGTTATTTGTGTCTGTCCTCTATACTAATACTATCTACACGATTTCTCCCGTTCCAATAGAAGGTGATGAGATTTTTGTACCCTACTTATGCCCCCTTATATAATGTTGACAGATAATTTTCATATAATCAATTTAATCAGCCACACAGCTTTTGTAACTATCTAAAAAAAGGTTTTCAGATATTTTCGTAATCATTCAAATAAAAAAACTCAAAAATATTCTTTAACCCAGTCTTGCCTAACATCTTTGTTGCTTTCCATGATGCTTTGGAATGAGTGTACACAGTACACTAAAATTGATATGATCTTAAACATGGATTTACCATTAGATATTGTACATAAAGCATTAATGATATCAAACTACTTTATCGTCGGAGTTAACCAAATATTACACTACAGAAGAGAATTACGGAAAATCTTTAGTGCTTCATCCTATCAAAATTCAGATATGGTACGAATGTTACAGTGTCCGAATGATTGCAATTTTGCATCATTTTTAGACTTTGTCATCAAGAGAATTTGAGCAGCCTTCAGAGATTTTTAAGAAGACGGCTTTGCATTTACGAATCATGATGAAATATCAGTTCTAATGTTAGCTAACATTATGAAAAATTCGACACGTTAAATTTTGATTTATGAAATAAAGTTTATTAATTATGATAAAATAACCGATTCATTAGTAAATATTGTAAGGATTCTGTTCCTCCATTATCTTTTCCTTTTAATTGTAAAATAGCATTGATAAATATATGCTTTCTTAAATAAGTGATGCCATCTTCATGGTCACTTCTTTATAGGCACAAGATGTTTCAATTCTAAGGTGTTAAGTTTATATAAAATGCATGTTTACAGCCATATTCTAAATGACAAATATCAATGTGCTTTTTTTTTATATCTTTTATCAAATTCATGGTTTATAATTTTCTGTGTAACATTTCACTACCGGAACAATCTTACATCATTATCAAGTCGCAATAGCCTAATTATTACGCCCAACGGACGTAATACGTAACAGGTAAGACAAATTAATCTATGTCGTTCTTTATATATCTTTCCCGAAAGGAAATGATATATTTGTTGTTTGAAAGTTGACAGGCTTTAAGCATAAAATATTCACCAGTTTCGTGTTATCTTCCTTTCTTGTCTTTATATATGATTTAAGGTATAAAAAAAATTCAATTGCGACTTACTCGCAGAAAAATACTCTTGGCATAGCATGTTACAGATATGATTATATGGTTATTATCTCACACCAACTTACCTTACTTTCTTTGAAACAATAGCTGTACTTCATATGAAGTATTATATATCATTTGTTACAATAATCGCAATTTTGACACCAACTTACCTGGATGAATTGTACCTCCATATAAAAGAGTCATTAGCATCACAATAGGTAATTCCCCCATCGTGGAGTTTAAGTTGAAGTTTATTATTAGTCAAAGTCACGTTTACTTTCACTTTCACTCAATAGTAAATTCTCTTGTAATGCACTAGAATCCTGAAGTAATATATAGCTAGGTTATCCACCATTCGTCCTTACTCTGAGCATATTGTCGTCTCTGCAGCTCCCACGATCTGGCCCCTCTCACTTCAAGTTCCCTTGTACGAGCGCTCTACCAAGACTTTGCTAAAAGTTGGTAACATACGGCAACTAATTTGCATGTTATGCAAATTGAAAGTAAGCCCGTAAATGATTCGTAGTTTGTTTCATGGCTGAATGCACAATATCTAAAATACTAATGTCACGCATCGTTTCCTTCTGTCACGAACTATTACTCAAATATGTTAATCAGTTACATTATGTTTAGTATTTAACGGACATTCAATTTACATTGTTACTAGAAACAATTTGTATATTAAAACCTTACACTGGAGAAGATAGCGGTGTATTTTATTATGATGGATTACCCAGCCTGAAAGTTATATAAGTGAGAGTCATAACCACAGAAACATATTAACTGTATTACATTCACCCACTCTCGCTGTCGCTGTGGTTTGAGGGTGGATGTAATGATGTATCACTTTCGTTGTTCTTGGTTCCTTTGTAGTTGTGATTTATGATACTTCAACCATTATTTTGTTAAAGAGTTATAGTGATATCATAGTGACAATTGTTTCATAATTTGTCTGCGCCTGATTTGCTGTGATCAAGAAAATGTTTAATGCGGTCTAAAAAGACAAAAAGTTAATTGTGCAATTGAACGTATATATCACAATTACAAATACCAATAACATATCCTCTTTATCCTAAATCTATTTGTATTATTATACAGTATCGCTAGATATCTCTTCAATAATAATCATGTAACATTGCGTGGTATCTCATCAATTTTAAGCATGTAACACTGCATGTTATCTCATTCATTATAACCATGTTACATCGCCTGGTATCTCATTAACTATAACCAGGTAGCATTTCTTGGTATCTCATTAACTGTAACTTGATCTAGTTTATCATCCATCACAACTCTATACAACGTATATATATAGTATGTTATACTCTTTAATAATTTATGAAGTATTAACGTTCAGCTTCTTTGATAATTTCCGCCTCAGAGTGATGCCGTAGTTTCCATTCTTTCAAAATGAGCCCATAATGCTTAATAACAACTCCATTTCTATCAATGTATACAAGAAAGTCAAAAGAAAACTATCAGTAAACATTCCATAAATGAACAATCACTTTTGATTCAGTTATAGAGCTCGTAGCAATGGCATAACCAATTCCGTTCCATATCTGAAGAGGGAGCCAACCGGAGAACAATGTCTAGTCATTATTCTTCCGCACAGCTTGCCAAGCGTTTCAAATAAATATTTCTTTTTTTAATTCAACGACAAGATTATCATAAATCTTACTATCTTTAATATTGTTCTATTGTAAATGTGTTGCATAATCGTAATTTTATCTTCATAATACGGTTTGGTCATCATCTAATGACGGACTATTTTTTTAACGCAAACTTAGACTTGCACAAGTTCTATTAACTGAAGACTTGTATTTCTTCAATTTATTAGGGAAAGTGCGTGTTGATTGAAATGTAAGGAATAAATGCTACTTTGGTCGAATTCCTGGTGTGATGAATTAGGTTGCTCTTGAGACAAATTTACAATTAAATTTGTCTCAAGAGCAACTCAATTCATCAACCCATGGAATCGTCCAAAGCAACGTTCAATCCTTAAATAATTACGACCAAAATAGCATTGAATAGAAGTGTTGTTGAAATGTTGATGCAGCCAAAATGACCAACAGATAAGACCAAAAGATGGTGGTCACGCACTGGACACGCACTGGACAGTCAAGGGATTCGGCATGCTAGATGCGGGATGCTCAACTTGTTACATAATGAAACTATAATTTACACAAATGTATAAATTATAGTCCCCTTCATACTATGAATACATGTACATTCACAATTATATATGATATAAAGGATACGTCTTACATTAAAACGTTTATCATAAATAATAAATGTAGTTATGATTATACACAGTGCGCAATTGTACATGATGTCGCGTGCAGAAATGTAGGTAAAACAAAAACAAGGGAAGTATTCGTATTCCTACGTGACACGGTGTCATCACCTAGATTTGGTTTTGATGACTCGTAGTCGTTCTTGTAGATGTGACTGAGAAATCTCACAAACCAAAATAAATTATAAACCACAATGAAACATTTGCAATGATTTCTTAATTACAGTGGAATACATATTGAAAATACATGTATCATCATAGAAGATTTTGATCCTGCTGAATCTGTTCACAAATAACAGTTTGGCGATTCATCTGCTTATGGTTTTATCTCGCAAATCAGTAAATGATGTTGTAAATATCTATAATTGAAATCTGTTGAAGTTATTGGCCTTCTGCACCTCCCCATCCAAATTATGACATTTCTTTTTTACCTACTTCGAGAGTTTGGCTGTCGCACATGATAATTTAAGTCCCTTAGCATCACCGATGAGTCGCAAAAGGATGCAGCTGTATGATGTCCCTGGCATCACTGACGAGTCCTACAAGGACGAACCAGCTGTATGATGTCCCTGGCATCACTGACGAGTCCTACAAGGACGAACCAGCTGTATGGTGTCCCTGGCATCACTGACGAGTCCTAAAAGGACGAAACAGCTGTATGATGTCCCTGGCATCACTGACGAGTCCTAACTGGACGAAACAGCTGTATGGTGTCCCTAGCATCAATGACGAGTCCTAAATGGACGAAACAGCTGTATGATGTCCCTGGCATCACTGACGAGTCCTAAAAGGACGAAACAGCTGTATGGTGTCCCTAACATCACTGACGAGTCCTACAAGGACGAAACAGCTGTATGGTGTCCCTAACATCACTGATGAGTCCTAAAAAGACGAAACAGCTGTATGGTGTCCCTGGCATCACTGACGAGTCCTAGAAGGATGAAAATATATATTTGTATGGAGACCCTTAGAAAAGGAAATTAAGACCAGGTGTACGGAGGAGTAAGCGTCTTCTGCTGCATCGACAACATACAAATGTAGGTCATAGCGTGCTAAGTTACATTTCCCTAATGAGAACTGGTGTAGTGACAACGGAACAACTAGGAATGTCATTCAGCATCGAACACATTTTTTTTCATATCGCACAAGGATATAGCATATTTCTCAATAAATTAATCATTTTAACCATCAAACTTTCTATGGTCTTAATCAACTAACCCTTGAAAACCTTGTTTTACCAAAACCCCTAGCACCTCAGGAGTTAACGAAAATGGAACAAAGTTTATTTCTAGTTAAGGCTATCTGTTCTGCGTCCAATACGTTTTATATGAACGCAAAGTAAACGCTTTACGCATCAAATGTAACATTGACTGGGATTTCAATATAACTAGTATGTGTGAGTATTTATATTAATTACATGTCAACCTTCAAGTATTAGTAGCGACTATTGATTAAAAAAAGATTAAATTAGACTTTATTGTACCTCATAAAACACTGAATCATCATGGGTCTAAGGTTTGCTCTCCTACGTAAGTAGGGACTTCTCTATTGTACCAGACACCTGCAGCCATCTATGTTGAATCTGCATTAAAAAAACATTAGGTTAAAATATAATTTTTTATCTGTCACAGTAAAATAAGTAGTTCATTAACTTAATGGTGCTTAACCACTTACAAGTAAATCATAGTAGATATTCTTTTCACTTCTTTAAATATTTTTATAACAATACTTAATTATTACAGTGTTTGACATAAGATTAATTAAGATCATAATAATTACGTATGCATATCATCATTTAAATCAGATGACGATTTAGCCAACTACATAGTCCGTGTCACTTCGCTGACATAACTGTAGTTCATATATTTGAATTGCTGGCGTAATCTGTCTGATATTTGACAATTGATATTCCATTTAATAATTAAAGCTGATGTCCATATTAGGTTGTATCATCTGTCTTTGCATATTCATTTTATCACTAATATTAAATCATTCACAATTCAGAAATATTTAATCGCTTGTGCCACTGTTCTTTTTTCTTGTTAGAATATTTTTACTTCATGTATATATTTTGATGTAATGGAGAATAATTTAAATCTTTGTTTTCACCATTTCGATAACGAAATATAGGATAGATATGACCTATATTTGGTTTACAAACGCATCCATAATGTGTAACGCTTTTTAACCTACATTCTGTTTTTGCTAAATTATTACTTAGTTTTCGAAAATGTTGACTTCTTTTCTTTGTACGCAAGGTTATTCATATTTCTCAAAGGTTTCTGCATTGGTAATTCTCACAATGGTGAATAACTATTGTGTAGCAATTATCAATAATTTCTAATGAATTTTCAGGTTGAACTTTGTCTCATAATCAGATGGTGGGACTACGCACTACAATGAATATACCTGCCATTCCAGTAACGAGTTATCATGACTCATAACATACCTGTGGATTCATTATCACATCAATGACAGCCAAGGCATTATGACAAACGTTAAGTGACTACATTGTGTGTGAAGACTGGTGCTAAGGATAAAGATTTGTCATGGAACAACATCCCTAATTTAGCAAGGATGTAAGATGCAGAAGATGTCATCATTCCCCTATACTGAACAATGATGAAAGATGAAGAAGATTTCATCATTCCTCTATACTGAACAATGATGAAAGATGTAGAAGATTTCATCATTCCCCTATACTGAACAATGCTGAAAGATGAAGAAGATTTCATCATTCCTCTATACTGAACAATGATGAAAGATGTAGAAGATTTCATCATTCCTCTATACTGAACAATGATGAAAGATGAAGAAGATTTCATCATTCCTCTATACTGAACAATGATGAAAGATGTAGAAGATTTCATCATTCCCCTATACTGAACAATGATGAAAGATGAAGAAGATTTCATCATTCCTCTATACTGAACAATAATGAAAGATGTAGAAGATTTCATCATTCCTCTATACTGAACAATGATGAAAAGATGAGAAGATTTCATCATTCCCTATACTGACAATGATGAAAGATGTAAGAAGATTTCATCATTCCCTATACTGAACAATGATGAAAGATGAAGAAGATTTCATCATTCCCCTATACTGAACAATGATGAAAGATGAAGAAGATTTCATCATTCCCCTATACTGAACAATGATGAAAGATGAAGAAGATGTCATCATTCCCCTTATACTGAACAATGATGAAAGATGAAAGATGTCATCATTCCCCTTATACTGAACAATGATGAAAGATAAAAGATGTCATCATTCCCCTTATACTGAACAATGATGAAAGATGCAGAAGATGTCATCATTCCCCTTTACGGAATTAATTCAGACGTACCGATGTCAGCAGTTTAACCCTGACAGACTGCCGACATCTTGTTGCTATGCTCTATTAGTTTCTCCCGCCAGTAAAACTGACTGAGAAGTTATTCACCGTCGTTCATTAACTTTGGAATGTGTTAATCATTATGTTAATGAGGGTAGTAAACCTACGATAATTCGAGACATTCAATAATAAATTATTGGATAATCAGCCACATCAAATTTAACAGTCCCGGCTTCCGGCGGGGTGACTGGCACCATGTCATTCTAATAGGTTATTTATGGATCAGAACTGTCACGTGACAATCAGATCAGTACTAAATCTATAAACAGCAAGATATTATATTTAATGTCATAATGAAATATGTTACATCATAGACTTACGACAACAGATTGATAATATCCTCTTACTCATTTGAACATGTTTAAGAAATTACGAGAAATTGAACCGAACGTTGATGTTAAACAATTAGATATAATAAGTTTATGTGGTACACAGGTGTCGCTTTTCGGAATATTTAAGTACCATGTATTTCTGTTCTTGATTTGTCTGCATAAAAGATGGTTAGAGATGTCTTTTGATCCATGAAAATGTATGCATTGATTTGACTTTGGAAAATGTTAAAACTCACTTGTCTACTGAATGCCCTGTTGAGTAAAAAATTCTTATGACAGATTTACGTAAACTGGTTGGTGCAAAATCGGGGAAGGTGGATTAGAAAGGTTATCCCAAATTTCACATTAGTCATAAAAGCTGTCGAATTTTGTGCGTTCGATTCTCAATACTAGATTGTATGTCACCCATTCATGTCTCATAGTTTATGCTCCATGTAGCATGTCAAGGACTTCCGTGTTAACTTATGAATAATTGAACTAGCTCAGAATATGCATTTTTTTTCTAATTATCTGGTATCCCAAGATTACAAAATCAGTTAGATTAAAACATCACTCTGCATTGGTTATTTGCCGTATGTTGGATCCGATCATATATTCTTTTCTTACAATCTTTATTTCATCACAGAAATGGTCACTCACTTTTCAATTTTGTCGGGTTTTTTTGGGGTTTTTTTTTACAAATCTTTTTGACACATATGGCATTACACAATTCATTTTATGTTTACAATCCATTTGTTATAACAGATGTGCAACTAAAGTTTCTACCTTATTGATACAAAATATTGGTTGGAAGAGTGTTTTGTTTTTTATTTGCTCCCCGTGTCTATTTTAGTCTGCTTAAAACGAAATGTTTACATTTTGATCTGTTTACAATTTTAAGTACAAATTATCGCGAATAAAAAACTGGAGGAAACTGTGTATTTATTAAAATGCATACGGAACATTCCAAAAACATAATAACTGGGTCCGACGGACCAAGTTTCCATGCAAATTAGTCCCACAATGCAACGGGCTGGTTATATATATCAGTTTGCACAAAATGACAGAACACCGAAAGCGTAGGCCTGCCAAAACGCAGACAGATTCTGCCAAAAAGAAACGTAAAAGAGACTGGAATCGGCAAAACCCTAAGATTTTCTTATGGAAATAATTGATTCGTTGGAAGAGGCGAAAGAGGAATACGCTCAAATTCCGATATTGCCGGGCGTCTATTAGATCGCTGGATAGCTGTTTCCGTATTCCTCGAACATTGTCAACTTCACCGATCTCAATTTTATCGATGATTTGTTGTATGCATATTGCTATGTCTTAAATTTAAGTATTTAGTTGTATGTTTGTTTAAATTGGTCAGTTATTACGAGAATGTTTTGCCAATGTGTCCAAATGAAAGCAATATTAGACAAGTTCCAGTATACTCGATATGTAATCAACGGCAAATGTGTGTAGCTTATGTGTACAGTACGTTGTTGTAGCCTCGTTCTCGGCTCCGTGACAAATCTCGTGATACAAATAAATTCGGCGAGTTATTTCATACACTGATTTCGCAAGGATTTACTCGATCAGGCGTCCAGTCAAATGGTCATTTTGATGTTAGGAGAGCGTGAATGAGCATCTAGGGTTGCCATTAATACATGTGTGCAACTAGAATTTTAGGTTGTTTGGGAGTATGCGGCTTTAAAACGAGCTTTTAACTAATTGCGTTCAAGGAATTTTGATTTATTCTATAACTATCAAGTTAAGTTTCGTATTAGCATTTTCATCCATGTTTTGTTATATATTAATATTTAATACAGTAAAGAAATGAAATTATGGTTTTGTTAAAATGTAATTTAAGTGCGATCAAGCGACAGCAATGTAAAAGATGGGAGAAAACAGTACGTCAATCAGTCGAGTAACTGACTCACGTAATAAACATGTACAGATCGTGAGCACGAAATCGGAAACAATGACATGTGAAAGTTAACGAAAAAATGGTGTCAGTAGAAAAAAGGCTTATTCTGGTAAATATGACCAGGCTTGTAAGTAAAATTAATTGTACATGTAGGTCGCGGAAAATATTGACTTTGTGAAAACTAAGTGAGGTAGCGGTGCAGCAGATGTTATAAAGAACCTTCGCCTATTCAGTGATTGTGTCTTTGAACTGATCGACAAACGATTCTTATGTGAGATTGAGCTCAATTAACATGATCCTTTTATCACTTTCATTCCATTTTTTTAAAGTTCCCATTCTCTGTAATTTCTCTACCTTACAACAAACATTTCTCGCAATATTCACGTATGTACTTTCTTCCAACTGACTTGAATAATTTATGCTAACGTAATTGATCGTTACGAACGCGTACTTTTAGACAGAATTGTCCGTTATATTGAAGCGTTTATCTACACGTTTCTGCAGCACGTCGTTTGCAAGTTGGCACATTGGATTTAGTTCTGTTAATGGACGCCGATTTATAAAGATATCTCTTTAAGTTGGCGCATTGGATTTAATTGTACTAATGGACGTCGTTTATATATGTGATGGTTCAGCTGCACAGTCCAATAGCTAGCTTTTGTGGCTGTGCGGTTGAGTGTCGTGTCTGTGTACCTATAAGTTAAGCAACGTCGAGCGTGATCAGCTCTTGGATGGCATTGGTGACCGCTCCGTTGCCCCTATGAACGTTACAGTTAATATATCCTTTTGAGTTGGCACATTGAATTCAGATGGCAATTTTTTTTTTTTTACAATAATTATCTAAATATTGCAAAACAAGTTACATATTTACAATGGATAGGCTGATTTAGAAAAAAAAGTTGATAGAAATGAAATACTGCCCAATTCTTATGTTTGATTCTTATGCATCAACGTCTTGACCTCGTGTATACATTTGTTTTCTATATCAGTTTACACATGTGTTGTCTATGTATCACGTGTACACATGTGTTGTCTTGATCACGTGTACACATTTATTATCTATTACACGTGTACACATTTTTGTCTATATCATGGGTACATTTATATTGTCTTATCACGTATACACATTTGTTGTCCCTGAATTCCATTTATTATATCTATATTGTCAACAAGTTCATTGTTTCTATTTCACGTGTGATGAGTACGTTTTTTCAATGTAGTATTTACATCATGATATAATTGTAAATACATTGCCACGTCATACAGCCTTCATTTTGCCTTGTGTTAGCTGTCTGAATGATATATGGTAAAGGATAACTTCAAGTATGGCCTCCTCACTAGTAATTGTGATACATAAACAAAGTCGTACATCTTCGAGTTAATAAATTGTGTCACATATTTCATTTGTATTCAGTCAATTTCAGTCTAACTTGTAATATATTGACAACCGTTATTGAGTAATGACGGGGCGAGGTATGTGAAAAGTGACCTACACAGTATAAGATGTTACATGTCGCTGTTATTAGTTTTACTCAAAAGCTATGGCTGTCAGAAATCATAATGACAAATTAATTTATTTTATGTTCCCCTAAAGACAGAGATATGTCCATGTTATTCACCATGATCTCAAACGCATTTAGTTTAATGATAACAGGGACCGAACTGTGATGTTAAAATGTGCCTTTCAATGTAAGGGGCCGCGGTGGCCGAGTGGTTAAGGTGTCCCGACACGTTAACACTAGCCCTCCACCTCTGGGCTGCGAGGTTGAAAACCTACGTGGGGCAGTTGCCAGGTACTGACAGTAGGCCGGTGGTTTTTTCCGGGTACTTTCCTCCACCTCCAAAACCGGGCACGTCCTTAAATGACCCTGGCTGTTAATACGACGTTAAACAAACCAAACCAAACCAAGCCTTTCAATATCATAACTGTTCATGCTTGACACATATTTAATTAAATAAAGTTGTTTACAATAGATGTGCTGTGAACATTTGCTAAACTTGTATTAAAACATGGGCATACCGTATACGTCAGTGCTATACTCACAATAATAAAAACAATGGAATGAATAAAACCGCGCCATTAAATTGGGTTTGTTGTCTTGTTTACATTTGTAATTTGTCTTTTCGGAGGAATTTACTTTCGAAATAATATATTTACCCTCAGAGCTAAACACCCGAAACTCGAAAGATTTCGCAAAAGAAATAAGTCAACGGCATATTGAAATTTAATAAAATCATAATAATAATTGAAAATTTGTCCTTACCGTTTTGTATGTATAATCTAGAAGTTTCAGATATAGAAACATTGTATGATAATGTAAATATATTAAATATTTCTGAAATTATATAACTCAGGTATATACAATTGCTATATTTAGCTAACATTAGCTTGATTTCGCAGAAGAAGCTTAAACACTAATTTCAAAATCATGAATCTGGTGTCAGACACTCCTCGTGAGCTTTGGGCCCGCAAACATGTCACGTTTCGATTCAATGGAATAGTGGCGCGGTTCAGTATAGACACAATTGGTCGACGTTGTTGTACAATTCAATATTGAAAAAAAATATGGCATATTCCAAGATTTTCCGTTGTTATGATTGGTTAAGAAATGGCCACATGCAGAGGTCGATATAAACGATATGGACTCAGTGTTTCTAATATAGAACAAAACGAGCATATACACCCTATGTTTCTAGATTAAGAATTACCTGAGCACATGAACTCCATGTTTCTAAATAAAGACAACCGGACCATATCGACCCCATGTTGTTAAATTCAGAGCGATTAACCAAATGGACCTCGGGGCACAACCCACTCTCTATATTCATATTAATAATCCCAAAATGGCTTCGCTCTCGGTCAATATTGCTTCCATCAGGTCGATATACCACCATATTGACTTCATCAAAGACACATAATTGATAATAATATGACATTTGATAAATTATCGGGGTTTTGTACTCCCCATTCTAAATATGATTCTACCTATATTGAGGTTTATACCACTCCTCCTATGTATAAATACCTCCTGGGACGAGTCTGATAAGACCTTCAAAGCTGTATGATGCATTTACCACAATCAATACAGACACATCAACCAAACCATAATTTAAACTCATAATTGTTTAAATGAGAGAGAAAATATAAATAAAATATGGATTTATTTGTGGATTAATAAAAAAAGCAAATAAGACCAGGTGGCCCATATGAGTAAGTGTCGTCTGCTTAATTCATTCAATTTGATTGAAAGTTTGGCTCTACTGTGTCTTACCGCTCTCAATAGCTATCAAAAGATGTTATCTTATGTGTTTTGTACCATCTATAAGTTATGTCTGTTATTACCTAATTTATGAAGTGCAAAGACATTAACTGACGCTAACATTGAGTAATGGTTTGCCGCCTGGCCATTGTGAGACTGGCAACCGCCACTATTGCCAGAAATTATGTCACCTTTTCAAGCAAGCTAAATAAATTTACTTGAGAAATGTTCCGCCATCTACTGTGCTGTCGACTAAATGTTCAGTGTGTATCCTTTCAAAAAACTCACCCTTTACCAACTCCTCCGTCAAATTTTACAACTTAGATATAAATAAAACAGTGGAGTGCAACGAAAATCATTCCGACATAGTATAGTACAAAATGATAAATAACCATGCGGAAGGGTACACTATATTAGTAATACAATTTAATCACAACATGGCCTAATAGCATTAGAGCTTTGACAGCGTAAGCATATTTTAATGTAAAAAATGTTCATTTAATTACATGACATGTAGTTCGATAAGGACACAATATGTATAACATGAACATCTTGTTCGATTTTCTAACATTCAATCAGTTTCTTAACATGCAATCGAAATGTTGAATATTACATATCATATGTATGATGTTTATCTTTGTATTAGGAGGGAGTTACAGTTTTACTCTTTATAATGTTATATTGATTTTATTTGGGTTATTTAAATGTATTAGTTTAGGTCGATATATATGCCTTCTGTATACTTTGTTTGTTTTTTGTTTAACGTCCTATTAACAGCCAGGGTCATTTAAGGACGTGCCAGGTTTTGGAGGTGGAGGAAAGCCGGAGTACCCGGAGAAAAACCACCGGCCTACGGTCAGTACCTGGCAACTGCCCCACGTAGGTTTCGAACTCGCAACCCAGGGGTGGAGGGCTAGTGTTAAAGTGTCGGGACACCTTAACCACTCGGCCCCCGCGGCCCCCGCCTTCTGTATACAACTAGCGCTAACAGGCCCACGGGTATGTACATATATAACAATCGGATTATATCTAAAGGACATAATCTATGTGATCGTTTTGAATAATGACTTTAACAGCCTGTCGAATATTAACTTACTTACCTGATAGGATACTGTCGAATATTAACTTACTTACCTGATAGGATACTGTCGAATATTCACTTACTTACCTGATAGGATACTGTCGAATATTAACTTACTTACCTGATAGGATTCCTTCGAATATTAACTTACTTACCTGATAGGATTCTTTCGAATATTCACTTACTTACCTGATAGGATACTGTCGAATATTAACTTACTTACCTGATAGGATACTGTCGAATATTAACTTACTTACCTGATAGGATTCTTTCGAATATTCACTTACTTACCTGATAGGATACTGTCGAATATTAACTATATCCCTTAATGAGATGCTGTCGAATATTAACTAAATCCCTTAATAGGATACTGTCGAATATTAACTTACTCACCTTATTAGATGCTGTCGAATATTTACTTACTCATCTGATAAGATGCTGTCGAATATTCACTTACTTACCTAGCAAGATGATGTTGAATATTAGCTGACTTACCTATTAAGATGATGTCGAATATTCACTTACTTACCTAATAAGATGATGTTGAATATTAGCTGACTTACCGGATAAGATGATGTCGAATATTCACTTACTTAACTGATAAGATGCTGTCGAATATTCACTTAATAACCTGATAAGATGATGTTGAATATTAGCCGACTTACGTGATGAGGTGCTGTCGAATATTCACTTACTTATATTATAAGATGTTGCCGAATATTCACCTACTTAGTTACCTAATAACATGCAGTCGAATATTCACCTACTTGCCTAATTATATGCATTCGAACATATACTTTCATCCTGTGACCTTCTTAAGTTGCAAAATCCTTTTTAATATTAGTAATTTATCCTAAAACCCCTTGATGAATGTGCTTAGTTATTAAGTCGACTTTACATTGAAAATCTCGCTTAAGTTCGCATTTATATGGCACAAATTCAGCATAGTTTTATTTTCAACTTATACAATATCCACATAATGATAAATACTAGATTATGGTGCATTGACTCCCGCTATAAGACATAATTTGTTAATTTTTTTCAAATTGACTGCTTATCTCGATTTCAACAATTTTGCTCGCTAGTTTTATTAGATTCATATTCAAGCTGGTTTTTCGTTTGTGATTTTGCAGATTCATTTACTTTTCATTATAAATGCCTGTTGTCCATTATTGACTTTAAATTATCATTTATATCCTCTGTTCCAAATTGACGTTGATTTTTACAATTATAAAGTATCCTATCGACCCCATAGAATGATTCATTATGGCACGTAGTCTGTATAGAAAAGTATGATGATGATACATAAAATGCTTGCATGTTGGGCGTTTTTGTAATTCACATAATTTGTTTATACCCAAATGCTTTCATTAATTATGATAACTAAACTGATTGTGCTAAGTAACCTGTATTGTGTTTATATACGCCCTACAAACACTTCTCATACAGTTACCAATTGCTCGTGTAATAGGCTTACCTATGCTATATACAGGAATTAAATGGGTGGTCTGAGAAAAAACACGATATGAGCAAAACGTATAAAAACAAGGATAGTGCCTATTAAACACCAGTATCTCTCTGGTAATTGGCCTTCTTGTTGTAGACCAGGGTACTCCAAACATCATGGTTGTGGGAGTGACGGAGTTGGCGCCGCTGAACACCACTCATCTGTACGATACATATGACTACTTCATCCATCCCCACTGGAAGCAGTTCGAACCCGTGTCGGAAACATGGCACTACTTCATCGGTCTTTTCATCACATGTATTGGCATCAGCGGTGTAATTGGTAACATCGTGGTCATTTCGATCTTTACCTCCACCAAGACGCTCAAGTCCCCTTCCAACATGTTGATCGTCAATCTTGCTCTAAGTGATCTAACTTTCTCGGCTGTCAATGGATTTCCTCTCTTGACTGTATCTGCTTTCAATACTAAATGGGTGTTCGGTGATGTCGCCTGTCAATTCTACGGGTTTATAGGAGGTATATTTGGACTCATGTCAATCAACACATTGGCTATGATATCTATTGATCGATGTATTTGTATCACCAGGCCACTTCAGGCGGCAAGAATCATGACGCGAAAGACGGCTTTCCTCATGATCGTCGTCGTTTGGGTTTGGGCAGTTGGATGGTCCTTGTTGCCATTTTTTGGTCTGGGAGCCTACATTCCTGAGGGATTCCAAACCTCGTGCACGTTTGACTATTTGACCAAAAGCCTATCAAACAGGATATACATCATAGGTATGTACGTCTTCGCCTTCGCCCTACCTCTAGTACTGATTATTGGCTCATACATCATGATTATTGGTGCTATCAGAAAACATGCAAGGGAAATGGCCAGCATGGCTGACAAACTCAACGCCGAGGAAGCAGAAAAACAGGAAAAAACTAAAGCAGAGATCAAAATTACCAAAATTGCCATGATGCTTATCTCGCTTTTCATCCTGTCATGGAGTCCCTACGCTACCATTGCCTTAATGGCCCAGTTTGGAGATCCAAGTTTTGTCACTCCACTGATGTCGGAAATGCCGGTGATGTTGGCGAAGGCCTCCGCTATGCACAATCCTATCGTGTATGCGCTCAGTCATCCGAAATTCCGCGCCGCTTTAAATGAAAAGGCACCTTGTTTCCTCAACTGTTGCAGGCCAAGTCCAAAACCGCCGGCAGAACCCCCATCTAGAGCGCCGGTCGGACGCACCGCCAGCGAATGCAGTGCCTCGACGGTCGCAAGTTCCTATGGACCAGGATATGAAATGCAACCGACTATGAACCAAGGAGTCAACTCAGGTGAACTTGTCAAAGAACTGGTTGGCGCTATCGTCTCAATGGCTAACAACCAACCAAAAACCGTCCAGCCTGTTTTCATCCCGGGAACCGGAAGCGCTGCCGCTACGCCTGTGGCAGTACCCTCGACGCCAACACCAACAGCTGAACAAGTGCAAACCACATCAGCAGTCATTGAAAAGGCAACAAAGGAGCTGAAAGCTTAAAGTGATATTGGTGAAAGGACAGAATTTAATGAAACTGTCAAATTGATTACATCACGAAGAATAGAAGGCCCGTGGTTTTTGGAACACCATTTTAAAATTATGGTGCAGTGTCTCAGAATTCCTTTATAGGAATTGGAAAAACCGGACTGAGATTCTAAGAACAAAGCATCACGAGGATGAAAAGTACAAGAAGGACTTTATGTTTCCCACATTCCCTGCAGGTATAAGTAACTTAGTTTTGATAGTGCTTCGTGATAAAGATAACATAAAGCTCTACATATAAAATGTCGAACATTGAATAACGTTTTTTGATATAAATAAGGGGTTTTACAACCTTTTTTCTTTATGGAACAATTTGATTTCTCTTAGTTATATAGTTTTATTTAATATCCGTATCCTTATGTTTTCGTAGATAATCTTGGGAAATAAACACGTCTTTCTTGAATATTCGTTATTGTAAGATTTATTCTGAGAAAATAAGCACCTGTCGACTGAATGAGAATACAATTTTTTTATTCGGTGGAATCTAGAAGGTAACTTCTATAGTTTCAACTAGGGAGAATAAGCTCCCATCGAATGATTGAGAGTACAATCATTTGATGTAATCTTCATGTTCAGTTACATGTATCTGGCTCTACTAAAAGTACCATTTAATGCACTTTCTTATAAATTTACTTAAGTTAAACTAGTGTTTATGTTATTATCCAGTATTAACAGCTTAGTAAGGAAAAAGATGACCTATATTCTATAACCGAGAAACTAACCTCAAATTTAATTTTCTATAGAAAGATAATTTACCCTTATTTTCGCTCAATTTTCGTTCCGCAAAGCATTCTCGTCGTATTGAAAGTTGACTTGATCCTAGCGATCACGTGATATTGCGTGATATGTATAATAAGAGAACATGGCGGGAAACAAGTGAAATTTCCTCAATAAAAGGTGAAAAATATCTACCATGAAAAGATTAACGAACATTTTTAACCTCCTTTCAATAAATAAACCTTCCATGAAGACATTCCATCATGAATATAGCACTGTCGTTGAAGGGAAAACACCCGAAGATACCCGATTAATGTATTGATAAATAGTAACCTAGTGTATCTCAATACAATAAATGATCAACTTATACTAAAACGTAACAATATACATGTACTCTGAATTTGTCAGTTAAATATCATTTATGTTTAAATATGCTTACAAATTGTACTATCTAGTAAATGTTTCATCTATTGCTAATAATATATATCTATATACATCTACTTTATATATAAGTAACTGGTAAATCGATCATATTCCCGCGTTTTTGTCATGTTTGTAAGTCTGGGAACTAAAACACCCCTGCAGAGGAAAACTTCAACTGCACGCTGATAATTCCTCCAAGATAATGTAACAGGACACGCCATTAGTTGTCAACTTTCCCATCCCGGTGTCAATAGCCAAGCGACTCAAGAGTAATACAGAGCTTGTTACCGAACCCACCTTCTCTGTTCAGGCGAAAATTCCCTTTTTATTGTTTTTGCCACTGTCGCGGTTTTCTGAAGTATACAATGGTCACCCTGAAGACGTTGAAGGTATCCGTTGCGGTTCTTTAACAGTATTTAATGGCGAATAGGAAGCATATAGACGATATAAACAAGTGTCAGACTTATTGATGCGATCAAGTATTAAGATAAATGATGTTCGGTAAATGTTACAAAATAACTTTCTACTGTCAAGTCGATCCCAGGTTATGAAGTTATTTCTTTGTTTTTAATCGAGTGTAGGTCACAATAGTCTAGATAACCTATGCTATCTGATTGCATTGGGTTCCATTGTCATTAGTGGACACTGCTATACAGGTCCGTGTTTTGCAAATACTTTCGTTTTTCTTTCGGTCTGTATCGGTACAATATAACGGCTATCCTTCAACCTTAACTATATACAATAATAAAATATATTTATAATATTTTTCTTAAAAGAAAATCACAAGTTGTATATCTGTGTCCTGTCATTGAGATGGAAGTGGAATCAAATGCAACCAAAGTCAATTGAAATATACAGGCTATAGCGAAATACCTTTCATTTCACAAAGTTCACTCTGCATGGGCTGGGATTTCATTTGGCAAATGATTTGTCATTGATGAGGTCCTGGCTGCGTTGTGTATCAGTACTTATTTTCATTCTGAACTTTAGCGTATTTTTGTCTTAAAGCTCGATCATATTAATCGACCCGACAGCTGTCAATCTCGTCTACATGTTTCACCTTCGCCACAACATAATGTAAGGGAATGGGAACTGATGCCTTTAACGTTTGTATATACTCCAGTATAATTTTGATCACCTTCATCTTATTCATAAAGACGTGAAATTACAAAAACAAAAAAGGTTAAAACTGTCATCTGCACATAGGAGAAGCGTTCGGTAGCAACCTCCACATATCTCTCGAGCTAGCTTTGCCTGGCAACCGACGGAATGTTCCGACTTTATATAGAGTAAATAAAATAGAGGTATATTAATAAGTTAAATTTAACTTACGCCCCATACCTAATAAGAAATGTGAGTATCATGGTTGAATACAAAAAATGTAAAATGATATTTTTGCAGACAACTTGGATAATTTTTTATCAAATGTAATGTGATAAGGGGAAAATGCTACAAAATCGCAAACACGTATATTTTCTTTCGGATTGTTAAATAATTTGTATACAAATGGCATTCTTATACAAAAAAAACTCTTCTCAGAATTCAAGTTTTTTTTTATAGTTCAAATACAGCCAGGTTGTAGTAAATCCGATGTATATATATAAAGAACTGATGAACAATGAAACATAGGTATGTGATATTTATTTGCATTGTTTTCTTTGATTAATATCTTGATATAGAAGATACTTCAGGATCGACGTCAGTCAGTAGTTATAGCTTGTACTTGTCAGTGACGAGGTCAGAGGGGCGCCAACCCATTTTACCGAGTAATAAACTATAAATTAATTCTAAAAGGACCTCTGACAGACATACCAGAAAACTCTTATCTATAGTTAAAACCGAGTTCTACCTGATTTAACTACACTGTCAACATGTCGAAGTTTTAATGCCTTTTGACAATTTGATTTTTATTTTGTTAAAGACAAGTAGGTCAGTTATTTATACACCTAACTTCTTTGTGTACTTACAATCTAAGATACTTTTGGAACCCTGTATTACTGGATTAAGATTGATCATATCAACAGTGACCTACATAACCGTCATTATACAACTATGTTAAGTATACTTAGGACATTAAAATCCCGACCTATCGAAGGCATAAAAAGTGTTTAATTAATGGCTTGTTCAGAAGAAAAAAACTTAGATGCTGATTACCTGGCGCTATTCATGTCGGATGTAAACCCATTCCTTGGTCCTCGGCAGTTTAGATTACACCAGATTTAAAGGGTTACATGTACTACCAAAGCTACAACAGATTTAGGGGAAATAAAACAAAAAGTAGATGTCGACGTCACTTTTCTAGCAGCAAGGAACCCTGGATATGTTTTTTGCTGATCTATTTCATAATCATTTCTTTTAATATTACTTAATTTCTTTTTTTTAAACAGAGAATTTTGTACTCATTTCACGCATTTTTTTGTTTTTTGAAGACGACGAATTATGAATAGACGAATCATTGCTCAATCAAATTAAAACACATTATGGAATGTTTTAAAATATATTCTACCGCAATAATAAGTAAATAACAAACTAAAGGTATCTAGTGCGAAACCTCAAGGTAAGATTTCCGCTGGAACAAGGAAGTTTTATCAGAATAATGATGATTTCGATATAGACATTTCCTTGAAAACAGTTTCCAATGCCTGTAATGATTGGTATGACCTGAGCCAGAGAATGAACAAAGATGTTAAGCAATATGACGACGTATGACAGGATAGGCATAGTTGATAAAACAAATGACGCTTACCATTCCGGAAACCTTGGTCCTATTCCTAGTTTAACTTAGTCAAACTAGAAATAAGTCTTAATTTTTTGTTCATATTTATACTCCTATATATGAATATATACATTTCGGGTTTAACTATGTTTTATAAAAGAATAAAGATGTAAAAACAAGTACTACGTTCTTTTGCCGTGAAGAGACCGATTTAAAAGCACACTCTAGAACGAGTATTTGCGAAATAACTTTGCGTGTCGACTCCCGATATCTTCCATGAGAGTTGACGTCTTTTCATGTGTTTTTAATGTTTATCAAAGGCTAAATTATAATGAAAACTATTTTAACGAGCTCTTGATAACAATGTAAGTAATTAACGTATTGCACAACGAAATGGTTTGCACTGTTTCGCATCAACAAAAGTCAAAGAGACGGGCGCGTCCTGTATCAATCAAATGTTGGACTCATCCTAAGCCTGTCGGATAATGATGCCATTATCAGGTATGGTAATACAACAACTATGTAAATGTCGATATATCCGCTATAACGTATGAAAAGCAATTAAAACTAATAACAATGTAATGAATGTCATCACAGCCGGATATGTGGTTTAAGCAGAAGTAATTTTTGGTGTACCTAAATTCTATCAAGTAAATTAAAGTTAAACTGATCGAGATTGACAAAATTTACTCCAAGTATTGTTAAGGTATATTACGGCATGGAAAGGAATGCCGAATAGGAATCAATCTGGGTTCAATATTCAACTCGATTGACCACACCGCGAATGTTGGATAAATACAGATTAAATGAAACCAATTGCCATACAAAAGGCACAGAAATTAAAACATATGCATTTCACAGTCACTAGCCCAATTTAATACCTTAAATAATAACAAATATCATAGATCTAAATCAAACCTAACTGTCATATACCAGGTACAACAATTTAAAATTAACCCCATTGCCGTATGTCAGGTACAAAAATCTAAAATTAAACTCATTGTCATAAGTCAAATACAGAAATCTAAAATTAAAACTCATTGTCTTATGTCCGACATAGAAAGCTAAAATCTTACTGCCAATCTAAAACAAATTATAGAATATAAAATGATTGTTAACTTGTAGTTCCTTACACAACTACATTTGTATTAAATAGATCCTAAATAAACTTGTATAGAAAGAACCCAATGTATATAATTGCAGTATTTGTTTAATATATCAAATGGTTAGGCACCATGAGTGGGCCACTAAGTCAAGTATATGGTAAAAACTAATCATAGAAACTAAAGGAACTGAAGTGTCAAAATAATATATCGTAAGCTAGCAAAAAACTGCACGGCGAACACCTCAGCAATCCTACAATAAAGTAAATGCATTCATTCCATGCTCTTTATCACACTTCAAGGTGGTCATTTATGGAAAAGTAATAAGATTTTCAGACGATGAATTTCGTTTCTGGATTACACACAGAGGTCGTAGGCGTACAAAGTAAATTCCGGGGCTACAGATCATATCATAGTATGCTATCATACATCGCTTCTTTATGACGTATGACACAATAGATTTATCTCACTCGGATTTCCGCAATTCAATAGCTCATTAACAAAGGAAATATTGTATATACAATAATGTTTAATACATTTCCGTTCGGATTGCTAGAAAATAGTAAAATCCAAATTACGATCACGTGCTTTTCTAAAGCCGGAACATGTTCATATACCAAGCTATTAATGTCTATTATAAGACAACATCGCATTTTTTTGTCACTAAAATTACATGTAAAGATCTAATTCCATACTACATGATTCGATGTGTGTTTCCTTGAATTCTTGGTTTCTCACACCGTGAACAACCAGATATCTTAAGGAATTCCAGGAAGGGAGGCTTGCATCATGCTGTCAGTATCAATGGAGTCAAGGTGTCTTGCCAAAGGATACATCCACGTCAGCAAAGACTTCCGATGAGTACCTAGGGAACATAACCCACCCAGAGTCGGCACCACATACTTTAGATCTTCGACCGGAGTTAAGTCAGTCAGAATCTTCGTTGTCTGAGCGATCGCGGATACACCTTATTTCTTCACAAAGTTAATTTAACTGATCGAGACGCTATAGGGTATAGCCATATACCGGATTATTACTGCTCTTCAATGCTACATTTTATTAACACTGAGTTGCTACAAAGTCAGTGATTTTAGCTGGTGCATAACTTCAACAATACGTTGACTAATCTGTAACTGCGATATTAAGTTTTTTATTTAACAAAGAAACGCCCCGACTTTACCGATATGTTGAATATATTTGACAAGGAGATGTTAATTTGGTGTCATATGACAGTACACGACTTTATCCCTGTGATGACTATATTCGACAATGAGATATTATGTTTGGTGTTATATAACAGTACCTAACGTTACCACTATGTTGACTGTATTTGACAGAGAGATGTTAATTTGGTATTATATAACAGTACACGACGTTAGCCATGTGTTGACTGTATTTGACAGGGAGATGTTAATTTGGTGTCATATGACAGTACGCAACTTTATCCCTATGATGACTATATTCGACAATGAGATATTATGTTTGGTGTTATATAACAGTACCTAACGTTACCACTATGTTGACTGTATTTGACAGAGAGATGTTAATTTGGTATTATATGACAGTACACGACGTTAGCCATGTGTTGACTGTATTTGACAGGGAGATGTTAAGTGTGGTGTTATATAACAGTACCTAACTGTACCCATGTTTGGAGACTATATTTGACAATGAGATATTACGTTTGGTGTTATATAACAGTACCCACGAGCTATCTGTACTGACTATTATTTATACTTAAAGTTAATTGTTTTAAACTATATGTGCACTAAATAAAGATTGTGGTAGATCGACGGGAATCAGGTTTGTTTCTGACATAATATTTATATCATTTCTGGCAAATACATTAACTGATGTCGACATGACTCCCGGGTCAAATATCACGGATGATATATCAAAACATTTGATATAATACCTTTCTATGAGTCGTATATGACAGATAGCTCGCTACATTGTACTTTGATTGTTGTAATAAATTAGTTATATGTATATATTCTGCATAAGCATGCCTATTTTGACATCGTCCAGAATAGTAATCAACCTGGTAAGTCCGAATGTATACTATTCTATTATGTAGCTACAGGTAGTATACAATATAGGGATTTAACAATGTTATTATTTCATTCACGGTGGTATGAACGCAACGGGATACAAACATATTCTATATAGTGCGTTAGCATATAAAATATGTCTGTATCCAGTTATAGTTTAATTTACAATTTCCGTCTGGGATTAATAATGGTTGTCAAGCACGCCGTTTAATGACACATATATAGTAGTGACGTGGTCGAATGTTCTATATAGGAGCTGTAAGCTTCAGCCGTTTGTTCTTAGCCTGTCTCATGGAGAAGCTCAATATGCACCTATTTCCGCAATATTCAGTTTAGGTTTCGACAAATTACTAACTTGACTTTAGTTTCTTGTACAGAGATCATGGGGTAACAGAAGATAACGCCGTCTTGTTGTCTTTTCGTAACGTCGCAAAGAGACGACGTCATGATTATGTTACCGATTCACGTGCTTATTAATTCACTGAACCTGTTTTCATTGTGTTTTATTCGAACCCCTCGCGCGCGTCGATCCGGGCCAACAAGAGTGATTAATATAAGTTGATATAACTTGTTTCGCATTTGTGGTAATATAAAGTTTACTTCTAAACGTTCGTATATTTGGATCAGAGTTCCTGCAATAACTTCTCAATGCATCAATAATGCTTCATCAGGAATACACAGCCAGTAAATAAAGTCCACATAAAATACAGAATACCACATACCTTGGAAAGGTACAACGAAGAGCCACGAAACCACCACCAGGTTTAAAAGCGTTACCATAACGAGGGCGCTAAAAAAGTTGTGTTCCGACCCTTGTATACCGGGGATTGATATCGATAAATCAGATATATCAGAAAAAGACATTGCTGACATGATATTCGCAAATACCCCTTTAAGCAATGGTTCTCGAACGATCTATGAATTTTGAATTTACATTGATATTCATTGGAATTATCTGGAGCTGCAACATAGTCATTTGGACGGGCCATAAAGAAACATCAAGAAATAACAATGATTTTTGTTTCCTCCAGATACGTTTAAAATATTAAGATATGTATAAAGAGGCAGATTATATCCATCGTCTGCCCTATTGAAGATTTCCCTGCAAATATTACTCAAATGTTTTCAAATTCCCCGAAAAATTGCGTCCTCTAATCAGTGTAATATGATTACATAACGCATTTGTAATTGAATATATACATGACCGTGTCTGATCAGTAAGGGTAGTAGGTCAATAAACCCTCTTCACGTGACGCCACATGATATGGGGACAAAAACAATCCTTTATGCGCTGAAAACTTATTTTTTATTCAAAATTAGAATAAATAATACTCTCGAAAAGCTTGAGATTTCCCCTCTATTATGTTTTATAGATACATTTCTTTTCAAATAAAGAAGTAAGGATATCCTGCATTCACCCTATATTTTCAATGTATAATCATACTTGGGTATCATATTGCACCATACATGTAGACCACGCTCCAAAATACTCCAACACTGCTACAAGATTCTTGCTGTGTGACAGCACTCGCAAACCATACACAATCGCAAAGTTACATCAAGCTAAGTAAAAAAGATATGATTTAGTTGGTTTAATAATATCTGCATCAATGTATCGTTTGGAAAACCAAATGTTTTTCAACAATCGAAAAACGTAGCATCTGGATATTTTCTGTCAGTATATAAATCTGTTTGGTGTTACGCCTGATAAAGATACTGATATGTAAAAACAGTGATAGCCAAGACACGATGATCATCTTTGTTACCTTGGTGTCATTATTATTTACCTTTGTTTAGCTGATGCCTTTCACCAAATACCAAAATGTTAACCAACCTCTTCAAAAGGCATATACATCATTTTGTCTGTCAATGATAGTGACAGCACATCCACGGTATACATTTTAATTACTTACAAAATAATGTTTATAAGGAACATAAATCGTGTGCCAATGTTAATTGTTATGATCAAAGGTTGAATAATACTGTAAACATAGAATGAGCTAGTGGAGATGACGAAACGCATATTTATTCCACAATATACAAGTCTACATATTAATTAAGAAATTTGATTTTAATTCCACATCTCTGTCTGGTAAATATGGAAACAAAGCATTAACTAACACATTTTTATAGCACATTATGTAGATTGAAGGAGATGTCCGAATATTTTAACAATAACGTACTTAGAGTCGACACTCTAACGACACTTTAATACACAGAACTGTTAGCTAAAGGAGAAGATGTGGCAGGTATGTTTAAAGACATATGATTATGTATGGATGTAACTTTCCAGCTGGCTTGTTTCATTCCAGTTAGGCGTCCTTATGTTTATTGATTTATCAAGGTGGTAAATACTAAAAATAAACCATTACTGACCTTGACGTTTGAAGGTGAGTTATCCAGACCATGACTATGCGGTGACCAGCTGTGAAGGAATATGCTAATGAGATGCCAGAAGCTTGCTATCCGGGCTCCTCCCTCACGATGTATTACTCACATGTACCGGTATATAAACGTGCAAGGCCCTTGTTTTGTATTAGAAATGTAGATTTTAGTGATGCTAGGACGGTTTGACACTCAGTGTGGTACATTTACATATAGAAACGTGTTATTGCATGTGTTCTTCTGAAAACTCCCTCAATAACATTTGATAAACGGTAAAAGAGGTGTATGCCTTACTTTCAAACTACCAGTACACTATCACATCTCTCAAATGCAGTGCTAGAAATGAAGAAAACAAGTATATATGTACATTATTTTGCGTTTTGTCAAAGACACAACAAGCCATACATGTTTCCGTCATTCATTATTAAATATATAAATCAAAATATTTAAATCACAAAATTTTAAATGAAGAGTATTAATTAAAAGATAGCTTAAGGGCTATTTGCTGTCAACCATATCAGCGTTTTTGTTGTGTTTGCCCTCTGTACATTTGTAATGGCATCTTGTGTTCAAATCGAAATTACTTCATTGGGAAATATTTTGATGTTCGTATGCCTGTTATTACTGTAAACATTGGTAAATAGATGTTTTGTCGTACGTTCATCATGATTGTCGTTTTATCTGTAATTTTCGTTGAAGTTGTCATCTATTACTTAGAATAGTATTGTTTTCCCTGAATATGAGGAACTAATTATTTAGTTTAAAATTTGTTTGTTTGTTTTGTTTTGTTGTTGTTTTGTTTTTTTGGAGGGGGGGGGGGGGGGGTATGTGTTTGTTAATAAAACAATTAACCGTTTTGTATTACCTAAATCTTCTCACAGATACATTTTCAAAATCGCTATTGCTATAATTATATTTATTTCGGTAAAACGTAAGACGTACAAAAATTAGTTAATCTTTTCGCACTTAAAACCCGAATTAACTATATCTATCGTTATCAGACAACTACAAGTCACCTGTTTCCCTTTATGTGTTTGTCAAAAATTTCTGATTAATGCGTATTCTATATTTCTTCACTTTGAATAATTTCCTGGTATTTCTTATGACCTGGCCGACGTACTAAAACAATGTCCATCGACTTAAGGATTTGTTAAAAGGAGAAATACATATATTACGTGTGTTAATATGGTGTGTACGTGTATATATCATCCGTCAAATTAGTACTTAGTTTAACAACCGCTGTATCAAGTAAGATATTAAACTTGACAGACAAGGTAAACTGACAAATAAAAAAGATCTATTCTCATGAATATACATAACGTACAAAAACTGGAGCATATCGATAACAGACCCTGCCGTGACGATAACGTGATCAACGGAAACATTCCCCATTCATCATTAACTGTTGTTAATCCATTATACGGTCCTTAATCTAACGAGTTATTATTAATGGATGATTAGAGCTGGTATCTACCTAATATCAATGCTAGGTTTATGTTTGTGTCGTGTAGCTGCGAATGTATAGCGTCTTTGTTTATGACTACGGAACAGAAGTATGTACACAATACCGTCATTCTCAAAACTCAAAAAAATTAAGAACCTGACAAATGAAGGCAAAAAAAAGTGAAAAAGATCAGATTATCCGGGAAGTGTCTGCTTCAATTGGGACGCCCATGCTTGATTTATGTTTATGAAGTGTCGCTGATACCGCCCCTTTACAGGTCAAAGAAATATAAATGTTTCAATAGTATATCAATTCTGATAACTTTTAATCGATACACGGGAGAAAAATATGAACGAACAATTACACAGGAAGTAACAAAAGTACAAGAATAAAAAGACGAGCTGATCAGGAAAGACAAATGTCTTCTTCGTTTAGGACACCACCATGTAAATCATGATCCTTCATAATAAAAATCGGAGTAGTCGCTCTCCAGGAAAATCACGACATATTAGGGTTTTTTTATACATTTAAGGATTTGTTTTTATTATTATTCATTTTGTTTATTCATTTTTTTTTGTTTTTGTCATTTTTTGTTGTATTTTTATTTTTATTTTTTATTCATTTTCTGTTCATGCATCAGAATGTATCTATACAGAGATTAAAAAGAACATAGACTAATGACATAATAACGAAATTATAATTCAATATTTAAATTTTTTAATGTATTTCAATTTATTCAAATAATAATATTGTAGTTTATCATAAAATTATGCATAATAAAAGGACAAAACACTCACTCTTTATTGTTCCATCATACACGCTACAAAATCATTCCTGATTCCACAGCTTACCGGTAAAATAGCAGATCACACATCATGATTAACAGGATACAACACAGTATTAATACTTCAATATAACCGCCCTTCAATACAAATACATTCTTCGATGTATGTGATTTAGCTACCCTATTGAAATACTCTTTTCTTTGCAAGTACAAAAACATGAATAGCAATCCTTATGTTAACACCTGGTAACCACGGGGTTTGATGATACATTTCAAAAATAAGTTTTCCTTATACATAGGAGCAGAGCAAGGGTGAGTTAAAACAGAACAGCCAAATTAATTCGGAAGCAATAGGTGGCGCTGCTTGGGTGTCAAAGGCAACAATAGTAAACACAATAGCATGGCCTTTTTGTGCTCAGTGCATGCATCGAAGTTTATTACTACACGTTCTCGGTGAATGCTGCATGGACATCGCACAGCTACACTCCGTTGAAATTGTGACGAGACCAGACCTTGAAATCTGGTAAGTCGAACTCGTCAGGTTCTAAGTGTGTCCTTTCAATATCGTGATACTCTCCCGAAATCAGTTCAGTGAAGGCATCAGTATTTTCATTATTGTGGTACGTTCAGACCGGCCGCATCTGACATATGCATTACTGCAGATGCATACGATACGTTTCCTATTTCGTGCCTGCTTGGAAAAGTTGTTTTCATTTTAATTGTTTTTTTTATTTTATAATTTTTTATTTTTTTTATTTTATAATAATTATTATTATTATTTTTTGCATAACTTCCAGAATTTATTATAAACACTTTTCATTAATATAGAAAAACGTTTACATTTTTTAAATGCTGTTTCCTATAATTCATTTTTAAAGCGCAGATAATGTGTGTGGTCATATTGTGTGTGGTAATGTGGTGTCTGATAATATTGTGTCTGGTATACTTGCATATCCAGAAATCCTTTTTTCTGTGGATATCTGTCACATAAATCGAGATCTAAAAGCCCTAAGTGTTATATCGGCTGTTCACAACAGAGCTTGGGGGGAGCAGCCTGTGTTGATAGAACAAACACTTTCTCTAAGTGTACGAAAAACAAAAACAAAATAGTAGATATTGAAAATTTACAATAGTGACACTGAAATGGTCATGCCTATCATACAGTTTGGTTGTTGGCTGATTTATATGTTGAACTCGTTTGCGTTATTCTATCGAAATGTTCATTTAAACAACACATCATCAATATACCTGAAAATATAAAGTAAGAATGGAGGACTTGGAAAGATCTATGTTACAGTTAAAGGTTGGTCGATGTTCAAACAGGGATAGACACATTTCATCCTGATCGTTATACCAAGGATCTGTTGAAAGATGATATCATCCAGAAATTCGAAAATTTTTGTTCTCCGAAAATCTCATTTGTGTATTGTTTATTTGGTCGACACATCATGCATCGCCGTGAACATCACATAACCCATCTAGATCACCAATAAACATGTCAGACTCGCATGATATATTTGAATTCATTATTTCTAATTATATTCGTTGCTTCTGTGTCATGACAACAGACATTAAACGATAACAATGGTTTCATTATAGAAAACAATACGACCTCATTAAACGGACAATCATGTGACATTTATCGATTTGTAGGGCGGGGGAATTTTATTTTCACTTTGCGTGGGTGGTTTTTACCAAACATCACAAATGTGTTGGTATGTGTCAATTTTTTTTCTCGACCCAAATAAGAGGTGGGAAAAGGTGCTGAAACAAAAAAGACAATGCTATTTAAGTCAGCTGATCTTAGAGAATATCAATGTGTCCACTTGAGTGTGTTTTACGGAAGACACTTTCTCCTTTTCGAAAAATATCATATGATATATATGTACATGTAACCATGTTCGCATAATAAAGCTATTAATGTGAATCACTATGTTCATGCGATCATATAAAAATTCCCAACGTCGAGTTCGTTAATTTCGATGCATTTGCTACGAGTTTATCCTCATTAAGGCTTTCTAACTAAACATCCATACAACTAGGACGAACCTTTAGAATTGATGGTAAACATTAAAACGTACAAGGATACTATACCAGGTGTTTCGAGAGAGTAAGCGTCTTCTGTTTCATCCATGACACAAGCCATACAAATCTAGATCAACTCAGAGCAAAGTCACATTATCAAAATTAAAACTGCGGTAGCAGTAATACATTTCCAATATAACAAGCCTTGAATAAAAACAAAACAAGTCAGCGAAGAGAGGGTCGGTTTGTTCCCAGTTTGTTGTCAGTTTGGTATGCCAAAAGCATGATGGAAGATCTGGTCACCAAACTCACCGGACGGTTTTGACCAGAAACTCAATCCTTCCCATGATATCATTCTAGGTCATACGCATATATTTACAACACTGTACTAATGATGCCGTTCTTGGAGCAAAAATTTACTTCAATTTTTTTTTTTTTTTTTTTTTTTATTTACTTCAATTTCATAAACAATTACTTCCCGGATCATTGTATATTACAGTGAACTTTCCGACACACGCATATTATCGAAATCGACATGCACGTACATGTATAAGCGTACTAATTACAACAGAAGGAAATACCACTGCATTATGTATACTTTTGTCAGATACATTCTAAGTCATTAAATCTCGATGTTGTCAGTTCGGGGATTAGATGCCTTGATTTATAATACGTTAGCTAAGACTTTGGATGATTTACATCGTTTGAACTATACGTGAACTTTTTATACATTCGTTACTGATGATTTCAGAACAATAAAACCATTGTTTATTTTATGACATAATCTGAATATACCAATAACCAATATCAACAGAAGCGCATTAGTTATGCTTCCTTATTACTGAGGCATTGATTTTTTTTGGACCAGAAAGCGTATTAAAAATATTTGGAGTGATAACACCCTTACAATAACTTAACCACACAAAACGTGTTACGTCATGTGGCCAATTTGGGCCAATCCTCTGGTTTCCAGAGTACCAGAGGGCCGATTTGGCGTTCTTCTAGTTTCCAAAATGGCAGTAGGCCGATTGGGCTGATGCTACGGGTATCATAATACTTTTCGAATTATTGAATAGGAATTCGTACAAATGACCGTAAACAGAAAGTCTACCAAATCTTTACAACCAATGTCATTTATGACGTCAATCATGATGTCACGAATTTCGACATGCCATAAAACAACAAAGATGGCAGGCATACTGGTATGGGCGTTTCCGCCGGAGCCAGTGAGAAGAGCTCAGCTTACAGAAAAACCTGGCTTGCAAAATATGTTAGCAAGGAATGCTTTGCAGATCACGTATTTGCTTTTTACAGTTGGTTTAATGAAGGAAATCGTTCGACCAACAAACAGGAACTCTATTCTCGTTTCTATTGATTAGTAATAATTAGATATTATCATTACATCATACAAATACATGTGTGACATGCCCGTAGGTATGTACCAAATATGTACTTCAAGTCCAGAGCATATATTCGTATATCGGACGAGTACTAGAAGGAGGTGAGTCATAAGAGTTTAATTATATCTTTGAAATAAATAGAGGATATCTAACTAGGACTACAGCGATAATTTGTAAACAAAAAAAGTAGTTTCCCGTGTCCAGGTGCTGACATATATGTCGGGCTTTCTGATTGGTCAATTATTTTGGTATTTTCTAATCATTGATTTGATTGGTCAAATCAGCAAAAGTGATATTTTTTGATATTTCACTGGTAAAAATGTAATAAATAGATGATATCTAACACTGTCTTTAATAATACCAAATATATTTCACTAGTGAGGTTAAAATTTTGATATTTTTTACGAGTATGCAGCAATTTATAACGAACACGATTTCTATAAGCTTAAACTAAAAGAATACCATTTAATTTAGAACCAGCCATCACGTTTTGATCTATATTTCCTGATGTACCACAAGGCATGAGAAACACTAGGTTTATTGTGTCTACATAACACTAATCGTGTTATCCGCCCATCCATATTCTGTCACTATTGTTTTTGGATCACTTTGTCAAGTAGTTCATATTAACAAGTGATTGAAATGTTACGTATATAAGCTATCGATCTAGTGTTAGCCTGTCATGATATAGTTATTGACATCAACATTTTACTGACGAAATATGAATAAATTATCTACATAAATAGGATGTTTGACGTCATGAATGGAATCATTGTTTAACTTTAAATTGTATCCAAATAGAGATTACTAATTTTTGTCTTCTTTCTTTTGTTTTTAATTCATTTTAGAATAATAAAGGATTGTACACAAGATACATTTAAATCTGCTAAGGAGAAAAGAAGATGCAGATGATGCTGGATAATGTATTTAAAACTACACTATAAAAATATTGTCCAATTGATGCTTAAATCATTAAGGCAATGTATGTGAGAGCTGTTAAATTATGTAAGAGTGGGGATATTGAAACCAAATATGAAAGGGGGCAAAAGTAAACCGAAATAAACCAACGAGAGTTACTGGACATTTTGAAGGAACATTTAAAAATAAAAAATAAAAGATTGCCTGCCTTGACCGTAAAATATATGGCCTATGCCCGACTACGGCAAAGTATCTATCTGGTTCTTTTAAAGAGGGTAGTTGATATTGTAACAATGGTAAACGTGTTAATTATCCCGTTTATATACAGGGCAGGATTGAAACTGAAGTCAACAAATTATTAATCGAATTCAGATGCCAAACCCGAAGGGGAAAACAATGTTTTCATGGCTGGAATGGACGTCAATACGAGAAAACGGTAAACCTATCACAAGCGGAGGTTGGGCTGCCTGTATCATCCTCCAAAAAGTTATCGCATTAATTTGTAAATATGTGTATGACGATGAATAGATATATTTCAACATCATTACAATTCGTGGTCTCACTATGATACACACTACTTACAAGGAAATAAGCCTGGGATCAATATCCTGTGACACAGCACATAATTCAGGTACTTAAGTTGATTTTAATGTGTCATTTAATGAATATTTAATCCAATTTATGTACAATTGTGTAATATTCGCTTATTTCTGGGTAATTCATAACCTCAATGTCATTGTTTTTTCCAATATATGATGCTGTCAGAGAGCAATATATATTGAAATGAAGTCGTATATAATTTATATTCTTTATGAGCCGAAATAATAATCTGGCAGTTAGACGCATGCCCGACACATGAACTCGTTGGCATGTTGTTCATAAATATGGCTGAAATAATGTGTCTGTTTTAAACCTACAGTGACGCGTTCAGTGACGCTTCAGAAAATACCACTATCTCATGCCGTTATCAAATTACAAATCAGTCTTGCTAAACTTGATATTTAGTGTCACAACAACACAAATCTTGCGAAAATCCAATCCGCACCATGAATTAAACTTTATTTCACAACGGTATAAAGAAGTTTCAAGATTTTATTAATTTCTGATGTTGGTCACTTTGAAAGCTCCCAAATGATTTTATCGTAGGAAGAAAACTTCTATTAGGTACAAATATCATCAGGCGGAGTCAAAATAGTTTACGTATTAAATTGTCTCTGAAGAAAATTGAATGACGAAAAAGAAATCCGGAAATAATGATACAGGTGAAGTGATAATCCAATGTTAATTAATAGCACTTTTATCATAAAATTCTTTAAGATATACGACGAGATAGTCCGCGCTTTGTTGATTTTAAATATGGATCTGGCTTATTGTTGTTTTTGTTTTATATATCTATATGTTTTCATCGTCATAACCCTGTTTTTGAGATTATTACATTACCCGAGAGCAGAAGGAGGTGTTAGTCATGAGATGTTCACACTATCAGGTTTCTGAATTTCCTTGTATAATTTTTAATGGTGCTGTTTGCTTATTCATGGTTTACCATCGTTTTTTCGATCTTGGTTGCACTGAATATGTCGGTCAAAACTTCAGGTTACTATTTTAGTTTTTATATCAATATTCTCTGGTTATTTTATAGCTATGGTAAAGACTCCATTTATTTTAAAATGACATTAAATATTTTTCCTTTTATGGTAGGACGAGAAAGGAAATAAAATAACCTCCTAATGTTTAATCATAAATGTGCATATATAGATGAATACATTAAACGACACACCGGTGATTTGTGAGTGAGTAATCCGTGATTAGAAAGCCTTTGACAGACACCTCATACTTAAGTACACGTTTTACTATTTAATGGCATATATGGCTAATCACTGTCTGTTTCCGTTGGATACTCTGAGCAAGGATACAGCGGAGAGGTGACATTAATTAATAGAAAATTCATTTATAAAAATAAAATATCAATTAATTAGAACTAGAATAATTAAATATAGCTGTGTTTGGTAATTGTATCGAATTGTATTTTAAGCGTACTTGTTTTAGTCATGATCTCTGCTTGACAGTTTCAAGAATGCACTTCCTTTTATATAAATAGAAAACCACATGCAAATTACACCAACTGTACCTACTTACTTGTATGTTAATGTGATGCAGCTGTAGCATAAGTATTGCAGTGTCGTTTCACATTGTGACAATATACAGTTATCAAATGGGTATGAGGGCGATAGTAATTTTGTCAGCCCCGAGGCAACAACTGTTGCACGAGAGCTTTAGCCCGAGGGCGACAGTTGTTGATGAGGGGCTGACAAAATTACTATTGCCCGAATTACCCCGTTTGATAACTGTTTTATTATACCTTTACGTTTTTTCTTGGAAAAAAACTCACCATTAGCCTTTCGGATATCTACGTAAAATTTTCTAAGAAATAGGTTAAAATTCGTTGTCGGTATCTCATATAATGCTTTTATAGTATTTTGGCTATCTCTGTCCGTTAGTAATGACTCAATCTCTACGTCTGTGGCGTTTTGAAAACGCGTGTGTTGATCCATGTTTGACAGTTTCGTGAGAGAAAACTAAATATTAGGCTACCGTCTGCAACAACAATCAATCTGTGTCAATTAAGCGCTTGCATGTCGTTGTGTCTTTCAAACGTTCTGACCACTTTACAGCAGGAGTGTGACAGTTCGCCGTGTGACAGTTTGCCGTGTGACAGTTTTTTCGAACTGTCAGACGGTGCGATAGTCCTAGAAACACATGCGCAATCCTCTCGGGGCTGATAGTCAAATTATCACATTACTTTTATATGGAGAAAAAAACGTAAAGGTATTATAATAATATTTAAAACCTAGAAGGACGAAACAGCTATATGATGTCCCTTACATCAATTACGAGTCCTAGAAGGATGTAACAGCTATATGCGATGTCTAAAACATCACTGACGAGCCCAATATGATGTCGCTAACATCATTGACCGGCCCTTGAAGGACGAGGCCCCTAACACTAGTGACAAGACCTTGATAGACGAAACAGCTACATGGTGTTTTTATTATCATTGACGGATCCTAAAAGTATTAAGCCCCTAACACCATTGACGAGACCTATAAGGACGAGACCGCTTCTGATGTTCCTAACATTACAGACGGATCCTAGAAGGACGAAGCCTCTAACACCAATGTCGGATCCTAGAAGGACGAAACCTTTGTATGTGATATCCCTAAACCCCTGACGAGTCGTAGAAGGACGAAGCCCCTAACACCACTGGCGGGTCCTAGAAAGACGAAGCAGCTGCATGAGGTTCCTTACACTACTGACGAGTCATAGAAGGAGGGAACAGCTTGTGATGTTCCTAACATTACAGACGGCTCCTAGAAGGACGAAGCCCCTAACATCACTGACGTGTTCTAGAAGGACAAAACAGGTATATGATGTACCTTACATCACTGATTAGTCCTAGAAGGACGAAACAGTTTTATGATGAGAACTATCAATATTTTGCTGTATTATGTCTAACTCTAATTTTTCTTCTAAATGTGCGCATATTTTGTTTGTATGTCTTTTGGACACTCGTTTAAGATTGCAAGTGGTAGACGTTGAATTTAATATATATATATATATTATATAACACTATGTCATGTTTGGAATTATTGGAACAGTGCCACGGGATACATACATGTTGCTGACATTAGGACATTTATAAAAAAAAAAAAAAATTCCATCATGGAGTAATTACATCTCCCCTCCTTGATTTTGTCCTATTTTGAATTCCCTAAATCACCTCCTATTCGTATGTAGTAATAGTTTATTCCCTTAGCATCACTGACGAGTCCAAGAAGATCGATATGGTGTAGGGTGGTTGTTAATGCATTGATATGCTCATTTAGTTATACATTTGTTTTGAAATGTGGGAAAATTTATTTGACTTTTGTAATTGCTATATGCCTACCAATTGCCTCGAAGAGTAGGTAATATCCTGCATTCAAAAGAAAACAATTGTCATCAAATGTAAGTTAGTTTTACTAACAGGAATGTAAATTGATGGATTTCGTTTATCCGCTACATAGTACAAGTAATGCTACTTCTGATGTAATCTGTATCTATTTCTACATGT
The DNA here is from genome assembly GCF_902652985.1 of Pecten maximus. Lineage (NCBI taxonomy): Eukaryota > Metazoa > Mollusca > Bivalvia > Pectinida > Pectinidae > Pecten > Pecten maximus. The sequence continues at coordinate 15,569,200 of NC_047022.1, read as the reverse complement.
ATGTATTGCATATAGAGGCGTGGCGGGATTAGGCCACGCTTTGTTTAATGCCCTATAAAAGGTTTGCGAGATTTTAGTGGCACCTCGTCTTTAACAATGCGTAGTAAAATAATTGATAATTCGTACAGTTCACGCCTAGTTGTACATGCGCTGTGCTGTAAAATTTGTCTTGTGAAGGTCACTGAAACGTTACGAATAAAATTTACACTGTAAACGTCAGACGCGAGTGTCAGTTCACAGACATGTTCACAGACATGTAATTCTCATACATACTTCCATCATGTGCGAAATCATAATAAACAAGAAATCTCGTTATAGCAAGGAATTATAACAACAGGGATATAGTAATAAAGAAACGTCCCAACACGTTACTTTACTATGATTGGAACGTGAAATTATGTTTACGGGTGGGTTTTTTTTACCTTGTTTGTTTGTTTCTATTCTTTTATGTTATGTATCAAATTGCTAGGCGTAAAATTGCAAAGTGTAATTGAACAGTATTAAAAGCAATAATTCAAACGAATTGTTCTTTACGTTCTTTTGTCTGGAGTAAGAACTTGGTATCACTAGGTAAACTTATGTTAAGTAGTTATGATACAGCTCGAATGATGGTCTTCATATTAAACGGGCTGGTGGGAATAGGTATATATAACCATACAACGTGGGAGCGATATCCTTCCCAACTGATAAGTTTTGACGCTGGGTACGTAACATATATACTATCTTCGTGAAAGACATTGAACCCCACTTACAAAAATATCTTCTATTTCCAATATTGCCCAAACCAAGAATTTTTTTCATGATATTTAATATAAAGCACCAACACATTGTGTTCAGAAAACGTATTTATTACAAGAAACATACATTGTGTACATTAATTCTTAATTGACATTTGTATTAACTCATAATCATATCAAATCACGTTCAATGCTGATTTGAAATTGAGAATCTATCGGGTCGATACCCCCTGACTAACTTAACCGAAGAAAACTACTTAAGTCAGATATAATCTGTCGAAGATTGATAATCCTTCGTATCGACACCTAGGTGGAGATAAATACATATTTTATAAAATATGATTTACAAACAAGTAAACAATTAGAAGGAATGTTAGGGAACAGGGGGGCATAACCAGACGTGATTGTGAGATAAAGACATTGGTCTGTATCAGAAAGAAAGGTCCTATAAATGGGAATGTTAAATGATACAAAACATCAGCCTCTGTACATATTCTCAATCATTTCAAATTTATTAGAATATGTTGACAACGTGACTATGCCGACATCTATCGAAACCAAAATATGGCTAATTTTTTGTATAGGTAAGCAATATTTTCATAAACAGTTTTCACTTATTTTACAAAATAGAAATAAAAGATAATTATATTATTACAATATTCTTTTAATATTGATATGGGACCGCTTGAATGATCACGTTATGCCCGTTTGAATTTTTGTTGATGCTTGTTTTGGAGAGGGGATGGGCGTTGGGGCTGTCTAATATTACAATACATTTTTAACGCTATATCTCGCTTTACGCTTTACCTAGGTACCCGGGGTCTATAAAATAACCATGTTCAGTAAGGCATGTTTCAGCCAATCTTATCGACAAAAACGTTACAAGAGAGGCCATAGTCCTACCGATTTCTAGTTACTATAGTTGACACCCTGAAATCATGATCTAACTTGGTTAAGATTGCATATTTAAACAACACTTTCATGAACAATGTTCATATAGATTATGTTGATATATCATATACCAAATATTTACAAATATGCGATTGTTGTCAAATCTACTAAAGCACATATAATCAATATTACTCATAAAACCTGCTAGATAATGATGCATTAGTCATAGTAACTCTCGCATGTGACTAAATAAACTACTGGTTACAGTTATAATGAATCAAATACATATGGCACAGGTTCTTTCATATATCAATTATGACTTAATATTAATACAGTGTTACTTACAATATCTACAGAAAATATTTCACATTAATGATCTTTGTAGAAGTACAATCGAACATATATTGATAAATATATAAACCAAAGACACTACTCACGACGTGTTCTCAAATAGTTTAAGATTTATTCATTGGGTAACAAGATTTATATCTGACATCTTGTGATTTCAATTACGCTATCTATATTCATTACAATGATTTATACACGAAATAAATCCTGTGATCTTTGTTCAAATTATCATTTGTATTCAAAGTCATATGTTTTGTATGCCTAATTGTTACTTGTCGTCGAGCTCTTCTGTAAGGCTTGGTAGCTTCTCTGAGCCATTTGGTCCACTTTTTTACTTCTTTTTTTTCTTAATTTTACTTTTACATTATTATTTAGTACTGAAAACAATGAATCTCAAAAAAATAATGACAGAAAAATGTATACCGCCAAAGTCGCTATATTTAAACGCTCAAATTATCCAGAATTGAATTTAAATTGTCAAAAAATAAATAGTTCAGATCAAAATAAATGAATTAAATGATTTCAAACTTTCTTCACAAATTTTGAATATGTTTCAAAATATAAATACCGTGTGCAACCGTGCGTTATAAAAAAAAGGGGTGCTTAATAAAACCATGTATAGAGGAAAGTGTCCTTGTGAAAACTAGGTCGAAAAAAAAATAAACTTTTCTTTTCAATTTACAATCAGAAGTCTCTTGCTGAAAGACTGAAGTTATATTAGCAGATCAGTGATCATAATAGAATATGTTATCATTCGGGCGTGAGACAGGTGAATCTCAACCATAGGGTAAATATTCTTAAGTTACCAAACACGAAGCTTGTCGAGTGTTTAACAGCTTAAGTATCTTAACTCGAGGATTGAGAATCTCCTGTTTCACTTCCAAGAGAGTGAATTGTTATTTTTCTCTTACCTTGTTCACCCCTTTTATGTTTCTAATATGGATGTTACATCAATGCAAAGAAATTTTGACGTGACGTCATTGTCGCCGTGACGTCATGGTATTGTTGACGTGAATGTAATTGTTGAGAACGTGCAAAAAGCACTATAGTTTGTCTCAACCTAGGGTGAGATAAGAACATTGTGGATTTCCCTTTCCATGGTAAGGGGAAAAGATCTTTTTCATGTTTCAATAAGCGCACAAAATCTCTTTTCCAGAAAAGGGTTGGTTATAAAGACAAATGCGCTTATTATGTCAAATACGATAAATTGAAAGATATTGAAATATTTGAAATATAAGGAGGATACATGAGAGGGTAAAAATGTTTAGATGAAAAACTGTTTATATAACATCTCATAGATTAAATGCTTTAATCAATCTTACCAACGTGTACAACATTAATACAGTATCTGAGTATTTAGGAATTATCACCTGATTTCCAAATATATCTAGGGTATGACAATAATAGTATCCGGTGCCTGTACCGTGCTGAGTATCGTACTGCGATATCGTCCCATTTCTTCAATTAGATTGTATTATCTAACTCTAATTTTATGAGACAATAAAAGGCAAATTCCTAATATAATCGTCACGACAATTGCACAGCATAAATTTTCTTCTACGATTAAGAGGCATGCGGATATTTCTGTACAATACAGGCGTTTACATTCTGATTGGTCGTTACAAAACACACATGTCTATACACCTGTTCAAACAAATTAAGTAAATGGCCAATGAAGTCACCTGAGATATTACATATATACAAATGAACATATTACTATAAAATGTCAGTAGTACAATAACTGATAATTTAGATAGAAATAACAATACATTGTTTGGAACTTCTTTAAATCATACAGATACATTAGGAATAAATGCTTAAACTTTCAATAAAAATTGTAATGGTATTAGTAAATAAATCACTACAAGTATGGAGGTAATATCTTACTCTGAATGATGTATTGTTAGAAATCGATCAATTGACATAGAACAAAACCATTAAACATACTTGATATGACACTGCCTTCATAAGCTGAATGGTATACATGTACGAATGAAGTGTTGGGGATACAATGCATTAAGATGTAACAGAGCGCATGATTAATTAAATTTAAATCATTGCCTCCGCTAGGGAATCGAACCCGGGACCTCTTGGCTTACTAGTCTTACGCACATCCGATCGAGCTAAAGAGAAGATCTCTCTAGTCGAGCGGTATATTGCGGCTAGTATTTACCAGGGTTACAAATAGATGAAAGTATCTTTAGATTGCAAGGAATAATAGTATTACAAAATAGAAAATATTGTTTAATTGCAAAGAATATTACTAGATGAATAACAATGAAAATGTATGGGATACAATCAGGAAAAAAATCTATTCAATGTAATATTACTATATAAAATATACTATGACAATGTATGGGATACACTAGGAAATAAAAGAAAATATTCAAGGTAATTTACTGGATAAAATATACTATGACAATGTATGGGATACACTAGGAAATAAAATAAAATATTCAAGGTAATTTACTGGATATAATATACTATGACAATGTATGGGATACACTAGGAAATAAAATAAAATATTCAAGGTAATTTACTGGATATAATATACTATGACAATGTATGGGATACACTAGGAAATAAAATAAAATATTCAAGGTAATTTACTGGATAAAATATACTATGACAATGTATGGGATACAATTAGAAAAATAATATATTTAAGGAATATTACTAGATGTAATATATTATGTATGGATTATGATTGAGAGAAAAATAACGTTTCATTGCAGGTTATACAACTAGATGTATTATAACAATTTAATGCAAATAAAATACTAAATGAAATACCAATGTCTACAATTACAATAGGGAACATTACCAGATAATGATAGGCAATGTAGAAGATATTTCAAGATAAAAAAGGTTACTTAAAGCGATTTCAGATACTTTCATCAGGATTTCAGATACTTTCATCAGCATTGACGCCGCCCAGATAAAATTGGCCTCAATGAGAAAATGTCGTGAAAAGTGATAATTGATTAATTATATGGACAGAGCATATCAAATCCGATTGATCACGCTACTGTAGCTGATAAACAGCAGTAAAAACAAGAATGTATTTTTTTGTATATTTTAAATACCTTATAAGCGGGTCTTCAGCAGATCGAAATGGCTTTAAAGAGACACAGATGAAGACTTTACTCAGCATGTTTAGTACAGTATCGTGTAAAGGATATAGATAGTCTTCGGGAAAGATAAAGAAGATCTAACGTAAAAAAAAAATTTCCAAAAGCATTTTCCTCAGTTCAATAACATATATCTTCAACAAATGGGAATCATGATACTTACTGACGATAGAAATGGCACATATGAAAGACAGACTAGTATGATAGAGTAGAGATTCATAACCAAACACACTCACCTTTTGACTAACATAACAATTTTACATTTTAGGACATCGTCATCTTTGTATTTCACACAGAAACAAATATCTGTACCGCGGCACTATTATGCCCACTACAATGTACTTTACAATTGTCAAATGACGAAACGCTATGAAGCTGTTATTACAACTTTGTCCTGTAGAGGAATAACATATTACTGTATTATATACACATGCTTTGCTCTCTTTCTGTTATCCTAATATCGAGCGGTCGGCCGAACCTCATTGTTTACGACGGCGTGTCTTAACATACCGATATAATAATCATATCAACCAATATGTTTTTCCATCCAAAGTTGTTGCTTAACCAATTTTTTTACTTTGTTAACATAAAGATCCAACGGAAATCATCCGGAACATGATGCTCTTCTTGATCAGGTGTAAAGATAGAAAATGGTCTTCCGTATATGAGTTGTAATATGCAACACTTTCAAATATCGTAGTACGATTATAACACCGTGCCATGTATCGTCCAAAGACCAGACCTCAGTCTCAAACAATGAACTTTACTATGTTAATGGTCTTTTCAGTGTATAGATCGCAATTCCATCATGCTTTTGCTGCGTCTTTTGAAGCAACGTTCTCTTGCTTAGTTTCAATGTTTGCCTTTCCTGAATCCGCAGTCTCTGTGTCGTGAACAAATGCAGCATTTTGATGTCCCTGGCCGGATATGACGTTTACCTGAGGGGCAGGAACAACTCCGGCCCCGTTGCTGGGAACTGTTCCGTTGGGGAGATAGACAGGTTGTATGATATGGGAAGCATTCTGTGTCGCCATGTTGACGAGAGCGCCAACCAAATCTTTGACAAGATCGCCATGATTGACCGTACTTGTTGGTGTCGGTTGCATTTGAATGCCTCCCTGGCAATCGCTTAGATTTGTTGCGCAACTGGTCACGCTGCTCTGGCTTGCGGTACGTCCTGCCACTCGTCGACTTATAGTGGAGGTCTGGGTCGTCTCAAGCGGACAGCATGTCATGAAGCAGGGAGCTTTTTCTGCTAATGCAGCGCGGAACCGAGGATGACTGAGTGCATAGACCAGAGGATTGTGCATGGCGGATGTTTTTGCCAGAAGTACTGGTAATTCACTCATTAAAGGCGTTACGAAATCGGCTGATCCAAACTGTGCTACTAATGCAATCGTGGCATACGGGCACCATGAAAGAATGAAGAGTGATATTAACATCAAGGCTATTTTAGCAATCTTCATTTCGGCCTTCGCCTTCTTATTTTTGTCCGCTTCTTCAGCATTGAGTTTGTCTGCCATGCGCTTCATCTCTTTGCCGTGTGCTTTAATAGCCCTCAATATCATGATGTAACACCCAATGATGATCATACAGGGTGTCAAAAACCCGAACACATACATCCCTATGATGAAGTATCGATTAGTGTCTGTCTTTGTTATGTAATCGAAAGTACACGACGTTTGAAATCCTTCTGGGATATAAGCCCCAAATCCAAATAATGGTGGAATGGACCACATCATCGACCATATCCAAACGATAACAATCATGATAAAGGCTTTTTTACGTGTCATAATCCGTGCAGCCTGTAGGGGTTTTGTTATGCATATAAAGCGGTCAATTGAAATGGCTGCCAATGTTCCTATGGACATGAAGCCGAATATGCCGCCGATAAGACCGTAAAGTTCGCAGGCAACCATTCCAAATACCCACTTTTTACTGAAGGCGGAGATGGATTTAAGAGGAAAGCCATTGATTGCAGAAAACGTGAGATCACTAAGAGCCAGGTTGACTATCAACATATTAGATGGCGTTTTCAGCTTTTTGTTAGTTGTAAACATCCAGATTACTAGGATGTTACCGATGACGCCAGTGATTCCGACGACGCCGATAAATAAGCCGTCGAAAATGTGCCAAGAGTCAGACACAGGAGGAAACCGTTTCCAGTGAGGATGAATGAAATAGTCGTACGTGTCATAAAGATGTGTGGTATTAGGCACAATCTCCGTCACAGATTCCTGAGACATAGTTAGTACTAATTAAGCGTCACTTTTAAGACTCTATCTGGTGATCTGTCTAAACAATGAATGTCCTGATATCACGGTAATAAGATAAATTGCGTCAAATTAGATTTCAACAAGTTCGAACTGACTTGTCGTTTTGAGTAAAATTATAATTAGACGGTTCTTGTAATATAATTAAAATAGTCAAAAAGTTTTGCTGTATCTGTTGCCGAAGAAAAAAGTTTTTGTTATGAAAATGTGATTCCTTGACATCAAATCCGCAATTGATATGCAGAAAATTTAAAATACAATTTCAGTTCAATATGTACACCAGCAGATGTTAGACAAATTGCCAGGACCTCTTCAGCATTCTCTGGTAGGTATGAATTCAACAGAGAGAAGTAATAAACTCCGCAGTATTTGTGACACTGTATGAAAGTCATTCCACGTAAGATGACTGGTTTGGTGGCGAGGTGTAGGAGTGCTATGGTAAGGATGTGTATCCATTTATACCTAGACTTCGCGTGCTCAGTCGTAAGAGGATCACATCAAGACGGCAGCTCCCCGCTGATAACAAATTAATGAAAAAGTTTCTGTCAGGTATCAAAAATTAGGTAAGCACTGCCCATAAATAAGGATTACTGATTTATCTACCGTTAGTCTAGTCCCGATACGGGACATGGATTTTCCTCAATATCACTCAAATATACCTGTCGGCATCATAAGTACATATTTCCCTGCTTATTTGTACGCAAAAGGCATGAGATAAATAACAAAATCAATTTTTATTTTCATTTTTGAAAGTTTGTTTTCTGTAGCAATATAGTATGGTATATTACCATTATTCTTATGACCGGCCGTACTTTCAGGTATATATATGTATGATAAGACATACATAATGTATACTCATAATTTATCAACAGTGTTAGAGTGTTGCAATAAAAATTCAAATAATCAAATGTTGGTTACTGATTTAACGTCAGTTTTTTATGCTTACATTATATTAAAAATATACCAAGTAAACATAAAACATTCAATACATACACATGTACATCTGTATAGATAATTCTTTTTTAACTTTCAGAAAGCATGCTAGTTTTGGTCTCTGTTGAATGGGATCTTGTCACACGTGACAGCATTGCACGTTTATGGATTTGTCATCTGAGTGAAACATTGCGTAATCGCATGCAAGGCGTACTGTTCGTTCTATCGGCTTATCGAACAGCTATGAAAGGACAACGTATTGACAATAGTGATTAATTATGGTACGAACACACGTATTAATCTTTAACGGAATATAAACATTTGTCTGATCATCCTTTCATTATCAGTAAAGGTGAGCGAGCGGTGGATGGTATTCATTGACAGACATTTCCTGACAAAGGGAGTTGGAATATACTTCGAGTGAAATTATAAACAATGTATTCAAACTCTGGTGTTGGTTCATGCATCTAGATACAAACAAATGACGTGAATGCGATTCTTAGCCAAAATTTTGTAACAGATGGTTTCTGATTTGTGGCAGATTAATCTGACAAATCGATTCCGAGGTTCAAAGATAAAAATCTAATTCTAGTAGCATTTATAAGTGTTTCTTAAAGTGCGATGGCAAGGAGGACGGATACTGTTATATTATCAGTTGTGGAGGAGGTGACTACCATTAACACTACCACTTCGCATGTCTTTGATACGTACGACTATTACATCCATCCTCACTGGAGACATTACCCTGTTGTGTCCGATAATTGGCACTACTTCGTCGGACTCTTTATCACTGTAGTCGGTATCAGTGGTGTCATCGGAAATATGGTTGTCATTTGGATGTTCAGTTCTACAAAGACTCTGAAAACACCGTCAAACATGTTGATAGTGAATCTGGCCCTAAGCGATCTCACGTTCTCGGCTGTAAACGGATTCCCTTTACTAACTATCTCGGCCTTTAATAAACGTTGGGTTTTCGGTGATGCTGCCTGTGAGTTTTATGGACTCATTGGTGGAATTTTCGGTCTAATGTCTATTAACACTCTCGCCATGATTTCTATTGACCGATTCATCTGTATCACCAGACCTCTTCAAGCAGCCAGGATAATGACTAGAAAAAAAGCGTTTCTAATGATAGTGATCGTATGGTCTTGGGCTATTGGATGGTCACTTCTTCCGCTTTTTGGTTTAGGAGCGTACATTCCCGAAGGTTTTCAAACTTCCTGTACATTTGACTACCTCACCAAGACAACATCAAATAGAATTTATATCGTTGGAATGTATGTGTTTGCGTTCGCGTTACCACTAGTGATAATCATAGGTTGTTATATTGGAATTCTGAAAGCAATCAGAAAACACGCCAGAGAAATGGCCAGCATGGCAGACAAAATGAATGCTGAAGAAGCAGATAAAAAAGAAAAATCAAAAACAGAGATAAAAATTGCTAAAATTGCGATGATGCTAATATCGCTTTTCATTTTGTCGTGGAGTCCGTATGCTACTATAGCCTTGATGGCACAGTTTGGAGACCCGTCTTTCGTTACGCCCCTCATGTCGGAGCTTCCTGTTATGTTAGCTAAAGCGTCTGCCATGCACAACCCTATAGTGTATGCACTCAGTCATCCAAAGTTCCGCGAAGCCTTAATGAAGAAAGCTCCTTGTCTTTTATCGTGTTGTATGCCATCAGATAAACCTAATAACGACAACAAAGCACCAGTACCACCAAAACCCGTGATGCATCGACAGCTCACACAAACTTTTAGTGACGCTAGTATGTCAAGTATTCAGACCAATCTCAGTGAAGGTTTCGAGATGAAGACACCGAGGGAACAATGGGCTAATTCCGCTGATATGGTTCGCCAACTTGTCGGGGTTATTGTTTGCATGGCAACCAAGAAAAGTACTGACCAACCGGTCGTTCTTCCCCAATCTGGCAGCGCACCAATCAATGAGGCCGGACCATCTGCGGAGGAATCTGAAGAAGGTGTGTTCACCGTGAATGACGGAAGTCTTGACCTTGTGGCAGCAGCAGGTGCTTTGATTAATGCTTTTGGATCTGATTCTAAGTCTGAGGCACCCATGGAGGAAGAAGGGGAAGTCACTCAATCAGGTACAGACAATCCCGCATTCGAGCCGGAAGAAAAAGACACAGAGGTTTGATTTAAGTCTGAGACGTCGCCACGTGACGTAATAAATCAATGACAATTCCTTCATATGAATAATGATACGATTTATATTAAGAAATATTTCAGAAAAATGAAACATTGTCCTATCTAATTCTCATTTGTTTATCTGCGTTTAACGACACATGACGTTATAAATCAAAGACAATTCCTTTAAGGGCATACAAATATAGTTTCAGATTAAGAAATATTTCAGAGAAATACAACAGATTTCTTCTTTTTCTAGTTGGCTGAGTGTCAGTCAGTTAATGATTATTATAAGACTATAGAAAGGTTTTATGATGTAGTAATAGTCCAGATCAAATGAAGTCTTGTGGTACTGCAAACTGTATAGTGTAGAGGCGAATACCATTGTGTCAATCTTCTGAAACGTTGTCACTATTTATTAAAAGGGATACTTATGGCGTAAAGGTTAATGGAAAAAGTCGGGGACTTAATAAGGCTAGCATTGGCATCTGAATTGCCAATATAGTTTTCATCTTTTATTAATTTATTCTGAGAAAAAGAAAATTTCTTAAATCAACTGATTCTTGATTATTACATTTTCTCATTTATATACACTCTCATCATAACATTTTTGCGTGTGCTTGTGTCAGTTTCCATGTTAAGAGTTCTCTCCAAAGGAGTCAAAATCATCTCAACATCAAAATCTATTAATGATGTTGTTATTGGCTCCTGTGAAAGAATAAGGACATTTTTAATATGATATATAGATAACAATTAAGCATGTCAGTATATCGCCCAAAATTAACATAATCCATTGATTCATGTATCGTGGATCACTCATTGTGTGTTATATGCGTATTGTAAAAGTTGTAAATGTACATGCATATCTCGTACCATATAACTATAACCATGTATCTCAATTGTAAACCAGACTTTGAAATATGTTGCAAATAGTCTTGAAGAAAGAAAAGATTAACATTTTTGCCAGTAAAATATCGCAAAACATTCACTCTATAAAAGTGATAGTTCTCACAATTGAAAAACATTTCTTTTTCTGATATTTTTCATCAGTGAAAAAACATCACTTTTTATGTTTTGACCAATCAAATCACTGCTTACAAACGACAATGTGGAAAATAAAAAGCTTATCCGGTACATTTTGCTATAAAATGTAATAAACAGAATATCTAACAGTATCTTCAGCATGCTGCGCGCTCGTGAAAAATATCCAAAAAATATTAGCTTCACTCGTGAAATATATTTGGTATTACTGAAGATAATGTAAGATATCCTCTATGTGATGTGAACTGATTTATTAGAAATGCTTGTCAATTTTCTATTTTTTATTTTTTTCATAATAAAATAACATTACACTGTCGGTATTTTACAACATTGAGTTCTGTGTTTTGTGACTTTACTCTAAGTAACTACAGACCGTCTATATCACTATGAGGTCTTCTTTATTGTGTTGCATGATTGCAATTAAGCCTTGAACTGTTACTGGACCCTGGAATACAGTCGCTATCAATGAAATTTAGATGACATGTTCATAGATAAAGAGGACCTATTTATCTGACAGAATGTGTTTTGTGATGCCAACCATATGAACCGTACGACCATCCTTCCCAACCGATGCTTCCATAGCAGCAATATTTTATGCTTCATAGCTGGCGTGTCTGGCCATATTTACAGGGCGTCATCCATATTAAGCATTCTTTAGATTTTATTGTTATCTGACTCACTATATAAATGGATATTAACCAAATTTGACTGTTTTCCTATAAAACATGCTACCCATGAAATGTTGCCCGGTCACATGATTTACCGTGAATGCTACCCATGGACTGTTGCCCGATCACGCGCTGCCCAATCGAACGCGCCTAATTACAAGCGTACAGATGACAGTGACTACACTACTTGTCGTCGACAGGTTTGTAAACATCGGTCGACTGTAAACATGACTTCTAGGTGTTGGTACTGACCAGGCGAACTGTTTCCCTCGGCCTTCGGCCTCTGGGAAACAGTTCACCTGGTCAGTACCAACACCTCGTGAAAATAGTTTTGACTGTTGACTGATGAGGCATGAAACAACTGTATACTGACCCACTCGAATAAAGTTCTCAGAGACGAAAAATGTGTTATGTATATAGCACAACTTTGTGAACTGTTTCGGATACATGTAAATAATTGTTTTAATAGGAGCGTGTTTTCAAATATAGCCCACCCTGTAGTAGCAGAGGACTCGAAACATACCACTGGTTAATACGATACAATTCATCAATGCTAACTTGCTCCATTCTCTTCGGTCTGTGTTTAAACTTTGCACGTGTCTTGTAATCCAACAAAAAAGTTTTTGTTGTGCCAAAGAGCTATGCCGTTTTATTGCTTTTTCATACGAAAGTCGTGTAGTACGAGAGTCGTGAAACATGAGAGTCGTGTGATATGAGTCGTGAAATATGAGAGTCGTGTAATATGAGTCGTGAAACATAAGAGTCGTGTAATACAAGAGTCCTGTCATACAAGAATCGTGTAATACAAGAGTCATGTAATACGAGAGTCATGTAATACAAGAGTCGTGTAATACAAGAGTCGTGTAATACGAGAGTCGTGTGATACGAGAGTCATGTAATACGAGAGTCGTGTAATATGAGAGTCGTGTAATACGAGAGTAGTGAAACATGAGAGTCGTGTAATACGAGAGTCGTGTAATACGAGATTCTTGTAATATAAGAACCGTATTTTCAAATATAGCCCACCCTGTAGTAGCAGAGGGCTCGAAACATACCACTGGTTAATACAATACAATTCATCAATGCTAACTTGCTCCATTCTTTTCGGTCTGTGTTTAAATTTTGCTTGAGTCTTGCAATCCACAAAAAAAAGTTTTTGTTGTGCCAAACAGCTATGCCGTTTTATTGAGTTTTCATACGAGAGTCGTGTAATACAAGAGCCGTGTTATACGATAGACGTGTAATACAAGAGTCGTGTAATACAAGAGTCGTGTAATACGAGAGTCGTGTAATACGAGAGTCATGTAATACGATAGCTATGTAATACAAGAGTCGTGTAATACGAGAGTCGTGTAATACGAGATTCTTGTAATACGAGATTCTTGTAATATAAGAACCGTATTTTCAAATATAGCCCACCCTGTAGTAGCAGAGGGCTCGAAACATACCACTGGTTAATACAATACAATTCATCAATGCTAACTTGCTCCATTCTTTTCGGTCTGTGTTTAAATTTTGCTTGAGTCTTGTAATCCACAAAAAAAAGTTTTTGTTGTGCCAAACAGCTATGCCGTTTTATTGAGTTTTCATACAAGAGTCGTGTAATACAACAGCCGTGTTATACGATAGACGTGTAATACAAGAGTCGTGTAATACAAGAGTCGTGTAATACGAGAGTCGTGTAATACGAGAATCGTGTAATACGAGAGTCATGTAATACGATAGCTATGTAATACGAGAGTCGTGTAATACGAGAGTCATGTAATACGAGAGTCGTGTAATACGAGAGTCGTGTAATACGAGAGTCGTGTAATACGAAAGTCGTGTTATACAAGAGTTATGTAATACGAGAGTCGTGTTATACGAGAGTCAAGTAATACAAGAGTCTTGTAATACGAGAGTCATGTAATACAAGAGTCCTGTCATACAAGAATCGTGTAATACAAGAGTCATGTAATACGATAGTCATGTAATACAAGAGTCGTGTAATACAAGAGTCGTGTAATACGAGAGTCGTGTGATACGAGAGTCATGTAATACGAGAGTCGTGTAATATGAGAGTCGTGTAATACGAGAGTCGTGTAATACAAGAGTCGTGTAATACGAGAGTCGTGTAATACGAGAGTCGTGTAATACGAGAGTCGTGTAATACGAGAGTCGTGTAATACGAGAGTCGTGTAATACGAGAGTGGTGTAATACGTAAATCGTGTAAAACGAGAGTCGTGTAATACAAGAGTCGTGTAATACGAGAGTCGTGTAATACGAGAGTTGTGTAATACGTAAATCGTGTAAAACGAGAGTCGTGTAATACAAGAGTCGTGTAATACGAGAGTCGTGTAATACGAGAGTCGTGTAATACGAGAGTTGTGTAATACAATAGTTGTGTAATACGAGAGTCGTGTAATACGAGAGTCGTGTAATACGAGAGTTGTGTAATACAATAGTTGTGTAATACGAGAGTCGTGTAATACGAGAGTCGTGTTATACGAGAGTCGTGTAATACGAGAGTCGTGTAATACGAGAGTTGTGTAATACGAGAGTCGTGTAATACGAGAGTCGTGTAATACGAGAGTTGTGTAATACGTAAATCGTGTAAAACGAGAGTCGTGTAATACAAGAGTCGTGTAATACGAGAGTCGTGTAATACGAGAGTCGTGTAATACGAGAGTTGTGTAATACGAGAGTCGTGTAATACGAGAGTTGTGTAATACGAGAGTTGTGTAATACAATAGTTGTGTAATACGAGAGTCGTGTAATACAAGAGTCGTGTAATACAATAGTTGTGTAATACGAGAGTCGTGTAATACGAGAGTCATGTAATACGAGAGTTGTGTAATACAATAGTTGTGTAATACGAGAGTCGTGTAATACGAGAGTCATGTAATACGAGAGTTGTGTAATACAATAGTTGTGTAATACGAGAGTCGTGTAATACGAGAGTCGTGTAATACGAGAGTCATGTGATACGAGAGTCGTGTAATACGAGAGTCGTGTAATACAATAGTTGTGTAATACGAGAGTCGTGTAATACGATAGCTATGTAATACGAGAGTCGTGTAATACGAGAGTCGTGTAATACAATAGTTGTGTAAAACGAGAGTCGTGTAATACGAGAGTCATGTAATACAAGAGTCGTGTAATACGAGAGTCGTGTAATACGAGAGTCGTGTAATACGAGAGTCGTGTAATACAAGAGTCATGTAATACAAGAGTCATATAATACGAGAGTCGTGTAATACAAGAGTCGTGTTATACGAGAGTCATGTAATACGAGAGTCGTGTAATACGAGAGTCGTGTAATACGAGAGTTGTGTAATACGAGAGTCGTGTAATACGAGAGTCATGTAATACAAGAGTTGTGTAATACGAGAGTCGTGTAATACGAGAGTCGTGTAATACAAGAGTCGTGTAATACAAGAGTCGCGTAATACGAGAGTCGTGTAATACGAGAGTCGCGTAATACAAGAGTCGCGTAATACGATAGTCGTGTAATACGAGAGTCGTGTAATACGAGAGTCGTGTAATACGATAGACGTGTAGTGACAATTCATTAAACGGCTGTTGTGTACCGTGACTATTCTGTTTTTTGTTTTCGATCTACCAGTTAAATGAAAACTTATGGACCACGATATACATTCTTAAATCTAAAACATTTTAGAATTAGCACCTATTTTTTTAATGTAAAATGATCCATCACAAGAGAACAATAATTTTTGTTGATGCGTATGCTTTCAGGAAACTTCATTACATTCCAATAATTCGATTCAATCGGCGTCCGTGTCTCATATGCATATGCGTGTTTAGGGGGTCCTAAAGAATTCCTATTGTCCAATCAAATGTTTCATATGAAATAGATACCTGCAGACACGTAGATATCGTTCAATCTACATCCCAGAATATGACATCTCCTCTCTATTTTGAAACAAGTGTTCATCTATGCAGCCGCCACTTTTATCATTTCAATATTTGTCTAAAAATTTAAATCTATCAAACGGTAATTCGTTTATTAGTATAAGGTCAATTTACTTAACTTTCGTTGAACATATTGTGAATTGTTTTGTCAGTATAACATCATTTTGTGATATTGTCTACATCATCCATGTATAACTGCCTTTCTCCTGTACTGGTCCAGCTCCCCACACTTTTCGCACCTGGCGTAGCTGTCTAGTTAATCCCTTTGCATGTGAAGAGGGGATTACTTTCATTAACTGAACGCGTACAATCGGATCCCGATATACCGACCTGGTTGTGATGAAGAAGGCGTGGTCCTCGGCTCAGGTCGGATGAATCAGGTATTAGCGGTTAGGTTCCTCCCTGGATGAGCTGGTCTCACGGACTTTTAATTATATAAGTATATCATTTCATCTTAATACAAACAGGGAAAACACCCTATTTCTTATCCTCAGTTATTTTTGCTCTGACGCCCATTGGTAGGGCTACTTTGATTTGACTCTCAGATAGTTTGACTCATTACATGAAATTAATTTAACGATCCATTTGTGCATAGATGATACAATCATTGTAAGTATAATATAGCATTCAAAAGGGATATGATATATTGTTATCACTTCCCATTAGATACCAAAAGGCCAAGAAGACCTGTATCACTCTTCTTTTTATATCGATGGAAAGGATGCCAAAACATTCTTATTCATAATTTTCCCCGGTAGATGCATTTATTTTTATATACATTGTATTTTCTTTTTCTTTCCGCAGCTTGGCTACTTGCCCTTTTCACATCATGCGTAAAAGATGAGTCTCAACGAATCATTTCCAAAATATAATTTTGCTTGTAACAAGCTTTTTCATTGGCTCAAAAATGTATGTTATCATCTCATAACATAAAAAAATAAAAGGAACTACTTTCAGTTATAGCGGAGTAATCGTGGTTCACAGGATTTTGTATTTATCGGTGTGTTTTTAAATATCTGGAGCAAAATAAACATGTTAAACTTAATGAAAATATTTCTTATCGTTGTTAATTAAATTATCAGGATTAACTTAAATAAATTGCAATTTTCATGCATCAGATGACGTATATTTTCCAACAAGTATATATAACAATAAAGCCAACGTACATGTATTCCAAGTCAATACATTATAAACTAAGACTGATACGTACGGTATAGGCCGTGTGTAGCTACCTAATGTATGTTAGAGAGCTGTGTATTTATAGGGTATGTCACTAAAACAACCTTCAAATGAATGGTATTAAGGGTTCAAATACACCGTGTAAGAGCCCTGCACTTCAATGTTAGGGCCATGGACTTCAATGTTAGGGCCATGGACTTCAATGTTAGGGCCATGGACTTCAATGTTAGGGCCATGGACTTCAATGTTAGGGCCATGGACTTCAATGTTAGGGCCATGGACTTCAATGTTAGGGCCATGGACTTCAATGTTAGGGCCTTGGACTTCAATGTTAGGGCCTTGGACTTCTATGTTAGGGTCCTTGGACTTCAATGTTAGGGCCATGGACTTCAATGTTAGGGTCCTTGGACTTCAATGTTAGGGCCTTGGACTTCAATGTTAGGGCCATGGACTTCAATGTTAGGGCCTTGGACTTCAATGTTAGGGCCATGGACTTCAATGTTAGGGCCATGGACTTCAATGTTAGGGCCATGGACTTCAATGTTAGGGCCATGGACTTCAATGTTAGGGCCATGGACTTCAATGTTGGGGCCAAAGACTTCAATGTTAGGGCCTTGGACTTCAATGTTAGGGTCCTAGACTTCAATGTTAGGGCCTTGGACTTCAATGTTAAGGTTCTGTACTTCAATGTTAGGACCCTGGACTTCAATGTTAGGACCCTGGACTTCAATGTTAGGGTCCTGGACTTCAATGTTAGGACCAAAGACTTCAATGTTAGGGCCATGGACTTCAATGTTAGGGCCATGGACTTCAATGTAAGGGCCATGGACTTCAATGTCAAGGTCCTGGACTTCAATGTTAGGACCAAAGACTTCAATGTTAGGACCAAAGACTTCAATGTTAGGGTCCTGGACTTCAATGTTAGGACCCTGGACTTCAATGTTAGGGCCAAAGACTTCAATGTTAGGGCCAAAGACTTCAATGTTAGGACCCTGGACTTCAATGTTAGGGCCAAAGACTTCAATGTTAGGGTCCTAGACTTCAATGTTAGGGTCCTAGACTTCAATGTTAGGGTCCTGGACTTCAATGTTAGGGCCAAAGACTTCAATGTTAGGGCCAAAGACTTCAATGTTAGGACCCTGGACTTCAATGTTAGGGCCTGGACTTCAATGTTAGGACCCTGGACTTCAATGTTAGGGTCCTGGACTTCAATGTCAGGGTCCTGGACTTCAATGTAAGGGCCATGGACTTCAATGTCAGGGTCCTGGACTTCAATGTTAGGACCTTGCACTTCAATGTTAGGACCTTGGACTTCAATGTTAAGGCCAAAGACTTCAATGTTAGGGCCAAAGACTTCAATGTTAGGACCCTGGACTTCAATGTTAGGACCTTGGACTTCAATGTTAGGGCCAAAGACTTCAATGTTAGGACCTTGGACTTCAATGTTAAGGTCCTGGACTTCAATGTTAGGGCCATGGACTTCAATGTTAGGGTCATGGGCTTCAATGTTAGGGCCTTGGACTTCAATGTTTAGGGCCTTGGACTTCAATGTTAGGACCTTGCACTTCAATGTTAGGACCTGGACTTCAATGTTAAGGCCAAAGACTTCAATGTTAGGGCCTTGGACTTCAATGTTAGGGCCTTGGACTTCAATTTTAGGGCCAAAGCCTTCAATGTTAGGACCCTGGACTTCAATGTTAGGGTCCTAGACTTCAATGTCAAGGTCCTAGACTTCAATGTCAGGGTCCTAGACTTCAATGTCAAGGTCCTAGACTTCAATGTCAGGGTCCTGGACTTCAATGTCACGTTCCTTGACTTCAATGCCGGGCTCCTTGACTTCAATGTCAATGTCCTTGACTTCAATGTTAGTTCGCTATATCATTATATACCGTAGGACCCCATGTCATTAAAATAACCTTCAGATCAAGTGTATAAAGAGTTCAAGGACACCACGTTAAAACCTTTGACTTTAATGTTAGAGACCTGGTTTGATAACTTCCATATTTTTGTCAGAGCTAAGCTGATAAATAAGCTGATATCATTCATCTAGATCGCTCGACTTTTTATCTAGATCGCTCGACTTTTTATCTAGATCGCTCGACTTTTTTTCTAGATCGTTACGACTTATTATCTCTTTCGTACGACTTTTTATCTCGTTTTTATCACTTTTTATATCGTTCCTGTCGCTTTTAATTCATTCGTACGACTCGTAAACACATTTTTTGCGCTTAATCCCGTTCTGGCTTTCTCTCTAAATCGCTCACACAAAGAAAGACAACTCTTGTGATAAAACATACTGATTTGGTTCTGCCAAGTAATCACGGGCATGAGATAATATGTGCGAAAGTTGTTGATAAACACTGTCCTTCTCCAACTCCCGTGTGAACACCACAAAGAACTTAAAATAATAGCATTGTACACTGAAAACAAGAAATATCTTTAAAAAAGATAAGCGGCATAGTTTTAATGCTGGTGGTTATAATGTAAATCTGCTGGTGAAATAAATTAACGAACTAATGGTTTCAGCACGGATAACAAAATTATATCGGTTTGAATCATATTTGGTGATAATAAGACAGCATTTGAATCAGGAATAAATAATTTTCATTAATGTGTCATTTGAAAATATGCATCCACGTATTCAGCTTGCATTCAATCTTAACTTTGTTTCGTTTTTAATTGCATATCTGCATTTTGCATTTACCGCTACATTGACCAATCACATACTTCATCTTGACCAGTAACGCCATCTGTGGCGTCATATCCGGGGCCAAAAGAAAATTATACGGCTATGCCGAAAAATAACACAATTCAGCAAGTGAGTTATTGAAGAATTGTATTAATCGCGACCAGTAGGAGACTGCCAAATGCTGAAATAAAGATTGAGATCAAATTGGTGCATTATACATCTAAACAACCAGATACAGGCAGAAGTTTGTAGTACATATCGCACTATTAGAGAACTGTTTTAAGGCGGATCAGTAAATTTATTATGTTAAAAAATTGATACCAATGAGGAAACACAAGGCACGCTCGTCGCTTCAGTATCAAAAGGAGTATTGCTGCTGTTAAAGCCTTCAGTATCAATAGGAGCATTGCTGCTGTGAAAGCTTCAGTATCAATAGGAGCATTGCTGCTGTTAAAACCTTCAGTATCAATAGGAGCATTGCTGTTGTGAAAGCTTCAAAATCAATAGGAGCATTGCTGTTGTGAAAGCTTCAGTATCAATAGGAGCATTGCTGCTGTGAAAGCTTTAGTATCAAAAGGAGCATTGCTGATGTGAAAGCTTCAGTATCAAAAGGAGCATTGCTGCTGTGAAAGCTTCAGTATCAAATGGAGCATTGCTGTTGTGAAAGTTTCAGTATAAAATGCGGTATTGCTGTTGTGAAAGCTTTAGAATAAAAAAGAGCAATGTTGTAGTGAAACTTACTTTGAGGGGGATGGTCTTTACACTGATAACTGATTTGAAAATTGAGACTGAGAGTGAAGAATGTTTTGTATTCCATCTGATATCAATTCCGGTAGTTCCCATAACATGACATAGAGGTAAACTCTTTTGTTTATAAATCCTGGTTAGCCTTACACTCCGCCTTGCTGAATTACAATCCATTAGTCAACGTTATATGCTTACCTTACCGATCTCAGGTATACATATTCTTAACAATACATTCAACATGTATCACGTTCAGGAACCCTGTATCCCCAATACCATTCCACAATGGACCACAAAGCATGTGTGTGTTTTTTTGTTTTTTTTTAACGTATTCAAACAATAAATTTCGGATGCATTTGACACGTAGTAAGTCCAAATATCACCAACCATTCCGGGCGTATCAACTGAATCACCTCCTTATACCAGAATGGTTAGATAGGCAAGGAGACAACAACAATAGATGGCACCCGAGGAGATGGCTGTGGTGATGAGTGCTGTCCTGCTTTGATGAGGTTTGCCTTTGATGACCAATATAAACATATATAAATAATTAATTTGATAAAGCATCCATAACCATTTCTACTGGGGAAGATCAAAAGAATAAGAAAAATGTCCTTAAAATGTCTATGGAAAGACGTTATGATATTATTTTTTTATTGATATCGAGTAAAATATGCAAGATATAGCTTAAGTTAACAAGAAATAATAATATTTTCGAGACACCTTACCCATCACCAATGGTGTTCATTTTCCTGAACACACTCAGCAAACCTCTATTTTCTCTATTCTATGCATTGTAATATTCTCTCTATATCTACACCTGATGTTCAGCTTAGTCACGTGTATCATGTCAGTAAGTTTGTTAGTTTTTTTTTGTATTTTTTGTATTTTTTGTATGTTTTTTTTTTTTGTTTTGAAAATAGAGTCTGTCTTTGTCTTTCATAAACTGCTATTGTTCGGATTTTGTTTCATGGTACATATAGTCAACATTTCGGCCTCAACACCTCAAATAGGGTATGCCTTGATATTTCATATTAAGTTGAAATGGAAAATGTGCTGCTCAAAATAATCAGTTTGGTTGAAGGGAATATTCTTAGGCGAATTCTCATTGACTCTAAAACTAAGAATGTGACGAATGGAAAACACCAGCTCAGTTTTCGTTGCAATTAACAGTAGAATGATTAGTTATTTGTGTAACGAATGATATTTTATTACCTTTTAATGAAAAGCACTGTTGTTACATATTTCAATTCTTTGCAAAATGTCTTGAATGAATGTTAATATGTTTATATAGAATCAATCCCAACATCAGGAAAAATTGAATCCACGTATTGACAAGGGGTAACATTTATTGTAATACAAACAAATGTAGACCAATTCTTGCAAACGTGGAATATCAATATATAATATGCTCATAGTGTGTCGTTAAATTTGTCATTTTAGACAATTTGAAGAACGTCGTAATTTGAATAAATATATCTATACAATGCAAAACACTAAACTCACAGAGCTTACGTAATTATCTAGGTTGCAAGGTAAGAAATTAAAGAAACCCAGGATTGTAACCGTCACCAATGATTCGCTCTGGATAATAAGCTGTTAGAATACCTGGTTTGTCGATAGGTTAATTAACATATTGTCATTCGGGATTCATTGTTTACGAGTAGGTTGTGGCTTTTCCTTACTATTGCTGTCTGGTTTATTCCCCTTGCATCATAATATATAACTATATAGCTTGTATATGTGTATGTTTATCTGTATAGTCGGCTGTTTGATATAGAAAAGTCAGTGTCATCACACATGCTAAAGGTATTTTTCAATATACGATTTCAATGTTTTTACTTTTATTTGCCATGAAAAGTGTGGCTTTTGTTAATATTTTGGCACGGATTGATGTTTGTGTGAAACCAAATGAACTGCAAATTATGATTCAGACGTGGGAAGAAGGCTAAGCGTAAGTATACAAACATTCTTGTTTTTTATCTTAATTTTTTTTTTTTTTTTATATATTTATGACTTTTTTTTAGCTAATCCCTTTATTACCCTTTGTTATAAATAATAAAAAAAAAAAACGTGTCCGTCCCGGTTTTAGAGCTATGTATGAGCACAAAAAGGTGATAATACTAGGTGGGTGTCGTTAAACCTAACAATATATTTATACGTTCTGGTTTTCATTATATTATAAGTATTTTAAGCGTTTGTGTCGTATTAACACTAAAAATAAACGTCTATACTGTTAAATTCTGTTTTAAGCAACTTTTGCGATTAAATCGGAAAAGATGTCAAAAACAGCCGGAATAGTGTAGAAAGGAAAAATGGATATCACCCACACAAAAGATTGCCTTAATCTACTACAATGTACGTTGCATGTTTGCGTTACGTACATTTAAATAAAGATTTTCTACAATAAAAAACTAAGTTCTAACCCCAGGGACTAAAATGAGTTCGGTCTTAGTGTATTTTGACTTATCCAAATGTGTGATGAGTATGTGTGACGTCATCCTGTTTGATAGCAAAAATGATCTATGTTTGATACTCTTAGATTCACATGACAATTTCATTTCAACACTAAATTAAAATCTAAATATTTCTTATGGAAATATAGATCAAATAAAAAGAGATATTATTATAGAGGGTCTTAAAATTGCACTTTTGATCATGAAGCAATATATTTAACCAGGTCCCGCTGACCTCTTTTTTTTTTTCTTTTTTTTTTCTTCTTCAGTTTCGAATATATTATTCCCCCAGCATTATAAATATATATATTTATACTTATAGCTATGTCATTGATATATATATATATAATTAATAAGGATTGCCAGGGTTGGGGAGCCCTGGGATCAACCCCCTGAACAATACTGTGTCCTCGCGCAGGAGGGCTTGCTCACTGCACACAAATTAATTCTAACATTATGTAGAAGGGAAGGTAACTTTTGGCAAAATGTTTTCTTCACCAAAGTCTATTAAGTTTCAAAAAGATAAGTTCAGAAGGTATAGTCCGAAATGTTTAGGTGCATAAGAAGAAAATTTAAAGTATCTAATAGTATAGTATATACTGTACATATATGGATTTATATGTGACTCTACTTGTTCAGTACAGATGCATATGATGGGGAGAATAAAATATTATAATACAGAAACAGAACAGAAACAGCAAAGGAACACCACATTATACACATTATTATAGCCACACAAACAGGTATACATTACATTAAGATTGACATTCTAGCTTTACAACTGCTGAATCATGTATATGAATACTATTGTAGAAGTACACAAATGAACATCAGTTGGCATATATGTCCAGTGAACGAGAGAATAGGTTTATTAATCACAAAAGTATATATTTTTTCAAATGTATATGTAAATTTGATCAATTATATTAGCAGAAATCGTAGTCTACAATATAAGAATTAAAGTGTATGTTGTCAATAGGATAAGTACTACCACTTATGTAGGTAAGGTTGGGAATAAATCAAGTTTCTCATTCATTTTAACATACAGTGATGATCATTGTTGTTTAGATTATAAAATACAGGTCGGTAATTACAATTTCATCTACCTGTACTTATCCATTTGTGCACTACAACCGCAGTAAAAAAAAAACTAATTTTCGAACATATCTTTGAATTCGATCCATATTTCATCAAATCTTTCAATACATACATTTTTTGACAACAGTTTTTCTATTTCATATTTGAATGCCAAAACCTCATTCAAACCTTCAAGACTAAGCCTTTGTTTTTTTTGACACAGAGAATATATAAAATTTCTCATATAGGATAAGGAAATTTAAAGGTAATGAAAAGCAGCTGGTATCTCCAAAAAGTACTGTTTCCAATCTAAAATCAGTTTCTTTACTAGTTTTATCAAATATTCCAGCTTTTGAATTTTGCCAAAGTTGAAAGGATTGTGGACATTCCCAAAAAAGATGTTCTGTATTACAGATATTACAGATGTTATTGTCCGAGACTTAAATAGTTTTTAAATAATTATTTAAAGGAAGAATGCGGTGTTGTAGCCGGTATTGAAACCATTGTATGGTTGTATCTTTGGTAGTTTGAAAGGGGATATTGTATATTTTTTCCAGTCCATATTTTTAAAGGCATCATGCTGTTTCCATTTTTGTTCAGCTGTTATTAAACATTTATCTTGTTCAATCAAACGTATATAAATGTCCTTACACCTTTATTATTCGTTAATAAAATGTAAATATGACTTGGTACCAGTGGTCTTTCTATTGTATTTCCTGCCATTAAAAATAGATCTAGATCCTTACATCTTTGTTTGATGGAAATATACTCTGATATTCTCTTGATCTAATAAATCACAAACATTTCTAACACCTTTGTTAAACCAGTTTCTGTTAAAAAAAAAAGGAATTGTTGCCAATACAGACATTTTGGATTATACCAAATCGGAAGACTTAAGAATTCTGGCTAAGTTTGTACTTGTGCTGCTTCTGAAATTTTAACCCAAGCCTGAAAAACATTTTTCCAAAAGTCATTATCAGTTCTAAAATGTTTAACAAAGTCCGTAACCAGGTCTGATATATTTGCTGTTCAGTGTTCAGCCTCAAAAATATTTATCCAACATGTGTTACTGTTCTTAAGTGATCTTCGCAACCATGTAGACTTTAGACTGCAAATAAATTTCGATATATCAATCATTTTAAGGCCTCCATTAACATAATTTTGAACAATAGTACTTCTTTTAATTTTGTCAACTAGTGATTGCCAAATGAAATTAAAGAAAGTATTATTCAATTGTTGTGTAATGGTGTTGTCAGGGGTTGGAATAGATATTAACAAATGGTTTAATTTTGCTATAATGATTGATTTTAATACCACTATCCTACCAAGAGGTGTTAGAATTCTCCGTGACCACTGACTTATTCTGGTCTTTATATTTTTTATAGCTTTAGAAAAATTCATCAAAACAATTTCTTCTAAAATAACTGAAAAGTCAAGACCGAGTAAATTGAATTTTGTTTTTTAGTTTCCATCCGCTGACCTCATTTGGTTCCCGATCGGACACGGATGGTTCAGGCCAAATCTGGACACACTTACCTCATCCCTGTGGACGAAGAAGATATTTGAAGTTATTCCGATGTGTTCGCAATCGAAACTACTGATCTTTTTCTCCTTGTGCTGAATCAAGTCTCTATGGAAATATATCCTTCATTCGGATTATGCCCTCATATTCTGCCCTCATATTCCGTCCTCATATTCTGCCCTCATATTCCGTCCTCATATTCTGCCCTTATATTCTCATATTTTGCCCTCCTATTTTGTCCTCGTTTAAAAGATTTTGAGTAAAAACTACATATTTCTTTGTCTGTCGGTTTTATTCACTCCTTCTACAGTATCGCGGTAAATGTAAACAAACATCAATGCGTTTTTCTTTACGAATATTTGTTTCTGCGTTGGTATATCCTCATTGACAACAACAATAGGGTTTTATTACAGGAAACTGATGGAAATAATGAGTTTTAACCATCCTTTTATATTTTATATTTTAGAATACATTTAAATACCAAACAAACATCCATAACGTTTCTGTTTGCAGGAAATAAAATATAAACAAAAATAATTCACTTTTAAGTTTTATTCAATTTGTTAAGATGTAGAATTATATATTTCAAATGTTAACGATAAAGAGAATCCTCGTCACAGTGAGGATATCAACCCAATACACACTAACATCCAACGAATACCATTTACCATGCACTCCAGAAATCCCTTGTGTGTCCTCTCAGCATTCGAACCTCCTCGGGTGTGTTAAACAATATCCCATTCGGAAGACATCGGCCGATCACTGCGGTCACCTTGATGAAACGTACAGTAATCGCGCGAGGTATTCCGAATGTTAGTATCCTGTTATCTACGTTCGAGGAGTTCCGAGTGCTTCTCTTCGCGCAGGGAACCCTGGGATCTATTGCGTCACTATCGCTCTATTCACATCAGTTTATCTGATTTCCTCAATGATTATGTAAAATGTAGATTTTGTCGGAAAAGTGATATCTCTACACACAAGTAGCTACAAGTGAGAAATCTGCATACAATATCAATATGGGGTACATGTACATCTGATACTAAACTATATACATATCACGCATGTTACAAACCACGTGTTATAGCACGTGATATTTGTACATCGTAATGTACATCTACATATATAGTAGCAATAACAACATTTGATTAAATGTGAATGATGCCGGTGGTCGTAAACCCATAATCAACATTATAATAAAATACACCGACCTGTGCATATCATATTTTGAACAATCTAACAATCTTAACTTAATTGTAATAAATTTATTGTCCGATGAAACAAAACATTGAAAACAATAGTCATGAATCACGCTGGGCGTTTATCCTGTCTTCTCTCTGTTACGTTATATTGTGTGATCTTTCCCGGGCACCTCCGATTTTAGTTTTTTTTCTCTTATCGGGACCACATATAAATCTTACCCAAAAATGCTAAAAAAAACCAATATTATCTTCCATTCAAACAACATGTGTCCTTATTATCACTGTAAAGACATTTAACAGTTCAGTAATGTGCTCGTAAAGAGGAGCCGGCCTCTATGTTTATATATATATGATATGATTCGGGCATGCCTGCATGTCTCAATATATCGTTCTGGTACCAAACGGGCCTTGGTCTAGTTCAAACATCCCATAATAACTTTGGTAAAAGCGAATAAGGCTCTCTCATATATTACATCACAATGTCTGGAAGCCATATGACCGCTACTATGATAAAGCGCTTTCTGTCACCGGTTTGGTGTCCATCAACCCGACAGGACATTTCAGTTATCACAGACGCTAACCTCGTCCACAGATTTTAGAACAGTAGCAAAAGGGCCTTGACTAGGGGGAGAATCATTTATATAGGACTTCATCGCGAAATCACTTCCGGTTTGTCGGTCAGATCTCCAATCACGAACAGTACCACACATGTATAGTTTCAATTTATCTACAATTGCAAGACCAACTAACCGCCATAAAATATCAACATTAATAACCAAAACTCCTCCGAGGTATGATTGAGTGAATAAAAAATAATCAGACTTGTTTTTAATGTGTTTATCTTAAACTATATAAACGAATAAACATTCGGCTAAAAAATATATAACTAGTTCAATTGTGTCATAATTCGTACCCTCCTGATCACGAGGAATATTTCTCTATTTTAGCTATTAAATATCCACTTTACAAATCAATCACACACAAATATAATGCCGTCTCTTCTCAAGTTTCTCGTCTATCAGAGTTACCTCCCTTTGTGGTAGTAGTATGTTTTAACCAAATGACACTTCGAACCCAAAAACGCTTGTTCATAACCTTAATATTTACCATTGTATGGCACTGCCACTATATAACCCTACCAATTCAGTTGCGAGTTCACCGGCTTATGAACTGCCAACTGAAATTTGAATTTGAAAATTTCAAAAAAAAATCGCAAGACAAATAAAAAATCGCAGATGGTAAATACAAGCATTGAACGGCTTTCAGTTGGCATTCATAGTCAATATGAGTGCCAACTGGACAGAGGCAAATTCAACATGAAGCGCGCTACTGAAAGCCGTTCAATGCTTAAATGACTCCCTTATGTGAATTCCAGGAATAAATTATGTAAGAAAGGAAATCAAAATATATAAATAAATACAGTATTCAATGAAAGTTTTAGTTTTCGCTTGAACTATGATGGAGAAATATTTTGAACAACCACAAGAAATGACGTTGACTCTGGATTAAGATTCTTGATAAAGAAACGCCATGAAATAGAGAGGAAAAACAACACTTGGTATTATATTGCGTAGACGACAGCCTACAGACTTGGTTCAAACTCCCCCGCGGTCCTCTAGATACTCAGCAAAAAAAAAAAAAGAGGAAAAAAACATTTACGATTCAATAATGCCTCAGGTTGAGAACATATGCATATCACCATCACGGGGTATAAAGACAACTTGAAAGATACTAACCCCTGCCTTATGTAGTTGAGACTCACTTGCCGATATCAATATGTACCACGTGTGGGTTCATTGTCGATAATCGAATATATTGACGTTACATTAACTTACTATTTGTAATGGCGAATTGGGTTTAGCCTGTCCCCGCTCGTAAATACGGTAACAACCGTTTTCTACAATTCGATATTCAATCACGTACCATGAGGAACCAACGTCATTTAATAATCTTCAAGGTTCACATAATTATTTTTGATTCTAAACTTGTTTGATACCAATATTTAAATGTACAGATGTCAAAAATCTTAACTTTGGCCCTAACATTCAGGATATAATGTACAGATATTTGATATTTCAAGCCGTACAACCATATTTAACTTGATCACCGAAAATGTACCACATCTGTGACATATATTTATTTCATTACGAATCAACGGAACATGTAAAATAAAATAATTTGTAGCCAACGATATTTGCACGATTTCTTAAATACATGTAACTTACAATAAACGAAAATTTCAATAACAGTAAGTATATAATAAACATGTTTATCCAAATATAAACTATCTTTCAATTCAATCATAAACATACACTTTTAAGACAAACTTAATTCCTCGCTAATTTGTGAGGTTGATGCCTGATTTCTAGTGCTAGCTTGTCACTCTGACAACCTGATGATTATATAATGGACGTGATCTGATCACAAGAAATGACTGTCATTTATACAAACACAATCACCATCTAATACACATTTCTACAATAAATAACCATATAACAGCAGACCACTTTCACGCTGTAGACATACAAGACCTATGATATGATATTATGCTAGTCCCATCTCGACCTGTAGCTCTACTAGATCCATCAGACATAGCCGACCTCTCTTCTCGCCGCGAATGATCTCGTGTATGTGATTATTCCGCGCCTTGAACGGTTTATCCTCACTCTCCATCAAAGTTTTCGATATCAAATAGTCCAATGAAGTCATTGGATTGGTATGAGTTACTTCCTCTTTCTGTTTTTCCTCGGCAGGTGGCGCCTTGTTTTCGTCTTCCGCTTTTATTGGTTCTTTCGTTTTCATGAAGGAGTCGAAGAGCTTCTTTCTGAATGTCTGCACATCTTCATCGTCGTCTTTTTGACTGTCTATCTCACGAATCATATCGGCCTTTATTGACTTCGCGTCGTATTTCGGAGGCTTGGCGGGTACAGCTGGAGGACATGAGATCGTGGAGGTGGGAGAGGGCGACGACCTCGCTGCCGGAAGTAGAAGAGAGTCCGTCTTTGGCTTCATTGTCGAAGACGCCTGCCGCGATAATTTTCGAGTAGTTTCATAAGACTGTCGTGACGAGGTGTCCTGTTCCCGTTTTGGGTCCGGGGAGTATCGTTTTATACCTCTCTTCTTTGGCAACATCGGTAGCAGAGTGGCACTTTTGCTCCGCTCTCGCTGATATGGCCCAACGTCCAAGTGTTGCGCGCCGTTTGGTCCACTATTAACGCAATCTATAGAGGGCACTCGTGTATCTAGTACAGGTTTGTTAACGTGATAATCAGTTTTACTGTTGTCTGTGTTAGTTTGACGTTCACAATCCGCAACCTGTTGAGTATATGTACGGTAAAACGGATTAGATGATTGGTCGTATCTACTTCCGCTACAGAAATTTGCGCTAGTATCCGGTACATTGGCAGTTGTGGAACTATTACCAATGGAGCATTGTCCAGTTTCTTCGTTATACATGTTTACACGGCGGCGCTTCGGATTAAAGAATTCGGATGAGGTGCTGGATTGCTGGTTGTACTGACTTGATGTGATGAAGTGATTGTAGAAAGGGAACTGAACGTTGTCCATCTGTTGATGATGTTGTGGCCGTTCACTCTCCGTGCCGATTTTTGGAGAGGAACGTTTCTGGCTGTCAAGTTGTATAATATGTTTAAGAGGACAGTTACAGTTCTCGATCTGACAGATTGGCTCGTCACGGCTAGGGAAGTCCTCCATTTTGTTCTCCGATCGTTCAGCCTCGTCTTCGCGATGGCTCAGATCTAGCGGCTTTCTCCATTAACACTGTCGTAGAAACGTTCAATCTGAAACACATTATAGACATTTAATACCCAAAATACAAACATACATTTTAATTTTCAAATAGTATAGCGACAGAAAACATTATATAAACTACTGGTTTCAAAACTAAGTACACGAAATAGATAAGGGAAGCAAAAACAGATTACTCCAACACATGTATGTAAACTAGTATATTAATCAGAAATCAACACCACACGAACGATCCTTACACACAGCCATGATTCGTCCATTCTTTTTTAATGCTGGCTTTCCTATCACAAAGAGGTCATATAACTTGCCGATACGATAACTTTCTAGCACTCGGAACAAAAGAAAACAACTATAGGATATGTTGTGATGACATGATCAATTCGTGTTTCCTCTTGCAGTAATAAATGACCTTGGGATCAGATGTCCAATAATGTAGGTCATCTGAGATCTGTATGAAATCGATCAGTTTAATGCTTCAAGCTTCAAGAAAATGCCTTGAAATAAGCAAGCGTGATAGAGCGATAGCAAGTCTTTACTCTCGGAGGAACATAATGTATAAAAATTTAGATAGCGAAAAAAGTAAATGACAAAGTTCAATGTGGAGGACGAAGTTTTGGTTTGGTTTGTTTTTGTTGAACGTCCTATTAACAGCCAGTGTCATTTAAGGACTTGCCAGGTTTTGGAGGTGGAGGAAAGCCGGAGTACCCAGAGAAAAACCACCGGTCTACGGTCAGTACCTGGCAACTGCCCCACATAGGTTTCGAACTCGCAACCCAGAGGTGGAGGGCTAGTGATAAAGTGTCGGGACACCTTGGAGGACGAAGTACATGAGGGAAGTGTGACATGTGATTGGTCGGATAGGGAGAGGGACTACTGTGTATTAATGATATGTCTTTGCTCAGGGAAACTGCATACCAAAACTTGTTAGTATTTAAGTAGTAATTTTATAAAAATCAAACAAACAAACTTTTTTTCAAGTGAACGCCAAGCCACGGTAAATGTTCAATTATATATGTGAAAATACATTTATTTCAAAGTAAAATATATAAACGAAATACTACCTTGACAATTTAAATTGCAAATTATAATTGCTAACATTTTCAAGCCTTGCGCCTCTTTCCGACGATTGCATTAATGCCAATATTTCGTTTTAATATTTATATACACGATACACAAAGTGTTTCTCTTTTGTGTATATATATATACATGCACGTATCGGGGTCATAGGAAACTCGGTCACGTCTCTTAATCTAATATAGATATGTAAGTAATAACGGCTGGTTATTCCAATGCGGGCTCGAGATCCGAAAAAAATATATATTAAAGCAGAAACAATAACGACAGAATCAGTATAACTCCGGATGGTAATATGACCCGAACTCAATTCACAAGTACAAAACAACAGCATTGCGTGAATATATATATATAGGGTCTAGTAAGTAATAACGACAGTATAAACTAATATAGGTACTGGATCCTAACAAACAAATGTTGGATGCGTATTACTAGAAATAGATAATTGTCAAGTAGTAATAACGACAGTACAGACAAGTAAATTGTCGAATTTTCGAGGCAATCTGCCCCTTTATCAAGATACAGGTATATTACATACGATCACATATAGACATAGACCATGGAACAGTTACACAAATATAGTAGGTATAAACAACAAAAAATACCGTAATGTTGTAAAAACGATCCCCCTCGGCCGATAATTAATTCGCCGAGGGCCTATTATGATTAATAAGGACACATTATCTATATATATATATATATATATATATAATAACAGTGGGTTGTGATCTGATCTATATTTTAGGATATGTAAATATAACTGTGATAGACTCATAGTGATCGTGGTCTGGTACTGCGGTACCAAACAGAGTTTAATTTGTTTACCTCATACAAATACATTTGATACTATGGTAGATACTATGAATATGTACACCTCAACATGTATATACCAATTATAAATCGTCAATAATTCCAATTGCTTTGATAATAGCACAATTATTGAACGGAAAACAGAACATTATCTAAATAGTTATCGCCGTATCCATTTCCATTACCCAATACCAAAAAAATCCAATGTGACCATTCTTTTGTTTAATTGTATATATTTGATTACTAAAGAACATAAATCTGGAATAAACAACTGATATTATATGGGTTTCTCACAACAATAGCCGATGTGGTTTATAAAAATGGAATATATAGAAAACAATTATATGAGTTGCTCACAACAATAGCCTATGTGATTAATCAAAATTGCATACATATATACATGTATGTATGTGTGCGCGCGTGTGTGAAAACAATTCCTTTGAAGAATCCAGCTTATTTTGATGGTACATGTATAACTAAATAAAAGAGAACCCTTTGTCTGTTGAGTCCGTTGCTGTTGTATGTCTACACATCTATTATACAACAATGATACCAAAAAGTCGTAGAATTTGATGCTGCATCTGTCTACCACTCGCCGTAATAAACACCTCGAGCAAAATTTGAATAAAGGAAAAGATAAATACATACCTGGTTTGTAAATATACTTTTAGAGGGCTTCCTTCACAACAGAAAGTAGCTTGTGTAGTTTAAAAACCTCCTGTAAGGGTAGAAAGCGGATGTTGTTAATACATTTCTATTATAATACATGAAACATAAGCAAGCTACTAACAACTATAAACTTTTCACCCCGACTAGGTTCCGTTAGTGTGGAGCATGCGCAGTGTTCGTCAATTGATTAGTTTTAGGTGAATGTACGGCAGAGTTGTGAGGCAACTCAGTGGCCGTTGTCCTCGCGTGACCTGTCGGAGACCCCGAGTTATATACTAGCAGACCTTACTTCATTGTAGTCTATAGAACGTATTTATTTATACACACACATTCCACTGGCCAGTCGAGGACAATGCCGCTGACCACTAAACGCTGTATAAGTCTAGTTTATCCTCAGCTTGACCGGAGACGGACGCGGGAAGATTTATCAAACGGCTTTTGTTTTGCTACTTATTAATTACGTGAATCTTTTTGGTGACGTCACTCACATGCTGTTTCATATACAGCTACATGGATAACCAGTAATGACTCACAGACTTATTTTGTTCATGTGCAGACGGATCGATACAACTTTGTAAAAGTGTTAATGAATGTCAAATTTGCTTTTAAAAAATAAAACATGTATTTAACATCTCTATTATATGAAGCGATCTTGTGATAGTAATGACAGTGTGTTTACTGGCGCTAAGGGAGGCATTTTCCTCCGTGTGATTCAAAACATCAGTAAGCCCGATAATGTCACAACATGCTGATACACTAGCTCAAATACTCCCTTGTACATGGATTAGTCAGCGCAACTTAAATTAGACCAATATACATATATAGTATACACAGAGACCTATATACTAATTAATATAGGTCTCTGGTATACAGTAGTGTTCATAATTTTTCAGAATATTGAAAGGCGATCTACGTTTCAATTTTGCTTTAAAGGAAGGGCGAAAATATTATATTGATTTGTATAGATCGCATACGGTAACTGTTTTAATATTTATTTATATAGATCACAGGCGATAATTGGAAACTAGCACTACAATAACCAAACTGTCTCGACAATATAAGTTATATCATCAAAATCATTGCGTCCATTAGAAACGTAAATTCAAAATACTTATGACATTATTGTGGATATTTTTATACTGATATTGTGAACCATTTAATTTTAAAATGTTCACTAACATAATCTATTCGTGACAAATTGTGGTGTGCAATCGTATCTATTTCAGATATTGAATTTATTTCATATTTGCATTCTTTGTCAGAATATATATTAGTTCACATTTTACTGGGAGGCCCTATGGCTTATCCATTGGAAACAGATATACTAGAACAGTTCAGGCTGGATACAATATGTCATATAAAGTGTATGCTTGACCTGTACGATGATCATCATATTCAAAACTAGTTTCTTCAAAATAATCTATAATTTGCTCATATTCAAACTTGAACTAATAATCATACCATTTATGTTTATCAAGTATATATATATATATATATATATAGATAACTTAGCAACACAAATGACGAAGGAAGACAACTTTTTGACTCGTGCCCTGACCGGGCTTCGAACTCACGATCTACGGCACCCAATCGCCTAGCCAAAAATACCCGCAGCTTATTAATAAGAACGTTTCAATGGCGCAATGATGGTCGGCCTGATACCCTGACATGATCATTGTGGAAGTCGTCTATTAGATGATATCAATACCTGGATATATATATATATATAATCATAATAGGCCGAGGGGATCATTTTTACAACATTACGATATTTTTTGTTGCTTATACCTACTATATTTGTGTAACTGTTCCATGTTCTATGTCTACATGTGATCGTATGTAATTTACCTGTGTCTTGATAAAGGGGCAGATTGCCTCGAAAATCCGACAATTTACTTGTCTGTACTGTCGTTATTACTACTTGACATATATATATATATAGCACATAAGAAATTGAAATCTGTCTTTGCGAAGGTGAATGTATAAAAAATAACAAAACAACAGACTTTGCCGAAAAGTCTGGGTTTTTTTGCTATATATATAGAATAAAGTTAAAGTGTCCATGTGACGGTAAATAATAATAAAATAAAAAGTCAAACACAGATCTGCTGTCTCCCTAGTACTTTCGCGGCGAAAGTACTAGGGAGACAGCAGATCTGTGTTTGACTTTTTATTTTATATATATATATATTCTATGTACATTGATCCTTATCATATTGTCATGCATTTTCTTTAACATATGTGTTTTGAACATTGTTATAATGCCATGCTCTTCATTTTGGAGGAAATAAAGGCAATAATAATAATACTGATTTGTATAGATCACAGGCAATACGTCTTATAATACTGATTCATAGAATATATATAAGAGAACAAGAGGCCGATGGGCATTAACGTTCACCTGAGATATGAAATATTTCAGTTAATTTAATTGACCATTTCTGGCCCCACCCATCAGTCCAATGGGTCAGTTAGGGCCAACATGTGCATACTCATTAAGCTGTCATCCCGTGCTGATAAGATTAACCATGTTTGAATTAATTCCAATACAAATCAAACAAATCATAGTCAAAAATGTGATTTCCCTATAAAAACTATTGTAAAGTTTATCCCCTCCCCAGGCTCATGAAATTCACAATTTAAGTAAAGCAGCTTAAGACCCTTCCATCTATGAAGAGTATTTGATTCTACCTTTTATTGGTCATGAGAAGAAGATGTTTGAAATTTCAGTCAATTTGACCCTTTTTAGCCCCACCAATCAGTCACTGGGGGTCAGTCAGGGCCAACATGT
Source organism: Pecten maximus (assembly GCF_902652985.1). Taxonomy (NCBI): domain Eukaryota; kingdom Metazoa; phylum Mollusca; class Bivalvia; order Pectinida; family Pectinidae; genus Pecten; species Pecten maximus. Next base: position 15,533,140 of record NC_047022.1, on the reverse strand, counting down.
GCAAACCATCAAACTATCATCCCATGCTGATAATGTTAACCATGTTTGAATGAATTCCAATACAAATCAAACAAATCATAGTCAATAATGTGATTTCCCTACATAAACTATAGTAATAGTTTACCCCCTCCCAAGGGGCAAACGTGAGACCCCAGTGTCATGAAATTCACATTTTTGGTAAAGCACCTTAAGACCCTTCCATCTATGAAGAATGTCTGATTTCGCCACATCTGAGAGTAGAGAAGATTTTTTTTGAAGTTTCTGGTCAATTTGACCCTTTTTGGCCCCGCCTCTCAGGGCCCTCGGCTGTGTGGACCATATAATTCACAATTTTGGTTGACCATCAGCGATAGAAACTTTCTGCCAAATTTCATTGAATTTGGTTAAGCGGTTTTGGAGAAGAAGTCGAAAATGTTAATTGTTTACGGACGCACGACGCACGACGACGGACAAAAGGCGATTAGGATAGGTCACTTGAGACTTCGTCTCAGGTCACCTAAAAATGCTAACATTGACTTACTCCAGTCAAAACACATAATTGTTTGTAAGTATCACTTAAAGTTTGGGGAATGTTGCAGACAAGAAAGTAGGTCCACCTTACCTCACCTCAACCACACCCAACCTTACCCTCATCTCAACCCCAATCCACCTTACCTCACCTCAACCACACCCAACCTAACCCTCATCTCAACCCCAATCCACCTTACCTCACCTCAACCACACCCAACCTTACCCTCATCTCAACCCCAATCCACCTTACCTCACCTCAACCACACCCAACCTAACCCTCATCTCAACCCCAATCCACCTTACCTCACCTCAACCACACCCAACCTTACCCTCATCTCAACCCCACTCCACCTTACCTCACCTCAACCACACCCAACCTTACCCTCATCTCAACCCCACTCCACCTTACCTCATCTCAACCCCACTCCACCTTACCTCACCTCAACCACACCCAACCTTACCCTCATCTCAACCCCACTCCACCTTACCTCACCTCAACCACGCCCAACCTAACCCTCACCTCAAACCCACTCCACCTTACCCCAACACCATCCCCACCCCAACATTACCCTCACCAAAACCCCGACCCCACCTTACCTCATCTCAACCCCATTCCACCTTACCTCACCTCAACCACACCCAACCTTACCCTCATCTCAACCCCACTCCACCTTACCTCACCTCAACCACGCCCAACCTAACCCTCACCTCAAACCCACTCCACCTTACCTCACCTCAACCACGCCCAACCTAACACTCATCTCAACCCCACTTCATCTTACCCTCATCTCAACCCCACACCACCTTACCCTCACCTCAAACCCACTCCACATTACCCTCATCTCAAACCCACTCCACCTTACCCTCATCTCAAACCCACTCCACCTTACCCTCGCCTCATCCCCACCCCAACATTACCCTCACCAAAACCCCGACCCCCTTACCCTCACCTAAACCCCATCCCATCTTACCCTCACCTCATCCCCACCCCAACATTACTCTCACCTCAACCCCGACCCCCTAACCCTCACCCCCTAACCCTCACCTAAACCCATCCCATCTTACCCTCACCTCATCCCCACCCCAACGTTACTCTCACCTCAAACCTACTCCACCTTAATTTCACCTCAACCCCACTTCCATCTTACTTTCACCTCAACCACACCCCGCCTTACCCTCACCTCATCCCCACCCCAACATTACCCTCACCTAAACCCCCCTCCTTACTCTCACCTCAACCCCACTCCAACTTACTCTCACCTCAACCCCACCCCCTTACCCTCACCTCAACCACACCCCCTATTACCCTCACCTCAACCCCACTCCACCTTACCCTAACCTCAACCACACACCCTATTACCCTCACCTCAACCCCACTCCACCTTACCCTAACCTCAACCACACACCCCTATTACCCTCACCTCAACCCCACCCCTTATTACCCTCACCTCAACCCCACTCCACCTTACTCTCGCCTCAACCCCACTTCACCTTACTCTCGCCTCAACCCCACTCCCAGTTGACCCTCACCTAACCCCACCCTATGTACCAGACCCCGTGAATCATTCCATTCAAATGAACCATACAATACATAACGGTTCAACAATGTAAGTTGAATATTAGATTATACTAGATGTAAGTTCAATTCTACCTCCTCAGTTTTCATGGCTGTTTAATTAATTGAAAAGTTCTTCATATAATCTCAGAGTTATTAGCTGAAAAATTGAAATACGATTTTTATCCCCTGACATACAGTGTATCAACTTATTAAATTTCATTTCATCGAGATATATTTCTCTAACTTGACCATATAAAGGGCATCTACAGAAAGTGGATTTCATTTTCAATAACATAACAAACTTTACAGAGTCTTCAGTAATGTTTTTTATTCGATCAAGGGCCTGTTCTAAGTCATATTTCACAGATTCTAATATTGAAGCTGAAGTCTAGCTCATATATACTAATTTATTTGGATACACCGAAGGTTGGTCTTAACGGCTGAAATCTATTTTTCACTTCCCTGACTTTTACATTTTTAGTGCCTAATTTCGGACTTAACGCTCAGTTAGATCCACTAAAACATAAATATTTACTTGCGTCTTAACAAGTAGATTGAATTATGTCACGTCACAGAGTTGGCGGTACCCTTTCCCTAAATATATATATATACCACAGGCGGAAAGCTAGCCGAGGTCTACGGCCGGTGAGTGGTGGGCGGTGAACCCAGTCCTGACCGTTTGAACCCAGTATGTACACACGGTATATATGTCTATCATATCTATCGATTCACATCAGCCACCGACTCCATATAAAGTACACCTATCCCACGTGCAATACGGACAGTATACACAGGTATAAACACATATTTAATTAACAACGTCAAGAGAGCATGCGCCCTCATTTCTTCAATATGTGTAAAAGTAGGTGAACATAAATATCGGTGCGATTTGGTGAAAGGTTACGCGCCCTTCCCCTATAACAGGCTTAGCTAAGGATTACACCAGGGCTAATATTTTGGATTTCATTATAATGACGATTATAATGTTGAAAACCCGGCGATGTTTTAGTTCTGAAAAGTACACATGACACGAAATTATTTGGCTATAATTATAATGTAAAATACAAATCAAACCGGTTTATCAATAAATATTTCTATTTATACAGACAGTGTTTATCTTAATTCAACTTGGGTTTTTTTAAATAACCCTTTTAATACCGGAAGCATGTGATACGTTACTCACTTTACTTTTAAATGGTTATCTCAAAATCCATTTTGAATTATTCCTTTTTTTTTAGAAAAAAGGATTAAACGCAAGTTATCACAAATTATCAATGTCTTCTCCGTAATACAATAATACATATGCAAAACTTAGCAATGGCCAAATGATTATCAGCATATGATAGTTCTATTATAGTATCTTAAACAGAGCAGAAAAGAACAAATGAAATGGAAAAAAGATGGATTGGGAAAAAGAGAGAGGGAAAAATAATACTGATATTTAGAATTCTGAGATATGGAATTAAAATTTAATATTCAGGTCCAAAACTTAAGTCATTGCCATAGACACTTGGATGTTACTTTGAATTCGGAAGGTAAATCGGTTGTGATAAAATTGTCTTAAATCAGAGTAAAAGTTTCACAATGTCAATTTCAATTGAATTTGTTTATAAACGTAAACTTTAAATCATCCGGAACTCCTCGGATGTTTTCTTAAAAATACACTTGTATTTTTCAATCGGAACCCCTCGTCATTTTCTCCGAAACTACGTTCGCAGACGGAGGCGAGGTGTTCCGATTGTTGTATTTTCATCAATCGGAACACCTCGCCTCCGTCTACGAACGTAGGTTTCGGAGAAAATGACGAGGGGTTCCGATTGGTATTTTCATATTTTTTTTAGAAAAAAAACGAGGAGTTCCGGATGAGCTTTCAAGCTCATCATTACATATAGCAATATTTACAATGAACAATTGGCGGACACAGCGCTAGCGTAAAAGCAGTGTAGAGCAGACAAAAAATCAATTTAGATAGATACAGTAGAGCTAAAAATGAACAAACTGCAACAAACATCCTTTAGAAACTCGTCAGTGAAGTGCCTGAAGTGTAAACAACTCAGGATAAACAACTCTAAGATGTATTTCTGTGGCTCACCGTAAGAACATATGTAAATACGTCTTTCGGGATTCTCTATTATCATATTGTTTTATGATCCTTTTGAACAAATAAAATACTGTTTAAACCAACAACTAAGGATCAATAGAAAGTTAAAATTCGTCAAACTCAGAACAGAGAGGTGTTTTAGCCAATTATTCAATACATTTCATGATTTTTATATTGAATTCCAATATTGATATGTAAAACTGACAATTTATGGAATATGTGGACACGTAACAATCTATTACAAGCCATAACAAATTATAAGTAAGTTTATTCTTTTCAAAGCAATGAATTGATAGAAATCTATATATATATATATATATATGAATATTCAAGAATGTGACAAAAAAAACTACGAACTACTTCTTGTACATTATTTACGAGACATCGTGAAGTGGCCTCCAAGTGTTTGCCAATCAAATCGCATTGAACCACGTAATGAAAAAATAGTCCAGGTCAAAGGTCATCGTGTGAACCAATCAAAACGTATTGAGAGTTAATGTTATTCAACAGTTGCATTAGTTATTCCATGCATTGGGAGTTGAATAACACCAGTCTTATGTGTAGAAAACGTGATAATTTATCACTCAGTGACAAGTCAGCCAATATATAATACAGTTAAACCATGGAATTTGGAATGGAATTTGATAATTTTTACACTAGATTATGTAAGCCCGTTTGCAAACTATTTAAGCGACTATAACTGTTGATTTTATACTCGCTAAACGGTGATTTCTTCCTATAAAAGGGGAAATTGTTTAATATATAGCGATGAATGGGTCTATACATTGAAACATTCTCCACAAATAAGTAATAAAGGAATTGAAAATACTTGTTTACCTCGATTTAGCTCGGCAATTCTTAACAAAAAACTTGGGGTCTGGTGGCCAGTCTAATATCTACCTTGACTTTATTACTTATGTTTGATCTTTTCTCACCAATCTGACTGTTGTTTTAATCTATTTCTACACACACAAGTTTGTTCATCTCACCAATCTAAAAATAGAACCAACAATTCTACAGAAAGAGCGAAGAAATACCAATAAAAGACATCAACTCTTAAAATCCAAGATCGTAAACTATCGAAAGTTTTCTCTTCCCGACCCTTTTTTAAGACTGAACGTCCATATATTGAGACAGAGAGGAACATATATAAATTGTTTACTCGAGAATAAAATAACTGATATCTATAAAGCACAGTTAAATGTCCACTTCTGTCCTGTCTTTTCACAGTTGAACATATCATTTTCTCTTCTCTGTCATATTGAAAGGCAATTTTGATAACTTCTGTGAAGATACCACTACAGTACAAAGAAATCACAATATACCATATTTTTAGTTTTCTCCATTAGTCACATGTAACCGTATATCGCTTCAACTGGGACTTGTAAACACCGTAGGTAGAGCAAGAAAAATGGTATTACATGTATCAAGAAATGGATAAGTTGAGAAAAAGCATGAATGGGTTGTTTAAGTGTTAACAAAAGGTCACAGGGAAACTGAAGGCTATACCGATCACTAACAACAACTGTCATATATGGATTGAATAGATTTTTTAAATTTTCATTGCGGCTATGAATACCAGTAGCTAGCTACATATCCTCCGAGGCGCGCGGTCCTAGAAGAGACCATCTTCGCTAACGAAATGGAGCTTAGCGTAGAGTAACCCTTGGTTAGCGAAGATGAGAAGAGACATGGTCACTTCTTGCCGGCCATATTGTTTCCATGAACACTCTAAAATTCAACAAAGATATAATCCATAGGGAATCGTTCTGGTCAAAAGAGATGTTTGGTAAATTTTAACCCTAATAAAAAAGGTGACTTTTTGATATTTAGAATTTTGAGATATGGAATTAAAATTTGATATTCAGTTCCAAAACTTAAGTCATTGCCATAGACACGTGGATGTTACTTTGAATTCGGAAGGTAAATCGGTTGACCATATTGAAAACACTTATATATCTGTTCTTAAAAGCTTAATGCTCTTAGAAAATTGAAATATATGCTTGAAAGTGAGACGCTATTAAAAATATATAAGACTTTTATCTTACCGGTATTGAAGTATGCGTGTGAATTATGGGATGGGTTGTTATATGTTAGATTCATGAATTCTTAAGAAAAACGGCACGTATTACATGTATAACTGGTTTACATGTACCATCATATGCTAGTAGCGATTCTTTATATTTTGAATCTGGTCTAGAGTTACTTTCGGATAGACGTAAAGATGAAACAAGAGATCCCAGAGGGATCTTGGCGCCCACCATTGAATGATCTTCATAGGTTCCATGTCAGATTGATCTTTTCTCTACTTTTCCCTTCATTTTACTGATCTGTGCAAATTTAGACATCCCTCCAGTACTTTTCAAACAAGGGAATCCTAGCTATATAAGAAATTTGAGATTTAACGATAGTGGCTGTTTGTTTGCCAGGTTGTTTGCCAGGTTGTTTTCCGGACAGACTGGTCCAAAAATGCAATGCAAGTGACCAAGGGGAACCTACTTATGAAATTTGAGAAAGATCCATTCAGTACTTTGAGAAATAGAGATAACAAACTTCAATTGTCAAAATCCAAGATGGCGGTCTGTCGGCCATATTGTTTTCTAATTGATCTCAAATCGCAATAAGCATAACGAGGCATTAAGGGGAACCTCCATATGAAATTTGAGAAAGATCCCTTCAGTACTTTCTCAGAAATAGCGATAATAAACTTCAATTGTCAAAATCCAAGATGGCTGCCTGTCGGCCATGTTGTTTTCAGATTGGTTTCAAAACGCAATATGCATAACTAGGCACCAAGGGAAACTTACATATGAAATTTCAGAAAGATCCCTTCAGTACTTTCTCAGAAATAGCGATAATAAACTTCAATTGTCAAAATTCAAGATGGCTGCCTGTCGGCCATGTTGTTTTCAGATTGGTTTCAAAACGCAATATGCATAACTAGGCACCAAGGGAAACTTACATATGAAATTTGAGAAAGATCCATTCAGTACTTTCTCAGAAATAGTGATAACAAACTTCAATTGTCAAAATCCAAGATGGCTGCCTGTCGGCCATGTTGTTTTCTGATTGGTCTCAAAACGCAATATGCATAACTAGGCACCAAGGGAAACCTACATATGAAATTTCAGAAAGATCCCTTCAGTACTTTCTCAGAAATAGTGATAACAAACTTCAATTGTCAAAATCCAAGATGGCTGCCTGTCGGCCATGTTGTTGTCAGATTGGTCTCAAATCGCAATATGCATAACTAGGCACCAAGGGAAATCTACATATGAAATTTCAGAAAGATCCCTTCAGTACATTCTCAGAAATAGCGATAACAAACTTCAATTGTCAAAATCCAAGATGGCTGCCTGTCGGCCATGTTGCTTTCGGATTGGTCTCAAAAGGCAATATGCATAACTAGGCACCAAGGGAAACCTACTTATGAAATTTCAGAAAGATCCATTCAGTACTTTCTCAGAAATAGTGATAACAAACATCAATTGTCAAAATCCAAGATGGCTGCCTGTCGGCCATGTTGTTTTCAGATTGGTCTCAAATCGCAATATGCATAACTAGGCACCAAGGGAAATCTACATATGAAATTTCAGAAAGATCCCTTCAGTACTTTCTCAGAAATAGCGATAACAAACTTCAATTGTCAAAATCCAAGATGGCTGCCTGTCGGCCATGTTGTTATCCGATTGGTCTAAAAACGCAATATGCATAACTAGGCACCAAGGGGAACCTTCATATGAAATTTGAGAAAGATCCATTTAGTACTTTCTCAGAAATAGTGATAACAAACATCAATTGTCAAAATCCAAGATGGCTGCCTGTCGGCCATGTTGTTTTCCGATTGGTCTCAAATCGCAATATGCATAACTAGGCACCAAGGGAAACTTACATGTATATGAAATTTCAGAAAGATCCCTTCAGTACTTTCTTAGAAATAGTGATAACAAACATCAATTGTCAAAATCCAAGATGGCTGCCTGTCGGCCATGTTGTTTTCCGATTGGTCTCAAATCGCAATATGCATAACTAGGCACCAAGGGAAACTTACATATGAAATTTCAGAAAGATCCCTTCAGTACTTTCTTAGAAATAGTGATAACAAACATCAATTGTCAAAATCCAAGATGGCTGCCTGTCGGCCATGTTGTTTTCCGATTGGTCTCAAATCGCAATATGCATAACTAGGCACCAAGGGGAACCTACATATGAAATTTCAGAAAGATCCCTTCAGTACTTTCTCAAAAGCAGAGATAACAAACTTCAATTGTCAAAATCCAAGATGGCTGCCTGTCGGCCATGTTGTTATCCGATTGGTCTCAAAACGCAATATGCATAACTAGGCACCAAGGGGAACCTTTATATGAAATTTGAGAAAGATCCATTCAGTACTTTCTCAGAAATAGCGATAACAAACTTCAATTGTCAAAATCCAAGATGGCTGCCTGTCGGCCATTTTGTTTGCCGATTGGTCTCAAAATGCAATATGCATAACTAGGCACCAAGGGGAACCTACATATGAAATTTGAGAAAGATCCATTCAGTACTTTCTCAAAAATAGCGATAACAAACTTCAATTGTCAAAATCCAAGATGGCTGCCTGTCGGCCATGTTGTTATCCGATTGGTCTCAAAACGCAATATGCATAACTAGGCACCAAGGGGAATCTTCATATGAAATTTGAGAAAGATCCCTTCAGTACTTTCTCAGAAATAGAGATAACAAACTTCAATTGTCAAAATCCAAGATGGCTGCCTGTCGGCCATTTTGTTTTCCGATTGGTCTAAAAATGCAATATGCATAACTAGGCACCAAGGGGAACCTACATATGAAATTTGAGAAAGATCCTTTCAGTACTTTCTGAGAAATAGCGATAACAAACTTCAATTGTCAAAATCCAAGATGGCTGCCTGTCGGCCATTTTGTTTTCCGATTGGTCTCAAAATGCAATATGCATAACTAGGCACCAAGGGGAACCTACATATGAAATTTGAGAAAGATCCTTTCAGTACTTTCTGAGAAATAGCGATAACAAGAATTGTTTACGGACGGACGGACGGACGGACGGAGGGACGGAGGGACGGACGGACGGACGGACGGACCACGGACCACGGACGCAGGGCGATTTGAATAGCCCACCATCTGATGATGGTGGGCTAAAAAATTAGCTGCAGACTTTTTAAATTCTACATTGCCTCAAATGGCTGGTCAAAATACGCTTTATGTACTGGGAAATAAAACTTATTTCATTTTTACTAACTTAGACTTTTCTAGTACGAAATCTTCATTTTAACCTTCAATCATACTACCAGATCTTCACCTGCCTTGAGCATATTCTATTACTCCGTATTTAAATACATTAAACCTCCTAGTTATTATGGCTTCGGCGATAGGAAAATTAAATCAACATAATTCATACGAAGTTAAGGTAGCAAAACAAAAACAGTTCTCTCATTTTTTTTTCAATATTGACCACATTATACAAGGGCGTTTACTTTTTCTTGGTCTCAAAAATTACATGTAGTTATTAACTTAAGATTTACTTCCGTGTGAAAATGAACATCTGCCCTTAGACACAGACATTATTGTGTTCAGAAATGTGCACGTTTATAAAAACCAGAATAATGTATGAAATTATTTTGTCGGTACTTCCTTTGCTTTTGAATATTCAATTGATGACCTTCACTTTTTGCCAAAATGTTAATTTTTTTTTACTAATTTGGGAATGGGATTTAATGATATTGTTTTAACTTGTGCTCAATCCTATTTGCTTTGATTCATGGCAAAAAAAACATGTTTAAATCAAATCATGCTGGTTCATAATGTCATAACAAAATATTTATATGATCTGCGACCAGCGACTTTCTCCTTTCCACGAGGTACGTATCTTTTTATTAGACCAGCATTGCTTAATAACATCATATGGAAATATTCCAATTACAATATTATTCACACTACATTTATTTGTTGTTGACCAAGTAATGTTGCAATGTATATAGGCTAATAAATATATATATGGGGCAAAGAAGTAATTCAAACAGTGTGAACAATAAGGCTTGTTAAATTTTCGAGGCAATCCGCCCCTTTATCAAAACACAAAAAATTACAAATACAATCACATAATATATATAAGAAGTACTGGAAATACAATAAAATACAATAAGAATAATGTTTTAACTGGAGAAACCACAATGAACCCTTCGGCAAACGTGGGCCGAAGGCGGATACTAGCGTGACTGTATCATGTTCAACACTAGAACGCTATGCGACCAACGGCACCCCAAATGGTTCAGCTAGCCGAAGGGTTCATAGTTGCTTTTTAAGCTCCTATATACATGTATAATACTCTTACTGTACCTTTTTGTATTTCTAGTACTGTTTATGAATCATGTGATTGTATAATTGTATTTTATATATCTTGATTAAGGAGCAGTTTTCCTCGAAAATCTGACATTTTTCATTGTCCACACTGTTGGAATAACTTCCCTGTCCCATATTTTCCCTCCAGATATACACGAATTCAAAACTTTTATTTCTCGGGTATGATTGTCTTGGAAAATATCCACTTATTTAAGCGAGTTATGCATTAATTTCTTTGAAATCAATGATTATACATGAAACTGTTGTAAGGGCCATAAGTAACACAAAATCAAACCAAGCAGTGTAACAGTAAGCCCCTGGGACTTCAGACTAACGTATGCTGATTGGAATAATGATCAATTAATCAATTAATCAATCAACTTGTTTATTAAAGTGTCATAAATCACAATAACATTTTACAAGTATATAGTGACAAAGTATAAAACATAGTTTTATATCGGGGATCAGTCATCTTAACCATAATAAAATTGAAAGTATTGATATCCTAAAAAGAATTATTACAATAAGTATTTTAGATAATTAAAAACCAATCACAAATTCCACTCCAGAGAGCCGGTGATTAGGACAGCCCCTACCTACCAAACTCTCTGAAATTGTACTTATATATATATAAATAAAATATTAAAAGACTTCCTTTACACTAACTGCATTAAAAAATTATGACATCATATTATTAGTGTTCAAGAGTGATGGCAAGGAATTATTGATGTGGTTTTTAATTCTAACGATGGAGATTCTAATGGCGACAAGATATGTAGTTCATACAGGTACATATGTACCTAGCATTGTGATAATGTTTGGCTGCTTCATCCGATTACCTAACATATCTAATATGTTTATACACCTGGGTGGTCGACATGCACTCGCCTCGGAATTAGCCTAATCTAGTAGGTGTGTGGTCTAGATCAGACATAGATTATACAATTCTCGGTATTCAAAGAAAGCTCGTCTATTTTTAGAGCACAATCAAAGATTCAGTGAAAGGGATTTGACTATTTGACGTTTACATGTTTATATCTCTTGTTCGATTTTTATAAACACTATGTTAGGTGCATGTTTTCAGAAATATATTTTGTGTATATTTATGTTAATATTTTATCCGAGCTCTACTGAATTTCACCAGGTTAACGAACAAATTCATAGCATATGCATGTGTGTGTACCCCTGTATATATTAAAGAAATTAAAACAAACTTTTGCTATGTATAACCAGCTTTTAGCATAACTCGTGGGAAAATGCCATAACCCGGGCCTGTACAAGATTAAAATGTGTAACAGTTAGCGCATGAAGTTTCAGGAAAATTAATGAAGTCGGAAGAGTGTAGACGCTGAAAAACTATTCATCGAGACAGCAATTGAAGTGCAAACTCCCCTCTATCCCCTCATTGTGCGCGAATTTAATTTCGAGTTGCCTCCCTTTGTGCTTGTAAATTGACGTCACATTTGAATCTTGACTTGAAATAAAAATATTCTTTATGGTATAATTTCAATGTAAAATGTTTTGCGGAGGATGGTAGCAATTTGACGTAATATTAGGTTAGGACTAAATATACAACGGCCATTGATGATTTTGTTTGTAAAGAGATATACGTTAAAAACTTGTGTTGCACAAATCAGTCCCCAATATTCCAATATAAGTGAAAACAACAGTGAAACGCACAAGACTGACTGGGTGAGAGATAGCTGCGATAGCGTAGAGCTCTCTGGACGACGGACGGACAATTTCTGAGAGATGGTCGTCGTCAGGGAGCTGTGTAGGCAGGGTATGAATAGACTACATAGGATTGGTCAGTAAACAATCTAGTTTTCTGATATTTCAACTTTGATGCTTTGGTAGAGAGGTATAAATATATATATATATATATATATATTATACTGATAGTTGTTATCTTACAAAGTGAAATATTGAGTTTTTTTATTTTAAAAAAATATATATACATATACCCTTTATTAAAATTCCTTTTTCCATGCGTGAAGAACCTTCATAATTTGTTCTGGGTAACCTACATTATTCGGAGGAAAAATACTGAGCCAACAACTAATATTATTGGTTATTTCATGAATTGATCTTCAAGCTTTGACGTCCGATATTATTTATGCAAAATACTGAAGCATCAGCTTCTGTTTCTAGATATATACAAACCTAGTTTATCGTACATGCGTGATACAATATTTATCTGGGGATTCCAATACTATTCCGTGCATACAATTAATGGTTTAAGTACTATCGGAGGTTTAAAGGACACAGCGTAAACGATCTGTTGGAAAGATATACATTGTACTGTGTGTATACATATATATGTATGTGTTTATCACGTTTTAAACAAGAGATCCCTGCCCACCATTGAATGATCTTTATAGGTTCCATGTCAAATTGATTTCTCTCTATTTTTCCCTTCCTCTTACTAATCTGTATAAATTGAGAAACATCCCTCCAGTACTTTTCAAACAAGGGGAACTTATATATATGAATTTTTTTAGATTTAGCAATAATGGCTGTCTGTCGACCATGTTGTTTTCAGATCGGTCCCAAAATGCAATACGACAGACCAAGGGGAACCTACATATGAAATTTGAGAAAGATCCCTTAAGTACTTTCTCAGAGATAGCGATAACAAACTTCAATTGTCAAAATCCAAGATGGCTGCCTGTCGGTCATGTTGCTTTTCGATCTGTCCTAAATTGCAATATGCATAACTAGGGACCAAGGGGTACCTAAATATTAAATTTTAGAAAGATCTCTTCAGTATTTTCTGAGAAATAGTGATAACAAACTTCAATGGTCAAAATCCAAGATGGCTGCCTGTCGGCGATGTTGTTTTCTGATCAATCCCAAAATGCAATATGCGTAACTAGCGACCAAGGCCAACCTACTTATGAAATTTCAGAAAGGTCCCTTCAGTACTTTTTGAGAAATAGCGATAACAAACTTCAATTATCAAAATACAAGATGGCTGCCTGTCGGCCATGTTGTTTTCTGATTGGTCCCAAAATGCAATATGCATAATTACAGACCAAGGGGAACCTACAAATGAAATTTGAGAAAGATCCTTTCAGTACTTTCTCAGAAATAGTGATAACAAACTTCAATTGTGAAAATCCAAGATGGCTGCTTGTCGGCCATGTTGTTTTCCGATTGGTTCCAAAATGCAATATGCATAACTACAGACCATGGGCAATCAACGTAGGAAATTTGAGAAAGATCCCTTCAGCACTTTCTCAGAAATAGCGATAACAAGAATTGTTTACGGACGGACGGCCGGACGGACCACGGACCACGGACGCAGGACGATTTGAATAGCCCACCATCATCAGATGGTGGGCTAAAAACGGTAAATTGAAGAGGAACAAAATACGCTACATTTTGCATAAATCTTATTAATATATCACTTATACATATATATATCTATCATCTTCTAGGCCTATGTTAATATTACCTATATTTACTGTATTAATTGTAAATGTTTAACGATAAGGTTTCCCGCTGTTCTTAGACATTGACTTTAATATTCCAATAAGCTTTGCAATTCTTATATGCTTTAAGACCGCCAATGCTTTACAATACTATAGCGCTCGATTACATTACGATATCCACCCACCAATCTAACCATACTTGGTGATATGTTAACATGTTAGCTTTACCGAATAACGCGAACTTGAGTTTTAGTGCTCAAGTACTCTTCATGCAGCAAACTTCGGAATTATCATATAAGGATTTTACTGCTAGCCACTACCATTTAATATGTAAACAACACGGTTATCTTTGTATGCGGAAATATGTGCAAAGCGATATAGTTTATGTTCAAACGTAGTCATGTGAATTACTTACTATCGATTTATGCTACGAATACATTCTAATTCTCACGTTGAACATTAGGAACAAGTAAAATTATGAATATAATCAAAGACTTACCTTAAAACTGAGACCAGATTATTGGTTAAAGTGAAACCATGTCCTACTCTCAGTCAGCACCGTGCCTCAAACTGGCCTTGTTATCGTTCTGTTTACAAAAATAACATTTCGCACATGCGCAGTACGCGTTTGCCTGGCAGGGTCAATGCCCGTTCATGAACTTCTCTGTGAGCGCCCTAGTGTGACCTATAGCTATAGCTATCGTGATACGTAGTCGCAATGTGAACTTTTTAAAATACTTTATTGAAAATGAACAACGTTAGCCAACAGTTATCCCTGAAAGCATTATACAAGTAAGAACGAAAGTGGAAATGATACTATGTATACAGTCATGTGCGAGTCGTGGTTAAGGTTCAAGGAACATATATTAGATATCGCCAACAGTATAGTAGGCCTATCACTGCCTTATACATGTACACTGAAAAAAATACATAAATGGCGCCCATGATCTATTTATATATTTTCTATTTCTAATAACAAGAATAAGAACAATGGTCGCTAATAAGACTGAAACTTACATACAAAATAAAGAGGTGGAGGGCAATAAAATTTCTTCTGGTTATTTTCCAACATTCAAAAGATAAATTTAGAGACTTGATTTTGTGGAAGGTGGTATAGTAGGTAGCTTTTGGTATTGTATAAAATATACACCAGCATTTTCTTGTTTTCATTCGATCATAAAAAAACTTTTATTAGAGATGGAGCACCTTTGATTTTTAAATTAATTATTTGATTATTTTGTAATAGTTATTATCCATCAACCTCATTATGAATTCATGCTTGAATATGAATTCCAGTTTCATAATAATTAATATATTGAAATTATTCAGAAAGAAAGGATTTTATTATACATGAAGATTGCTTTATACATGTATTACTTATCGTACTTTTATGCATAAATTAAATATCAATTATGAATTTAATTCATGTGCTACATGCAAATCTCTATTTAAATTTGGGGTTCAGGTGACTCATGAATATACACTTGGAATATAAATAAATTTAGTCATCATGTCCATATTTATAGAATAGACATACTGAATATATGCGAACTCTTACACACGTATCTGAGTAAACAATAAAATGTGCCAAATCTGCCTGTAAAATGTCAAAATAGATTCAATTTAATGCCAAATAATGCCACTCTCAAGAGATGAGAAACTAATGATTTATATAAGTCAGGTTTACCGCTTCCTCCCGTGAGAGTATAAACCCATGTTTATCTTTTCCTCCTGTGAGAGTATATAACCATGTTTATCTTTTCCTCTCGTGAGAGTATATATATATACCCAAAGTTTATCTTATCCTCACGTGAGAGTATATACCCATGTTTATCTTTTCCTCCCGTGAGAGTATATAATACCCATGTTTATCTTTTCCTCACGTGAGAGTATAAACCCATGTTTATCTTATCCAACGGGATACCATGTTTATCTTTTCCTCACGTGAGAGTATAAACCCATGTTTATCTTATCCCCACGTGAGAGTATATACCCATGTTTATCTTTTACTCCCTTGAGAGTATATACCCATTTTTATCTTTTCCTCTCGTGAGAGTATATACCCATGTTTATCTTATCCTCACGTGAGAGTATATAACCATGTTTATCTTATCCTCACGTGAGAGTATATACCCATGTTTATCTTATCCCCACGTGAGAGTATATAACCATTTTTATCTTTTCCTCTCGTGAGATTAGAATTACTCGGGCGTTTCATTGTTATATAGACATATTAATTATTGTTAAGTTTTATTGTGTACACAAAAATCATACGTGCATATATTAAAGTTTAATTGTTTAATTAACCTGTCGTCCACAGCCCCTCAATAGCAAAATAATGTACTGATTTCAATTCATTGGTAAGTTACGTATACGTATTAAAAGGAGTTAACTATATTTAATTAATTCAGATATGTAATCGGATGATGACACGTGTGCGTAGCAATGTTAATGTCGCCAGTAATAAGAATGATGTCCTATCTAAATATCGTCATTAGGAACATGTTAATTCGTTTATACGCCAAACCTGTATCATGTTATACTTAATGGGCGGATATGCGTTATTCAAAATGAGAAGCGGTTTTGAATTAAGATGAGCTTGATATCCAGAGTCAGGACAACGGTATCGTGGTCAGTTACATAATTTTTTTTTTTTGTTTTTTTTGTTTTTTTTAACGTCCTATAAACAGTCAGGGTCATTTAAGGACGTGCCAGGTTTTGGAGGTGGAGGAAAGCCGGAGTACCCGGAGAAAAACCACCGGCCAACGGTCAGTACCTGGCAACTGCCCCACGTAGGTTTCGAACTCGCAACCCAGAGGTGGAGGGCTAGTGTTAAAGCGTCGGGACACCTTAACCACTCGGCCACCGCGGCCCCTGTTGTAACATAATTATTCAACCGGTACATTTGAGGTATGTTCCTGTATATGGAATATATACACCATCTAGATGTGCAGTATGGACCTTGCTGTACATAATGCACCTTGCTGTGCATATGTATGCGTAATATGCATCTAGATGAAATATGTATCTAACTGTTTAATATACATCTAGATGTGCAACATGCACTTAAATGTATCTGTTTTTATGTATCATGTTGCTTGAAACCAGTGAAGGTCGATTTAACAAGGACAAGATAAGGACAACGTTATGATTTATAATGAGACCCTTGAAATAACATTGTATAATGTGTTTCTTACCTGTGATACGTAGAAACAGGAAAGTGGTCGGTATTTCTTGTCAATAGATTCCATTGTTTCAGAGTACTATAGAGAACTGTAGAGATTTATCATTGGTACCCATCTAATAAGTTAATTTGTAGCTAGTTTTTTGTCCGCAGCAGAAATCTTTCTGTTTAGTATATTCTAAATGTAATAGTATGTACATGTAACTACCGTCTGGCATGTAGAGGCATAGTTTTGAAATGATATAATTGATAACATCACGGATGTTTTTATCTTACTCTGATATACATTATAACATTACGGGTGTTTCTATTTTACTCTGATATACATTATAACATTATGGGTGTTTCTATTTCCATCCTTTTTCTGCTATTTCAAATTCCTCACAATTTACTGAAATGATCTGTTAGTTTTAGTTTCAATTCACTGAATCAATTATTCTTTAGTCTACATTAAATTCCACTAAGGAATCAGCTGGATATGAATATCCCATCTTGTTTACATAATTTTATTGTATAATATAATATTTTGAAATACATCAGCTTAATCTGAGAGATAAAATCTACATCTATTATACTGGAGATTATTCCCAGTATCTTTTCATATTTGAATATGAATCAGATCATCGCATAATTCAAAATAACACCATGCTTACGTCAACAAAATCCAACTACGGTAAATATTGCAAAGTGGTACACTTCAAAAAATCTCTAGTAGAATGTTACAATGCATTTTTTCCCAGGATGCATGTTGATAAGTTGATGATGACAGGGGGATGTTTTAGAGTATCATTGGGAGAAGTTAAATTGTGCGATATAAAGTCAGATTTGTTTGATGTTCGTTCTTACTTTGATGATCCTATATAACTTGGGTTTGGACTAAATTAACACTGGATAAGACGTATGCTTTCTCTTCTGGAACACCTGGTCCCATTGTCAAGGGTCTACGTGTCAATCCGTATTTTGTTCACATATTTCTCTCGTTTGATCTATAATGAATTGTAATTTAGATTCTGTTTCCGTATTGGTAATCGCTACTTGTTGATTATCTTGCAAAATGTTTCGAATTATTAATTTCTGACATCTTGCTGCACATCTGGGCCTAGCTATTCAAAAGGTTATTAGGCTAATCACAACATTTTAGGAAACTATAACACTCGTCAGTCTCAACCTACCTGCCTAGTTTAAGGAATACACACACTCAGGTTTTAAAATAAAGGAGAAATGAGATTTTCACCTTTTGAACATACAATGTAACTTGGCCCTGATCAGGAGACCGAAATGAAAACCTTACATTTTGAAGATGCGGATAATGTTCAGTCAATCCCTCGTGGAATGACAGCATAATTATCTATATAGAGTGAACATGTGCTGCAAAGATATATTAATAACCATTTCCATGAGCCTGCCTTTTTGGCTCCTTAGTACATGTAACATAAGGTCAATAAAGAAATGGAAATGAATTGTTAAATATACTACTGCCTTATAGATGTAGCGACGCTTGGTTAAAGTTTTAGGCTAACCAATGTACAGTATGCTCGGCTTATATATTATATAAGATATCGTATATACTTTATAAGATATCTTATATACTTTATATGATATCTTATATACTATATATTATATAAGATATCTTATAAAGAAAAGTTTATAAGATATCTTATAAAAAAATTATAAAAGATATCTTATAAAGAAAAAATATAAGATATCTTATAAAAGATATTTTGTGTTCATTGTGTAAAGAGATTAAAGTACAATAAAGCATTGTGATGAATTGAAGTGTAGAATTGACGGAAATACAGTCAACGAGACAACAACAGGAAATAGAGCGTTGTGTTGACACTAGAGACTGTCTAAACTAACCTCGCCCTGAACTTGAGGTGGTGAAATCGGACTTGTGTAATGTGGAGCAGCATATCTGGTCATCGGTCAGGTGCTGGCCACTCACGCGATAAATACTTACTGAAAATCGTTGATTCAGAGATAGCGAAGTTGTTTACGTTCAATATGAATGACATTAGATAACAATACTAGCCGTAACAATAGCAAGCGTCTGCTTCTGGCTAGCATTCATAGATAGTCAGAAATACTAACCAGAAGCCGACACATGTGATAATTGTAACGACCGCTGCGTCCATATTTCATAACAAGAAATGAAATAAATTCCTCGAACGAAATGACAAGCCGGAGCGGAAATGGGGATTAACCGCAATTTTATTTGTTTTTATTGTTTGCCTATATCTCCATTAATGACGGAATACGTTATATCTCAATATACGCAAAGATTGTTAATGAACTATCTCATAGACTGGTTGAACGCAGAGTTTTCAAAGCATGCATTTTAAAGAAAAAAGTAACGAATTAATCTTAGTTAATGCGTTTATTTAGGAAATACTGAGACGTTAATTGGATATAAAGCGTCTTTGTTACATAACTATTACACAAAAGGATAGGACGTAAGATAACAATGCTCTCTCAATAAAACAAGTATACACATCAACTTAGTCATGACCTAACTTGCATAACATCTAATCATCACATGCTATATTTTACATAGTAATAAAACTGAAAAAGGACAGGTAAATAAGTAAAAGGTTGCGGGAAAAGAAAGAAAGAAGGATGCTGGTCAATTAAATATGAATGTGGTGAAGGAGTTAGGGGCTAGGCAATTGGGATTCATAAACCGATATTGTTTTTAAAAAAAAATCAGATAAACAACCTTTGAATTTTATACAAGATTTTACACTAGTATATATTGATTTTATAACACGAGGAAGCTTACATCTGACTCCTAGTTTTAACAGTTTGTACCACAGGTAAACTCTGTCTACACTTTCAAAGCCTTTACGATAATCAACAAACTACCACGTCACTATACTTTCGAGCCTCTATCTCACCCTTACCACGTCACTACCTTCGACCTCTATCTATCTTACCCTTACCACGTCACTACCTTCGACCTCTATCTATCTTACCCTTACCACGTCACTACCTTCGACCTCTATCTTACCCTTACCACGTCACTACCTTCGACCTCTATCTATCTTACCCTTACCACGTCACTACCTTCGATCCCTATATATCTTACTCTTACCACGTCACTACCTTCGACCTCTATATATCTTACCCTTACCACGTCACTACCTTCGACCTTTATCTATCTTACCCGTACCACGTCACTACCTTCGACCTCTATCTATCTTACCCTTACCACGTCACTACCTTCGACCTCTATCTATCTTACCCTTACCACGTCACTACCTTCGACCCATATCTATCTTACCCTTACCACGTCACTACCTTCGACCTCTATCTATCTTACCCTTACCACGTCACTACCTTCGACCCCTATATATCTTACCCTTACCACGTCACTACCTTCGACCCCTATATATCTTACCCTTACCACGTCACTACCTTCGAGCCTCTATCTCACCCTTACCACGTCACTACCTTCGAGCCTCTATCTTACCCTTACCACGTCACTACCTTCGATCCCTATATATCTTACCCTTACCACGTCACTACCTTCGACCTCTATCTATCTTACCCTTACCACGTCACTACCTTCGACCTCTATCTATCTTACCCTTACCACGTCACTACCTTCGACCTCTATCTATCTTACCCTTACCACGTCACTACCTTCGAGCCTCTTTCTTACCCTAACCACGTCACTACCTTCGACCCCTATATCTTACCCTTACCACGTCACTACCTTCGACCCCTATATATCTTACCCTTACCACGTCACTACCTTCGACCCCTATATATCTTACCCTTACCACGTCACTACCTTCGAGCCTCTTTCTTACCCTAACCACGTCACTACCTTCGACCCCTATATATCTTACCCTTACCACGTCACTACCTTCGACCTCTATCTATCTTACCCTTACCACGTCACTACCTTCGAGCCTCTATCTCACCCTTACCACGTCACTACCTTCGACCCCTATATATCTTACCCTTACCACGTCACTACCTTCGACCTCTATCTATCTTACCCTTACCACGTCACTACCTTCGACCCCTGTCTATCTTACCCTTACCACGTCACTACCTTCGACACCTGTCTATCTTACCCTTACCACGTCACTACCTTCGACCTCTATATATCTTACCCTTACCACGTCACTACCTTCGATCCCTATATATCTCACCCTTACCACGTCACTACCTTCGAGCCTCTATCTCACCCTTACCACGTCACTACCTTCGATCCCTATATATCTTACCCTTACCACGTCACTACCTTCGACCTCTATCTATCTTACCCGTACCACGTCACTACCTTCGACCTCTATCTATCTTACCCTTACCACGTCACTACCTTCGAGCCTCTTTCTTACCCTAACCACGTCACTACCTTCGACCCCTATATATCTTACCCTTACCACGTCACTACCTTCGACCCCTATATATCTTACCCTTACCACGTCACTACCTTCGACCCCTATATATCTTACCCTTACCACGTCACTACCTTCGACCTCTATCTATCTTACCCTTACCACGTCACTACCTTCGACCCCTGTCTATCTTACCCTTACCACGTCACTACCTTCGACACCTGTCTATCTTACCCTTACCACGTCACTACCTTCGACCTCTATATATCTTACCCTTACCACGTCACTACCTTCGATCCCTATATATCTCACCCTTACCACGTCACTACCTTCGAGCCTCTATCTCACCCTTACCACGTCACTACCTTCGATCCCTATATATCTTACCCTTACCACGTCACTACCTTCGACCTCTATCTATCTTACCCGTACCACGTCACTACCTTCGACCTCTATCTATCTTACCCTAACCACGTCACTACCTTCGACCTCTATCTATCTTACCCTTACCACGTCACTACCTTCGACCTCTATCTATCTTACCCTTACCACGTCACTACCTTCGACCTCTATCTATCTTACCCGTACCACGTCACTACCTTCGACCTCTATCTATCTTACCCTACCACGTCACTACCTTCGACCTCTATCTATCTTACCCTTACCACGTCACTACCTTCGACCCCTATATATCTTACCCTTACCACGTCACTAACTTCGACCCCTATATATCTTACCCGTACCACGTCACTACCTTCGACCCCTATATATCTTACCCGTACCACGTCACTACCTTCCATCCCTATCTATCTTACCCTTACCACGTCACTACCTTCGACCCCTATCTATCTTACCCTTACCACGTCACTACCTTCGACCCCTATATATCTTACCCGTACCACGTCACTACCTTCCATCCCTATCTATCTTACCCTTACCACGTCACTACCTTCGACCCCTGTCTATCTTACCCTTACCACGTCACTACCTTCCATCCCTATCTATCTTACCCTTACCACGTCACTACCTTCGACCTCTATCTTACCCTTACCACGTCACTACCTTCGACACCTGTCTATCTTACCCTTACCACGTCACTACCTTCGACCTCTATCTATCTTACCCTTACCACGTCACTACCTTCGACCTCTATCTATCTTACCCTTACCACGTCACTACATTCGACCCCTATATATCTTACCCTTACCTTGTCACTGCCTTCGACCTCTATCTATCTTACCCTTACCACGTCACTACCTTCGACCCCTGTCTATCTTACCCTTACCTCGTCACTACCTTCGACCTCTATATATCTTACCCTTACCACGTCACTACCTTCGACACCTGTCTATCTTACCATTACCACGTCACTACCTTCGACCTCTATCTTACCCTAACCACGTCACTACCTTCGACCTCTATCTATCTTACCCTTACCACGTCACTACCTTCGACCTCTATCTTACCCTTACCACGTCACTACCTTCGACCCCTGTCTATCTTACCCTTACCACGTCACTACCTTCGACCCCTGTCTATCTTACCCTTACCACGTCACTACCTTCGACCTCTATCTATCTTACCCTTACCACGTCACTACCTTCGACCTCTATCTATCTTACCCTTACCACGTCACTACCTTCGACCCCTATATATCTTACCCTTACCACGTCACTACCTCCGACCTCTATCTATCTTACCCTTACCACGTCACTACCTTCGACCTCTATCTATCTTACCCTTACCACGTCACTACCTTCGACCTCTATCTATCTTACCCTTACCACGTCACTACCTTCGACCTCTATCTTACCCTTACCACGTCACTACCTTCGACGCCTGTCTATCTTACCCTTACGACGTCACTACCTTCGACCTCTATCTATCTTACCCTTACCACGTCACTACCTTCGACCCCTATCTATCTTACCATAACCACGTCACTACCTTCAACCTCTATCTATCTTACCCTAACCACGTCACTACCTTCGACCCCTATATATATCTTACCCTTACCACGTCACTACCTTCGACCCCTATCTATCTTACCCTTACCACGTCACTACCTTCGACCTCTATATATCTTACCCTTACCAGGTCACTATCTTCGACCCCTATCTATCTTACCCTTACCACGTCACTACCTTCGACCCCTGTCTATCTTACCCTTACCACGTCACTACCTTCGACCCCTGTCTATCTTACCCTTACCACGTCACTACCTTCGACCCCTGTCTATCTTACCCTTACCACGTCACTACCTTCGACCTCTATCTATCTTACCCTTACCACGTCACTACCTTCGACCCCTATTTATCTTACCACGTCACTACCTTCGACCCCTATCTATCTTACCCTTACCACGTCACTACCTTCGATCCCTATCTATCTTACCCTTACCACGTCACTACCTTCGACCCCTATATATCTTACCCGTACCACGTCACTACCTTCGACACCTGTCTATCTTACCATTACCACGTCACTACCTTCGACCTCTATCTATCTTACCCTTACCACGTCACTACCTTCGAGCCTCTATCTTACCCTTACCACGTCACTACCTTCGACCTCTATCTATCTTACCCTTACCACGTCACTACCTTCGACCTCTATCTTACCCTTACCACGTCACTACCTTCGACCTCTATCTTACACTTACCACGTCACTACCTTCGACCCCTATCTATCTTACCCTTACCACGTCACTACCTTCGATCCCTATCTATCTTACCCTTACCACGTCACTACCTTCCATCCCTATCTATCTTACCCTTACCACGTCACTACCTTCCATCCCTATCTATATCTCTATGTAATGGTGTGTTATCAGTGTTATAACACCCATCACATTACTTCCCTGTTATCAGTATTATAACACCGATTACATAACTACCCTGTTATCAGTGTTATAACACCGATTACATAAATACCCTGTTATCAGTGTTATAACACCGATAACATAACTACCCTGTTATCAGTGTTATAAAACCCATCACATAACTACCCTGTTATCAGTGTAATAACACCCAGTACATAAATACCCTGTTATCAGTGTTATAACACCGATTGCATAACTACCCTGTTATCAGTGTTATAACACACAGTACATAACTACCATGTTATCAGTGTTATAACACCGATAACATAACTACCCTGTTATCAGTGTTATAACACCCAGTACATAACTACCATGTTATCAGTGTTATAACACACAGTACATGACTACCCTGTTATCAGTGTTATAACACACAGTACATAACTACCCTGTTATCAGTGTTATAACACACAGTACATTACTACGCTGGTATCAGTGTCATAACACCCAGTACATAACTACCCTGTTATCAGTGTTATAACACACAGTACATAACTACCATGTTATCAGTGTCATAACACCCATCACATAACTACCCTGTTATCAGTGTTATAACACACAGTACATAACTACCATGTTATCAGTGTTATAACACCCGGTTTCAAATCCTAATGGCGACGTTACTACCTGATAATTGAAGGGGGTCTTATTCCGATTTTCATATCGCTTTGATCAAGGTTGATATTTGCAAACATATCTGAGCTATGTGGTGAACAGAATCATAAATTTGATGACATTCCATATACATTTTTTTTAACTCGGCAGGAAATTTCATATTAACCTTTTAAAATGAAAGATATTTAGAATCGTGTCATAAATATCATATATCAGTGTCAATGTTGATAATGCTTTTATTGCAAAACTGATCTTTCAACATCTATGTCTGTTCGTGTTGTTGAAATGGTGCCCTAAAGTTGTTGTATGTCACATGAGTGACAAAGAAGATTATCTGCAATATGGCTATGACCAGGGCCACAGTGGGAAATGGAAAGAGGTAGACCAAAAACGACGCGGAGGCGAAAAGGTGGAGAAATTGAGGGAAGAAGTTGTTTTGAGATCTCGGAACACGACAGCAGACAAGGGGAGGCGGACAAGTTCTGTGAAATCCTTTTGCGCCACGAAATGGAAAGGAAACAGGTACCTCACGGCAGAAACTATGTATTTCCAAGATATTGAATTAGATTAACAAAAAATCATAAATAATTAAAACAAAGATAAATTTAGACTATGTTATCATTACGTCTCTCCGTGTTCTGTACAAACGAGGACAACACTATGATTGATAGTCAGCGTATTTTAATACGCCTCAAGAGCAACTAAACCCTTTGTCTATATTTGAATAAAACATCTTGATTCAATTACAAAATCTGTACACAACTTTATACATTTAGTCAGTATTTGGGTTATAAAAACGGAAATGTCTTTATCTGAATCTAGAGCTTTTAATTCAAGTGCATGTAACTGAATACTTACGTAACTTTTTACGCACTTAAATTCTAGTGCATAAATGCATTTAAACTTATTACCGTGATGATGAATAAGTGCATGAACAATGTTTGTAAAAGAAAATGAAAACCAGAAACCAGCTATATGTAGCTGCATACATAATTGAGCAGCATATTATGTAATAAGTGTGTATCAGCTTTGACTACGTATGTGACAAAATGGCATTAACTCCTTATATCAACACATCACAGATTGCTAAAATGCTAAATATGAAATAAAATATATTTTCCAGATTCCATAGAAGTCAGGCAGTTGCTATCCTCGTGTGTGCTATCTAGTTACCTGGTGCCATCTTTGAGGAAATGTATTTACGATATGTTATAAAGGGGTGCAAGTGTAAATATTTTTGCATACATGCGCATCACTTTATATATGTACATGAAAATTAACTCATTAGCATTAACCATAGGCTATTTTGGAAATTCAATATACCTGCTTTAGAATATGATTGTATGTAATGGGATGGCTGTACTGGGTGATAAAAGGATTATAAAAAAGCACACCAGTGGATACAGTTTTAAATAAGAATTTAATGATAGAAAAGATACGTGAAAAATCAATGAAAAATAGCACAATACGTCTGTTGGGTCCTTTTATGACTCGTCAGTGATGTTAATGATCCAGAAGGTGATTCCGAAAAATCAAAATTGGCATAAATGTTTAGATATCGCATTAACTCATAGGATGATACCCGAAGATACTCTAAATCTACTGATTTCTTATAGCTGTGTCATCATGTTTTGTTACGACATGGTCAAGAAGCTACTTTCTTTTGAAAGCACAAGTTGTTTACCAATGATATTGCAAATTTAATATTAGAACATTAAAATTAATTTGAAAGTATATTATTGAAGCTTAAGTAGAACGCCCCGTCGATAAGTTTTTTTTCAGTACATTTCAACTGTTACTGGTTTTTTACAAGATAATAATACAATCAGCGGTACTCTATTGTAGCTCACGTGCGACTTGCACGCGTGAGGCAGATTCTGACCGACCGGTCACTGACCCTTGAGGCGATGAAACCAACTGGTTTGTGTTTTATGGAACAGAATCAATGGTCTACCTATATGGATATGAACCCAGTGGTAAACTCCTTATACGGGTTGGCTCTGTGATAAGTCTTCTCATAGTGTTAGTTTGATTTCGTTTTGTTTCATTTAAGGATAAACTCAATTACTCAATTCTTTATTAATCTTGAGAATTACATCTCATCGACATAATACAATTACAAGAATACAAAAATAACACAAGTCAGCTCGGGTAGAGCAATGCACATATGGCATTATATAGCATGCACATATTTGTATATATATATATGTGTGTGTGTGTGACTCAATAAGGAAATGAATAGTATGGATCAAACTACTAGTTACTAGAAGCCAACAGAGTAGAACGTAGATAAACTCGGTATTAAATTTGGTTACTTCAGTAATTTTCTTTGTATTGAGGTAGACATCACATACATTTAAAATAAGTATCCAGTTGTTTAAATTGGTAACCCTTTTTGTTGAACTGGACTTTACGATAATTCACACCTATTTGGTTTCGGGTCACTTATCAACGGTTAATGGTAACAGTAGATAATTTAAGAAAAACCTTCTGATTTTCGGCAATGTCAGATCATACCAATTATTAACCCTTAGCCGGAAATAGACAATACGAAAAAACAAGGACTACCAGTTAGATCAATATTCTGATCTTTCTGGAATTAATTATCTGGAACGTAAATGAGGCTGATCGGTTATTGACAAGTCACCACCTCCATATATAGGTTGTAGGCCTGATGTATGCGGTCAATGAAGTCATAACCGCAGTCATTCCCAGCGCTCATTTACATATTTGTACATCTGTACGTGGCGTTGGGTTCACGGGCACACAACAGTTATATATACTTTTTATATTTAAAAGAAAGAAAGGGAAACTTCTATCTAACAGTGTCACATAATGACATAAGCAATTGTTCAAACGATGAATACATAACCCAAAATGTGTTAACATATCTTTTGCCTGTGGTAATGTACGAAACATTTTTGTAATGTATCTATATGTTAAATGATATCAGAAATTAATTTTAATCAGACTAGTCATTAAATGTTTTTCGTACAAAATGACAATACATGGTATTCAACATATTGTATTTATTATATTCCACATATTGTATCTGTAATATTCCACATATTGTATCTATAATATTCCACATATTGTATCTATAATATTCTACATATTGTATCTATAATATTCTACATATTGTATCTATAATATTTCCACATATTTCTATATATTGTATTTATAATATTCCACATATTGTATTCATACTATTCAACATATTGTATCTATAATATTCCACATATTGTATATTTAATATTCCACATATTGTATTCATAATATTCCATTTTAGTTTATTTATATTTGTCATATATAAATGTTATGCTAAAATTATTTTGTATAAATCAGCTGAATTCGGCATACCCAAAAAGATATTTTCTCGAATTTTGCCGTATTAATCAGAACATTGATAGCATTAAATATCGGTTGCTTTCCTCTTTCATCATAGCAGTGATATCGTCAGATCAATATCCACAATAAGTGGCCCTATCAGCGATACGTTGCCGTATGAATCTCTTTGCTGTACAGGATAGAGAAGCAGATGTTTGTGTTGGAATGATTTATGTATCCCAAGCGTGCTTTAAAGACTAAACGAGTGCCTTACAAGTCAAAGCTCTCTCAGGACAGTGACCCGCCGACAAATATGTTCCTATAGATCAGCTATATCGTTACAGTCTCTCGTGTTACAGCTACAGTCAGCCAGTCGGTACCCTATTTCTGTAATTGTTTTCCGTCTTATAACCAATAAAGTAATATGATATGATTACCTTTTCTAACAAGAAGAAACTCCGAATATTGTTTTTTTTCGGTGGTGGCGTTGACTTAATAGTCGTTTTAAACTCGTACACAGACACAATGAGATAAATGATATAACGATGTCATTTTACACTTACGGGAAACTTACAGAATCTAAACTTAAAAACTTACATTTTAGATAATAGTATTGTTTTAACTACAATGTAAATACCGACATTGATATACCTCAGTTGTATATTCTGATATTTATTAATCTACACTGTTAATTTTGGAAATGATATTGCTACACATTGATTACCAGTAATGATATCTCTGCATTATGAAAACTTGAAATTGATATCTTTACATTATGAAAACTTGAAATTGATATCTCTACATTATGAAAACTGGCAATGATATCTCTACACTATGAACACTGGTAATGATATCTCTGCATTATGAAAACTGGCAAATGATATCTCTACAATTATGAAAACTTGAAATTGATATCTCTACATTATGAAAACGTGTAATGATATCTCTACATTATGAACACTGTTAATCTGGTGTGTTAATTATCTACAATTCACGCTGTTGGTCTTAAAACATTTCATTACATCTTTACCAGAACCAAGTTTTTGAAGATCACCGTCTTCATTCTCACATATGGGGATGCTAAGAGAGATTTAGGGAGTCGGCACCCAAGCGGCAGGGTGGCCAATAAGGCAAGCTAAGTTATCTATATCTTTTTCTAAACTATATCTATTTTCTCTTAAAATGATGTGCACGGGCTGAGGGAAGTTTTCGGTGACTTAACCGTCGAAAATATTTAGTGCATCTCCGTGGTGAATGTACAAACACTCGCATATGTTGAATTCGCTATGCATGCGAGCCATTTTCTTCAAATATATTTTTGGCGTTACTTTAAACCAAAGAAGTTACTATGAAGCTCGATTTTGATTTTCTTATCCGTTTCGGCTTGGTGTTTCACCGTCCTGTTTTTGTCTACGCCATTTCAATATAGACATCTGGAAGCATACATGAAAGAACAATTTAACCGAAACCCCAGTTCCCACATCGATTTTCGCCATAAAAATCACATTTTAAAACATTTAAACGACATTAACATAAAACCATTACTTGAATCATATGCAATTTGTCATTTCTGCCTGAGGCGTGGAAATCCTATTCTACAACCATGTAATACAGATATATTTGAAGAAAATGCTCGCATGCATAGCGAAATTCAGTATATGTATTGGCACTGTCCACGAGTGTTTGTTCATTCAGCCCGGAATTGCACTAAATATTTTAGACAGTGAAGTTACCAAAACATCCCTTTTAACTCGTTCACATAATTTTAAGTGAAAAAGATATGTTTTGAAAAAAGATATACGTAATTTTGCTTGCCTTGTTGGTCACCCTTCCGCTTAATCCACAATACCGCACCCCCAGTTTTGAGGCCGCACAAAGTGAAGATACGAAGGTTGAAAACCGTGTAGTGCTAATTGAATACACATTTCATAACCAACCTGCGCATGCCTTGTTGTCGAGGTAAGTTTGTAGAAAGTACTTTGCTACTGGCTTCCGTTGTTAAACACAGAGACCTTATTTTTGATTGTCTTTGGATATCGTCAATGTATATCAAGAACCAAACAATCATCGGTATGTCATATTTACTGTAAATCACTTATTTTTCGCTTGTGATTTATTTTCGCGTTCATTCGCGAAGAGTGTCAATCACGAATTCAAATCCTTCGCGGTTATTTGTACAAAAAGAACACATTTGGATGCCGGCCAACCAATCAGGTACCGATATAGGAGTCTTGTGGAGTCAATGACTCTGAAAGCTCATAATTCGCGAATTAAAGTCATTTCAGGATCAGCGGTCGCGAAATTATATAATCGCGAGTATGTCTGAAGAGGCCAGATCGCGAAATAAAATATTCGCAAAATATAAGTAATCTACAGTATTTTGTAATTCAATATTTTGTCTAGGATATTCACCTTGAAGTGGTCATCTGTAATCTTTAAATTGGCGTCGGATGAGATTGAGAATATGTAGACCTCAAAAAATTTAAATATGCTTATATTAATTTACTGTAGATCTACCATTTCTATTTTTATATACAAACAAGCAGAAATAAGCCAGAGTCAGTCCAATTGTGTACATTAAACAATACATTTTTGTCTACCTTGAGATTAAATGCAACATAGAATACTGACATAATAACGAAACCATAATCAAAACTCCAAATCGATAAAATATAAATATGAACAAGCATTTATATTTGTATGGAGACCCTTGATACGTACAATGAGAATAAGACCAGCTGTTCCGGAAGAGTAAGCGTCTTCTGCTTCATCAACGACACCCGTCATTCCATTCTAGGTCACGGCGACACATGTAATACGAATCTAGGTCACGGCGACATCCGTCATACCATTCTAGGTCAACGCGACACCCGTCGTACAAGTATAGGTCACGGCGACACCCGTCATACAAATCTAGGTCACGACGACATCCGTCATACAAATATAGGTCACGGCGACACCCGTCATACAAATTTAGGTCACGACGACATCCGTCATACAAATATAGGTCACGGCGACACCCGTCATACAAATCTAGGTCACGACGACACCCGTCATACCATTCTAGGTCAACGCGACACCCGTCGTACAAGTATAGGTCACGGCGACACCCGTCATACAAATCTAGGTCACGGCGACACCCGTCATACAAGTATAGGTCACGGCGACACCCGTCATTCAAGTATAGGTCACGGCGACACCCGTCATTCAAGTATAGGTCACGGCGACACCCGTCATACAAATCTAGGTCACGACGCCACCCGTCATACCATTCTAGGTCACGGCGACACCCGTCATCCCATTCTAGGTCACCACGACACCCGTCATACCATTCTAGGTCAACTCCGGGTAAAGTCGCATTCTCCAAATGAATACGAGGGTAGTCAAATCATTACATAAATATCACTAGTATTAAATGTGCAGGTGTTCAGGAAATATTCATGCGTTTATTGCGTGTTACTCACTTATTATGACGCCATTTATAATCTAGGTTTAGAAAGTCAAAGCGTGCAATTTGTTATACCACTGTTACTGACGGAGAAATCTCGAATAGGCGTAGGTAGGTAAGTAGAAAAAATGAAAAATTCAGTGCGATATTTATTATTCCCTTTAGATATTTATTATTCCCTTTAGATATTTATTATTCCCTTTAGATATTTATTATTTCATGATTATCTTACTGTGAAACTGTACACATTATCGTTTCTTTATATTTTTTAATAAAGCGGAACCCTTGTACTTTGAAAATGACAATGGATTTTAAGAAAACAATAAAAACTCATTTATAGATCAATTCAAACCGATAATAACTGTTTCTGCTAGATAGCAATTATAATCTAAAGATCAATTTATTTTGTTGAAATTCTAAACGTATTTAATCAATTGGATACAATTTAAACAAAGGATGGTGTTTTTTGTTTTGTATTTTGTATTTTTTTTTTTTTTTTTTTGTGGGGGGGGGGGGGGGGCGGGGGGGAGTACAAATACGTCACGTTTTACTGGTTATTATAACTAGACCTGTTTGGCTCTAGTTTTATTTCATTTCATTTGTTTGATATCTGTGCCTCTACGAGGAATCAAAGATATTAAGACGGATGATTTTAACTATTGATATGCTTTCTTTCTGTTGTATAACTGCTTCAAACATTAAACACAGTATTAGTATACACTGTATCCTGTGCTATATTTAGGTCGTTCTGACCTGGCTGGGTCATTGTGATATCGAGGCGTCCCGACTTAGCTGAGGTGAATGACCGACCGAACAAAAAATATGTAGTTCAACGCCCGCACATCCTGCCCTCCTCTACTGACTTAAATAAGGGCTCGTCCATGTATACAAATGGCTCAGTGCATTGTCGTAATAGGGAGCTTTCGTAATCAGGATATTTTATATAGACTGCAGTAGTGTGCATTGCCCACGTACATCACTTCTCATGTAATTTTCGATACACCGAAATATCCATGTACATGTACAAGGTTAAGCATATGTCCGGAGAAAAAAAAAGATAAATGAATTTGCTGACTATGTCACAGTTTATCCATCACATATTTTCAAACAACATTAATACTACATATAATTAACGAGTGTACTATATACTCCCTAAAATGATATACTGATACATATGGTTTTATATGACTTGTATATTCAACCAGGGACATTCAAATATGTATGTCAACACAATAAAAACACAAAACACGTACTTATGTATTATGTATTTCATTAAATTTTAATGATTTCATTAACTTTAAATGATGCAGATCGATTCAACATATCGAATCCACTTTGTGAAATATATTCGTCAGGTTGGTAAGGATATCAACTACTAGTACTAGTATATAAAAGGTTATCTTACGGTTACACAACCAATAAAGTTATTGCTAGTGGTTATGATCGTCGACTTCTTTGGAAGTGAAGCCATTTTAATTCGCTTCTACAACTATCACTAAAAGCTGAGCTTTCCTGTCGACGATTATTGCCATCTCGTACACGTGTACACTTAATGGTACCATCTCGTACACGTGTACACTTAATGGTACCATCTCGTACACGTGTACACTTAATGGTACCATCTCGAGGTAACAAACCTGTTATCTAAACATCACTAGCAATAACGATAATGGTTGTGTAAGATAACCTTTTATATAACATTGAATCCATGCTTTAAATCATTATCTTTGCATTTATTCAAGGGTCTGTACAATTTACATGTTATTCCTATTGTATATCAGTATTCTTTGGTTTTTAAATGATTATTTCCGCATACATTTTTCAATAAATACTCAATGACAGCGCAAGAATAATCTCACCTG
Organism: Pecten maximus; assembly: GCF_902652985.1. Taxonomy (NCBI): domain Eukaryota; kingdom Metazoa; phylum Mollusca; class Bivalvia; order Pectinida; family Pectinidae; genus Pecten; species Pecten maximus. The sequence goes on along the minus strand of NC_047022.1, from coordinate 15,499,514 downwards.
TATTTCCCAATCAAATGGAAAACTGAACTACGAATGCAAATCGCTGTGACTTGGTGATTGGGGGCGGCTAACAGCTTTCTTCAATTGTCCAAAACCTCGTTTGATTTATCTGTGACATTTGGACATTATTATTATAGCTAGCTGGTGGCCTTTAAGTCACACCAGTGCCGAGTTTACTGTGACCATGCATACTGTTTAGAATCTTACAGGTCGTGATTCCTGTTAGGATTAATTCTAAACACATATTTCTTACATTCCATATTCTTTATAAATTATCTTATAACCAAACAAGAAATATCTTTAAAACAAAGATCAACGGCACAGTTTTAATGCTTGTTGTTATAATGTAAAACTGCTGGTGAAAGAAATTAACGAACTAATGCGTTTCAGCACGAATAACAAAATTATATCAGTTTGAATCATTTTTGGTGATAATAGGATGCATGTGTATCAGGAATATAATTTTATTAATGTGTCATTTGAAAAGATCCACCACTTATTCAGCTTGCATTCAATCTTAACTGTGTTTCGTTTTTAACTGCATATCTGCATTTTGCATTTACCGCTACATTGACCAATCACATACTTCATCTTGACCAGTAACGCTACCTGTCGCGTCATATCCGGGGCCAAAAGTACGAAATCGATTACCGTAAATACAATCCCCATTTACAACTTTTGTTAAAGGGTCTCTTAATCATTTACATTACTACCTCTCCGGAATTTCACAATACATACCCTTAGTGACTAGTCCTAGAACTAAACAAAGGCAGTTTTGTGTTTATATTTTAAGATAGTAATCACGTTTGTTTTAGAAAATATTTTAGTCGTTTAAATTATTTTGAAATGCCAAAAATGCAACACTTAGCTTTCCCTTGTTGTGGTTCAAATGCTAGGCGGATCCATGGAATTTGTTTGTATTTACTGGAGTTGTAATATTTATTAACTGGATAACGAAAATACATGCTTTGTCTGATCTCCTTTACAGAACTGGTTGATTCATAAGCTAAAGGAGGATGGTTTCAATAGATATTTTCAGGTGTCTGGTTTCGGGATTATGTATGATTTAGTAAATATTTAATTTAAATTAATCCAGTTTATTACACAAAGTGTTTTATTAAGATTTTATATATTGGAAAAGAAATGGTTGATTTATGTATCCATGATAAAACACGTCGACTGTTTTAATCATCATCCTGAAGACCATACCTCTTATCAAATTTAATTAATATAATTCCTCTTACGACTACATGTCACCGGTATGTAAAGGGTCTTTATCATTAAAGATATTGAATTTGGACATTTCAACTCCTTATCAAGTTGTATGGCATTTCTTTCTACAGCTTCATGACGAACCTCACTTTGGCTCCACTTATATAACAATCAATTTGTGGTAAAAAGTATTCATATCTTTTGTCTTCGCACAGACAATCAAATATGGAGAACAAATGATCAGAACATTGATTGTGTGATAAAGTTCTTAGCGTTTTTTTATTATTGATATTATTTATTTACTTTTTACATGCCTGATGCATAATAAATCCGTATAGGATTGAACCTTCAATGATAATGACCATGGACATTATGGCTATCGGTGGTAACTGTCAAGTCTTTGCAGGCCGGATAGCTGACATGATTAACCATACAAGTCATTGATCCATTTACTTCTTCCACGTTGTTCTTTCAGGAATACTCTGTCCTCCACGGTCCATCACTTCCAAATGAGATAAAACCTACGTAATGATGATAGCTTTTCATCAGGGACAATCGCGGATTCTATCACCGACACTGCGGGTAAGTCATGTCTAATCTACGGTGTCGTGTGTGGGGGGTCAGTGTCCGCCTCCCAATCCGGACTACACAGTCACTAAGTCAGATCAATATACGCGACCTGAACAGTGGCACACATTCTGTCAACCCTTGAGGCTACACTACATCAACTCCATCACGACCGAGCACCATACCAATATCGACATCCAACACCGGATAAAAAATGTCCAGAAGACACTAAATTGCCCGGCGTACAACCAAGTCTGATTGCATCAGTGGTTTCAAAAAGGTTGTCAACCAATTAACCTTGGTAGTTTCAACATTAGTATACACCCATTTACGATTGGAGACCAGTAAAACCATAATAATTTTCCTGGGAATGATCTCGCTGCATTGTTACACAATACAATGACATGGATCCTTCATAGGAATAGGCCCACAACCAGTACACTACAGTACAGGGGCATGTAACAATATATTAATGATTATCAAAACCTATGAATGATACTCCGATTCCGACCCAAATGTTGACCAAACAATTTTGATTATATTATAGAATTTTCAATGATGTTGTACCCTGCCAATGATCCTATTCTTTTGCTTATTTAACGAATTGCACCTAAAACCAATTTACGTTTTACGCTAGATTTTCTAAAAGCACGAGTAGCTATCTATAGCATGTTCTTTTTACTAAGAGTTCGTCATTATTAAAGATTAAATAGAAAATATCAATTCATTGATCCAACATGTATTAGCCTATGCCTTACATGTTAGAATTTAATTAGCTGGCCGCCGTGAACAAGTCAAATGATTTGGTACCACTGGCTACAATGAAAATCATATATGGACTCTGTATGAGAGTGTTCACTTTAGCGAAACATCACCGGAAATTGATCCCCTATAGATCCAGACATATATATTCGTGGAAAGAAAGTCGTCATTCATTCCATTGCATTCCACGTTCCTCAGAAAAACGTGCAGGTGTTTGAATAGCGTGGCATACAGCACTTTATTACATTTTTACCAGTGAAATATCAAAAATTATTCATTCTATAAAAGTTACATTGACCAATCAAATTAATGATTAGAAAATACCAAAATAATTTACCAATCAGAAAGCCCGACATATATGTCAGCACCTGGACAGGGGGAACTACATTTTTTAGGGAACTGTAGGCCTAGTTTGCATACGGGGTAGGTTTTTCGTTGATAAAAAATGTAATAAACAGAATATCTAACAGTGTCTTCAGTAATACCAAATATATTTCACGAGTGGGGCTAATTAATATTTTGATATTTTTCACGAGTGCGCAGCACGAGTGAAAAATATCAAAATATTAGCCACACTGCGCACTCGTGAAAAATATCAAAATATTAATTAGCCCCACTCGTGAAATATATTTGGTATTACTGAAGACACTGTTAGATACCCTCTATTAATTGAGATTCGAATAAGCTTGCTGATTTAACAGTGAGTTGAAATTACCGTGATATTTTCAGAGGTATTAGGGTGCCATTAAGTACATGACCCCTACAAGATGGTAGACTAGTAAAAGGTTATCGGGCACTACTCAATGATCAAAGTCGGCGTTCGTCAACGTCACCAAACCCTGTACATCGGGACACAACAGGTGAGTAACCTACAGTCGCCACAGGTGTCCTACCATATACATGATAGGCACGGTAGGTCATACTGACATACTACGAAAAGTCACCGGGTTACAGGTCAGTAACCTCCCGCCCTGGTGTGTGTTACACATTTAGGACGCTCAAGTATGTGTGTAGATATATATATACCACACGGTGGATATCGCATACCGTATTGAATGCCTTCTGTCTTCGTGGTATTTTTAATACATGTAGTACTGTCTTACGACCAATGTGAGGTCAGACATAAAATTTTACTTTAAATTTTATTTTTCATTTGGAAATTGCATTATCAAATATGCCCACAGCTGTGCCTATCAATCTAATTAAAATTAGACTTGTTATTTCCATTCCTCTACGATACACTGCAAAACAAGCATCTAATTTTAATAAGATTGCTGTGCCTATATGCAGTGTATTCGGTTCTCTGTACCTACCATGTAGATACATACTTGTATATACTTATAACTGGGTTCACGTGTAAAGGTGATATTGATTGATGAACCATTTTACACATGATAACCAGCTGGTACGGTCTTTTGGTGGGCATGTAGTCCTAAATGACAGTCGTCTAGTCTTTATAGGACTTCGTCTGGCCCTAAAGGACTGTCGTAATCATGCATGATATTCTAATTTCACATGACTAGTTGTAACACATCAGAAAATAAAAACGTATGTGTTGATGATTATAAGTATTATGATATTTTAAGAATACTGACTCCAAATAAAGTTATCAATCGATGGGCAGTAAAATATGACAATACAACATTTTCTTAAAACACAACAAAGAATATCGACATGTTAATGAAACAAGAATTCCAACTCGAAATCGACATAACCACCAGGTATTTCTGTAGAGGAAGCGCCGTCTGCTTCATTGACGACACCATACAGGTCAACTCAGGGTTAAGTCACATTGTCAAAATGAGAACTAGGGGTAGCAAAATGGTTGTAGAATAAATAGGAACGCATGTCCATAATATTTTATGGTTTGTTTCAATGGGTTTTTAGTTCACCTCTCTTCTTATTGTACCACGCGTTTGGTACCTATCATCACTTTTTGTCCCACAAAGACGGAGCAGATGTTTTGTGCATATATTTGTATTCATTTTTCAGTATTCCGTTAGTATACTAAATTTAGCACATGACACCTGTAGTCGTCCACACGTAAAACATAGTTTGGTTGAGGTATGCTCTAAGGAAACGTGTTAGACAAATGCAGGTCATATTTTGAATAGCCACGTGCCGGTAGAGCTCGTATAACATTTTCAAAAAATAATTAGCCAATATTGCTTTTTGGATAATTATAAAGGATAAAATGTAATATTCCATTGATTTCAAATGTTTTCACTCGTGTGGCAACTTTTCGGTAATTTTTAGCTACATTCGTGAAATATGTTTGTCATTACTGAAAACAACAGCCACCTAAAAACATCGACTTTTTTCGCATACATGTATATGAATTAACGGAATTTTCTATCAACAGAAACTTTGATCAGTTATTACTATTTTACTGTCAAAATGTTATAGTGATAGCGACGATTCCAGTATTAGTTTGAACATATTTTATTGCATTTCATATCTGTGTCAACGTGAAGTACTAACATAAGGACAATATTCAGAAAAAAAGTATTAAATACTGATATAAATCTGTCTCACAGAATTGACAGACGGACGACAACACTAGATAAAACTTAACAATCACGTATAATGGTAATATATGAATATATGATAGAGAAAGAGAGGGAGAATTAGAGAAAGAATGAGAGGGGGACAGAGGGGGGGGGGGGGGGGAGGGGGTTGCACACGATTCAAATTCAATCAAATACAATGAATCAATTTTATGTTATAAGAGTACATACAATCAATGTAATGATATAGGAATAAACATAATATAGGCGAAAACTTACAACATAAAGATATTACAATCTATATGACAGATTGGAACCGTGTGACAGCACTGTTAAAATACGAAACGTTTAGTTTTATAAATAAATTATTGGATGCATCTGAAGATATTTTCGTTCTCATCAATAGATATATTATGATCACCACAAAGAAGCATGTCAATAGTGCAGTTTTCAGGTAAGTTTATAAAACACTCGTTCATTATAGCTGTATAGTTAGGACAGAGTAGAAGGAAATGTTCAGCTCTACACTTTCAGTTAATAAAGAAATTGAAATTGAATTTAAATAGCTACAGTTTTAACCCTAGTCTAGCATGATGGACCTGGGGTCAATTCGATTTATGTTTTTGTTTTTGTTTTTTGGGGTTTTTTTTTACTTATAGAAGGGTTATTCCTGATAACCGGGGTTAAAGGGACATCACGGTAAACCAATTTTTATTTTGTATTTTTTCATATTATTGGGTATATCTTTAAAAAAAATATCCTTATGAACAATAACCTTTCGAATTTGATGATATATGTACATAAAAAAAACATCAATTATTAATTATAAAAAGGTTATCACAATTCGTTGATCAATAGTCTGAATATGCAAATTTTGTGACATATACGATAACACGCATGCGCACAACACACTAAAACACCTGAAAACAAAAATGGCTTCCAAGGTGAATCGACTGCGGTTGAAAACGATAACAGCTTCCGCAATGAAGAGAATAATTGGAAAATGGGTCAAACATAATCCTAGAATTAAACTGGGGAAGCAGTACAATACAGTTCAAACATGAAAACAGCAGTAATACGGACGCTGCTCGTATTCTGCTTGATTGCTGGTTAGTAGGTCATGACAATCTCGGTAATATTTACATAAACTCGGTAATGGTTACACAAACTCGGTAATATCTATAGTCTGTACCAGTACATCGCTACTGCCACTATACTATATGTACGGTGTTTACACTTATTTACACATAAATATGTGTGCCGGAATATATACAGAACGTGTTATTTAACATTTAAACCACTGTATATATCGTTATCCAACTAATCCGATTCGCCTTGTAAACTATCGTGTGTTTGTGTTGCCTCGATTTCAAAACAGTCACGTGATGATTTAAAAATAATTTCCGCGCTAAATTTAGAGGGGGATTCCCAACTAAATCAAGTGGTCAAGCTGGACATGAGGATCGACTGTGAACATTGGGACAGCACAGAAACATAACTGGAAAGGAACAAAACACGTACATTCAATGAAAATTACAACGTTTTTACCGTTATGTCCCTAGTTTATCAGCACGTATGGTGTACAGGTGAGAGTCGTCTCTGCGTTGTGGAAGAAGGTGTGAAAGGTATGGAGAAGAAAAGCCAAAGATCAGTTCATGTATCTGAATTATTATCTTAACTTTTCTGTGCAGGTATTGAAGATTATCCCAGACGGTTTCCTCCTAGAGCTAAGCTTAATGCCACCGGTTACAATCCTTGCCGCTTCAAGCTGAATTCCCTCCAGACTGCTGGATAGTTATGTTATCCCAGATGATATCATCATATTCAAGCAAAGGTCTGACATACGAAAAGTACAAAGTCTGAAGAGATTTCCTGACTAATTTAAATAGAAGTTTTTTGAGAAACCCTAGCTTATTAGAGGCCTTTTTAATAATACAGCGCATGTGTTCTGTCCATGTACCATCGGGAGAGAAGAATAGCCCTATATGTTCATGATGCTTTACTTCGTTCACAGGAAAGTCATTCATATATAGAGTCGGGTGATTGGACGTTTTCCTACTTATCAAGAGAGATTCAGTTTTGTCAGGGTTAAACTTAACCAACCATTGAACAGACCTGTCATCAATTTCCGAAGACTTTCTAAGTTTACACATTGATTGGGGTATCTACAATAGCGTAAATGGAAGTGTCGTCAGTAAAAAAAAAATATTACAGCGTTAATATCGTCAACTTAGTCAATAATAAAAATCAAGAAGAGCAGAGGACCTAATATTGACCCCTGGGGAACACCAGGATAACAAGCTCCCCCGGTGCCAATTTAACGTAACTTAAAGAGTAATCCTGCGTGCAAGACTCTGTAAGGCCTTACTGATATCGGAAAATACCATCCTAATTTCCTGACATTTGCCTAGCGCTGAATATATATCATTATAAATGACGAGTAGTTGATTAATTGCAGAGTCGCCGGCCCTGAATCCAGATTGAGAAGGTGATAAAAGAGAATTCTCAGTAATAAATTTGTAGAGATATTTTTATACACATCTTTTCATTACCTTGCCCATTATAGATATTAATGATATTGATTCCAGCATTAATAGTAGCTCCCTGCACACTCGCATCTTTGACGTTTTTTTTTTTTTTTTAAATGAAACATGAACAAGTCGGAATCGTGCTGGAGTTGGCAGCCCTTCCAGGAATACATCTAGAGTTGTAATCGGGAGATATTGTCCTCAATGCTCCACAAGGACCTTGCATTAGAGGACAGGGGCTCGGATTCGGGATTTTGAGTAACTTGCTATAACATTAGTTAACAACTTTAACAGAATAAATTAAGCATTCATATATGTTTTTTAACCTCATCTTATGCATCGATAATCCCGGTTTTTATAAGGTTTCATAATATATATGAATACTTAATATGTAGTGTTTAATCAAAATCACGAAACCGAGTCCCTGTGTGTTAGAGCTGTCTAGTGACGTGGATACAGAATTCTATAGTGATATATACCTTGTATTAACAAGCTTTCTATACATCTCCACCAATAGGCGTTACCTTACGGATCATAAAATATACAGATGAATCACCAATTGCAAGTAAAACTTAAAAAGACAACATCAAAAGAATGAAGACCATCCTTAAAACGTAATGAAATCCGAGACCATTGTGAAACGAAAACTGAACACCTGAAGAAAAAAACAAAATCATCATTACGCAATACGGTATCTATGGTAATGCCGATGATTTGTCAGGATTTCCACATAACTGGCTTTATGTATTGATCCGCCGACAATAAGGAGAAAACTCCGCATAACAATCGATTACAGAATTAATAATGTAAACATCCTTAAAAGGGAAAAGAAGAGGCATTATGTTAGCGGTGTCTAATCATACTTTTGGCGGCAATATAAACGCATTTTCAGTAAGATATTGGTCATCACATCAAGGGAGTAAGAGACAGATAGAATGTTACATGGGCCTGTTCCGTGACCAGCCAACACTTACGTTTTTAATTATGACGTTATGCTATATTGTCAGTGGCGTCATAGCGCGTGCCAGCTGTCTTGACCTTCCCCGAGTGAGATCGATTATCCCATCCCCAGAACTTAAAGCTGTCACTTGTCCCCTCCGGGCCATCCCAATAAACATATCATCATACATGTAGGCAGGCTGCTTTTTGGTTTTTTGTTTAACGTCCTATTAACAGCCGGGGTCATTTAAGGAAGTGCCAGGTTTTGGAGGTGGAGGAAAGCCGGAGTACCCGGAGAAAAACCACCGGCCTACGGTCAGTACCTGGCAACTGCCCCACGTAGGTTTCGAACTCGCAACCCAGAGGTGGAGGGCTAGTGTTAAAGTGTCGGGACACCTTAACCACTCGGCCACCGCGGCCCCCTATTTTGAGGGAATCATATACTATAATAAAAAATATCGATACATACCAGGTATACTGGTAGGATTGCATGTCATATTTGACAGTTGTGGATCACCAAGAAACGCCAGACAGCACAGACAGAAGCATAGGTGTAACTACATGTAATATCAGACCTCTCTTGGCAAAAGCTAATACCAATTTCTTATCTAAAAATTCCCTCACCTTAAACTATCTAACTAGTTTACATATGCATGCACAACGGACATCGCCGGAAAAGCAAGTCGTACCAGTATTAAGGGTACCGTACACGAGTGTTGACACGGTAACATTTAGTTGGAGTAACACGTGTACACTCGCTACACACACGACATGACACTGACAGAAATAAATTAACAAAGTCAGTTTTAAAAAGACAAACCTAATGCCACGCTGTCAATGTCGCATGGTTTGTAACTTAATTTGTGATCTTCCTCCATTCTCGTCTCTCTAATACATTCTGATGTCTTTGAACTGTTTCACTTTTAGCCTTGAAGTAGAGCGTTCGCCCCAGTGAGTAAGACTATGGATTGTCACTAGGTAGTGACATAACAGCTGCACTTAGTGTTCCTTGTTTGGTGCTCAGCAATGGAAGTAGTACCAAGAGAAACCTAACTGTACGCGGGGCCGTTTTACTTTTTATTCCAAGTAAGTGATATATATCATCGTCTTTGATGTGATGTGTAGCTACCATAATTGGAGATATCGACAATCCATTACACTGATATCATCTATTACAATGGCATCACATATTACAGTGACGTCATTTATTACAGTAATACCGTCTATTACAGTGACGTCATTTAATAGCAGTGACATCACCTATTACACTGACATCACCTATTACACTGACATCACCTATTACACTGACATCACATATTACACTGACATCACATATTACACTGACATCACCTATTACACTGACATCACCTATTACACTGACATCACCTATTACACTGACATCACATATTACACTGACATCACCTATTACACTGACATCACCTATTACACTGACATCACCTATTACACTGACATCACCTATTACACTGACATCACCTATTACACTGACATCACCTATTACACTGACATTACCTGTTACACTGACATCACCTATTACACTGACATCACATATTACACTGACATCATCTATTACACTGACATCACATATTACACTGACATCACCTGTTACACTGACATCACCTATTACACTGACATCACCTATTACACTGGTATCATCTATTGTAAGGATATCAACTATTACGGCTATAGTGTATCAGATCAAATTAAACCCCATATCAGGCGCGGATCCAGGACTTTGAAAAGGGCAGGGGGGGGGGGGGGGGGGGGCTCCAGTAATTTAGTGGTAATGCGAGCGCCGTAGGCGCGATCCGAATTTTGTTGGCGAGGGGTCCGGGGGCCAAAATTTCGGAAAATGAATTGATTGTATCAAATTTTGCAATCTTTCGGGGATCAGATTTTCGATACGCGGTGGTGTTTGGCATAGGCGTTTTTTAAGGCTCCCAGGACCCCCCCTCCCCTCCCTGGATCCGTCAGTGCATATAGTAATCTATCAAATTAAACCCTATGTACATTCGTCTCTTTTCCACCATATCGGGTTAGGATTTTTTCAACTACAGTAGTTTGTCTGAGATTCAGAACATACACATAATGCTGAACAAGTATCGTGATATGTCCAACTCTAAAATAGACGTGTGAATTGTTGTGGTGACAATACTTGCCACGCTGTCACTGTAATGAGGTAACCGATAATGTTGCATAATTTACAGTTTTGTTGTTTCCATCTCCAATTGATTTCCTGTCAGTCTGTAGCAGGTGTGCTAACCAAACACAGTACAAATTATGGGTAAAAATGAGTTTCAGTGAAACATAATGGCCCTTGATTGGAAATTACACTGTCGGCGAATGGCGCAGACAGTACGTTTTCTTGTCGAGAAATCTGTTGGGATAAGACATTACTTACTTGTATATATATATATATATATATATATGTATGGCTACATTTCTACGTGATACTCATAATGAAAATTGGCAGGTCTCTCGTACATCCACCTGTCTCTACACTGGAAGATGATCTTTTAGCCTGATAACAAGGCTTTGACCAGAACTTATCTGAATAAATCTGATCCCCAGAGCATTACGGTATAGCACTGTCATTAAATACATTGCGCAATCATGATGGTACATGAAAGATGAGAGATCTGACAAAATAGGAAGAACGAGCCGATGGTCCCAGAGTACAAGTATACATGTATAAGTATACGCCTTATTGTATGCATCGACTTGAGTTTATTGTTGTTGTCGTCGTCGTTGTTGTGTTGTTGTTGTTGCTGCTGGTTTGGTTTATTTTGTTTAACGTCTTATTAACAGCCAGGGTCATTTAAGGACGTGCCAGGTTTTGGAGATGGAGGAAAGCCGGAGTACCCGAAGAAAAACCACCGGCCTACGGTCAGTACCTGGCAACTGCCCCACGTAGGTTTCGAACTCGCAACCCAGTGGTGGAGAGCTAGTGATAAAGTGTCGGTACATCTTAACCACTCGGCCACCGCGGCCCCTGTTGTTGTTGCTGCTGCTGATGATGATTGGTAATTGCTTTTGTGTGTGAACGAACCATTATTCATGCATTAGTATCAGATCAACTTTCCTATTTTAAGAATCAAAGCACATGTATAATAATTAGTATTTTCTGCAATTGAAAAGAACACAAAAGCCAATATTGTTATTATATAAAGTTCAAAAATATTTAAAACCATTTTTGTAGTTCAACATTGCCCAATGCAATACCTCTACTGTAACATTTTAACAAAAATCGTATGGAGGCGTTTGAAAAAGTACAAGGATAAAGACCTCGTGTTCCGTAGAGTAAGCGTCTTCTGCTTCATCGACGACACCCGTCATACAAATCTAGGTCACGGCGACACCGCCATACAAATCTAGGTCACAACGACACCCGTCATACAAATCTAGGTCACGGCAACACCCGTCATACAAATATAGGTCACGACGACACCCGCCATACAAATCTAGGTCACGTCGACACCCGCTGTTGTAAATACAGATCAGTTCCTACCAGAATACGTCGCATTCACAAAGTCACAAAATGAGAGCTACCATGCATTTCAACATGAACATGTCTGACGTCATATCGCACAAGAAAATAAAATATTTCCGAATGTGATAATGACGTCAGATTAAGCTTGCCCGTGATCTTGATCAGCTTGCATCTCTCGATGGTCATGTGTGGTCATTTTCCTACATCTGTCACAGAAATCGTGATAATGGGAACGCCCCCTTTAAAACTGTAGATAGGGGAAATATTAACAATTGGGAAATACCAATCATCACGCTAATCATACAACTTACTTTTAACGTGTCCTTACTGCTTAGCGCTCAGCAAATAAGGAGTGGGACGACTGGTTGGCCCGTTGTCAGTATAATGTGACCGGGTGGGGTGTGCTGCTGGGTGTCTTCGGCAGTATGCTTCAGTGAGGTAGCACTCTAAATCGGCAAAAGATCCGGCCTATCACAAGGAGACTTAACACGAACATACCGCAGCCTCCCAAAACACACATACGCACTCGCTGCACGCATACATGCCGCTCGCACGGGAGGCCGTCCTAAAATGACCTTAGCTGTTAATAGGACGTTAAACAAAATAAACCAAACCAAACCAAACCTTACTGGTTACGTTGCAAGTAAAGATCGATGTAAGGTTCTGTAGTTTTCTTAATTCAAGTCAGTGGCGTAGCTACCATGTATGCTTAATTGTGTGTAAAAACATCCTCATGTTTTCCGGAAAAAAAATTAGAAAGGAAAATAACACAGAAAGAGAGAGATTAAAGTCTGTAAAATTAAGCATACATATAAGTTCGCCTAGCTATATGCCAGTGCAAGTTCTACATGGTATATCGACATGGCACGTCTTCAATATTAGTAGGGACGTATATAGATACAGTATACGTCCCTAATACATTGTCAGCTATATCTTGTCAGTAATGCGTACTCCCTACCGGAACCTTGGGGGAAGACTGATATGAGATTTAGTCTGTAACATATACAGGCCCTTTATACCTTTATTATTTGTGGATTACCTAGACGTAGGTCGATTATCGTGTAAATTTTGTAGGGGAAGGGAGGTAATAGAAAGAAAACGTTGACATAAAATATACACTGTACCATATGTTGTGTAGCCTATGGGCGTTCATGTCTAGTTCGTACCACCCATATTCGCTAGCCAAGGCTTCTGATTGCGTTACACTCCATGTGAGCGTTACCACGTGCACGTGAGTGTATGCGTACCACCTTATTTTAGGTCATTTGGGGTAATCAACAATCACTGTATCAATGATTGCGATAGCTCACCGGCAGCAGCAATCACACTATGCATTCTTTTCTTTTTTTATGTATGTATAAGCATGTCATTTTGAAATTGTATGTCACATAATATCGCTGCTAGACCTCTAATGGATGTATAAACCAAATAAGAAGGGTGTGGACTTACAAGCTTTCCAAAACTTACCCCCAAAACTTTAAAGTGGGTTTTGGTGCCAAAAACGTTAAGTCCACAAAATGGTAAAATGCGAAAAAATCACAATTTTTTTTCTGCATAGTTTTGACATAAAATCACTCCTAGGACCTCTAATGAATGTATAAACCAAATTAGAAGGGCATGAGATGTGTACTTTTGGACTTAAAAGCTTTCCAAAAACTTACCCTAAAAACTTTAAAGTTTTGGAGTGGGACGCCGACGCCGATGCCGACGCCGGGGGTACAGCATTAGCTCTCGCGGTTACTCGTAACCGGTGAGCTAAAAATGAAACTGATAAACCAAATATAAAAAGTCAACAAACAACATAAGCTCATATGAAAAACCCACGAGGGGGAAACCAGCGTGACATCGGTGAGCAAACAACCACTCAACAGACATTCACCCCCTGTCGTCGGCGCGTCTAGAACCAATGTTCTAATGCTACCATGGGGAGAGTAACACGTGTTTTGAATCTCACGCATGACAGCATTCTACTGCCTGAACATTAATGATAAATAGCGATAAAATGTTAATATCACTTTAAAAGTTCACGTGTTAGTCGTTTAATGATCACGAAATATGATTAGCATAACTGTCAGTGATGTCGGGACTGAAAAAGATTTCCATTTCATTAGAAAGAATTCTTTTTCACTTCTCAAGGTCAAAAGTGGATCAATTTAGCTTGTGTTACACATGTCATACATTTCCTCCTTTTTTATAAGATTATCCAGACTAAAGTAAATAACTTCGGGTTTCATATGTTGCTATCATATGTTATGTATATAATCATTAGCACAAAGCATCACATTCACTTTGTGTAACTTATTGAACCAAATTCTAAAAAAAATTGAATTTCTTGTCGTAATTGCCTCGCTGTACGTAATTTAATGTGTGGTTGAGATATATAATGCGACTGAGAAATGGTGTGTGTATAATATACATCCTCAAGAGGTATGCCCTCAAACAATCAGTATTTGCGTCAGGAAAGAGCTGCTCTTGACATTTTTTTCTGTTTCTTCGTATATTATATAAGTTTACAAAGATAAAACATTAAATATAAACATACCTACTGTAGGCTCAACCCTTTGTTTTGGAACGGTCACGGATATACAGCATTTAGAATCTTGAAAATGTGTAAATCCAACGTTCTATTAAATCTGTTGTCAAATTTTGAAGTAAAGTAAATTGTGGTTGAAAAATACAATTAGTATTATAATGTGCGGTTTTAAGTAATGTGTTATGCGGTTATTAGATAATCACAAACGTCACTTTCAAATTGTATTAATCGAAGCAGAAAGGTTCCACACTTAATTAAGTCTATTTATGAAGTTTAAAAAAATACCCGCAGTATCCTGCTAAAATAGTGTTGTTCTTTAGTTGTTTAGTGTCAACACAAATTGGTTCTAGATCTTCAAAACCAGAAATAAGCATGAGTTAACAACAGCTCCCAAACAAACAAAAAAGGAATGGTAATTATTTTCTTTTTTTTGCATTCAATATCACTTCAAACCACATTGTATTTTAAATTATATAACATCAGCATGTCTGACTGTACGTGGATGGAAATGTGTAGTCAAAAATGTCAAAAACATGCATAAAGTTATGAATCGGTTGTAGCCATGCTCATTCCACAGGCGCTTTATAAATTACTCAACCACACATCACATTACAAAACCCCAAATATATTACTCGTTTGATATATATATATATGTGTATATGTGTGTTTACATTTCGCACTCATGTATGTATACATAGCGATCCAGGTATTCATATCATCTAGTAGATGATTTGTCACTGTGATCATGTCAGGGTATCAGGCCGACCATCTCTGCGCCAATGATACGTTTTTCTTTAAGAACACGGAATTTAATTTTAATTCAGTTTATTTCCAAATGTAGCATAATATATAGGAATTACATGATACCAGAGACGTGTATATCAGATGATACATAAAAATACATTAAACAATACATTTGGACAAGATGGCGGGGAACACAGCCAAAACAATTAATTATAATTCATACCGTCACACACATAACGCACTGTCTTAAAAAAACGTGACAAATGCTGAATAATCTAATTATTCAGTAGAGATATTCTTTTGAACGAAGCATGAATAAGGTATTCACTAAAATTTCTCAAAGTTTTAACATTTTTACTTGCAAGTTTTCAGTTAGCTTGAATACAAACGGGCTTATAAAAATACGAATTGAAACGGGACCTAATGATATAAAATGAGTTTCATCTGAAACTTCAATTCTATTACATAATAAAAACAGTCTTTGGGCTCTAGGGATACCTTGGTATCTACCAGTTTCAACACTTACATTGTGTACTTATTTAGTAAGGATATCTATTAATTAAAACAGTAAAAGACTTCGTGTGATACAATTCAAATCGATCGAAAAATATGCTGATATAAAATACATTTAGAAGAATTTTCGAAACTGTTTCTCAGCTCTTTGATAAAAATAGCACGTACCTGTTGAGTGTACAACAATAAAAACATGCTTTTCATTAGGAAAACACTAAGTCGACCAGGCGTCATAGAATCCGAGACTACTTGGCTCCCGCTTTACATGATACATGAAATTCATTTTACATCTTGGCTTCGCTATGTTCGGCACAATATACAAGTTCATTACTACAGAATTTTAAAACACAATTATCCGTATTTAAAAGTTTAAGTTTAAAACGACCAACCTCAGAGTCGATCAAGAAGATTTCACCGTCTTCTTTTTTCATACCAAATACATTTTTTTAAGAAAAGTAATTAAGTGCACTTCTTTAACTGTTGTCCGGACAAAACTCCAAAATTCCACACGCATAGTTCAGTAAACATGAAATATATGTATCAAATTATGATCCCAGTGGGTGTGGCGCAGTGGTATATATATACGCTAGCGCTGCGGGTAATTCTGGCTAGGCGATTAGATGCCGTAGTTCGAGGCCCGGTTAGGGCATAAGTCGTCCTTCGATCGTCATTTGTGTAACTATGTTGTATTATATAATTGTATATGTGCTGTTAATCCGAAAGTATTTCTTCTTTTATAGGATATTATACATGTCATAGAATCATATACCTATTAGTTAATATGTCTAGTCTTATGTTAAAACATAGCCAGAAATACAATATATAGGGGTTTTTTTTTTGCTATCTTTTTAATGACTACAATGTACAGGTCAAAATCATAAAATAAAGTTAAGCTTTATAAATTCGGTCTTCTCGATAAGTTTGATGCTATATTTTAATCTAAGAAATTATCTCGAAGTAGTTTGGGTATCTTAGTCGGGTAATAACAATTGTGGCTGGTAGCCAGTCGACCGAGCACCTCCCCGAATAGCCTGAGGCCAACCTGAGTGATCTCCCTTCTCTCCATCGTATCACTTCCGTGATTGTTGAAAGATGGTTGATCATCCGCAAAGTTACAGTCTTCCAGCACACCAAAACTGGTAGGTAAGGTGAAATAATTAGACAATAGACTCGTATGGTCATATATCTATTGACAAACAAATGAACGGTTAAACTGATGTTGGAGACATAAGTTTCTGCTGATAGGGATGAGAACAACAGATGGCGAGATGTCTCATCCTGATAATATGGAGAGCAGCCCGAGCAGCCCGTGTTTCCTCTGGCCATGACACCATGTCTGGTGTGTAATAGTAGTGATATGCAAAATGTTTACTTCGTTTAAATTTAAATTTGCAGTTGTACATCAGACCCCCCCCCCCCCCCCCCCCAAAAAAAAAAACAACAACAAAACAACATACCCACAGGGGCATGTAAATATGCACTTTGTGAATTGAAAGGGTTGCAGGTCTGAATCCCAGTGGAGGAACACTGCTCACTTATAACATTATATGTACTGTAAGATACTGCCATAGGGATTTATACAATTTTATAGGCTTGCTGGGGTTATAACCTAGGTTGATACGGTGTAGGAGAATATGTACATTATTTGAAAAGGATGGCGGGGGGTATTGTTGAGAATGTACGTGATTTAGATCAGGTCATCCTGAAGGTGATGTTTGGCTGTGTGTCGCTGCTATCATGTTGGTCTAGCTGGTATTAGGACGTATTACACACCATACTTGTGTGATCGTAGACTACGCTTGCCATTGTCGGCATATATATTATACCTTGTTTATTATATTTGGTCATCATCTGAGGGTTTCTATGTAACAGAGCGCATGATTAATTAAATTTAAATCACTACCTCCGCTAGGGATCAAACCCGGGACCTCTGGCTTACTAGTCTTACGCTCAACCGATCGAGGTAAAGAGAAGATCTCTCTAGCCGAGCGGTATATTGCGGCTAGTATTTACCAGGGTTACATCTACATGTAAAATTATAACTTCAAACTCTTAAAAAAAATACTATAAAACAAGATAATTGTTTGTTACCCAATTCTCATCAAAATCATGAGTTAACAATAACCAGGAGCTCATGAGTTCTGTAAAATGAGTAGATCATTGTACATAGTGCTAAACATGGTTTATGTTACTTGATCATGAGTGACTCCTCTGACAATCACGTGGGACAGTTGCCAGGTACTGACCGTAGTTCGGTGGTTTTTCTCCGGGTACTCCGGCTTTCCTCCACCTCCAAAACCAGGCACTTCCTTAAATAACCCTGGCTGTTAATATGACATTAAAGAAAATAAACCAAACTGAAAATGTTAGACAATTAATTACAAGGCAAGAAACCTAGGGCGCAGCTGGTGTCACTGTCTAGCTAAAGCATCGGCCAACACAATATGATTTGTTGGCTCAGTTGCCATGGATTATTATGTAGGAGACCCAGGTTCTATACATGTGGGGCACACAGAAAGGATGTTTGTTTTTTTAATTTCCCTGCATGGTCTTTCAGTCATTTCAAGCTAAATATCCAAACATTAGTATATAGATTCTATTATCAGTGTATATATGTAGCTCATACTTATGTGTACATGTTTGACCTGATGTAGCTTCTTAATTCATATATGTTGACCATATTCATGTGATCCTTCCCAGATGTTATGGATATATGTATACATACATGTAATTGGCATAGTGACTAAACAGTACATGGTCATGTTCACAGTTGTTAGGTGATAATTATAGTGTTACATCCTATTTTTATGCAGTTATTACCTTCAGGGTCAATTAAGTTCCTATCAGTCCCCCACTAGGATCCTTCCACACATTATTTTGTCTAGGCACTATCTCCTACACTACTTCATACTGGAACTTCGTACTGGTGGGGCAATGTGTCTCATCAAGATAGGTCGTTGACATTCATTTTGACCTTTTTCCTTGCTACATGTACATCAAAGAAAAATGTGTCTGGCCTCTATCTTCAGCACTACTCAACACTGGAATGTCTTACTTGGGACATGGGTTCACTTAAATGAGGAGATGTGTCATGTGTCAAAATTAGGCCACCCTGTCTGACCTCATGTCCATTTTGACCTTTGATCTTCCTCTAAGAAAGAAATTGTCCAGGATTCATCTCCTTAACAACTTGACACTAGAACTTTATCCTTGAGGCATGGGTCCAATTCACCTAGGTGAAGGGGTGTGTCTTGTGTTTAAATTAGGTCACTGTTGCCTACATTTTGACCTTAGACCTATATCAAAGAAAAAGTTTTTTGGTGCAGTATCTCCTGACAAAAACCTTGTTCATATAACAAATTTATCATCTATGCATTCTTATATATAGGCTAGCATATGATTTCACACCCCGTAGGGGACTGTAATTCACTGTATGGTTTTGTTACATTTTGTTTTAAATACTATATTAAATAATCTGTTAATAAGTTCTTACTATACCAAAGATAGTTGTGTTACTAGTGATGTAGCAACACTCAACAGGCAAGATAAACCATATTTAGAATTTTCTATGACAATACATTACAGAATATTTGTTATTCTAAGAAAGGCAATTTTATTTATGAGATCTTTTTTGTGGAGACTATTTGGATTATTATTTTTTGCATCCTATATATATACATGTGTATTGTGATATTATGATAGATAAAAAAATGGGACTGTTTGGAAATGTTTTTATTTTGAAAATTATTGCTTTTATTGACTTTTAATTGGTATAGCAATAGCATTTCAGTGATTAACAGAATAATTTGGATTGCTTTGAAATACCGGTATGCAAAAAAGTTTTTTAGGTCACATTAACCAAAGTCTCAATTGACCTATATATATACATATTGTATATATTGCGATCGCCTTTTGTCCGTCGTTATAAACAATTTACTTCTTCTCCAAAACTGCAGAACCAAATTTCAATGAAATTTGGCAGGAAGCTTCAATGAACAAAGGTCAACCATAAGTGTGAATTATATCGTCCCCATCCCCCTGGAGCCTTAGGGCTAGGGCCAAAAAGGATAAAATTGACTGAAATTTCAAAAATCTTCATCTCAACTCTTAGATATGGTAGGATCAAATACTCTTCACAAATAGAAAGGTCTTAAGGTGCTTTACCAAAATTGTAAATTTCATGACCTGTACGTGGGTCTCATGTTTGCTCCTGGCAAGGGGGTAAACTTTACTATAGTTTATATTGGCTATCATTTCTTTAATTTTAATTGAAATTCTCTCAAACGTGGTTGATATTATCAGCATGGGATGAATAGCTTGATGGTATGCACATGTTGGCTTTGACTGACCCCCAGGGGCTTATGGGTGGGGCTAAAAGGGTCACATTTACTGAAATTTCAAAAAGTTTCTTCTCAAGACTCGAATAAGGTAGAATCAAATACTTCCCTAAATGGAAGGATCTTCAGGTCCTTTACCAAAATTGTGAATTAAATGACCCTGTGGTCTCACATTTGCCCCTGGGGATGGGGTAGACTTTACTATAGTTTATTTACGGAAATCACATTTTTGTCTATCATTTGTTGGATTTCATTCTAATTTGATCAGCGTTATCAGCATGATATGGGATAGGACAGCTTGATGGTATGCACATGTTGGCCCTATTACTGACCCTCAGGGGCTTATGGGCGAGGCCAAAAAGGATAAAATTAACTGAAATATTTCAAAACTCCAGTGACCGATAAGGCCCATGGGCCTTTTGTCTGAAATGAAGCTTTTAAACAACAAAAAACACAAATTTAAACAGGGTGTCCATAGAAAACCTTTTTGGGTGGGCACTATACCTATATATAGATACAAATGTAGTGACAAGAATGAATGAAGATAATGATTTGTTTAAAAAAGATTTTTGAAAAATCTTGCCTTGAGTTTTCTTTTGATTTTTTGTGTGTGACCGAATTAGCTTTTGAAATACTTAATTTCCAATTATTTGAATGCAATTTTTCTGTTATTTTTGTAGAACTTGGTGCCTGATGGATGTGAAGAAAATATTACAGACTATATCACATTTTGATGTCTGATTGGGCCACACTGACAAACATGAATATCCCCTTGGTTTTATCAGGGTGTTATTTTCTTCCGATGGGAATATGGTGGCTGTTTCAAGCAACGAAGAAATTCTTTTACTGCAAACAGAGGAGAATAGAATTTGTCAGTGCAATTTCCTATCCTTGTTGTCAGTCCTGCCAAAAATGGCCTGTAGAGGGCACTGTAAAGTTAACCAGCTGTCTCATCATTATGGTCTATTGTTTCGCATCATCTACAGATTTTGGCAGAGCTGGTAAAATCACTAGCTACAGTGACCTGAGTCATGGTACAGTATTTGCATTCTTTGTTATTTGTAGTGCCATAGATCTGACCAAGTCTGTTTGTGGGAAACTATTTTTGGAAGATTTAGACTATGCCGCACTAGCTCTGGCCTTTGGTGTTCAAGGCATTCTGTATGGATTCCATGTCCCAGATCTCCATGCAGAGGAATGGACGGTCAATTCTCTCATGATGATGTCCGCATTCAGCTGCTGCATCGTTGTCATCGTAGAGACGAGGATGCGTACCCAGATCTTTTGTCCTGTCCTGCGAGCGTTTGGTCTGATGGTGCTAGGCACATGGTTCCTGCATTCTTCCCTAGTGCTGATGGACCCACTCGCCATACAGGACAAGGAAGAAACTCACAAAATGGTTATCTCCCTTTCTATGTTTTATTCGTGGCATGTGGCGGTCAACTTCATCCTTGTGGTCTGTGGCTGGATTCTTACATACAAGTGTATGACACTGAACAAATGCTGTTGTGTTCCCGTTGGAATGGAAACTGGGGGAGATGCCATATTTCTTGAGAACCGTATTCGTTTTGACTACCATATGCTTGACCGACTTGATTCAGATATAGAATAAGGCATTTTCATGAACATAATGTTGGTGAGCTTTCCTGAGATCATTTCTCACAGGAATCTTCACATTAGAGAACATCAGAAATGTAATTTTAACCAAAGATAGTTTTCTATAAGAAATTAGTAGATGATGAATATTTTTACACAATGGCCAGTCACAAGAACATTTTTAATGAGTACTTTCAGCAACTTGTTGGTAGAAGTAGATCAACGTAATAAGGGTGTAAAGTGATTAAATTCAAACACATTAACACTTTACTTTTAAAAATATATTCAAGTTCATTCATCCTGATACACTTGGGATAACATTCACTTTCTAGATCTGCAACCCTGGAATGTGTCAAGGTAAGAAAACCTCACCAATCACTCCATGTATATTGAAGATCAGAGAGGAATGACAGCCAAGTTCAAAGCCGGTCAATTTGAATCTAAACAGCAACCTGGAGATATGTTTGATGCACATCAAAGTATCAAATTAGTCTTCTTCTTTTATTATTTGCAAGATTGCAATGTTTTAGCTTTCTATTTTACAGTTAATGATTCCAGGTGTGTAGAGATTGAGTTAAAGTAAACATAACCCCAGGACTATCAATATGAGTTACATTGAGCTGTTGCTCTTGTTCTCTTGCTTCTTCCATATTTGACAATATAAAAACATTCTTATTATAAATCTGAAAAACATACATATAATTCATAGGTTGTCTCCAAAATAGATTGTGTAGTTTGGCTGTCCAAGTGATTATCGCTGATCTGTCATGTCATTTACAGAATCTACCTAGTTCGGAGGTCTTTGTCTACCCTTATATGGGCATAGATTGTTATATTGACATAGAACGAAACGTTCAACCCCAGAGTCCAACATCCAGACCACTTATAAATGTAAGAACTTGTACGTGATCTAGGGGTCAGACCCAGGGGTTTAATATTCCATTACAGGATAGCCACTGTGAGTTTACCAGGTAGTTTCCTGATCCTATTTAATAGGTACACCTTCAGATCCTTGTCCCAAACGGAATAAGTGCAATATTTCAAAGTTGTCCAGCTGTCTTGCATGAAATCCATGAAACTTTTAAACTTGAATTTGAGCTTGATGAAAGCTCACTAAAATATATTTAAGATATATATAGGAACTTGTTAAAATCATACATTTCTTTATAAAACTGTACTTTTTTTTTTTAATTTTGATTTATGCTGCATGTACCTTATACATGTCTTTGTAAATAGGCCTGATTTTTCTTGGTATATGAATTGCACTTTGTATCATTTATGATGTCAGTATACATGTTTATCCTCATTTTATCTGACTTGATCATATTTGCTATGGTGGCATGGTCTGGCCATGTGGTCTCTATGGCCAATAGCAGTTACACAGCTTCTGAAGTATTATCATGATGACATATCTGTAGCATAGACAGGTTACATTGACCACATATTATAGTATATTTTGAATTTTTGCACCTTAGAAATGATGAGGAAAGGTCGCTGTATGTCCCTCTGGCAGTCATAGGGTGTTTTTAACAAAGACGGTGCACAAAGGCAGGTGTATAATGAAGCTGCACACCTACACGTATGGCAAAATTAAGGCCACCATCGCTGTGTAACCTGTCTACAGCTTTGTACACGTATAGATATTTTATAGACTTTTAACACTGCCTGTTTTAAGCCAAATTTTATATAATATTGTCAGTATTATGTTGTTGCCAATTTTGTATCTGCATAATGTATGTTTTGTTATTTTATAAATATTGTAAGTTTACTGATTTTGCATATTTTACTGATGGGTTGAAAGTTCATGTTTACATGTGTATTTATTACGCTTCCTTTATAAACATATGAAATTTTTTTTTTTTTTTTTTTGACTGTCTCAAATAAGAAATCAGAAATTTGCTGGACATAAACAACAAGAGAATTTCAAGTTGACGACAAAATATAGGAGACTTAAAAAGTTTCCAATTTGCAGAAATCACTGCATATGAGATTCATTGTATCCCTGTTTGTATATAAACACAACATATAATACCTTTATAGTGGAATGTTAACACAAACGAGGAGGACAACAATGACTTGTGCCCTGACCGGGCCTCATGAACCTACTACGACACCTACACATCGCCTAGCCAGAAATACCTGCAGCTTATACCACTGCACAACATCAAAGTTTTTAATCTTGATACATTTATTATAGTTTATGTAATTGTGTATAGTTTTTAATTGCTTTATCCATATTTTTTTTCATGTGTGAAATCTACATCCCCATCATTTGCTCTTCCCCTTCTAAACTTTGAAAGTTAACTCCAGTTATTTTATATGATAAGTGTGAATATGTTATGACCTACATATTTATTTGCCTTTTTATTCATACATATACATTTACAATGTAATCTCAATAAAAAATGTCGCAATACAAAATTTTAGATATAACTTCCTATACATGTGATAGACGATAATCAAATGAATCCTGTGTCACAATTAAATGAATCTCACGTCACAAATCTGGTCGGGTGGCACACTGTGGCAATACATTCATTGGCCATTGGGAGTTTTATTCCTGGATAAGACAGGAAAATATAAGGGATGACCTGCCCGACCACATGGGTCTCCTTCCACAGTAAGACCCCTCGATATCTAGTGCGCTCGCTCTTCCATCAGGACCAACAAAAGTTATCTATATAAGCTGATATAGTTTGTTTATCAATTGTTGTAAAATCAAGTTTACAAATCTTGTCTCATTAAAAATTCTCATTAATAGTCCTGTGACCTTTTATGTCTTTAAAGTAAAGTAAGATTATCTTTGTAATAGATTTACTGGTGAATCGGGTACGTTTTGATATGTTATGTTTTGTACTTGTGAAGAAATCCAAATCTATGCCCTGAACACATAATCATGATTTAGATGTTTGCTATTTTTATTACAAAAAAAAAATATACAAAAATACGAAGTGTATATGATTTGTACTTGTTTGCCCCTTATGAGCTTGGAGAATAGAGCTGATTCAATTTCTTTGTAGTTTTGTTTTTGTTTGAATATTTTGGTCAATCTTGTGTTACCAATATGATGTAGAAAGAAACAGTGCTGACTGGAGTAAATAGAACGTTTATACGTATACCCTGGTATAGTACAGGAACATTCAATTACTTCATATCGGCACATATTACAACACATGCCAGTTGGTTGTAAAGATTTAGGTAAATATATGATTTTTATATCAATTCAAACAAATATGTTTTACATGTAGAGGGGAGGTATATTTTATGTATCTTAACCATAAGATTCATGCTTTTATTGAAAGTTCATCAAATTATTGAAAAGTCATTGATATGAAAAATTCATTAACATTGAAAATATATACCATTGTATATTAAAATTTGCTGGTTCTCAATGTCCAGTAAGTATATTTTAAAAAATGACTTAAGGAACACTTGTTGGTAAAGCATAATCACTTTCATTTCCCATTTCCATGACGTCATTATAGACAAGAAATCATTGATGATGTAATAGGCGTGTAGGCAGCCACGTATGGTTACAGAGATGCCTACTAAGATGTAAAGCATCTGAAGATTTTAAGATGAAAGTGCTTATGATATACTAACAAGTGATTCTTAAGTTAATAGTTTTGTATAATATACCAGTTAAAGTTCATATTCAATACTGTCATTAAAAGTTCTTAAATACTGACAGTTTATCAAAATCCTGCATAAAATCACTATCTTCAAGATCCGTTTTACATTTTAATATGTTGAAAACTTACCCAAAATGTAATTTTTACATTTATTGTAGTCAAAAACTTGCCTGAATTGTAGTTATGTTCTGTTAAAGGATAATGAAATCCATATACTTGTTTATGTTTGTGCCAATGTTTTCCAAGTGAGATTATCTTAAGATTGTTTGTTGGGTTTATTGTCCCGTGATCATGATAGCCAGGCTCATTTTGAAGTGGGATCTCTTTGTAGTAGCTGGTAGCTACCTAACAGAACAACATCCAGGAGGCCTGTCACATGCCCTCCGGAGCAATCAAGTTAAAGTGTCTTGCCCAAGACACAACCACGACAGCAGGGACAAGTCCGTTTCTCAGCTTTCTGAGAAAAAAATAACTGCCACTAGGAGGGACTGTCGAACCACTCACCTAGGATCTTCACCAAGGATTCATATAGACAATGTTTAACCACATAAGCTATTGCGACCCCTTACTATCTTGACAGACCCTTGTTTTATACTGTAGACAAGTTACTAGAGAATGAAATTTAATTGATTGAAGTTAAGTTTAACCTTAAGTAAATAGATTTTTTTTTCAAAAGATTTAAAAGAATTTAAATTCTCAACATAGTGTTAAATTTTATAATTTGCTGTCTGTGATATTACATTTATAGTAAAGATCAACTTATTACAATTTTGGATGAATTGTTATTCTAAATGCACACCTGCAAGCACATGTATGACATGTTGATAAATTTTACAGCCGACATTCATGATCAATTCATGAATTTCAAATGAATGCATTTCAGTGCTTGCACGTCATACTACAGATATCTGTGAGGTATTTTTATACTTTAAAATGATTTCAAAAGATTAATATCGCAGAAATTATTTATCAAAATTCAACATTAATTCAAATTAATTGTTTTAAATAATTTAAAGGACTGTCATTTGTAACAAATGTTTCATTATAAATTCATGATTGGAATCAGCATATATGGCATTCATTGTAATATGAAGGAATATCATGTGGGTTTATGGTTGTAGTACCAAAATATTATAGTAAGCACAACTATTAATGTCTCATACATGCTATATGAATGTACAATGTAATAATATATATTTCACCCCAAAATAAATTGTTCCTTTGTTGATAATGATCTTTCTAGAGTCTTCGTTGTTTTTTAATTCGGAGATAGGACCAGTAAAAATGATAAGATAACAATATCTGTATACAATAAACATACTTTATTGTCTTTCTCTCTTTATATCTTTCTTTATACTCTAATGCACAACATGCATTCATCTCATCCTTAATATCACAGCTTTATAAGGTTACATCCGCACTGTACAATAGGATAAAATAAGTCAATGAATCTATCGGGAATTCCATTAACAATGGAAATTGGAGAGTTTCACAGGTTTCAGAAAAAATCAAATTAAGGACTTCATGCCCGATACGTACTTACACATGCTCAGATCATACAAACTCTTGACCACAATGCCAGTACTGAAGCAGGAAATGAAAAAGACGGGAACTTGGTTTATAATGCTGACGTCACACGAAGGCACACCTCTCAATAATCGATACTTAAAGCAATACTACAAACATTTTCAAAAATAGTTTTTTACAAAATAAATTTATTTATAAAATTATGTTGAAAGCAATCAATTATCAGCAGTATAGTTTTTCTCTAAGATGAATTTTGAATAAGATGTCACATTGTACAAATGTAGGACTCATGCAGACACATCATTTTTGTCTTTTGTACCACCAATAATTTATGATTAAACTAAGTTCACTCGTGATCTTGTAGAAATGTCTCCTCCGCATCTTGTAAAACAGCATCAGCATTCGCTAGTTCAACCTGTAAAACAAGGATCATATGTTATGTCTTGTTTGTCCGACTTTGATGAGTAAACTAAGGATACAGTAAAATATTCCACAAGAACTACCAGTACCAAACAAACTTCATGATAATTAAGTTCATCCAATAGCAAACAGGAATCCAATCTTAGTTAAAGACATGTTAGAATAATGATGCAAATAGTTATACAAAATCATATTGCAAACAGCAAAAACTGTTTTCAGTACACAAAAATCACTTGGCAATATATAATCCAAAATGTACATTCTATACTGAGTGATATTTAAAATTAAGTAATATTTTCCCACTCATCTAAGGTATTTTATACTGTGTGGGTTCGGCAGTCCTGAGGAACACTCACCTTAGGTATTTTATACTGTGTGGGTTCGGGAGTCCTGAGGAACACTCACCTTAGGTATTTTATACTGTGTGGGTTTAAGAGTCCTGAGGAACACGTGCACTCACCTTAGGTATTTTATACTGTGTGGGTTCGGGAGCCATAATGAACACTCACCTTATATTATGTATTTTATACTGTGTGGGTTCGCGATCGGGAGCCCTGAGGAACAGTCACCTTAGGTATTTTATACTGTGTGTTTGGGAGTTCTGAGGAACACTCACCTTAGGTATTTTATACTGTGTGGGTTCGGGAGCCCTGAGGAACACTCACCTTAGGTATTTTATACTGTGTGGGTTGGCGTGTCCTGAGGAACACTCACCTTAGGTATTTTATACTGTGTGGGTTCGGGTGTCCTGAGGAACACTCACCTTAGGTATTTTATACTGTGTGGGTTCGGGAGCCATAATGAACACTCACCTTAGGTATTTTATACTGTGTGGGTTGGCGTGTCCTGAGGAACACTCACCTTAGGTATTTTATACTGTGTGGGTTGGCGTGTCCTGAGGAACACTCACCTTAGGTATTTTATACTGTGTGGGTTCGGGTGTCCTGAGGAACACTCACCTTAGGTATTTTATACTGTGTGGGTTCGGGAATCCTGAGGAACACTCACCTTAGGTATTTTATACTGTGTGGGTTCGGGAGTCCTGAGGAACACTCACCTTAGGTATTTTATACTGTGTGGGTTTGGGAGTCCTGAGGAATACTCACCTTAGGTATTTTATACTGTGTGGGTTCGGGTGCCCTGAGGAACACTCACCTTAGGTATTTTATACTGTGTGGGTTCGGGTGTCCTGAGGAACACTCACCTTAGGTATTTTATACTGTGTGGGTTCGGGTGTCCTGAGGAACACTCACCTTAGGTATTTTATACTGTGTGGGTTCGGGTGCGCCCTCTCGGCCGAAGTCCTTCATAGTACCACACTTGGCAATGTCATCATTCCACACACCCTCGTATACTTGTCCTGTTGTGAGGTAGAAAAACTTCCCTGGGCCATTCTTTTTGTCGTTTCGCCATGATCCCTCATACCGATTCTCATTGGCTGAAGAGAAGATGTATAATTGTTTGGTACAAAATGAATTATTCTGATAAATTTTTCTTGATTATACTACAGATTGAGCTGAAAAACGTACCTAGTCCTTCATATTTATCACAGATACAGTTTGATCAATTTAACTTACTACGTCTAGATCTGACCATACCTTGGTCACCAGTGGTAGGATTACAGTGTAAACAGTGTGACTAAGTCTGACCATACCTTGACCACCAGTGGTAGGATTACAGTGTAAACAGTGTGACTTACTAAGTCTGACCATACCTTGACCACCAGTGGTAGGATTAGTGTAAACACTGTGACTAAGTCTGACCATACCTTGACCACCAGTGGTAGGATTACAGTGTAAACAGTGTGACTAAGTCTGACCATACCTTGGTCACCAGTGGTAGGATTACAGTGTAAACAGTGTGACTTACTAAGTCTGACCATACCTTGGTCACCAGTGGTAGGATTACAGTGTAAACAGAGTGACTTACTAAGTCTGACCATACCTTGACCACCAGTGGTAGGATTACAGTGTAAACAGCGTGACTTACTAAGTCTGACTATACCTTGACCACCAGTGGTAGGATTACAGTGTAAACAGCGTGACTTACTAAGTCTGACCATACCTTGACCACCAGTGGTAGGATTACAGTGTAAACAGCGTGACTTACTAAGTATGACCATACCTTGACCACCAGTGGTAGGATTACAGTGTAAACAGTGTGACTTACTAAGATTGAGCATACCTTGACCACCAGTGGTAGGATTACAGTGTAAACAGTGTGACTTACTAAGTCTGACCATACCTTGACCACCAG
This sequence comes from Pecten maximus, assembly GCF_902652985.1. Lineage (NCBI taxonomy): Eukaryota > Metazoa > Mollusca > Bivalvia > Pectinida > Pectinidae > Pecten > Pecten maximus. The sequence goes on along the minus strand of NC_047022.1, from coordinate 15,469,933 downwards.
TGGTAGGATTACAGTGTAAACACTGTGACTAAGTCTGACCATACCTTGGTCACCAGTGGTAGGATTACAGTGTAAACAGCGTGACTTACTAAGTATGACCATACCTTGACCACCAGTGGTAGGATTAGTGTAAACACTGTGACTAAGTCTGACCATACCTTGACCACCAGTGGTAGGATTACAGTGTAAACAGTGTGACTTACTAAGTCTGACCATTCCTTGGCCATTGCGTTGATCATCATACCATTCCCCTTCATAAATTGTACCATCCGCGAAGTACATACGACCCCAGCCACTTCTTTTGTCTGCGTACCATTCTCCTTCATAGTACTCAGCATCCGTGTAAAATTGTGTCCCATATGCCTACAATAAATCAATTCTCACGATGTTACATTTGTACCATACCAAGTTATATACAATTACCGGTAGGTTAGAATGATATTGAATCCATATAATAAGATATATATACATATATATAAGAATGAAAAAACATTAAACAATTACATACATGTATATGATTTCTATTTTTTAATCGGATTTTTGTTTGATTTTATGTTTTGACAACTAAACCAAGACAGCAGATGCTGACAACTTTATAGTCCGAGTTTCCTCTGGCCCTGACACCAATACCAGACATGGTGTCACGGCCAGAGGAAACTAAGGCTAACAAAGTTGTTGATCCCTCACAGATATCTTGGAAATAATTTTGGATTGTTTTACAGTTAAAAGTTAAAATTTTAAACATCAACTTATTTATATCTTAATTTCACAGGTACAGCTCCCATTGGAGCATTTAACGTTCATGAAAATAAAAAATCATTGATTATACTGAAAATTACAGTTAATTATTTACTACAGGTTTTTAATGTGATGGTGCATTACCAACGCTGATTCTTAAGGTCATAAATGGAACAGTTTTGAATGAAGCAGAATCACATTTTTCAAAACGATATAACATAAATTCTGGAACTTTTTATTAAAATTCTTAACAAATGCCAAAACAAAATGGGTAATCCCCAAATCTTGCTCCAATGTTATCTATAGTAATTTATAATTACACCTATATATGACGTTTTGAAAAATTAAAACACTGACAGATCAGCAAGGGCCCTGCCATGTGGCTAAACATATATCCTTTATAATCATCAAGAAGCCATTTGTCCATGTTGCAGAGGTTGGCGTTTATCATGAATATTTAGCAAGCACTTTCAATAAGAAAGCACTGTATGAAGTTGAGTTTGATCAGCCCAAAGGAACCTACAATAATTTTATTGCAACTTTCATGTGGGTACCTAAATATTACCACAAAGCAGTCTTAGACAGCAGTCAATGAAAACTGGGAATTCTACATAGCATTAAGTAAGGTAGATAATAAGCCTGGCCAGGAAGGGCATTATTATATATTAACAAATATATCATGTGTGATTTTTGATCTGAACTGCATAATTGATATTTGATACAGAACAGCTGGTAGGGATTAAACAGCCATGCGTTCAACTTCTTTTCAAGACAAAATGTAATAATTAACTGTTTTGAAAATATGTGCATGTGTTTATAATTTGAAAAGGAACACTATTTGTTTTAAAAAAAAAAAGGAAAAAAAAAGGAAAAAACTTTTAATCACTTTCTGACAAACCATTTAAAATTGATATGAACACAATGTACATGCATAAATTTGGGTCGGGTGAAACATTAGATTAAATGTGTAATTTAGTAATATTGATGTAATACATGTACAAGGTATTAAAATTCAAACTGTAGCTACTTTTTATGTACAAGAGGTACAACAGTTACATGTACATCAATCTACACCTCATTCATCAGTTATAGATACGATGACCAAGGACATCTGACCAGCATTCTAAGATCTTTTTGTAAAATTTAATGTACATATAACTTAACGTAGGGCTTACAAGATACAAAAAACACTGCACAGTGTACTAACCCCCGAAGACTTTAATATAGCAAGGTCAAAATATAGGTTACAGTGACATACTTTTATAAAAGATACCCCAGTTATAATATATATATACATTGATACATTGTTTATACCAATGATTGATAGCTACATATACCGGTATTTCCCTTTTTTTAAATGCTTCCAGAAACACACATCTTAAATTACCTTAAAACAGATTTTTACTACAACCAAGACCTCAAAATAACTTAATTACTGTGCTTGAAATGTTCAGTGTTAAACAGTGAACTTTTGATATACATGTATGGGAATTTTTTGCTGCAAAATTAGAAGGGTGAAACAGCCTGGTCAACTGGTATCTTTACACTTGTGAAAATATATATAAAAAAAAATCATGCGAAAATATCAAACCTGTCCATGTTATCCTCACTTCATGATTTAGCCTGTACAAAGACAATTGTCCTTTGTAAACTGTGTCTACATAAAGGGGGAGTGTAATTATCTACTGGTTGTGGACATGAAACGGTTTTAAAAGAATATTTTCTGTCGGTAAAGTTTAATTTTGAATCAAGAATATCTAACATCTTGAGAATCTACTTCGGAAAGTTTCACTGGATTACATCACATACAAAACATGTTAAGTTACATAATAAAACTTCTATTTCTCAACCAAAGAAATCGTACAATAGTTATAACTCAAAATGCTTACCGCACACAGTCAGTGAATGAAGCAGGATTTATTGATCACAGTGACCTACATTTGATACATTGGCTGTGACCTCTTACAGATGTCCACGTGTATGATCATAAATACGTTTAATCATATTGAACTTCTAGTATTCAAATACACAATCTTACCAAGATGTTGTAAATTATGAAAATTCACTAGAGACTGTGAGAAACAGTCAAACCTCCGCTATGTAACAAAGCTATGAAGTTTCTTTATTTTCATCAGAATTATTTCATTAGTTGAAGTGAAACGAAGTAGAATTGAAAACCAATTTGAATACATGTACATTATACTTGTCAAAACCTCACAATTATATAAATATCATTACATGGGACATAATTTAAACTGGAAAGTAATATTTTGGTGTAGCAATTTATTGTCTGAATTTAATTAGCCCGAGTTTCCTTTCGGCCTACACCAGACATGGTGTCAGGGCCAGGGGAAACTCGGGCTAGTATTTAATGTACCTGTTAGGTTTTTGTTATAACATTTCAATATACCTATCTCAACATCAATACTTACATGTCGCATATCATTCTTCCAGCCTCCAGAGTATTCTTTCTTGTAACCTCCCTTTCCATCGGGTACACTGTACGTACCAAAGCCATTTCTCTTGCCTTTCTTCCAATCCCCATCATACAGGGCTCCGTTGGATTTCCATTTGTATGTTCCTTTACCTTAAACAGAAAAATTGAGACGTGACATAAATGTTCCCTGGAGGATAGGATCGGTTAAGAGGTATTGTATGCTTTGGTTTGTGTGTTTTGTTTAACGTCCTATTAACAGCCAGGGTCATTTAAGGACATGCCAGGTTTTGGCGGTGGAGGAAAGCCGGAGTACCCGGAGAAAAAACCACCGCCCTACGGTCAGTACCTGGCAACTGCCCCACGTAGGTTTCGAACTCGCAACCTAGTGGTGGAGGGCTAGTGATAAAGTGTCAGGACACATTAACCACTCGGCTACCGCGGCCCCATTGTATGCAGCATTGTAGAAAGTGTAGAATACTATAATAGTGTCATTATATTTACAAAATGACATGTGTACCAAGAATTACTATCACTAACTCTCGACAAGATCCTGGCTTCCTTACATAGACCTTATAATCCAGTCTCATTGTACATTATTGTACTCATCTTATCATATTCTTCCTTAATGTATGGTGCTGACTTAGCCCGAGTTTTCTCTGGCCCTGTATGACACCAGGTATGGTGTCAGGGCCAGAGGAAAGTCTGGCTAGAGATGAGTCAGGGTGTTATATACACCATTTAAAAGATCAAAGCAGACAGATTTATCTGAGAGGAGCGAACTGGCATTGCTTAGTTGCTCGACTAAAGCTTTGCTTTTGAGGAATGGTTCTGTCCATGTAGAGAAAGAATGCAATAAGCCATGCATAGTTTTGAATTTCCTATGTAAACAATTAATACAGCAAAATAATTAAAATTTGTTATATTAGTTTGTAGCGTAACAGAGCACATGATTAATTAAATTTTAAATCACTGCCACTGCTAGGGATCGGACCTGGGACCTCTGACTTACTAGTCTTATGCTCAACCGATCGAGCTAAAGAGGAGATCTCTCTAGATAAGCAGTATATTGTGGCTAGTATTTACTAGGGTTACAGTAGCAATTTAAGTCATATTGCTCCGAGCCTTTTACTTCCACATCCTCTAGTGATATTGGTGATCTTTGGCCTCATTTGAAACACTCTTTTTGTAGAACGCTTTGGTAGTATTTTCCACCAATTTGTGCAAATTTGGAAAAGCACCACTAAATCCCTTGTATAAGGGATTATAAGTTGGCTAATTATTTTCATATCAGGTATCTAGACAATAATAGACACAATGCATACTATAGTGGTTAATAATAAATGAGATTATACTGCATTGCAACTTATAATCATAATATATATATATATATAATTTGAATAAATCGTAATATGTCTGTCACGACGGTCTCTATTTGTTTATGTGTTACATTTTATTCTAATGTCATTAATCAATGCACTGCTTTAACAGAAACTTAATATGTCAACAAAACCAATAATAGGGAAACTCGTCGTACAGTACACTTTGCTTGTATAATCAAATGATTACATATTCAAAAATTCTTCGTGTAACCAAATTATCATTCGGCCACTTACCGTCCTTTTTGTTGTCTAGCCATTCCCCTGTGTATTGATCTCCGTTTACAGAGTACACTGTGTGCCGAACACCTTTCTTTTGAGCGAGATAATCCCAGTCCTTCCACAACGGCTGTTTCTCTTTTGCTTCCTTCAAATGAGGCATCTTGATTTACGGTTTTTCTTACTTTGTTTTTTTGTTGTCGATTTATTATCGGCAGTACCTGGTTACGAATATCCTTTAAATAGCTAATCTGTCATCGTTTCCTAAGTTGAAGATTTCCGCTGAGATCAAAATCAATGTTACTTCATCGTTGTTTACACCAGCTGCGGAAGTGGACAGTTTGTTCGGGAGATTGTGTATGTTGCCATGGCGCCACCGGAAGAGCGCTTTTTCAAGAAAGATAACCCATTCCAACTTGCAAATTCAGTTACCTCCCTTACACTATGACAGTCGCTTCAAATCAAGACGGCGTTACACGGAAAAGGGTAAAAAAAAATGTGATTACAAGAACTTGAAATTCCAAGTTAATCAAAATAAAACATTAAATCACATGAAAAAATAACTGAAAATTCAAATATACTTAACTTTGTAAACAAAAAGCAAATATCTTATTTTGGTGCAGGTAATTAACAATAAAAAAATGTGTATTTTTTTCCAGTATTTTATTTAACATCATTAGCAGTAAAGAATATTAAGAAAATTGTACGGAACAATGAACATGGAAACATTTCAATTCAACATATGTATTCTATATATATGTGCAACACTGAAAATAGGAATAAGGTTTAAAACGCACAAGTGTATCATAACAATATACTCAAAGCATATTACAACCAATAACCTTCAATAACACTGAAATGACCAATTAATTCTTCCATACAACAACATTATAATTGAACAGTAAAATCTTAAAACTTAACCAAATATTGACATACATAGGCCTCGGACAACAATAGGATATGTTATGATATCATATCACATTTCATTTATCACTGTGATATAGAACCATACACATATAACATCAACAGATCTAATGTCTTGTCTGTTCAAAAATTTGTATACAAAGTTAATGGTGGACACAAAAATTTGTATACAAAGTTAATGGTTGACACAAAAATTTGTATACAAAATTAATGGTGGACACAAAAATTTGTATACAAAGTTAATGTCGGAAACACAAATTTTTATATCCTGCGGTCGAAATACTTGATATTTTTTGCAGAGCTTTAACAAATCATGTATGAGAAACCAAATAAAATTTCTTTAAAATGATACCTAAAAGATGTATATATAATCTGTAAGTGTAATACAGTATAATTAGTAATCATACTTGAAACAAATATTAAATTTAAATTAATTATGAATACTACATATAGCTAGAAGCATAAACTAGCAATAGGTTGTTGCAGCAGGAATGCCCCACTTTATTTCAACGGTGTCATCCTGTTTCTCCCAAAACTGAAAAAATATATGTCCTGTTTCTCCCAAAAACTTATGTAAACAATATAATGCAATGTGTCCAGATAAAAAACATTGTGAATTTGCACCTGTATAAGCATCTTGAAAATCAATTAAAAGGACATCCATTATTCAATATAAAGAGAAGCAAGAACTTCTCAAACTAAACATTAGGCCTAACAGATTACTCCATACCAACAGGAGGTGGCCAAGTATAACCAATGGACAAGTTGTTCCTAAATTGGGGAAAAAATCATATGTGTAGTAAATTATGAAGAAAGTAGACAGAGCCAGTTTTATTTCAAAAAAATGATTTACATCTGCTTAGTTGAATGGAATAGGAGGCCTAAAAAATGATGAAAAATATATTGCAACAGCAGGACAGCTAATTCAGACGAACTGAAGAACAGACAAAATCAGGGTAAAGTCACATGGGGCATCAAAGTAGTTCTGGAAACCCACAGTGATTTTCCAAGCCATTTTGGAAACTGCCACCTGGTAGAAATTTGGAAATGAATGTGCAGTAAAGTGGAAAATAAGTTGGAAAATTGGGCTCATAAATAAACCAGATTCCATGTCATCATATGAATAAACTGTTTACATGATCAAGTATTTTGACAGGGAAAACACTGAACCCAGTAATAAGAAACTTCTTTCTAGCATTACATTAAATGTCAACAAGTACACTGTATCTGAAAGAGTATTTATTGGGTAACTGCTTGCATTTGCTGCAATTGAAACTCAAGGAAATGATGAAATACATAAAAAATACAAAACTTAATAAGTTTGTTGTAATAATACCCAAGATAAAAATTAAATTAAAGACATTTAACAGTTCTGTTCATCACTCCGACAACAATATATACCAGCTGGAACTCTGAAAATTAATGAGAATATTTTGAAAGTCATTTTTCTTTTCCAAAAGGTTTTCATAACTCTACAATGAGCAAGTAAAGTTTTACCCACGATTTTTCATTTTTCAACAAACTCAACATAAAATGGTAATCCATTATTTTAATAAATTTTCAATAAATTCACTAGAAAAAAAATATGATAAACAATTAAATCATTCAATCACCAAATATTACATTGTACCAGTTGATTTATGCTTCAAACGTCAACTGAATAAGATGCAAGTGATCACAACGGTCTATATAAAATCTAACGGTTAAAATTTTTACAGTAGAAACACTCATTGCCTCTAAGCTTGAGCTCTATACAAATGACTTCCAGCACCAACATGATCAACAAGTAGTACTCCAAATATATATTATGTTATATATACACCTTCATTTAAGTAAGACTTATATCATATATTACTCAAGTTTACTCATTTACAGTAATTATAACATATACCATAAAACGTGTAAAATATGAGATTATGTTCCACATTATCTTTGTGACCAGTCCACAGATAATATGAGTAATTGCAATTTTTTCCTGATCTGAAAAATTAAAATTTCTAGTTGCAAAGAGAATTCTTTGTTGTTGTTGGTTTTTTTTTAGAACAAAACTTTAAAAGGGGCCTATTATAACAACGAAAATAATATGAACTACCAGATAAAACTGTTTTATATAAACGGGTCAGTTTTGTGCTTGAAATTGATACAAAATAGGGGTGTAAGGTAACAATTACATGCGTGGCGGATCGAGTGAATTTGGTTGTGTAAGGCGTGGCGGTACCCAGCTAAGGGTGGCGGGCCGCCACCTTAAAACAGGCAATGGTGATCACTGAAACATAAATACTTGTGTTTAAATCATTGTGGGGAATGTGTTGTAATAATATACACAGAACCCAGATATGGCATTCACTGAAGATTATAAAAATAGCTACAAATGTTAACATCTGAAACATTCATAAGCTATTCAGATTTGTGTCAATGTATGTTCTGTTCAATAAACATTTTTAATAATTTATCATCATACTTATGTAATTATATTAGTTACCAAGCTATCATTCATATAAGGCATTTTAAATGTTTTCTTACAATAATTAGTTCTGATGGAAGGGAATCTATATTAATAGAGTATGAAAGCACATATATCTTAAATATAAACATTGCACTTGTTCCAAAATATAAAGTTAACTCAATCTAAAAAGTACACCTGGCCCTACAAGCTTAATATATATATGGACCATCATTTGGAAAATCGTGCCAAGCCCCTGTGGGTAACTAATGAAAAAAAATAAATGTTCATCCAGTTCACATGGAAGCTTTTCCCTGTACATTGTTTGATTAAATGTTTACCTTTATTACTTCAATGCTCTAAATTAAACTCATTATAACAAGTGTACATGTATCATACATATACATGTACGTCCTGATCAAATTAACTATACTGTGTAAATAACATAGCATATTTATAAATATACACATACAGTTTTCAGAGTACAAGTACTGTAGCCCATTAAGTAAAAGTTTTATCACACAAAAAGACAGAACCAGTATATTATTGTATTTATAAATGAAGAAGACCCCAACAATCCTGTGTTCATTAAAAGTTCAACATTATAAATAGGAGTTTCTTATGGTGAAATAAATTGTAGACTTTGATAAACTCATGATCATTGTACATTTTGTATCAAATCCACTTATACAATAATTAATACTAATGCATATTGGTCATAATAAAAATATGAACCATTTCTTTTTAAATTCCTATTAGGTATTAAACCCTGGACCTCTAACTTGATAGTTAACTGTCAGTACCAAGCTTAAGTTTATACACCAAGTTCAATTAATGTTTTGATTGGGTTTCTATAAACTCCACTGCAGAAGTAACAGAGTTGTGTCCCTAAGTTTATCCTGGGTAATGTCAATGATTTTTATTTCCAAGGTTCTTGGCACAGAGTTTATTGTCTACACTAGGTATGGCAATTACATGGGAGATTTTGGTTTGCTAGTAGACAAACATTTTACAAAATGAAGTAATGAAACTGAATACTCTTGGGAGAGCCAGAATCCATAATTTACCCACTAGTATATATGTACACAACTTGTATAACAGGTCTCCAAGTTCTCCACTCGGCTCTAAATGTTGCTAGAATGAAAACCTTTTAGAATCATTTGATGAATGTTAAACAATTATTTTTAAGGACAAGGAAATATGGGTCCTGGGGAAAATCCTTCATAATTCTATTATTTTGGAAATTATGTTCTACACTTTGTATGGTTCCCCTTTTCTTCCAAATTAAATTACCTGCAATATTTTAACAGGACTGAAAAAAGACTTTAAACAAGAAATCATAGTATATAAACATGTATATATAATTGTACAGCGAGCTCATGATCATAACATGTTAAATCTATGTCTGGTAACATCTTCATTACCCTTTTATATAATATATTTATGTATAAAACATTTGGCAAGTATATGCTAGCAGTAAAGCTCTCCATCTGCACCATTTCACAAAATAAGTTTGAATTTACAAAACTATTATACATACAACATATGGTTAATAATTAGTCCATAATTGGTAAGAAGTCATGGGAGCGTCAGTTCATAGGTCTGCCATCAATCACTTCCACACGGACCTACACATTTTCTCACCCTTTATAATATAAATACATTATAACTAAGTAGGTAGGTGACATTAAACATCATCATTCTTGACTTAGAAAACACTGAATGACCAACAATCTGTACAGTCTTAAAATGTTTCAACATTTAAACATTTTCTAATTCATTAAAATCATTTTCCTGGTTGCCAAGTTCTGATACCATTTTATCCAGATCTTGTAAGCCCATGTTGGTTTGTTGGAACTTGTGAGCTATGAGCCTTCGATAGAAATGGAAGGCAAACACTAGAAATAAGATCCCTACTGGAATGACGACCGCTGTGGCAGCCCAGGCAGCAGCAATGTTATTGTGTAAACTCTTTACATTAAACTTGATCCAACAGATGAGTACCAGCTCGGTGAGAAACAACAGAATTCCAAAACCTGTTGAAAATGTCCAAGACATCTGGATGAAGACCTGCATTCGTTCGTGTGGAGATTCTTGGACAGAGTTGACATTGTGTACATTGCTGACCGCCTCTATGTTTGGGAGAATACATGTGCTGATCATAACTGCCAGTAAATGTATCGATACCAGCAGTGTTGTGTTGATACAGAATACCACCATCAACCAACTAGGTACATCCGGCTCTATTCCGATCTCAACCAACGCAACCTGAAACAAAAAACATAATCAATTAAAGTTTAAAAACAGCTCCACATACAAAACATGAATTTGTTACTCTGTGTTATAATATATATACAAAGTTACAGATTGTTTGGAATGCTCATTTTTGGGATTAAGTTTTGAAAGTAAAACAAAGATCTCCATGCAACTTGTAAAAGTGTTAAAATATGGTCCACTGAGCTGTAGATATATATGATCCACTGATCTGTAGATATATATATATATATGATCCACTGATCTGTAGATATATATATATATATGATCCACTGAGCTGTAGATACTATATGATCACCTGAGCTGTAGATATATAAGATCCTAGGTGAAGTTATTACACTTTTGTACTACTGTGTGAGATAGCAAACTTTAACTCAGGGTTGGGATACATATATGTATCTGGATTTAAGTAATTTGGAAAAGCATGTTAAATCATTTAATCCCTACATAATTTTTTTTTTTTATTAGTATCTCAATTCAACCAGCAACAATCTGGTCGCTTCACTTAAAAACAAAAGATTCCATTGTCATGAGCTACCATGGTCATATAGTAAGCCAGGAACGTAAACAATTCTATGTACATCCCTGATTAAACTATGCCAGTAGGTGTTTTATATTTGTTTTTCATATTTTTCAGTCATTTATTATACAATTTCGGTGAATTTTTCCATTTGTTCTAATTGAATAGTCTAATAAATGTGTGTAGGATTACACATTTTTCTTACATCCGGGGGGATCAGGGGTCAAGAATCTTTATTATTACTGCCTTACTTAGGGGAAAAAACTCGCACACTATGGTCAATGACAATGTTGGTCGTATAATAATTGCTTTTGAACTCGCTGTGGGACTTTATTCATACCGTACCATCTACTATTGGCCTAGTTACTCGCTATTGTGGCAAATTTCCATTTAGCCCATGGCCAATTAATCGACAAAAACTGGAATCCGTAGTAGAGACAATACATTTTAAAGAGAAAACTTGTCATCTGTAGTATACATTGTATCTAGATCTAATGGCTGGAAATCTTGCTATCAGACAAAGCTAGAGAAGTTTATTTTACACTTGTAGTATCTTATAATATAGTTATACCCCAGGGGTCAAGAATCTTTATTATTACTGCCTTACTTAGGGAAAAAAACTCTCACACTATGGCCAATGACAATGTTGGTCGTATAATAATTGCTTTTGAACTCGCTGTGGGACTTTATTCATACCGTACCATCTACTATTGGCCTAGTTACTCACTACTGTGGCAAATTTCCATTTAGCCCATGGCCAATTAATCGGCAAACTGGAATCCGTAGTAGAGACAATACATTTTAGAGAGAAAACTTGTCATCTGTAGTATACATTGTATCTAGATCTAATGGTTGGAAATCTTGCTATCACACAAAGCTAGAGAAGTTTATTTTACACTTGTAGTATCTAATAATATAGTTCAAGCATGTACTTATATCCTGTAGCCTTCCCTCGTCACAATGTTTCCGTTTAAAACAATTTTCATATATATTTACCATAGCAAACCCCGATAACAATGCTGACGTGTTGCCGGTTGCTTTCAACTTTGCACGACTCAGAAACAGTTTTCGCCATGATATGGCATTTCTCGCGTGTTGAACCTCCATCTGTTTACTGTAGTACGAGTGTAGTACCAAATCGTCATACGTATAGCCGCCGTTACTTGTTGTATTTACACCGTGCATGGGCCCTGATCGGATAGTCTCTGACCAGGAAACAGCGGAAGTTGACAGCTAGCACAACTTCCGCTTCGATATATAATAAAGTAAACGTTTCTGCTTTAAGTAGGTCTTAATTCGGCATGGATGATAGCCAGTTCCAGTGAATAAGCCCTGGAGATATTACAAGGGTTTTTCATTCACTGTCTTATGAACTACACAACAGACAAAACGAGTTCCTCGAGGATGCTAAACGGACATAACATAGCGGTGTATGTTCTAGTTTACATAGTTGAGTACAAAATATGTCATTTACTCAGAAACGAAACAAAACATCCTACTTACAAACGTATCATGTAAAATCTTTCCGCGAATCAATTCAAATCCAAAATGTGTAAAACAAAACGAAATTACCATTATTTAATAACAACTTGGCTTATTCCTAACTATTGCCATCTAAACCTGTAAATACGTTATCGCTTTTTCTGAATTCCTAAAGATGTATTGACCAAAAGTATACGTCACGTGATATTTTGTTTTATTTGGGCCGAATCTGTGACGTCACATACACAAAAGTTACCGCTTGGAGGAATAAATATTTCATTGTCCAGACTTAAAAATCGGATTGTTACGTGATGTGAAAATTAACTGCAGTCCTAACTATGGCAGACAGCAACGAAGCTGGAAGAAAATTGGTATGTTCTGTTATTGTTATAAAATATTTGACATCGTAAACGTAGCAAGTACTTGTCAATGGGAGCAGCCATTTTGTAGCACACACATAAAGGCTCATAGAGACATAACAACGAGTTTTCAATTTCAGATATTTATTTAACACATTTTTGACCACTTAAGTTATTGAATATTGTTCTGCAATAAATATGTTAACTTTTTATAGACAATTTATCTACTTGCCGAATTTAGAAAATGCAGTTATTACGTCTTTTTTCAGTGCACCCCACGTGGTTTACCTCAAAGATGCTCTTTTTAGATGGAAGAGCGATCGTAATTTGAAAAATTTAATACTTTATAGGAAATTAATGTGATATATTTTTCATGGAAAAGTTTGTGTGTTTACAATAGCAAGTTTTTCTGACAAAGATTGGAATCTGCCATTTGTATTTTTAAAATAGTAATAAAAACTTAGATCGCATATTAGGCTCTAAAGAGAACAGTGCGAGAACACACCGCGAAAATAGAAGTTTTTGTGTGTAAAGTCCATCCGTTTGTACGTATTGGGGATGTCCGTCTGTGTCAAAAAGAACAAACCATGTTTTAAGGTTGTTAAACATAAAGTACAAGGTCGTTCATAACATGGTAGATTGTAAATAAATATATATGTTCATGACTAATAGCTGTAGGCCAGCATACGTGCAGGAAAGGAGTTTTGAAATGTCTTCCGTCGAATGTAAGGTTATTGAATTTCAACAAAAGACTTCTGCTGTTGATAGTTTTTTTTATTATTATCACCTTGTTAATATTCAATCTCTTGTTTAAAGTAATCCATATTATAAATTATAACGACTTTTTAACTATTTATTTTTGAAACCTGCATAATATATACAATCAGTTCACGACAGTTGCAATGTTTGACAGGTGTTTTGATGTGTGTGAAAGACGATCATTAATTATATAATTAATACATTTCAAAACTTACAATTTTCTGCATTTTCAATCCTCACAGATTTATTTCACTTTAAATGACGAACTTTCAATAAAATCAAACTCCTAGTGTTTAATAAACGACAATTTGGAAGCAAATGAGAGTTTTTGGTGACAACTGCATTTTCGCAATTGACATCTTTTAATTATTGTTTTTTTCCTTTTTTTCTTCTTTTACTTCCATGGTACATCAACGTGTCTTCATTAATAGGCCTGTCAATTTCTGTTAACGGTATCTTCTTGGTAAGAGTATATATGTTTAACTCCGCCAGCTGAAGTCGGTTAGCGTTTCCCGCCATTTTAAATAAATTGTTACGTAATCTGACACCTATAGTTGTTCTATGTCCACTCATTCTTCAACCCAGCCAGATATTGTTATCATTATGTACAGAGACTTGTAAGGTATATACGTCTCTGTTATGTACTTGTAACTCTTCCTATTTCATTTTATGTTCAACGGTCGGTATGAAACTGTTATGTTAGAGATGGTATCGATCAGGCACATGAACATTAATGCGATGCTATAAATGGGGACACAGACATTTTCAACGCTGTCAAAGACAATTAGTCCGGGAGTTTTTTTGGCTTAATATGATTTCATAGGATGTTTATGGACAGACATAGCTGCCGCTATATTCGACATCAATATGAATTTTATTCGTCCAAGGTTTTCTCAAAATTAAAATACGTTATAACTTATACGAGATGAAATATTTTAATAATGTCTTGTGGGAGGCTATTCCGGTATCTGTAATATTTTAATGACAACCTAGTTATTGATGATATTTACCTCTTCTAGATATGTTGACTTCTTTTACTGAACCATTCAAATGATGATTACATTTGATAAACATTTGATAAATTGAATTAAACGGAAAAAAATGTTGGGTTTTTTAAATATTTTTTTTACTTATAGTTACGATATAAAAAGTTAATTACAAAACAGGAAAACTAAAGTAAATACCGTTCTCAATCAATCCCGAACGATTCTTCAAGTATCGCCTATACGTCACAATAGTATACTGAGTGAATGGATCATGTCAAGTCGAAAATTCTAATTCGTGTTTTTTAGCCCTTATATCTCATCGATGTAACAATTTAAAAATGTATAACATGCATATAAATTCCACGAATCCGTATGACAGAATAGCGATGTATTTCACGAATGCGGTATATTTTACAATACCAGTGCAATATGTCAGCGAGAAACTATTCAATTTGCTATTTAGATTTCATTTTCAAAGCGAAAATCGGTGAATTCTAAATTTCGACAAATGCGGGAATCAGAAGCAAAAATCTGTGAAGTCGTGACGGTAATATTAATCCTGACAAAAAGACTGCGTCATTTTAAAAGCATTGAGCTGCTCAGCGCATTTTGTTTCCTGCCCTACTGCATTCGTTAAACGGTCTTCAAAACTGCAATATAAATAATAGCTCCCTCCCAACGAGTGATAAAAAAAACCAGATTTAGGAGGATAAATAATATTCTAAAAAATATATAAAAAATTAACAATACTTTGACGACAACAACGTTAAGTGTTCAGCCAGATAACGCATACAAGTGACAGGTCAAGACCTTATTTGGTTCATCTTGGTAAGAGATTCAAAATACAAGAGAAAATACTTTATTTTCAACAAAACAACAATTCATAGTATTATATAAAAGTAAATTATAAATTGGCAGTTAGTATCGTAACCGACCAACCGTTTCATATTATTGTGCCAAAATCTCTCACCATTGCTGTTTTTTGTCTCGTTCGATGGGGAGCAAGACATAGGTTACTTGATGATTATGATGATGATGGTTGATCTGTACAATATATATGTACACGATGTTTGTGTTGAAATGATTGGTCGTGATGTCAAAAGTAACGAAAGAAAAATAGTTGCCGGCGGCTGTGACAACAATAATGAATTATAATTGCTAAATTATCAGTTTATAAGTTGTCATAATGTTAAAGTTTTCCGTTTAGCTTGGGATTGAGCTGAGCTCACCATAACCAAACCTGGAATATACTTAAATACATTTTAGTTTAAACAATATTTATTTGAGAATAAGTAATACAATACAATAAATCAAAAGTATACTAGAGGATTTGGTAACAAGCTTAGAGCTTATGTAAAACCATCTCGATTTCCTCTGCAGAAAAGGACGCACGCGAGGCATATATAATTAAGTTTAATCTTGTTTTATAAATAAAATTGTCCATCGTTTCAGAATCAGTTGTGCTGCACGCGTTTTTGTCATTTCCATTTGAAAACATCGTTGAAAAGTATTTCGACCAGACATTCGGACCCGTTCGTCCAAGGTTCACGAGAATATGTCATGTCTGTGAGGGTTAATGACCAAAGGTCATCGTTCCATATGACCACTGGGAAGCTGACTGGCCATTGATCTGGTCATTAGTCCGAGATACAATTTGTGCCGCAGAGGGACCAGCTGCAGCATCCGGCTAGATCTTGACAATTGGGAGGTCTTTAAAAACGACACGTGCACGCATCTCTGTCGCTCTGTCATGATTTACAGGGGAAATATATCCGTATTCCTAGATATCTTAATTATAAAACCACACCTTTATTTTGTATTTTTTTGGCATGATATTCCATTTGAAATTATGAGCTTAGTATCAATATGAGTTATGTACCGGATGTGCGAGAGGTGTAGTGATATGCAATGTAAGGGAAGCTTTGTACCACAGGGGCCTGATAATTTGTTACAGTCTGCATGTATTCGGACCTTCCCTAGTGAGTAAAGTACGTTTTTAGACAATTTTTATATTTTTTTATTATATTTTTAACAGTAGGGAAGGTCCAAATACACGTAGACTGTAACAACTTCACGGGTCCTTGTGCTTTGTACCGGTGACGGTACACGTCTTATCTATCTTTAGCTATTTCAAGGTCATGTTCACATAATTCAACTTTGTGAAAAGTTTTCTAAGATTAAAATCGGGTAGGTTGTGGTATACCTCTCTTCTGTAGTCTTCTAAAACGATAATGCTTATATGTACATGTTTATATGGAACCTTTCAAGTGTGGAAATTAACTGCATAGACTTGCATAATTTGGAATTTTTTAATGCAAACCTTATATGTGCAGTCAATTATCTGGCCTTTTAATACCTGTACTATACTGAGCAGGTAACATCACATGCTTCATGCCGACTGAACTGCCATCTTGAACATGTTCAATTATCATACTGATTATACGAAGTTATAGCGAAACTTGTTTTATTTTACTAACGTACTTTTTTTTATAACGTATACGTATAACATACGCTTAAAATGTGACGAAGCTTACTAAGGTAGTGGCCATGGTAATTTATAGCGGGATTTCTGAATGACATGTACACGATATATATAGTACAGGTATAGTAATTATATAAAGACACATGTACAGTGTATCGGGATAGTTATTTACATAAAAGGAAAACAAACTATTTTGTACGAGTATAACACTTTGGCGTGATCTATCTGTTATTATTGCATTCCATACACTCTGTATTGCTTCTGACTAGCAATGAACCTATACTTCATTAACACATCACCATCACTGTTTGAAATCCTAATAAGACTGCATATATTCTAACATACAACACTACTGTTGTCCATAAATATTTTTACTGACTAGCTTGTTTCGACACACGTGTTTATTTGTTGTGTAACCAAATTTATACTGGCGCCGTTACAGGTGTGAGCGGTGTTGATAAATAACAACATATTCATGAATATAACTTCATTCTCATTATTATAAAGTACAATATAGTTTATACATCAATTGAAAGAGAGTGTTTTGAAACTTTAATCAGTTGTATATAGATAGAAACGTAGTCAGAGAAATTTGGAGAGGAATCGTATTAATTCGACTTAGATATCATAGGAGTTAACGTATGTTAGGTGTCGGATTAAAGTTAGTCAGCGTGATTTGTTAGGGTGTCGGATTAAAGTTAGTCAGCGTGATATTGTTGAGTGTCGGATTGAAGTTAGTCAGCGTGATTTGTTGAGTTGTCGGATTAAAGTTAGTCAGCGTGATTTGTTGAGTGTCGGATTAAAGTTAGTCAGCGTGATTTGTTGGATGTCGGATTAAAGTTAGCGTGATTTGTTGGGTGTCGGATTAAAGTTAGTCAGTGTGATATTTTGGGTGTCGGATTAAAGTTAGTCAGCGTGATTTGTAAGGTGTCGGATTAAGTTAGTCAGCGTGATTTGTTGAGTGTCGGATTAAAGTTAGTCAGCGTGATTTTTTGGATGTCGGATTAAAGTTAGTCAGCGTGATATTTTGGTGTCGGATTAAAGTTAGTCAGCGTGATTTGTTGGATGTCGGATTAAAGTTAGTCAGCGTGGTAAATTGGGTGTCGGATTAAAGTAAGTCAGCGTGATATATTGAGTGTCGGATTAAAGTTAGTCAGTGTGATTTGTTGGATGTCGGATTAATGAGACTATGTATATTGGCTACTGTAGATAAGTATTGACTACAATAGTTCAAACGTTTAGCTGCCCTGGTGATGCCATCGGCCAGTCCTTTACAAGCTTGTGTTAGACGGGGGAAATGAAGTCACATTATGTAAAAAAAAAGTTATTGCTATGAGTCACCAAACTGAAATCTTATCAATGTTTGTAATTAGTTCGTCAATTAAAATATGCTAACGAGTTGGTAGAGGTTTCCCTCGCAGTAACAATAACGTTCGTGTACACACAGACTGATTTGCTTCGATTTCTTGCCCAACAGCAAAGCTGAATCCATCTTCGGATGCTGACGGGATATCCGCTGTTCGTGATTACCGCCATTTCCGATTTGTAGGCATTTACAAGGGAAACAGCCATAACCTGTTTGATATACATCATTACATGTCACACATTGTATTCTACTGTATCCCGCATTGTAATTACTGCAA
Source organism: Pecten maximus (assembly GCF_902652985.1). NCBI lineage: Eukaryota > Metazoa > Mollusca > Bivalvia > Pectinida > Pectinidae > Pecten > Pecten maximus. The sequence continues at coordinate 15,451,291 of NC_047022.1, read as the reverse complement.
CTATACACTGTACATCAGGGTTCGCGTTGAAGCCATCCCCATATAGCCTTTTGAAGCATAGAAAATTGAAAGGCCTCTTTATTTTTTCTTGAAGCTCTATTCAAATTATTCACAGGGACCCTATTCAAATTATTCACAGGGACCCCATTTTATCTGAGAAGGACCCATTTATGAAATGCCCAGTGTAAACCCTGTACATTATATTATTAAAAGCATGGAATGAACTATATATACATGTATTGGCATCACTCAACATATATACTTAAACAAGATATACATATTCACACAAGATACATATTTAACAAGAAATAAATTAGACTGGTATCACTAACAGTTTACTATGTGTAGGCTTTGAAATTGAAAATAATATCCGTAAAAGTAAAACGCCAAATTTAAAGTTACCACGTAGATTCTCCTATAGATAGTGTGTTGATCACCAGCCGTACAGTGTGTAATTATGTCACACAATATGTCAGGTCAAGATTCCGTACACCAGATACGTCTGGTTGTTCCCCAGGCGATATTATTTATTATGTTACGATTGGAATAAGCAATACCATTCAATGATCCCAGTATGTAACCGCCCGTACAACTATCGGCATGCCCAGACATTCGTCATTAAATTAAAAACTGATACCAATTCATCTGTAACTCGTTTTTTATCATGTATGTAACGAGTTTTGTGCTGGATAATGAATTACCCGGTTACAAACATTCGCATTATTTACAAAATACACACACACACACACATATATGTTTGTCTTATAGGTATATGTAAGTTTCTTCGTCTTCGCATGTCATTAGTATTATATACATACAATTTATTCGTCTTAAAAATTCTGTAAATTTATATACATTGTATATGTATTCTTTTTATATTTGTAAATCGGCCGTCATCTCTAGATCTGGATATTTCTTAATTAGACCCGTGTATTTTTGCTGTTGGTTTGTTCAAAATTAAAACAAAATTACTGAATTAGTTTGATAGTACCATATTTAGGGTGTCGGACTTGTGGTAGTGTTATAACCTATGTCTAGGTTTTATCTGTGTTTGTGTTCACGTGTACATTTATATAGTTAAAGATGTTTATAGTTATTTGGACCTCGCGTCGTTATCAGATCAAATTTATGCAGTGTGAAATAAAACTGGCCATTTTTGTTCTGTGGCTGGGCTGTGATGTATTATAGAGTATTTTCCAATTCTACGATTGTACATATGTACACATCATATATCAGTCAACCTTTTGAGAGTGATTTTTTTCTTTTAATACTAACTAGTAACCAGAGCAATATTCCAAATATATGATTTCGACTCCATCGACTGTGAATCCAATATTTTCCATACCGATTAACGATTTGATGGGCGTCCTTTCAGTTTCAAATTCTTTTATTGCAATAAGCTTTACAGCTCATTTCTCATACAAATACATGATAATGCTGAACAAAGAAATTTATGTAACTGGGTTAAATTTCTTGACCTTAAATTTATACCGGGCATTCTTATATACCGATAGCCAATCCCCACATCACACGCATAACACACAAACAACACCACAATACACAGGCTCGCCAAGGTACATATGTTTCGTTATTTTCATCAAAGTTATCACAGCGAAAGTTTTTACATTACTTGCATATTCATAAGTTATATTAATTTTATCAAAGAAAAAATACATGTAACGAAGTCACTACAAACCTGTTTTTTTTTTTTTGATACAATGATTTCGATAGGACAAGTCTGTTGTATTTCGTGGGTTTTTTTAAATTTTTAATCCGATATTCAAAAATATAGTTTCTAAACCATTTTTGTTACTAATACAAGTTGTCCGCCATATAGACACGCACTCATGTATATGTTTGTTTAATGAAACCTCGCGAAACCTTCCTTGGACAGGTGGTCACCGGCAGCTGCTTCAAAAAGTAAGTCACTTATTTTCAGCTAAAAATGGGTATTTTTTCATGAAAAATAAGCTAATTTTATAGTAATTTAAAAGAAATAATATACCTTTATTAATGTATTTCCAGAATGAATTGACATACAATTATTTGACGAAACACATACGAGTATTAAGACTTTGAGAAGCTGTTAAGTGGAGCCAGGAAGGCGACATTTTGTAAAAATAAAAAATAAATTATATATATATCAGGTAGTTTACTTTCGGCACAAGAAAATAAAACAATTTTAGTCTTCAACTTCTTGAATTTTGAATATTTTTCAAGGTTGTTCCCATTATTTCCTTTTCTAAAATGAAAGTTGTTCATTTATTGGTACAGAAACAGCCGTGTTCCATGTTTAACTACATATTTTACTGATATTATACGTTAATAAAAACTCGTAATGAATAAGATATTTTTCAGTAATATCTAATTGTGCTATAGAACTAATAGATAGTTAAGAAGAAATTTTGCTAAACCTGGAATGTTTTGTTTAATTATTTCTAAACTTGTCCTGGTAGTGTGTTTAGATTGATGTTGCTGACAATCGAGTAATCAAGATTACAGTTTATTTCGATAAAAAAATAATTTCTAAATTCTAGGATTTTTGTGTGTACGTTTCATAAAATGAAAGGCCTAGGCCTGCCAAGTAAATTGATCAAGTTAACACATAATATGTTGTCTCGGTAATATATTGAAAATTAAATGTCCTGCCAATTTTTTATCAATTAATATTCTCGTTAATGAAGTAGATAACTTATCTTTTCTTCTGTTTTATAAGTGTTTTTACTTATTTACATTTATTAAATTGAACCATTCTTCCAATGACGAATTCTGACATTTACGTTTATTGATGCCGTTTTTGAGTGCACATATATGCATGCCAGATACCCATTTAGCCTCTGCTATACCTCAAACTAGAGCAAATACATATTAGCATATATATACAGATATAAGTACAAAGTTACATACGCATATTGATGAGTAAACATCTTATATTTTATACGTCAATGATTTAAAATGGCCGACAATGAGCGGAGGAACCAGAGGATCCGGTTGAGTGGAAACCATGCCGGTATCTACTTTGCTGCTCCAAGATTTGCTCTAGGTCTGATACCGTGTAACTACCAGGTTAATGACATTGATCAGGCTGTAAATGTCATGAATCGCATGACCATCATGCAACTTCGCTAGCCAAGGGTGTTCAATACGATACTCTCATTTTCACGTGAAAAATCGTATTGAAAACCCTTGGCTAGCGAAGTTGGACCATCATGATTGACGCCACTGTATATATACCCCCCTCCCTCCCCCGTGTAAATAAACTAACTTCGTGTACATATTTACCACACAAAGCTTGGTTAAAGCATATTTTTATTGCCATAAATCAAAGCAAAAAAGGATTGGGCACAAGTTATAACAACATTAATAAAGCCCTTTCCCAAATAATTACACAGGTTCAACATTTGGCAAAAAGAGAATGTAAAAGTCATCAATTAAATAGTTTTGTAACACAAAAGTTTTCGTTTATATTATTGGTTATAAATGCCACATTAATAAGTTTTATAATTAGAGTTTCCGTAATATGTATGTTATCTTATCATAGTCAATGTGATTAGCGAGTGTGATCACATGGCAATGTGGTAACTTGTCTTTACCCTATGCGGCCGGGGTTCGATTCCCCGGACCTGATCATGAAAAGGTATGTGGTCACCTTCCCCGCCACGTGAGGTTTTCCCGGATTCTCTGGTTTCCTCCCTCAGTAACCTTCCAGCTGAGCTTACAAGCGTGATTAATATATGTTATTAGTTGTTGTAAAATATTTAAAGATTACATTTTTTAGCGAATTGAATATAGACTTAAAAAAAAATCAAGCACTAGCTATAGTACGCCATATGCGATTGGCATTTCCCCCCGATGACATTCATGCTAGATATGAAAGTAGTCAAAGCTTTAGCAATGTCATAGGTTATGCAATGCCAATGTGGGAACATGGTATGTCATACACATGACGTCATAGATTATGTATCATAAATCACTAACATGACGTATGCAATGTATGTCAGAAACATGATGTCATAGACATACCACAAATTACTAGCATGACGTCATAGATGTACCATAAGTCACGAACATTACACACGCAATGCATGTGTCATAAATATGACGTCATACGCCAGGAACATTATTGCTTATGTATCGAAAAACATGTCAATATTAAGTTATGAGCATTCATTGTGTTAAAGTCGCATTTTAACCCGAAAACATGACAATATCTGACGTCTCGTATCATAAAGTAATTAATGTACATGACCATACATTAATATAGATATTTCCATGTCTATAGGAGGTGAAAATCAAAGGATAAACTTGTCTGTTACCTGTGAAAATCTCCAATGATAACTAATTGGTTAGTTGTGAAAATCTAAATAATAACATTTTGGTAAGTTGTGAAAATCTCAAATAATAACCTGTTGGTTTGTTGTGAAAATCTCAAATAATAACATTTTGGTTAGTTGTGAAAATCTCAAATAATAACTTGTTGGTTAGTTGTGAAAATCTCAAATAATAACTTGTTGGTTAGTTGTGAAAATCTCAAATAATAACTTGTTGGTTAGTTGTGAAAATCTCAAATAATAACTTGTCGGTTAGCTGGGGAAATCTCAAATAATAACTTGTTGGTTTGTTGTGAAAATTCTCAAATAATAACTCGTTGATTAGCTGTGAATATCTCGAACAATAACCCGTTGGTTAGCTGTTAAAATTTCAAGGAACCAAGTCTAACATGTGCGTTAGCTGTTGAAATCAAGCGATGAATTGTGCGTTATGGCGATACGATATATACGTTTTAACACCAAAGTAACATAAACACCACATTTATAAATATATCTAGATATACAATCACGACAGTTATTCCAACAAATATAGCCCAAGTTGCTATTCCATACGATTAAAGTACAAGTCGAAGCAGGTGTGAACTGGCCCTATGTAACTATATAACTTTGGTTTGGTTTGTTTTGTTTAACGTCCTATTAACAGCCAGTGTCATTTAAGGACGTGTCAGGTTTTGGAGGTGGAGGAAAGCCGGAGTACCCGGAGAAAAACCACCGGCCTACGGTCAGTACCTGGCAACTGCTCCACGTAGGTTTCGAACCCAGAGGTGGAGGGCTAGTGATAAAGAGTCGGGACACCTTAACCCTCTTATAAGACAGTAAGGCAGATTTAGCGTAAAATGTAAACAACTCCTCACATATGTCTAATCACGAACATGTATATCATATCGCAGTGCAAAGCGAGTTTTAAAGTTAATAATGAACGCACGCCTCTATATGTTATATCCATATCTAAAATATGGCAAATATCAGTTTTGTTGGGATATGATAAATATTTACATAGATTTCTTATTTCTGATGTATTTTCTTACCGGAGAAGATAATTCTGATACAATTTACAAACAGATATCACTATCGGTGCATGTAGTAAAAAAATATAAGGTACTAGCTACATATACACTTAAAAAAAGAGACATTCATCACCCGTTTTTTTTTTTTTTTTTTTTCAATTTTGTCCTTGACCTTTGTGTATGTAGTTATCATTTGTACCACAGAGACTTGGCAAGAATTCCCAACCCACGGTCCATATATATGTATAATACTCACTGAAAAATTGTATTTTCCCTCATTTTTATGGCAATAATATTCCCAAATACTCCAGATTTGCTTTCCTAATTAATCATTTGCTGTTTTTACTTAGAAAATGAGTTTTTAAAGCATAAACTGAAACTTTGTGATGTTTAAATTTCCCCTTTTCAGAACTGATTTTCCCCTATGGTCCAAAAAGGGTAGTTCCCCCTAAATTCTAGATTAATCCCTGGTATTATAATATATGGACCGACTGTTGAGAATTGTGTCAAGTCCCTGTGATTTGTACATAGTATTTAACGTGTGAGGCATGTTTGTTATTTTATATATAAATGTATGTACTAAGTAATATAGTAACGTAGGTATAAATATAATTGATGTACAAAACTATTGTTTTAATATTTACAAAAGTGTTCAAATACCTGCGCCTAGATCTAGACTAGGCGTTTCGTACACATATCATAACTCTATTTCATTAACGACATGATTAAGAATGCAGTCTATCTTGAATTTTCTAAGATTTTTCTATACAAAATTTATAGATTACAGTATATTCATATGAATGATGCCTTCAGGTTTTATAATATACCGGATTGTTTTTACTAAAATCTGCTTTTCGTACCAACTATAATGTATGTGTTGAAGAAGACAATAATTTCTACAGTTGTCTGAATTCCCATCAAAAGTCTATTGTGGAGTAATTTTGTCACTTCATAAAGCTATGTCTTACTTGTTGTTATTGACATATTTCGTTCTAACGTTTGTCCACATCTCTATGTATGACAGTTTTTGGTTGTTTTTATTCTAAACGATATGATTTTATGTTTGTAATATATATATATATCAGGAAGATGTAGTCATGCGTTCACTTGGAGCACAACATTAACCCACATTTTCAACTTGCAATTGTTAAACCTGTTCTGGTCCCCAACACGCTCACTCACAGGGACTTGACATGTTCCTGTGACATAGAAAAAAAATAATCACAGGGTCCGAACCCTAGATCATTTATTATTCAAGAATTTTATTTATTTTGGTAAGCGATTTTGCTGTGAGAGCACGATTTTTCTAGTCCTGTGGACGACCACGTGTAGGAACACGTATGCCGCTGACGGTTTTGCTATCTCCCAGAACGCTATAGACCTGAAACCTTTAATACCTAAGTATTCAGGGTCATCTATATTTCGCAGAAATACCTTAACTAATCCTTGATATTAACAATTTTCCATATGGAAGCATTACAGAATTAAAGGGGAAATCTTTGTTGAAGAACCTTCCTTAAATTCCTATGGGAAATTTTAAGTTGAGGGATTTCTTCAAGTCAAAGAACGTTGATTAAAACGTTATCAAAATTGCTCCAGTCGGATACCATTAGACTCGGATGACTTTTTTCAAGATAAATAGTTACACTGGGCACAGGTACTTGGGGCCAGGAACTAAAGTTATAATGGAATTGTCAAATTTTAATTTGTAACATCATTTCTTGTCTATTTATGCTCCGATACAACACTGGAATCGATTATAAAGCGCTTTAAAAAACACCCGTTTCTGGTTGTTATAAAGTAGAGTTTATATATATTGTATTTATAACAAGCGCTGATAGATTCCAATGTGGTATCGGTGCATTAATAGACAAGAAATGATGTTACATATTAAAATTAGACAATTCCATTATAACTTTAGTTCCTGGTCCCAAGTACCTGTGAAACTCGGGGAGTCTGGAGCTTTTTACAGAATTTTTTTGTTCTACCTCTATGGACTATTTTCCGTATAAACACTTGCCACTGTCCGAGTTCCTTTACACAGTGTCTAATAAGAGTATATTTGATGATTGAAATGACTATTAATGTGCTGTACTAATCGCCATTTGCATTTTAAGGTCAAACAGTATAGAGTCAATCCAGTCAATAAAATGCATGTTCCTATTACATCTTAAGACACTTGTAATGTAATGTTTTTTTGTGCAAGGTTCCCCAGACGCTATTGTATTTTTTCACATGTTTTGCCAAAATTAAAACAGCTTAACAAATTACGTGTCAAAAGCAAGGCCCATGGTTAGCCATGCATGATACGTCCTAACAATTGATCAAGATACTTCTGTTAAATTGCAAAATTGCACCAGACCAGTGATTTATGAGCTTGTTAATATATCACTGAATTTGCTGTTTAGCCTGGCCTTAACGATATATTTTATTTTTACATGCTTGATTTTATGCCGTTTCAAAAAACTATGTTATAAAGGATATGGTTGGTTTATTTTGTTTAACATCCTATTAACAGCCAGGGTCATATAAGGACGTGTCAGGTTTGGAGGTGGAGGAAAGCCGGAGTACCCGGAGAAAAACCACCGGCCTACGATCAGTACCAGGCAACTGCCCCACGTGGATTGCGAACTCGCGACCCAGAGGTGGAGGGCTATAGTGATAAAGTGTGGCCACCACGGCCCCTTATAAATGAGAGGAAAATAAAACATACTAATTTAGTTTAATACTTACTAATTGGTGTTTATTTTCAACATCTTTGGGCTTATTTTATACAGGAGAGTAAAATAAAATAACCCCAAAGATGTTGAAAATAGACATTAATTAGTAATTATGAAACGAAAATGAAGGGAAACATTGCCTTTTTTGGTTGGAACCGATACCGTTGACTGGGGGAAATCGTTGTTACATTAGGAAAAGAATGGGGTTTTTTCGCAGAAGAAAATACAGTTTATGTGACTACCGTGGCCTACAAATTGACCAGTCTAATTCCATTCATCATTTATGTGATAGCTTTGTGTTTTGTTTGTGCGCCGAGTTTTATCGCCCCAGGTACAGCCAGGAGTTTTATAAGAACACACGGGGGCTGTCGCATGCTATCAAGTACGAATAGGGTAACTAATCTTATACCAAATGTTGCAACCACGACAAAACAGGACGGCGTAGATCTACAATCTCGAGTAGAGGTCGGACAACACACGTTGTATCTTTACCATTGTAACTGGTATTTTAACAGATTTGACCATTTCTGTGTTACAGAGAGCCAAGGAGAGGAAGACGTACACAGATGAAGACCTCGACGATGACGACATCGAGGGAAAGAGGGCCTTTAACTTGGAGGAGAAACTCCAGTCCAAGAAATACAACAAAAACTTTGTCAAGGTCATGAAAGGTCATGGTACGTATGTACAACGAAAATGGCGTTTCTAGGAAGTTTCTTGACGCTGGGACCCTCCGTTATAATTCATATATCAGAGATATGATTTCGAGATTTATAGCAGGCGTGGTAAGAATTCATGGAAAAATCATATTATCAAATTTTCAATATGCAGACTAACATCTATGCAAAATGTACTAAATATATGTATATGCATATATGTATATGCACAACATAATTACTTTATGACAAACATTTAAAACCATGGCTTCAAAACGCATCGGCGTATAAGGTATCAAAAGAATGGGAGATGTAGTTATCTCCCTTCCATCCAAATTTAATGGCGTAGAAGAACTATATAAGAGAAATCCTTTGATTTCAAAGATGGCCAGTTTCATTACATACACACTTATATCATTACAACTTAGTCTGTTAATGTTGTATGAGTCTTTCCATTCTCTCCACAGAACTCAATATGGGCTACCTACAGGCGAATGGACTGGAAGCACCCATTGTGATGTATGATAAGACCGGACTGGGAATGAGGTGAGGTGTGATACTGATAACAATTGTATCGGATGATGTTTATAACAAAAATGCTTTGAATAATTTTACACTCAATTACTCGTTTTGTATTTATTGAAATTCCTGATGATTGTCACTTGTTTTACTGACTTCTTCCATTACAGAGTGCCGAGTCAGAACTTCCGGGTAAATGATGTCAAACAGTGTGTCGGTATGTACACCTTATGCTAAATATTGGATCATACTAAACTAGTGTTATGGTGTAGGGTCATTCCACTTCTTTCTCTGAGGTACTTTTACTGGTAATCCACGGATCTTAAAAGTGTGGTATCAGATACTCAACTGAGCTCTCCAATCTTTGTGTCGTTGGTGGATTGATGCTATAGATCTATGTATTCTGTACACATGATGTGATTGGTTGAATCATGTTGTTCTGTTTGTTACACTTGATATGATTGGTGGAATCATGTTGTTCTGTATGTTACACTTGATATAATTAGTTGAATCATGTTGCTCTGTTTGTAAGACATGATGTGATTGGTTGAATCATGTTGTTCTGTTTGTAAGACATGATGTGATTGGTTGAATCATGTTGCTCTGTTTGTAAGACATGATGTGATTGGTTGAATCATGTTGTTCTGTTTGTTACACATGATGTGATTGGTTGAATCATGTTGTTCTGTATGTTAGACATGATGTGATTGGTTGAATCATGTTGTTCTGTTTGTTACACATGATGTGATTGGTTGAATCATGTTGTTCTGTATGTTAGACATGATTTGATTGGTTGAATCATGTCGTTCTGTTTGTTTCACATGATGTGATTGGTTGAATCATGCTTGAACAATTTCACTCTGTAACTTCCTAAAATCAAAGGCATGGTAGTCCAAATGTTCATATTCTAGATTTCAAATTGACATGAAAATATTATGTTCATGAAATGTACCAGCAAATATTTACTTGATAAAAAGAAAGTTTTTACTAATTCAAGGCCCCCTCTATCATGGCAAATAAAACATGTGTGAATTGATTGATGTTACAGGAAGTAGGCGTGTCCTTGATGTGATGGACGTGACGACACAGAAGGGAAAGGAGATGAGTATGCGGGAGTGGGTTCAGTATTTTGAGAACCCCGAGCGGGAACGGCTGTTAAACGTTATCAGTCTGGAGTTTAGTCACACAAAATTAGAGAACTACGTGGAATCGCCAACACTGGTATGTACCATATGTTGTAGGGAGTTATAATCGTTATATATTTAGTTGTATACAGAATTTTATGATTGGCTCATAAAACCAAGCAGTAATTTTTTTTACTTTTCACAGAAGCAACCTAACCTTTTACTTACTTCTCTATTTAAATCACAAGGTCTTCTTAAGACAATACCTGTGTATTATGAATTTACCTGCATCAAATACAACAGCTAGACTGTAGGGGAGGAGGTACTGTCTTGGTAACATGTACATTATAAGATTACCTGTTACAGGTGCGACAAGTAGACTGGGTGGACACTGTATGGCCACAGTACCTTAAGGACTGTCAGACTGAGTCCACCAACATTATAGACAAGATGAAGTATCCAAAAGTACAAAAGTAAGTCTTTACATACCCAACAAAACGTTTTGGCCGACTAATCGTTTTACTTTAACAGTCTAAGGGAAGTAACTCTCTTATAACATTCATAAACTCCTGGAGATATTTTACTATTATTGCACACCAAAGATTTTTCTCTATTTACCTGAACCCATTGTTAAGATCGCCTTTGTGTTCTGCTTTAGGTATTGCCTGATGAGTGTGAAGGGCTGTTTCACCGACTTCCATATTGATTTCGGTGGTACATCTGTATGGTACCACATCCTACACGGCCAGAAGGTGAGTCTCGATTACCCAACAGAATTAACTTTGCTCTAAACATAGACTTCTCAAGTTTGTTGTCGTGTGCTTGCTTTCTCAGTATTAATTTATGTAAACAACTTACAGGTGTTTTGGCTGATACCCCCCACAGAGAAAAACATTGACAGCTATATTACCTGGACATTGTCAGGAAAACAAGGAGACTTCTTTTTGGCTGATCATGTCGAGGGCTGCCAGCGAATAGAGCTCAACGAAGGCTATACTTTCATCATCCCATCAGGTAAAGTGATAATTAACGAGTCGTACCTTCATCATCCCATCAGGTAAAGTGATACTTAACGAGGTCATACCTTCATCATCCCATCAGGTAAAGTGATACTTAACGAGGTCATACCTTTCATCATCCCATCAGGTAAAGTGATACTTAACGAGGTCATACCTTCATCATCCCATCAGGTAAAGTGATACTTAACGAGGTCATACCTTTCATCATCCCCTCAGGTAAAGTGATAATTAACGAGGTCATACCTTCATCATCCCATCAAGTAAAGTGATACTTAACGAGGTCATACCTTCATCATCCCATCAGGTAAAGTGATACTTAACAAGGTCATACCTTTTATCATCCAATCAGGTAAAGTTATACTTAACGAGGTCATATCTTCATCATCCCATCAGGTAAAGTGATACTTAACGATGTTATACCTTCATCAACCCAGCAGGTAAAATTATATTTAAAGAGGTCATGCCTTTTATCATATCGTAATTAATGTAGCCAGAGCCATGAAATAAATGTGATCATGCCTGACTATAAGCATATGGGTTATTTCTGCGATTGGTGTACTTTAAAAAAAAAAAATTTACTTGATGGAATGACCTTCATGTATTCAACTTAAATTTCTACATATCATATTCCTCAAGAAGTAACCTATAAAACAATGTATACTCTGTTCCATTGTCGTGGGTTCCGTATTTTCGCAGCAACTAAAAAAAACCTGGTATGAAATGCACATTTGTTTTTTTGATTACGTCATTTGTAGACAAATCATACAATCATTGATCATGTTGTCTTTCAGCTAAATAATATGCGTACAACAACAATTACTACACCAGTCACTTTCCACTAGGTACCGCGAAATAGCTATCGAAGTAACACAATAATTTGTTTATTTTACAGGTTGGATCCATGCTGTATATACTCCTAAAGATTCTCTAGTGTTTGGAGGTAATTTTCTCCATAGCTACAATATTGTAAACCAGCTGCGAGTGTCAGAGGTGGAGGATAAGACTCACGTAAGTAACTCAAACTTTCAGAGAATAGAGAGTTTATAATTGATGGCTAATCTCTCTATATGGCATTCATCAGAATTTTGACTAAAACATATCAATTTACAAATCATTATTTTCAAAGGCTTGGCTCATGTTTTATGGTAGATAATTATAGCGTGAACATTGATATCCTGCAAATATGTACAAACAAAAAAAGCGGGGCCGCAGTGGCCGAGTGGTTAAGGTGTCCTGACACTGTAACACTAGCCCTCCACCTCTGGGTTGCCAGTTCGAAACCTACGTGGGGCAGTTGCCAGGTACTGACCGTAGGCCGGTGGTTTTTCTCCGGGTACAGTACTCCGGCTTTCCTCCACCTCTAAACCTGGTACGTCCTTAAATGACCCTGTACAAACAAATGCCTAGGGGCTGTTCCAGGAATACATATACTGATACTGTTGTTCGGTGTGTTTGATGTACTTGTACCTTTTTTACATTAAAATTGCTTCTATACCAGGGTACCATTCACAAAAAAAATGTGGGAAGGTCATCAAAATTTTAAATCTCTTCTATGGGTTAGTCCCCTTATTTCAAAGTTCCTTCCTCCATCCCATATATGTTTTCCTGGAACAGCCCTAAACATGTTTACTGGTTTTATATTGCCAAATTTTGACATATTGAAATTTTGCAAAAAAATAAACAACTATACAGTACCACACAATTCCAAACCATTCATGAGTGATAAAACGACATATTGAGTGCATGTGTATAATTTTCATTTCATTAAATTTTATATACAGAGTTGTTATCAGTCACTTGGATAGAACAGGCAAATCTTATATAATTATCTCCATGAAGTGGAATAAACAGTGGGAAAATATTTTAGACATACTAGAAAAGAAAAAAAATTAACAACAAAAAGCAGACAGAAAAAAGAAAAAAAGAAAAAAACAAGGGTATGGGGAAGAACCTCATGGAGGAAATATTACATACACACCTTATACAAGTAACAATATGTCATATATATAATATAAAAGTATACAAGATCACAGACAGTTATTGGCAGACATTTCTATTAACAGCCAGGGTCATTTAAGGACGTGCCTGGTTTTGCATACTTCGTCCATAAGTGTGCAATACATTTCTGTGTTAGAAGAATACCATTTGGGATAAGGGATCACTCAATTTGGTGCAGAAATATAATATTATTATGTTAATGTGTATTTATGAAAGACTCTCAAGTGATTTGAAGTCTGTGAATTAATTATTACTCCTCCAGAAAAGGAAAATATCCTGTGATTTCTGTGTTAGGAGCTCTTTAGTTAAATAGAAGGGTGCATGTGATATGATGTCTGAAGTATAGGTTAGGAACTTTGCATGTTTCAATTTCTGTATGGAATACAAACAACAAATTAATTTAATAATTAAAGCGTTTCCATAGTTCTTCCCCTTATTAGTCCCCTACCTGTAAAACCTGGCTATAGATTTCCTCTCCGTCTGTCTGTCAGTCCGTCCACTCAGTTTTCCGCACTTTTCTCAGCCATTCTTCATAGTGAAAGTTGGTATGTAACTTCAGTATGGTATGAGTAGCTACAGATCAAGTTTGAGTTTCAGGGTTTTTTGGCCAAGGTCAAGGTCACTGTTAATACTATTTTTAGTTTGGTTCCGGTAGGGGACTTGTATTGCTTTAGCAATACTCACCATGCTTGTTTTTTTGTTGTTTTTTTACGTCTATTCTCGTATTTTATTACAATGAGAAATAAAGAGGAGTTACTTCCCTTTACATCAGAATTAAATCATCTCTCTCATGTGTTCCTACAGGTGCGTCAGAAGTTCCGGTACCCTTTCTATGCAGAGATAGCCTGGTATGTTCTTGCTCAGTATATCAAATGTGTTGCTGGAAAAGAATATCTGAGCCTCCGGAAACCTGCAGAGGAGAAGGAATCAGATGATATCACCATGGAAACCTTCTCCAACGATGATGATTCACGCCCACCGTCAAGGTGTTCTCAGGAAAACGGATGTGTCGATATCAAACCACTGGACTTCAAGGAAGTTATGGCTCCTGGCACTCCCAAAATGGTCAAAAGTGTTACAATAGAACTTACACGAATTGACCAGTCACCAATCAAACGATCACAAAGTGATGACGAGTGTGGCACACCTGGTAGACGACGATCACCCAGAAAATCCTCGTCGGACAGTTGTAGTTCTGCAGACACGGAAATATATGAAAGACCGGAAGAAATGGTTATGGATAATTTTAATGATATTGAAGTAGAAAAGGACAAGAAGGCTGACAAACCAGCATTTAGTGGTATTAGTAAGATGGAGGTAGCCAGTACGGATATGAGTGAGATGCCTGCAACAAGTGGCTCCAAGCCTGAGAAGTGGGTCCATCTTACCAGGTGGGAATTACAGGGACTACGTACATTGATCGAATGGCTAGAAGGATTAGCACCATCCAAGAAAGGAGTTCCGAAAGAACTTTTGGAACCAGATATTCTTCTAGAAGAAGCAAAGGTAAATATAACTCATAGCAATCAAAAATATCTTATTTTGAAATGCTTCAAGTTGCAAAATTTAACTTCAAGAGTATATAATATACATTTATCTTTATATTTGTATATGTATTTAAGGGTGATTTAGGCTGTAATAACAATGATATATGTCCTTATGACATGATCGAACATGTCAGTCATTTAATAAAACTTGATGATAATTTACAGCGATTGTTGGTGGACCATGCTGGAGATAGCCCCACCCTAGCTGTCACTGGTGAACCTGTACTGTTCTGGCCACCCACCAAAAAGGTATGGTATCTTTATAGGATTTGGTAACCCAAAAGATTCACCAACAATTACGTCTCGTTTAGCCTGATTCCAGTGAATTGAGGCTTATTCTGATTATTTTGGAATTAGGCCTTTTTGTCTGATTTTTGGAAGAAAATTTCATGAATGAGGAAACTGCTAGATTGGGGAATTTGATTAAGATATAAAATAATTGGGAATTGGGCCAATTTACAGCCCCAAAAAGCCCTCAGAAAAAGATCCGTGAATTTATACGAGACATTTAAATCAAGTTGTCTCGCTTCCATTTTCATACGATTAATGAATTTGCGAAAAAATAGTAGTTTCAATATTGGGTACAGTAGACCTCTTATAACTGTAAATTACGATATTGAATCGCCGTAAAAAAAATTGTAAGGCATGAAAATGCGAAATTATGTCGCCATTGTAATATATTTTCGTAACCAGTGCAGCAATATTTATT
Organism: Pecten maximus; assembly: GCF_902652985.1. Taxonomy (NCBI): domain Eukaryota; kingdom Metazoa; phylum Mollusca; class Bivalvia; order Pectinida; family Pectinidae; genus Pecten; species Pecten maximus. The sequence goes on along the minus strand of NC_047022.1, from coordinate 15,435,661 downwards.
TTTGTTGGAATTCTTAATCCAAGCGCAATTTGTTAGTCCCAATGAACTTTTCTGTGTTGCTTGGCTGTTAATAATGTAATAATAACTAAACTTTAATGCTAAATGCATAATCATCTAAACCATAATACTATGTATAGCCATTGAATCTTAATAATTGTTCTTCTTCAAAATGATGGAATTTAGAACTATTTCTTCAGGCACTGAAGTATCTAATCCATTATGTTTTTACAGAAAATCAAACCTAAGGTGAAGCTGTCTGGTCCTAAGAAGTCTGCAGGGAAGGGAAGTCCATCATCAGGTGTCCGTCGGCGCAGGACACGGTGTAAGAAATGTGAGCCGTGCACAAGGACCGACTGTGGAGAATGTAACTTCTGTAAGGATATGAAGAAATATGGCGGACCTGGCAGGATGAAACAGTCTTGTATCAGCAGACAGTGTCTGGCCGTAAGTGTTACATGTACCCTCTAACTGTAGAGAAATAGTGACAGTGTCTGGCCGTAAGTGTTCCATGTACCCTCAAACTGTAGAGAAATAGTGACAGTGTCTGGCCGTAAGTGTTACATGTACCCTCTAACTGTAGAGAAATAGTGACAGTGTTTGGCCGTAAGTGTTACATGTACCCTCCAACTGTAGAGAAATGGTGACAGTGTCTGGCCGTAAGTGTAACATGTACCCTCAAACTGTAGAGAAATGGTGACAGTGTCTGGCCGTAAGTGTAACATGTACCCTCAAACTGTAGAGAAATGGTGACAGTGTCTGGCCGTAAGTGTAACATGTACCCTCAAACTGTAGAGAAATGGTGACAGTGTCTGGCCGTAAGTGTAACATGTACCCTCAAACTGTAGAGAAATGGTGACAGTGTCTGGCCGTAAGTGTAACATGTACCCTCCAACTGTAGAGAAATGGTGACAGTGTCTGGCCGTAAGTGTAACATGTACCCTCAAACTGTAGAGAAATGGTGACAGTGTCTGGCCGTAAGTGTAACATGTACCCTCAAACTGTAGAGAAATGGTGACAGTGTCTGGCCGTAAGTGTAACATGTACCCTCAAACTGTAGAGAAATAGTGACAGTGTCTGGGCGTCAATGTTAAATGTACCCTCAAACTGTAGAGAAATGGTGACAGTGTCTGGCCGTAAGTGTAACATGTACCCTCAAACTGTAGAGAAATAGTGACAGTGTCTGGGCGTCAATGTTAAATGTACCTTCAAACTGTAGAGAAATAGTGACAGTGTCTGGCCGTAAGTGTAACATGTACCCTCAAACTGTAAAGAAATGGTGACAGTGTCTGGCCGTAAGTGTTACATGTACCCTCTTACTGTAGAGAAATGGTGACAGTGTCTGGCCGTAAGTGTTACATGTACCCTCAAACTGTAAAGAAATGGTGACATTGTCTAGGCGTAAGTGTAACATGTACCTTCCAACTGTGACAGTGTCAGGGAACACAAGTGTCATCTGAAACAGCAAACATCAGATAGATATGACATCTAATGAACTTTTTTCATTTTTTTTATAAAATTTTTTTTGCTGAAACTGATATTGATTGAGGACCTTACATAAGTTTAGGCTATGTCGTATGGAATTTATTAAACAAGTTCAATATTTTGATATGCTACAAGCCTTTAGGAGAGTGACATATCGAAATATTGAAGTTTAATAAATTCCACATGACATATTCACAAATGAAAGATTCCGTTTATGACGTAGCTCATTTTTTATGATAATGTGAGAACAAATTATTTCTATGTAATTTTGGCTTAGATGGCATGTGTTTCTCTACAGAGACAATATGCATTGTCATGTATTAATTGTGATGTTATAAATAATTTATGTCATCACAATAGTGTTATTACCTAAGTGTCTTACAATAACATATTACTAAGTAGAATAGGCCAGTTATGTGATAAATAATTTCATATATAAAGTTATATATATTACATTAATAACACTCCGTTAATGTATATTACATTAATAACACTCCGTTAATGTATATTACATTAATAATGACAGCACTCCGTTTATGTATATTACATTAATAACAGCACTCTGGTAATGTATATTACATTAATAACAGCACTCTGGTAATGTATATTACATTAATAACAGCACTCTGGTAATCTTCGTTACATTAATATGTGGGTAATGTATATTACATTAATAACAGCACTCCGTTAATGTATATTACATTAATAACACTCTGTAATGTATATTACATTAATAACACTCCGTTAATGTATATTACATTAATAACAGCACTCCGTAATGTATATTACATTAATAACACTCGGTGTTAATGTATATTACATTAATAACAGCACTCCGTTAATGTATATTACATTAATAACAGCACTCCGTTAATGTATATTACATTGATAACAGCACTCCAGTAATGTATATTACATTAATAACACTCCGGTAGTGTATATTACATTAATATTAACACTCCGGTAATGTATATTACATTAATAACAGCACTTCGTTAATGTAAATTACATTAATAACACTCCGTTAATGTATATTACATTGATAACAGCACTCCCTAAAATGAACCTTACAAATGTAGAAAACTACAGTATCCCCCAGCCATGTACATATAGTGTCCACCACTACACCAAGATGTCCATTGACCATAGGAAGCTCTCTAAGCTAGAAAGTTGTGAGTAGAAGTTTAAATGTATAACTTTTACCTTTGTATTCAGCCCGTCATTCCCCACGCTGCTGTGTGTATGATCTGTGGGAAGGATGACCGCATCAAGGAGTCGGAGAGTTCGGACGAGACCATTACAACACTGATGGAGTGTGGGATATGTTGGGAGATCGTACACCCGCCCTGTATCAGACAGAAGTTTGAAAATCTGGACAACAACGGAAAGGTGAACGAGGACCTGCCAAACAGCTGGGAGTGTCCCAAGTGTTGTCATGACGGCAAGCAGGGCCAGCTGAAGGTAAACATAATCTGTAAATTCCAGGCAGTAAACTATTCTTATATAACTCCTCTGGTGCAAAGTAGCTCTGGCATTTTTCCAAGATGCAATATCTAACCATTTTCTGTCATCAACTTATTTTAAAATTTTGAAACATGTTAAGTTCATTCCACTATAATCATCTACTGGGGTGCATTAACAAACACTTTTTTGACTATTTGAAACAAGCATACGGGCTAAAGCAATACATGTCGCCTACAAGCTCCTGCCAAAAATAGTAACAGTGACTTTGACCCAAAATTCCTGAAACTTGAACTTGATCTGTAGCTACTCACTCTGAAGTTACATACCAACTTTCACCAACATACATGTACCTTGAAGCTGAGAACAGTGTAGAAAATTGAGTGAACGGACGGACAGACAGGGAGGAAACCCGTAGTCCCCTCTGGTTTCACCAGTAGGGGACTAATAAGATTGGGAACTGATTATTCTGTTAATACCTAGATATGATCTTGAGATATCAATACCTAGATATGATCTTGAGATATCAATACCTAGATATGATCTTGAGATATCAATACCTAGATATGATCTTGAGATATCAATACCTAGATACGAATGAGATATCAATACCTAGATATGATCTTGAAATATCAATGCCTAGATACAATATTGAGATATCAATACCTAGATATGATCTTGAGATATCAATACCTAGATACGATCTTAAGATATCAATACCTAGATACGATATTGAGATATCAATACCTATATATGATCTTGAGATATCAATACCTAGATATGATCTTTAGATATAAATACCTAGATATGATCTTGAGATGTCAATACCTAGATACAATATTGAGATATCAATACCTAGATATGATCTTGAGATATCAATACCTAGATATGATCTTGAGATTTCAATACCTAGATATGATCTTGAGATATTAAAACCTAGATATGATCTTGAGATATCAATACCTAGATACGATATTGAGATATCAATACCTAGATACGATCTTGAGATATCAATACCTAGATATGATCTTGAGATATCAATACCTAGATATGATCTTGAGATATCAATACCTAGATATGATCTTGAGATATCAATACCTAGATATGATCTTGAGATATCAATAGATATGATCTTGAGATATCAATACCTAGATACGATATTGAGATATCAATACCTAGATACGATCTTGAGATATCAATACCTAGATACGATATTGAGATATCAATACCTAGATACGATATTGAGATATCAATACCTAGATATGATCTTGAGATATCAATACCTAGATATGATATTGAGATATCAATACCTAGATATGATCTTGAGATATCAATACCTAGATATGATCTTGAGATATCAATACCTAGATATGATCTTGAGATATCAATACCTAGATATGATCTTGAGATATCAATACCTAGATACGAATGAGATATCAATACCTAGATATGATCTTGAAATATCAATGCCTAGATACAATATTGAGATATCAATACCTAGATATGATCTTGAGATATCAATACCTAGATACGATCTTGAGATATCAATACCTAGATACGATATTGAGATATCAATACCTATATATGATCTTGAGATATCAATACCCAGATATGATATTGAGATATCAATACCTAGATATGATCTTGAGATATCAATACCTAGATACGATTGAGATATCAATACCTAGATATGATCTTGAGATATCAATACCTAGATATGATCTTGAGATATGCAATGCTCTTGCGAGATGCACTTACTTAAGAAGTGTTGAATTTTCAGCCTAGAATCTTCAAGGGTGTGGGGAAGACAGGTAAGGGAGGGGAGGCGGCCATGTCATGTGACTCCCCAGAGACCAACCACATGATCAAGATCGAGGATGAGGATTCCTCTGAGGGCAAGAGAGTGACCTCACGTCAGACAATGTCCCCGCTGGCCGACTACGCGGATCACAAGGTATGATATCTTAAAGCTGTGGAGAAAAAGCAGTACACAATATCGTTTCTCGCTGTGTGTAGAACGCGAGATAGACATTTTACATTGATGTAACATACAGGATACAATATCTTAGAATATCACTGTATGTAGAACTCACGGTAAGACATTTTACATTGACATAGCATTTTACAGTAAATTATAGGGACTTTTTCATTTATCGCAGTCCAAATGGCTGGACCAGAGTTGTTTGTTTACGGAATAAGGACAGGATCTGGTGATCTTTTGTTGAATTCAGACAAGCTTTGACAAAGGCTTTCAAGGCTTGCATTAAAATCTTCAGGTCTGTCAAGAAACTTAAAAAAAGAGGCGAACTTGTTTGTCCACACAAACGAAAAGGCCCTAGGATACAATATTTTATATAGCTGCATGTGTAGAGTCTCGGGAGGATTTGAAAAATTGGTGTGTTTCTAGAATACCGTGTGATATTGATGTTTCTAGAATACCGTGCGATATTGGTGTTTCTAGAAATACCTTGTGATATTAGTGTTTCTAGAAATACATTGTGATATTGGTGTTTCTAGAAATACCTTGTAATATTGGCGTTTCTAGAAATACATTATGATATTGGTGTTTCTAGAAATACATTATGATATTGGCGTTTCTAGATGCATGGCATTACATTTTAGAGGCATGATGTTGTTTTGTTTTCTTTCTTCTTATGTAGCATGAAGACATGGAAATGGACGAAGAAAACATGGAAACAGAAGAAGAGGTCACAGCAAAGGGAGATAATTTCACAGATGTAAAGAGAAAAAAGACAATGAAAAAAACTATATCTCAGGGAAGTTTGAAAAAGGGCCGACGCCCTCTTAAAAAAGTGAAATTGAGACGACTTTCAGGACAACAAATCTCCCAGCGGCGACCTCTTCACTCTATAATGACCAAACGGAAATCTTCTGGTCAAATGAAATCTCCTGTTCAGCTTAAACCTACTGGGAAACTAAAATCTCCCGGACAGCTCAAGCTGAAGAAATCTCCAGTCAAGAGGGTAAGCATTGTCAGTTAAAATACACAATCAAATATAAGTCTTTTACCTATATAATTGTAATTTGATAAGGGGAACCAACTCTTTCTTATCTAGTTTCACTGAGGCTATTTCAGTTTTTAGTGGATAAACCTTGCAGAGTTGGCCATATTTCATCAGTTTAAGGTTACTTGATGGGTCAGTTTGACTTGTTGTTGAGCAGGTCATGGAATATTTTTTTTTCAACCACTGTTGGAGCACGACAGTCAAGAAACTGATGAGTATTGTAAGATTGACTTTGATTTAGTGAGTTAGTTATGTAGCAAACCATGTATCTACGTATGTATGGAGGACCCTGAAGAGTTCATTGGAATTCGTTTATTTTTAATTAAAATTTCAGTAAATCTTTTTTTCTCCATTGTGAAGTTGAAGTATTACGCATTTGTCTCCAGTTTATATTAGTAAATTTCACAATCTCCTATGCAGCACAAAGTTTTGGTTTACTGTATTTTATTTAAGTTTACCAAGCTATACATTGAAGCATGTTCATAATATATTTCTATCCCAAATACTGTCATAAAATACACTACACTTCATCACAGGGCATACATCATCAGCACTCCATGGAGGAGCGCTTGAATTGGGATTTAGATTGGTGAGGGGTGATCAAAATAGTCCCACTGTATTCCATGGTGGAGACTGGCCCTATGACAACAGTTTTATTAAAACATCAGATTAGTCATTTGGTAGTTGGAGAGATGATTCAAATAACCATTTTTTTTTTGTCCATTTTCCATCTGCCCATAATCAGTACATGTGATGCTTAGTTCTAATGTTCTTAACTGAGCTGTCTTAAATTTCATTAGCATTTTTCTTATGGTCAACAGTTGTTCATGTTTAATTTCGAGACACACTGAAAAACCAAGACAGCTTCCAAATGGCAAGACTGGAATTTGACCATTTCTTTATTTTCTTAGAAGTTAATATACAGGATTCTACAAGTTGTCTCCCCTCTGTCAATAGGTTGTGCATGTTCAGTTGGTCATGGATGTGGAATTTAGCAAGTGAAATTAAAAGCTTGCTGCATTTTTCACAGTTTTTTCCCTTGATGTTCCTTTGTTGTCTCTGCTTTTTTCCTAGTTATACATGTATATTCTATAAAGAAGTGATAGACCAAATGCAAACATTTTGATTCAACAATTAAAGTTTGATATTACTATTTCTGAGAAAACAAAGTATATATACAGTACAGTGGACCTGCGATAATCCGGACGCCGATAGTCCGGAAAACTCACATTCCGGACGGAAATGCACGGGAACGGATTTCCGTAACGTTATTTGTACTCACCAGTCCGGAAATTCGGATTCCGATTCCGGAAGCCCATTTTGGGAACGGAACGTACTTTTCATTAGTAAATTTCCCTCAATAATCCGGACGCTTTTTTCACCACGAGGAGAAAAAATGTCGGGGCAAGTCACCCGTGTCGACAGCTGTATAGACTATCGCTTGACACTGTGTGTAGTCATAGCGACCGCTGCCAGGTCATAGCCCCGGGTGTTTACCTGTGTTACAATGTGTAGCTTTTGTTTTTAGTGGGCTATTCAAATCGCCCTGCGTCCGTGGTCCGTGGTCCGTGGTCCGTCCGTCCGTAAACAATTCTTGTTATCGCTATTTCTCAGAAAGTACTGAAGGGATTTTTCTCAAATTTCATATGTAGGTTCCCCTTGGTGCCTAGTTATGAATATCGCATTTTAAGACCTATCAGAAAACAACATGGCCGACAGGCAGCCATCTTTGATTTTGACAATTGAAGTTTGTTATCGCTATTTCTCAGAAAGTACTGAAGGGATCTTTCTCAAATTTGATATGTAGGTTCCCCTTAGTGCCTAGTTATGCATATTGCATTTTGAGACCAATCGGAAAACAACATGGCCGACAGGCAGCCATCTTGGATTTTGACAATTGAAGTTTGTTATCACTATTTCTGAGAAAGTACTGAAGGGATCTTTCTCAAATTTCATATGTAGGTTCCCCTTGGTGCCTAGTTATGCATATCGCATTTTGAGACCAATCACAAAACAACATGGCCGACAGGCAGCCATCTTGGATTTTGACAATTGAAGTTTGTTATCGCTATTTCTCAGAAAGTACTGAATGGATCTTTCTCAAATTTCATATGTAGGTTCCCCTTGGTGCCTAGTTATGCGTATTGCGTTTTGAGACCAATCGGAAAACAACATGGCCGACAGGCAGCCATCTTGGATTTTGACAATTGAAGTTTGTTATCGCTATTTCTCAGAAAGTACTGAAGGGATCTTTCTCAAATTTCATAGGTAGGTTCCCCTTGCTGCCTAGTTATGCATATCGCATTTTGAGACCAATCGCAAAACAACATGGCCGACAGGCAGCCATCTTGGATTTTGACAATTGAAGTCTGTTATCGCTATTTCTCAGAAAGTACTGAAGGGATCTTTCTCAAATTTCATATGTAGGTTCCCCTTGGTGCTTAGTTATGCATATTGCATTTTGAGACCAATCGCAAAACAACATGGCCGACAGGCAGCCATCTTGGATTTTGACAATTGAAGTTTGTTATCGCTATTTCTCAGAATGTACTGAAGAGATCTTTCTCAAATTTCATATGTAGGTTCCCCTTGGTGCCTAGTTATGGATAAGGCATTTTGAGACCTATCGGAAAACAACATGGCCGACAGGTAGCCATCTTGGATTTTGACAATTGAAGATTGTTATCGCTATTTCTCAGAAAGTACAGAAGGGATCTTTCTCAAATTTCATATATATGTTCCCCTTGGGGCCTAGTTATGCATATTGCATTTTGAGACCAATCGAAAAACAACATGGCCGACAGGCAGCCATCTTGGATTTTGACAATTGAAGTTTGTTATCACTATTTCTCAGAATGTACTGAATAGATCTTTCTCAAATTTCATATGTAGGTTCCCCTTGGTGCCTAGTTATGCATAAAGCATTTTGAGACCAATCGGAAAACAACATGGCCGACAGGCAGCCATCTTGGATTTTGACAATTGAAGTTTGTTATCGCTATTTCTCAGAAAGTATTGAAGGGATCTTTCTCAAATTTCATATGTAGATCCCCTCGGTGCCTAGTTATGCATATTGCATTTTGAGACCAATAGGAAAACAACATGGCCGACAGCCAGCCATCTTGGATTTTGACAATTGAATTTTGTTATCGCTATTTATCAGAAATGGCTGAAGGGATCTTTCTCAAATTTCATTTGTAGGTTGCCCTCTGTGCCTAGTTATGCATATTGGATTTTGAGACCAGTCAGAAAACAACCTGGCCGACAGGCAGCCATCTTGTATTTTGACAATTGAAGTTTGTTATCGCTATTTTACAGAAAGTACTGAAGGGATCTTTCTCAAATTTCATATGTAGGTTCCCCTTGGTCCCTGGTGTTGCATTTTGGGACCAATCAGAAAACAACATGGCCGACAGACAGCCATTAACGCTAAATCTTAAATTTTATATATAGGTTCCCCTTGTTTGAAAAGTACTAGAGGGCTGTTTCTGAATTTACACAGATTAGTAAGACTTAGAGGAAGGGAAAAGTAGAGAAAAGATCAATCTGACATGGAACCTATAAAGATCATTCAATGGTGGGCGCCAAGATCCCTCTGGGATCTCTTGTTATAACGGTACATTGCTTTTTTTCTACGACCTAAATGTTACAGAATTTATGCACAAACATACAGTACGTGATACGATAATTAATCAATCTCAAATACATGTACTAAATTTATGATCGGTAATTAACATCATTAACACTTGTATTGGGTAAACACGGATATCGGCTTTGTAACACCGTTACGTGAAACAACGACTCATTGAAAGATGCATGTTATTAATTACATTCACATTTACGTATTAAGCAGTGATCACAAGAACTGGGTTGATTACACACAAATTAGTCAATAGTCGTCAAATACTTAAATAAGCTTCACATTGTTAAGTGAATACGGGTTTAATAATTATCGGCCATCATTGGTAGTTCTCGCTGGTGTCGCGTACTTTAAATAGATAGCTTGGGGTTTCTGGTACGTAAAAATCATAAAAAAACATGGACTGACGGTAAGTTGTAAAATCCGGTTATTTTATTTAAGGTATTTAACCTTTGTAATTTCTACTGGTTTGTGAACCTCCGGGACGTGACACATGTGTGTTGTTTGTAGGTCACATAGAATTCTATGCCCGCTATAAATAAAACAACTTTCACTTTACATGTTCTTTTAAAAACATAGTTTATTTTTTACTTTCTACAAAACAAAACAAGAATCATATCAGAAACATAAGTAAAAATTTATTGTTAAAAAGTCTGACAATTAGATGTGTTTATGAAACGTCCCGGATTGTATATAATCAAGGGAGATAACTCTTACACGACAATTTTTTTTGACCTGGTACACGAAATTCGGCAGTCCGGAAAACTCGTAATCCGGACGGTTTGGACTGGGAACGAAGGTGTTCGGATTATCGAGGGTCCACTGTATACATAATTATATTTTCATCTTATAGACGACTTCCACAATGATCATGTCAGGGTATCGGGCCGACCATCACTGCGCCATTGAAACGTTCATTTTTAAGAACGCCAATATGGCGCAGCGGTATAAGCTGCAGGTATTTCTTGCTAGGTGATTGGGTGCCGTAGATCATGAGGTCGAGGCCCGGTCAGGGCACGAGTCAAAAAGTTGTCTTCCTTCGTCATTTGTGTTACTATGTTATATATATATTCATTAGCACAATGTATCATATACACTATGTGTTGGTGATCCGAAGATATAGATTTGAATTTCCTGTCATAGTTGTACCGAGAGAATTATATATATATGTACAATTCGTATCCATGTATGTAAATACATTGCGATCCAGGTATTCATATCATCTTATAGACGACTTCCACAATGACCATCACTGCGCCATTGAAACGTTCCTTTTTTAAGAACGCAGATGTGGCCCAGCGGTATAAGCTGCAGGTATTTCTGGCTAGGCGATCGGGTGCCGTAGATCGTGAGTTCGAGGCCCGGTCAGGGCACAAGTCAAAAAGTTGTCTTCCTTTGTCATTTGTGTTACTATGTTATATACATAATTATATTTTATATATATAGATTTTTGTTCCCAGATTGGATAAAAGATATTTCCTCTTTCTTGGTTTTGCATGTTTCATTTGAATTTGATGTTTTACTTAGTGAAAGCTCCACAGCTTTAGCTTACAAACAAGGGGAATAACATTTCTAAAATCTTGAATCAACAAAGCTTAAAGTTGCTTGACCAGAAATAATAATTATCTCTTGTTCAATTTTACACATAACATCTTAACTCAATACATTAAAAGAATAACATCAATTTGAATCTATTTATTTAGAAGCGAGACCAGTTGATTGACAGCCTAAGCCCCCGGGAACAGCTTGTGGGTAACCCAGTTATCACCCGGTCAGGCAGGACAGTGAAGAAGTCCCCTCAGCTCACAGATGAAAACATGTCGTCAGACATGCCAAGGAAACGTGCTCGACGTGAGGTAGTTATTCCACGTCGATACTTGGATTAATGTTGTTGTACCTATCCAGCCCCCCACACCTCCACATACAACAGTGGGGATGTCATTTGTTTCAGTTAGTTTTGTTCGTCTTTCCCTTAAGGCTGTATGCTACTTGCCTCTAATGTTTCCTATTGAAACAAGTAATATAGTTCCAATGCAAGAGTAAAAACACTTATTTGTAAATTGTTATTTGGACTTTGTAAATCATTTTGTCATAGTTTGTTTTCCAAAAAAGCTTAAATTAGTAGAGTTGTGGTCTTTTTGAAGACTTGGATAAGTTTTTAGGGACAGGGGGGGGATAACTTGTATGGCAGCATGTTGTTGTCATTGTTATTTATCAGGATGTTCTTATCCAAGCGAACATTCCTAATGATAATATTTCTTGTTTATGCAAGTACAATACAAGAAATTAAGAGAATTTCTTGGATTTCATTGAAACAAATGATAGACATTGTGTATGAGATCAAGCGTATGCTATCAGAAAGTCATGTACATCAATTCGCTTGAGATAACCATACAAGCCAGATTTTGCCTTTTCCAAAATCCTATATTTTTATACAGACAATAGTACTAGTGTCCTATGTGTGTTGGAATGTTTTAATTTACACTTATTTCAATTAACAAATTTTAGCTGGTGTTTATATAAAGTTCATCTCAGAATCTTTACTAGTTTTAAGAGGACTTGATTCCTTGCAACTTGTGTTGTAAATATTGAATCATTTTGATAAAACAATAAAGAAAAAAATCCATGTAGATATTTTTAGTAGAATGCATCATTCTTATTTAGGGCAAGGTATATAAATGTTTTTAACAATTTGAATATTTTAAAGTCATTTTGTTCTTCATTAAACTTGAATGAAACATTTATGAGCAAGTGTATATGGATGGTAGAAACCTAATTCGGATTGGAAAGTAGACACCTATTACAGAAAGTATACATGCTCAATTATAAGTATTGATTACCCTGTTTTTAGCTCACCTGGACCGAAGGTCCGGTGAGCTTATGCCATGGTGCAGCGTCCGTCGTCCGTCGTCCGTCGTCCGTCGTCCGGTGTCCGTCGTCCGTCGTCCGTCGTCCGTCCGTCAACATTTGCTTCAAATCGCTACTAGTCATAAAGTTCTTATTGGATTTTGACCAAATTTGGTCAGAAACATCCTTGGCAGAAGGGGATCAGATTTTGCATAAATGGTGACTCTGACCCCCAAGGGGCCTGAGGGGCGGGGTCCAATAGGGGAAATTGAGGCAATTCCTTTAAATCGCTACTAGTCATAAAGTTATGAATGGATTTGAACCCAATTTGGTTAGAAACATCCTTTGGGGAAGGGGAACAGATTTTGCATAAATGGTGACTCTGACCCCCAAGGGGCCAAAGGGGCGGGGCCTAATGGGGAAATAGAGGTAATTCCTTCAAATCGCTACTTGTCATAAAGTTATGAATGGATTTGAACCCAGTTTGGTCAGAAACATCCTTTGGGGAAGGGGAACAGATTTTGCATAAATGGTGACTCTGACCCCCAAGGGGCCAAAGGGGCGGGGCCTAATGGGGAAATAGAGGTAATTCCTTCAAATCGCTACTTGTCATAAAGTTATGAATGGATTTGAACCCAATTTGGTCAGAAACATCCTTCGGGGAAGGGGATCAGATTTTGCATAAATGGTGACTCTGACCCCAAAGGGGCCTGAGGGGCAGGGCCCAATAGGGGAAATTAAGGCAATTCCTTTAAATCGCTACTAGTCATAAAGTTATGAATGGATTTGAACCCAATTTGGTCAGAAACATCCTTCGGAGAAGGGGATCAGATTTTGCCTAAATGGTGACTCTGACCCCCAAGGGGCCTGAGGGGCAGGGCCCAATAGGGGAAATTAAGGCAATTCCTTTAAATCGCTACTAGTCATAAAGTTATGAATGGATTTGAACCCAATTTGGTCAGAAACATCCTTTGGGGAAGGGGAACAGATTTTGCATAAATGGTGACTCTGACCCCCAAGGGGCCAAAGGGGCGGGGCCTAATGGGGAAATAGAGGTAATTCCTTCAAATCGCTACTAGTCATAAAGTTATGAATGGATTTGAACCCAATTTGGTCAGAAACATCCTTTGGGGAAGGGGAACAGATTTTGCATAAATGGTTACTCTGACCCCAAGGGCCAAAGGGGCGGGGCCTAATGGGGAAATAGAGGTAATTCCTTCAAATCGCTACTAGTCATAAAGTTATGAATGGATTTGAACCCAATTTGGTCAGAAACATCCTTTGGGGAAGGGGAACAGATTTTGCATAAATGGTGACTCTGACCCCCAAGTGGCCTGAGGGGCGGGGCCCAATAGGGGAAATTAAGGCAATTCCTTTAAATCGCTACTAGTCATAAAGTTATGAATGGATTTGAGCCCAATTTGGTCAGAAACATCCTTTGGGGATGGGGATCAGATTTTGCATAAATGGTGACTCTGACCCCCCAGGGGCCAAAGGGGCGGGGCCTAATGGGGAAATAGAGGTAATTCCTTCAAATCGCTACTTGTCATTAAGTTTTGAATGGATTTGAACCCAATTTAGTCAGAAGCATTCTTGGGGGAAGGGGAACAGATTTTGCATAAATGGTGACTTTGACCCCCAAGGGGCCAAAGGGGCGGGTCCCCATATGGGAAATAGAGGTAATTCCTTTAAATCACTACTAGTCATAAAGTTATAAATGCATGTTGTAAACTCAGAGAGTCTGGACTTCATTATTTCTTTAAAGCAGTTGGGATCCCCACGCTATAACCATAAATAGCATTGTTTGAGGTTAACAAACAAAAGGAATTGAACATGAACATTATTTTGACATTTGGTCAAATCCAACCAGGTGAGCGATACAGGCCCCATGGGCCTCTTGTTAATGTTTATGGTCATGTTCTCTGCTGTTGATATTATATAGCTACACCTGAAAGTGTTCAGCAAGTTAAAACCTTTGTTATTAGTGTTAGTATCATAGATTTTCTATTCAGATTTGAAATTATTCTCCCTCAATAAAAATATACAGTAAGTCTTAAAGGGATGGAAGATAACATTTGTTTTTTATTTCATTAACTGTTTTTAAATTTGTTTTAAAATTTAAGATAGAAATTTATCGTAGAATAGAACAACCGTAGTTAACAATTTCAGATTAAAATATACAGCAAGTCTGAAAGGGATTAAAGATAACATTTGTTTTTTATTTCATTAACTGTTTTTAAATTTGTTTTAAAATTTAAGATAGAAATTTAATGTAGAATAGAACAACCATGGTTATCAAATTCAGATTTCCTAAAACAAGCCTTCAGAAAGGGGCTATGTGAATTATCAAGTTGCCTTGTACAATTGCCTACCTCAATTCAGTGTATATAAGTAAGTAATGTTAATTTATGGTTTATTGTTTATAGATAATGACTGAAATCACAACAAATGCTATCCAGCCTTGCCTGTAATTATCAGCTCATTTTGTTTAGTTGTTATCCAACTTATGTTTCCATAGATATATAGGGAGTCGGCCTGTTTACATTAGTTGTGTCCAGCACCTCTCCTTACGGATACAGAGACAATTCTTCCGGCACCGTTTGAATTTTTTCATGGAGAGTTATATATGCATAATAAGTTAGTCTGCCCATTTTGTAAATGAAAATTACCCATAAGAAAGTTTTTCATTTCGGTAGTCATTTCCCATTGTATGTTGTTTGTGTAGAGCTGATCCCTGTTTGTGTAGAGCCGACCCCTGTTTGTGTAGAGCCGACCCCTGTTTGTGTAGAGCCGACCCCCTGTTTGTGTAGAGCCAGTCCCTGTTTGTGTAGAGCCGACCCCTGTTTGTGTAGAGCCGACCCCTGTTTGTGTAGAGCCGACCCCTGTTTGTATAGAGCCGACCCCTGTTTGTGTAGAGCCGACCCCCTGTTTGTGTAGAGCCAGTCCCTGTTTGTGTAGAGCTGATCCCTGTTTGTGTAGAGCCGACCCCTGTTGGTGGTTTTTCTCCGAGTACTCCAGCTTTCCTCCACCTCCAAAACCAGACACGTCCTTAAATGACCCTGGCTGTTAATAGGACGTAAGCAAAATAAACCAATAAACCAAACTTATGGGGCATATTCTGTCATACAATCTGTTATGTTGCTATTAAATGAAGGAAAAACTTTGTACAAGGTTGTATACATTTACCATATCACCTACAAAATTTTTCATTAACACTTACCCCATATCACTAATTTGCTCAAAATGACTAGAAATATTAAAAACGGTTTTTGATTTACATAAATATATATACCATTACTATAATTTTTTTTAATGGTATTATTTAATCCTATATTACAATTCACAAGTACTGAAGTGTAGCTGTAATTAATTAAGATTTAATCAAAGTTGCTATAAGTATATAATTTTTAGTTTTTAATTGAGTTACTGCTATATTTGGTATTGGTGCTATGTCAAGTGTCCGACATAATTTCTCTTTAAATGTGTATTTAATTATTGAAAAAAAATATGATGTTACAATTGTGAAGAGATTGCAATGTGTAATAACTATATATAATGAGGTGTTAGAGAGACGTTTGGTGGTAACCAAGGGGAGGGAAAGGGTTGGTGGTAACCAAGGTTATGAGGAATGCTTTGTGGTAACCAAGGGTGTCAGAAAGGTTTGGTGTTAATCAGGTTACAAGAGAAGTTTGGCAGATCCAACGGTATAGGAGTGATTGTTGGTAACAAGGCAATGACAGAGGCTTGATATTAACCAGATGAGGAAAGAGGTTTGAGGTAACCAGGAGCCTGAGGTATTTGCGGTGGTAACGAGGAGTATGAGAAAGGTCTAGTGGTATTAGAGAAGTTTGGTGGTAACCAGCAGTGCGATGAATTATTTGGTGATAGCTAATTGAGTGAGACAGGTTTGGTGGTAACATAGAGAATCTGGCTGGTTTGGTGGTAACTGTTAGCATAGAGTCTGGCAGGTTTGGTGGTAACATAGAGAATCTGGCTGGTCTGGTGGTAACAGAGAGAGTCTGGCAGGTTTGGTGGTACCCAAGGGAATCAGACAGGTTTGATGGTAACCAAGGGAATCAGACAGGTTTGATGGTAACCAAGGGAATCAGACAGGCTTGATGGTAACCAAGGGAATCAGACAGGTTTGGTGTTAACCAAGGGAATCAGACAGGCTTGATGGTAACCAAGGGAATCAGACAGGCTTGATGGTAACCAAAGGAATCAGACAGGCTTGATGGTAACCAGGGAATCGGAAAGGTTTGGTGGTATCCAGGGAATCAGTAAGGCAAGATGGTATCCAAGGTAATCAGTAAGGTTCGGTGCTATCCAAGGGAACCAGAAGAGTTTGGTGGTATCCAGGACAACCAGAAAGGTTTGTTGGTATCCAAGGCAACCAGACAAAAATTGGTGGTATCCAAGGAAATCTGAACGGTTTGGTGGTATCCAAGGGAGTCTGAAATGTTTGTTGGAATCAAGGATTTGAGGAAGATGTAGAGAATATGGTGGTCAGTTAGACTTTTAGATAATTTTCGTTTTCAGGGATAAAAGTACAATTTCCAAATGGTCTCATGATTTTTAATGCTTCGTCTAATAGCAGTTTTGTTCCTTGCGTTAAATTGCATATGTTCTAAATATATTCCATTGAACTCCTCCATTACAATGGTGTGATGAGGATCAGAACATACCAACTATTCATGTATATATATATATATATACATGTATATATATCTTATGAAAACATGACGCCCCAGTAGCGTTTAGATATTACGAAATGTTCACAAGGTCGACTCATCGATGTCTTATTAATTATCACAGTTTTATGTTGGTATTTAATTAACGTCTAAAATTCAAGAACAGACACTGATAAAGTGAATATTTGCATTGTACATGTAGATCTAGTTTTAATTTTAAATATGATTATGTCTGCTGTATTTGGTGCTCAACACACTAAGATGTGGTTCCTTTTAGGTCTGGGATGGCAGACTGGCCCTGTAATAAACTTTTAATACACACTTCAGTTGATGGCAGCTTGATGTAACCCAAGTTTTAATAAACATTTGAGTTTTATTGAGATACCGATGTTATTTTTGTGCATTGTCTTTTATTACCTTGAGATGTTTTCTCGCGCTGTCCTTTCTGACTTTCACGTACGTTCACATTACGGTGTTTGAATTGCAGAATTTATTTTCTTGGTAGGTTATGTAGACAGGCCCTGGTAAGAAATCAAGTACGGTGCAGAAAATGAAAAAAAATAGCACAAAATTCGATTATATGCTACCAGCATAAGTTAATGAAAGATGAAAAAATCGATTGATATATAGGATACACATTTGCAATGTAGACCGTATAACTGTACCTGTTTCACCAACAACCTACAATTATCTAGATGAGCTCGTAGTAACTGATTGCGTGTGAGCTTTGTTTCATTCCATTGTTGTAGTGCAAAGATGCAAACGACTATAATTTAAACAAACTCTCGTTTGATAAGAATGGAGTTAAATAGTGTATTTTGATAAAAGTAAGACAATTTTCCTTGAATCAGAATTCATCAGATTGGGAAGGGGTGTTC
Organism: Pecten maximus; assembly: GCF_902652985.1. NCBI lineage: Eukaryota > Metazoa > Mollusca > Bivalvia > Pectinida > Pectinidae > Pecten > Pecten maximus. The sequence continues at coordinate 15,417,636 of NC_047022.1, read as the reverse complement.
AATCGTTTCTTTATTTTATTTTAAGAGTCAAATACGCGCTTATAGCTTTAAAGGTGATAATTCATATTGTCAAATGTTCAATATTTGATGAAAATTTATGCGGATAGCAATATTTGTCACCGGAAAAAATATTTCTAAAATCCTGATTGTAGTAGCGAATGAGCACTCACCGTAGCTCTTGTTGTTGCAGGGTCTGTCTACATCTACCGGATCACCAAAACATGTCCAAAAGACGAGGCACTCCAGTCAGTCGCCTGGTGGTGTTGGTAGCGGTGGAAAACTCCGCCGAAGGCCTCCAAATGCCTCTCCTGGGGGGTCGGGGGTTCAGGATACCCCCGAGGTTGCGGGGCGCTCAAAAAAGTCGCCCCGAAAAATGTTAGTGTACGCTGGTGATATTGCACAAAATCAACAGGAAACTGTGTCCTCGACTCGACAAATCATTGGGGTAGGACCCGGAGTGAAAAAGAAGAAGCTGTCTGCGAAGGCTGCAGCAGGGGGTTCAGGTGCAGGATATTCGCCCTCCAGCTCACGTTCATTAGCCCAACTTAGAACAGCCACGGCCGATCCGACGGGCAGAAGTCCAGCGCAAGCCGGAAGAGGAAGCGCTGCACTTCTGCCTGGAAAAAGCAGTGCATATGATTCTACACAATTCAACTTGAAGGAGCCAAAACTTGTATTAGAGCGGTATGTGGTGAGACCGGCACCACCGTCTCCGCCACCAGATCATTTGGAACTGAATACCGGACGCAAACATGTCCTAAAGAGGATGATGTGGCTGAAAATATTTTCTTACCTGTCTGGTTATGACCTTGTCCGCTGTATGGGTGTTAATAAGATGTGGTACCGCTGGTGCCTACACCACACACTATGGAGATACATAGACATCAGTAATAAGCGAGTCTTACAGACGCATCTCATTGGTATCGTTAAAAGGCAGCCTTTCTCACTTAAACTCGATTCTGTTACTATGACACAGGCACAACTGTCATGGCTACTCGCGCGCATTCCACAACTAAAGGAGGTGTCACTGGCCTCGTGCTCTTGGGCCACCGTCAGTGCATTGTGTTTATCCTGTCCTCTTCTGGCATCGCTCAATCTGAACTGGGTGGCGGGCCTGTCTGAGGACGGCTTCCAAGACATTATTACCCCTCCTACAGAGAGAATCCCCGGAATGCATGATGTCAGCCGTCTGCATTGCCTCAAGGTGCTGTGCTTGGCGGGCACTGGAATAACCGATTCGTCTCTAGCTTTGATGGCGGAACATTTGACGAGAATGGAGAATATGGACCTCAGTTACTGCACCAAACTCTCTAACACAGGTATGGAAGTGCTTCTGTCGCCACACTGGTCAATTCACAAGACAATCAGAAAGATTGACGTCTCCGGTTGCCGACGAATTACTGAGGCTGTCCTTGACCTCTTCTCCGCGTGCAACAAATTGAAAATGGTCATTGCCAGAAACTGTACAGGTATCTCAAAACACCAGTTTGTAAAAGCCTCGTCTTCGTCCAGCATTACTTACATCACGTGATATTTGACATGTGTTGCATTTTTGTGACAACCGTGAGCGACTCGTCACCATCGACATTATTTGCATCACGTGGTATTCGACCTATGATGCGTTTCTGTGACAACAGTGCCCGACTCTTGATGTCTTTTGTAGAATCATGCGTAACCGACCTGCCGTTTTACAAAGTGACATGCTACACCAACAGCTGACAAACCAGTAGACTATATGACGGATCAAATTTTGTAGCACATCATATTCATACATGAATGGCCATCGATAACATTGCATAAAATATGTCGAAAATTTGTCTGAATGTGATGACTGTTATATACTGATGTAGGTATCGTTATCAATCAAATTTGAACACAGACCGAATTGTAAAACCGTTGGCTTAGATTTTGTCCGTGTACATCCAAGTGCTGTACAATGAAACACGTGGTGTACCCACTTTCAAAGTTCTATAATTTACTTGGGATATGAAAAGTTTGAAAATGTTTCTATGTTATGGGTAAAATCTATGTCGAACTGAGAGCCACGCATGCGCGTTCTCATGTCAATGTTGGAGTTCTGTACTGTTCATTGGGTATCGTACGCTATGCAAGACTGATGGTGATTACCAAGCTATCCCAGGGTTCCTTAGGCTACGCTCTTCTAGTGGCTGTAAGCGACTGGCAAACAATATTCAAGGTCATAGCTACTGATTTGGAAAGGTAAGAACACTGCACCTATTTATAGCATTGGTGTTAAAAATCAATGTAATTAAAGTATACGCCAAAATTTTAAATAGAAAACGATCATTTTAACTATGAAACTAAAAAAAAATCAAATTAAAATATTTAAATATTTTTGTTCACACGATCTTGTCTTGTCATGTCATGCTCTTGATCTAAGGTATGCGGGGAAGCGGTGATGTCACGAGAAGTCGCATTGTTGTATTGCTTACACTGTCGATACAGTACGCTAATGATGGTCTTAGAAAAATAAGCAAACTTACATATTGCAGGAGCCTCAACCAATGAGAAGTGTTCTTGCGTTTCCGACATTTCCCTCTTAATTGAGCTCGTGGCTATTATACTTGTAGCTTCAGTGTTTCAACTTGGAGTGCAATCAAACAGTGTCTGACCAGTGACCACCAGACAGGTCTCGTGAAAATATTTTCACCAGACCTGTCTGGTGGTACTTGGTAAGACACAGTAGGACATAAAAGAAATATCCGTTTCGGTCTGGTGACCCTTTCAGAAGTTTCATTATTAGACTTAACATAAGGAACCCTTGGCCTAGAAGATAATCTTGTGGGACTCTGGACTCATCAGTAACACGATTCAAATCCATGTGGAAATATTTGTTCCCAAACATTTCCTGCAACCGTTTGATGGTACTATTATTTAGTACAGCCTGCCATGGTGTGACATAGCCCGAGTTTCCTCTGGCCTACACCAGACATGGTGTCAGGGCCAGAGGAAACTCGGGCTAGGTGTGACAGTGATAGATATCTATATGTCGCCGATATGGTGGTCGTTCTTTGTTTTTAACCATGTGATAATGTCTGTGACAGGTGATATTGAAGGATATATGTTAACATTAATCGTTGCTATAGAATATAAATGTTTTTGATGCATGATTTCATATGAACAAATGTCAACCCGTTAATCATGTTTGTGCTGCGTGATGAGTGTGGGTATTCAGCTAAAACTGATCGTAACCACAGGGACATGTGAATTCGGTATAGTCTACTTGTATTTGGACCGTTCCTAGTGTTTATATCACATTTACAGACGTTTGGGGAGCTGGATAACAATTCGGTAAGATTGACACCCCTATAATGTCAATGTTAACCGCCCCCTCCCCCTTCAAAAAGAATTTTAAAAATAAAGTCGGGGAAAAAATGTAATACACACAAAGGAAGGTCCAAATACACCTAGAATGTAACAAATTCTCAGGTCCCTGTGATCATAACCTGTTCATAATTCGGGGTCCTGCGATTATGGTCAATTTAGCTGAATGCTGTTCGTAGTACACGTGTCTTGTATGGGGCGCCGTTTTACTATTTATTCCCATTTGGTGATATCACCTATTCAATCAGTGATATCACCTATTCGAATAGGTGATATCACCAAATGGGAATAAATAGTAAAACGGCGCCCCATAGTCTTGGTATTGTAAATATCAAAATCATGTAGTTATTTGTAAACAGCTATGATTTTATTGTTTAAAGGTGGGACATCATTGTTAACCTATAAATTTACACATCAGGAGGATGTAAGTAGATTTTCATTGTTAATTCCACGAGTTATGGCTATCGTTGCTTCCTATCCAGTATCAGATGGTTTTGTCAACATCGTTATGGTGACGGAAATAAAAAGATATCTAATGTTGAAAGTTTTCCTATTTCATGTCCTCTGGAATCACGCCAGTCATATCTGGTAATCATCGAGATGGCGAAATACTCTTATCACACCAAAACAACAATAAATAGTCAGAGTCACGTGCCACACATTTCAACCGAGGCGCCAAGAAACACGTGACGACGTAAACAAGTAGCACATGGCACACACCATACAGATCACGTGATGACGTCACCAAAAACGTCTTCTTCGTCAACGTCATGAAATGCGTGGTAAAAACGTTAGTCATTCACGTCACGAAACTCGCTTGTGTCGTTGACATTGGATAATAAATCCGGCATATAAATCTAGGTTGCAGTTTAAATAGCTGTAAATACGTGACTTATCGGTCACATCATAAGATCTCGGTAGATGACGTCATTAAAATGTCACACATGGTACAGCTCCATGGACATATTTATCTTTTTTTTTCAAGCACATTCATTCTTTATACAAAACTGACAGTATTAGTTACTGGCATATTTGCACAAGACTGAGATTGGAATTTAAAGAATTAGTATATAGATAAGGAATTATTATTTAACTCCTGTTAGGTGATGTTGACATTGGAATTTGGCAGTACTTTATCATACGAAACCATACAAGGCAAAATACAAAAGCAAATTTATGAGGTGGTTCATGATTGAATTCGTAAATCAAACCCAATCAAATCTCATAGACATGGAAATTAACAAAACGTTTCTAATACACCAAATTGAGTTAAAATCGGACAGGTTATGGAAGTATACAGTTGCTATGGTGACTGATTTAGGCCATGCCGCATTGTCACATTTGCGACCCCGAAAAGCGAATAACGACATTGCTCCAAGAGATAAAATAAACGCATGGCGCATTGTCGCTCTTCGCATGGCGCTCGGTCGCTCTTTGAATGGTCCCATGTCGCCCTTCGCATGGAATATTGTCGCTCTTCAAGTACTCCAGGCGCAGAGCCGTAAAGCGACAATGCGAAAATAGACGAAGCAAAAAGTGATAATAGACCATGCGAAGAGCGACCATTCGACTAAAGTACCTCGACAGGGCAACATAATTTGTATGGCGCATTGTCGCTCTTTGCTTGGTAGGGGCTAAAGTGTGACATGGACCAAGTCAGCCACCATACGATGTATATGGGAAGCTGCCCCTCATTCAGACAGTGAGAAAGGCTGTCAAGAAGTGTCCGACCTAAAGGATTCAGTGCTATGGAGTTTTTAGCCACCATTATTGGATGTCGGGCTATGTAAATCGCTCTTCGTCCATATTATGGCAGCCATCTTGGATTTTGGTAGTTGAATTTTGTTATGGCTATTTCTTGACAACCACTGAAAGGATAGTTCTCTATCTTCACATGTATGTTTCTCTTGGTCCCTAGTTGTGTCCATTTGATTTTTTGATTTTGAGCCTGATCGACGAAACAAAATGGCCGACAGGCGACCAACTTCAATTATGGCAGTTGAACTTTGTTATCTCCATTTCTCTGAGAGTTCCTTTTAGATTTTTCTTAGATTTCATATAGAGATTTTCCCTGTTATCGTATGATTAAGAGGAAACGAGAAAAGGTCAGTCTTAAATAGAGCAAATACAGATTATTCAACGGTGGACGCCAAGTTTCTTCTCGACTGTCTTGGATATATATATATTTTTTTTTTTAATTACAACGAAATTGAAATATATCGATTTGAATAGACAAGGGAATACCAACAGTACTTTATTACCTGCAAGGAAATAGTATGTAACTTTTATTCGATTGAAGGATAGGAATATATTTCAGTTCATGGTTTGATATTAAAAACATTATTTGATGAAATAAAGTTATTTATTAAAAGTCTCCCTTCTGGCCGACAGACACTACTTCTTAACGCGTGTACATTAATATTGATTGTAGATCAGTGCTACTCCTCTCACCTGTAGTACCGTAATGGACTCTCCGTGCTTGACCACGTGTACTAGCTCAGTGTTGCTCCTCTCACCTGTAGTACCGTAATGGACTCTCCGTGCTTGACCACGTGTACTATAGCTCAGTGTTGCTTCCCTCACCTGTACTACCATAATGGACTCTCCGTGCCTGACCACGTGTGTACATTTCGATGCAGATCGACCATGAACTAATAAAAATTCTTTAGTTTTATTACATCTGTGGTAAGGATCAACAGTACTGTGGGTGGAGCCCGTCCAATACTGGGTCCCGAGGGGCTGTATTTACTGGGTAGGGAGGAGCGAGTCATGACCTCGGTATCAGATGTAATATTGTTTTATTACACAAGAGGACGGTACATTTGTGTTTCTAAGGAAAACATTCCCAAACAGTAAACTAATAAAACGGGATATTATTCTATTCCGTGTTGAATAAACCGACCCCAATTAATGTTCCGACGTCAGAGGTTAGCACCTGAAGGGAAGGTTCATCTCCTATACTAAAGCCGGGGCCAAATATGGTCAATCGGGCTATATTCATATAATTGACTTCTTCTCTGGAACCAAGCATTGGATATCGCTCATATTTGCCTGGTAGCATTCCTATGGGGTGGGGATACAAAATTGTACAAATGGTGGGGCTGACCCCCCAGGGGCCTGAGGGGAGGGGCCAAATGTGGCCAATCCGGCTATATTGATATAAACGACTTCTCTGAAACCAAGCAATGGCTATCGCTCATATTTGCCTGGTAGCATCATTATGGGTCGGGGACTCAGAATTGTACAAATGATGGGGCTGACCCACAGGGGCCTGAGGGGCGGGGCCGAATGTGGTCAATCCGGCTATATTGATATAAACGACTTCTTCTCTAAAACCGAGCAATGGCTGTCGCTCATATTTGCCTGGTAGCATCACTATGGGATGGGGATTCAAAATTGTACAAATGATGGGGCTGACCCCCCCCAGGGGCCTGAGGGGCGGGGCCAAATATGGTCAATCGGGCTATATTCATATAATTGACTTCTTCTCTGGAACCAAGCAATGGATATCGCTCATATTTGCCTGGTAGCATCCCTATGGGGTGGGGATTCAAAATGGTAAAAATGTTGGGGTTGATCCGGGCCGCCAGGGAGCTGAGGGGTGGGGCCAAAAGGGGTCAATTTGGCTAATTGATTTAAACAACTTATTCTCTGAAACTTAGCAATGGTTTGAATGGTAGCATCCTATTGGAGTAGGGATTCAAAATTGCATAAAGGAAGGAGCTGATCCCCCAGGGGGCAGAGGGCAGGGTCAAAAGGGGTCAATTGGTCTAAACAAGTTCTTCTCTGAAACTAAGCATGGATATCACTCACATTTGTGTAGTAGCATCCCTATGGGGTCGCGCCAAAAGTCAATTTCATTTCATGGATTAATGCACTTTTTGGCATTTTTAGTATTAAAATAAAACCAATGTACATGTACCCATATAAAATGCTTATGATATATATTGACATAGCAATACCAGCGACAAATATACTTTAGCATCATTCTTGTTTCATATCTCATGAAACCAGGTGAGCGATACAGGCCCTCTGTGTGTACTTTATTGTAGTCCCTGTCTAACGTTGTGTAGTTTATTGTTGACCCCTCGGGTGGAATATCCCTATCCTACATGACCACATATGATAGAGTCTTATAGTAGTCCCTGTCTAACGTTGTATAGTTTATTGTAGTCCCTGTCTAACGTTGTATAGTTTATTGTAGTCCCTGTCTAACGTTGTGTATAGTTTATTGTAGTCCCTGTCTAACGTTGTGTAGTTTATTGTAGTCCCTGTCTAACGTTGTATAGTTTATTGTAGTCCCTGTCTAACGTTGTATAGTTTATTGTAGTCCCTGTCTAACGTTGTGTAGTTTATTGTAGTCCCTGTCCAACGTTGTGTAGTTTATTGTAGTCCCTGTCTAACGTTGTGTAGTTTATTGTAGTCCCTGTCTAACGTTGTGTGTAGTTTATTGTAGTCCCTGTCTAACGTTGTGTGTAGTTTATTGTAGTCCCTGTCTAACGTTGTATAGTTTATTGTAGTCCCTGTCTAACGTTGTGTAGTTTATTGTAGTCCCTGTCTAACGTTGTGTATAGTTTATTGTACTCCCTGTCTAACGTTGTGTGTAGTTTATTGTAGTCCCTGTCTAACGTTGTGTATAGTTTATTGTAGTCCCTGTCTAACGTTGTGTGTAGTTTATTGTAGTCCCTGTCTAACGTTGTATAGTTTATTGTAATCCCTGTCTAACGTTGTGTATAGTTTATTGTAGTCCCTGTCTAACGTTGTGTGTAGTTTATTGTAGTCCCTGTCTAACGTTGTATAGTTTATTGTAGTCCCTGTCTAACGTTGTGTGTAGTTTATTGTAGTCCCTGTCTAACGTTGTGTATAGTTTATTGTAATCCCTGTCTAACGTTGTATAGTTTATTGTAATCCCTGTCTAACGTTGTGTAGTTTATTGTAGTCCCTGTCTAACGTTGTGTAGTTTATTGTAGTCCCTGTCTAACGTTGTATAGTTTATTGTAGTCCCTGTCTAACGTTGTGTAGTTTATTGTAGTCCCTGTCTAACGTTGTATAGTTTATTGTAGTCCCTGTCTAACGTTGTAGAGTTTATTGTAGTCCCTGTCTAACGTTGTGTAGTTTATTGTAGTCCCTGTCTAACGTTGTATAGTTTATTGTAGTCCCTGTCTAACGTTGTGTAGTTTATTGTAGTCCCTGTCTAACGTTGTGTAGTTTATTGTAGTCCCTGTCTAACGTTGTATAGTTTATTGTAGTCCCTGTCTAACGTTGTGTAGTTTATTGTAGTCCCTGTCTAACGTTGTGTAGTTTATTGTAGTCCCTGTCTAACGTTGTGTAGTTTATTGTAGTCCCTGTCTAACGTTGTATAGTTTATTGTAGTCCCTGTCTAACGTTGTGTGTAGTTTATTGTAGTCCCTGTCTAACGTTGTAGAGTTTATTGTAGTCCCTGTCTAACGTTGTATAGTTTATTGTAGTCCCTGTCTAACGTTGTGTAGTTTTTTGTAGTCCCTGTCTAACGTTGTGTGTACTTTATTGTAGTCCCTGTCTAACGTTGTGTATAGTTTATTGTAGTCCGCTGTCTAACGTTGTGTAGTTTATTGTAGTCCCTGTCTAACGTTGTGTGTAGTTTATTGTAGTCCCTGTCTAACGTTGTGTAGTTTATTGTAGTCCCTGTCTAACGTTGTGTGTAGTTTATTGTAGTCCCTGTCTAACGTTGTGTAGTTTATTGTAGTCCCTGTCTAACGTTGTATGTAGTTTATTGTAGTCCCTGTCTAACGTTGTATAGTTTATTGTAGTCCCTGTCTAACGTTGTATAGTTTATTGTAGTCCCTGTCTAACGTTGTGTATAGTTTATTGTAGTCCCTGTCTAACGTTGTATAGTTTATTGTAGTCCCTATCTAACGTTGTGTGTAGTTTATTGTAGTCCCTGTCTAACGTTGTGTGTAGTTTATTGTAGTCCCTGTCTAACGTTGTGTATAGTTTATTGTAGTCCCTGTCTAACGTTGTGTAGTTTATTGTAGTCCCTGTCTAACGTTGTGTAGTTTATTGTAGTCCTCTGTCTAACGTTGTGTGTAGTTTATTGTAGTCCCTGTCTAACGTTGTGTGTAGTTTATTGTAGTCCCTGTCTAACGTTGTGTAGTTTATTGTAGTCCCTGTCTAACGTTGTGTGTAGTTTATTGTAGTCCCTGTCTAACGTTGTGTATAGTTTATTGTAGTCCCTGTCTAACGTTGTGTAGTTTATTGTAGTCCCTGTCTAACGTTGTGTAGTTTATTGTAGTCCCTGTCTAACGTTGTGTGTAGTTTATTGTAGTCCCTGTCTAACGTTGTGTATAGTTTATTGTAGTCCCTGTCTAACGTTGTATAGTTTATTGTAGTCCCTGTCTAACGTTGTGTGTAGTTTATTGTAGTCCCTGTCTAACGTTGTGTATAGTTTATTGTAGTCCCTGTCTAACGTTGTGTAGTTTATTGTAGTCCCTGTCTAACGTTGTGTATAGTTTATTGTAGTCCCTGTCTAACGTTGTGTGTAGTTTATTGTAGTCCCTGTCTAACGTTGTATAGTTTATTGTAGTCCCTGTCTAACGTTGTATAGTTTATTGTAGTCCCTGTCTAACGTTGTGTGTAGTTTATTGTAGTCCCTGTCTAACGTTGTGTAGTTTATTGTAGTCCCTGTCTAACGTTGTGTAGTTTATTGTAGTCCCTGTCTAACGTTGTGTGTAGTTTATTGTAGTCCCTGTCTAACGTTGTGTGTAGTTTATTGTAGTCCCTGTCTAACGTTGTGTGTAGTTTATTGTAGTCCCTGTCTAACGTTGTGTAGTTTATTGTAGTCCCTGTCTAACGTTGTGTAGTTTATTGTAGTCCCTGTCTAACGTTGTGTAGTTTATTGTAGTCCCTGTCTAACGTTGTGTGTAGTTTATTGTAGTCCCTGTCTAACGTTGTGTATAGTTTATTGTAGTCCCTGTCTAACGTTGTATAGTTTATTGTAGTCCCTGTCTAACGTTGTGTGTAGTTTATTGTAGTCCCTGTCTAACGTTGTGTAGTTTATTGTAGTCCCTGTCTAACGTTGTATAGTTTATTGTAGTCCCTGTCTAACGTTGTGTGTAGTTTATTGTAGTCCCTGTCTAACGTTGTGTAGTTTATTGTAGTCCCTGTCTAACGTTGTGTATAGTTTATTGTAGTCCCTGTCTAACGTGGTGTATAGTTTATTGTAGTCCCTGTCTAACGTTGTGTATAGTTTATTGTAGTCCCTGTCTAACGTTGTATAGTTTATTGTAGTCCCTGTCTAACGTTGTGTAGTGATTATTGTAGTCCCTGTCTAACGTTGTATAGTTTATTGTAGTCCCTGTCTAACGTTGTAGAGTTTATTGTAGTCCCTGTCTAACGTTGTGTATTGATTATTGTAGTCCCTATCTAACGTTGTGTAGTTTATTGTAGTCCCTGTCTAACGTTGTATAGTTTATTGTAGTCCCTGTCTAACGTTGTGTATAGTTTATTGTAGTCCCTGTCTAACGTTGTATAGTTTATTGTAGTCCCTGTCTAACGTTGTGTATTGATTATTGTAGTCCCTGTCTAACGTTGTGTGTAGTTTATTGTAGTCCCTGTCTAACGTTGTATAGTTTATTGTAGTCCCTGTCTAACGTTGTGTATAGTTTATTGTAGTCCCTGTCTAACGTTGTGTGTAGTTTATTGTAGTCCCTGTCTAACGTTGTATAGTTTATTGTAGTCCCTGTCTAACGTTGTGTAGTTTATTGTAGTCCCTGTCTAACGTTGTATAGTTTATTGTAGTCCCTGTCTAACGTTGTGTATAGTTTATTGTAGTCCCTGTCTAACGTTGTGTAGTTTATTGTAGTCCCTGTCTAACGTTGTGTGTAGTTTATTGTAGTCCCTGTCTAACGTTGTATAGTTTATTGTAGTCCTTGTCTAACGTGTATTGTAGTCCGTGTCTAACGTTGTGTAGTTTATTGTAGTCCCTGTCTAACGTTGTATAGTTTATTGTAGTCCCTGTCTATTTTTGTGTATAGTTTATTGTAGGTCCCTGTCTAACGTTGTGTAGTTTATTGTAGTCCCTGTCTAACGTTGTGTAGTTTATTGTAGTCCCTGTCTAACGTTGTGTAGTTTATTGTAGTCCCTGTCTAACGTTGTGTATTGTTTATTGTAGTCCCTGTCTAACGTTGTGTAGTTTATTGTAGTCCCTGTCTAACGTTGTGTGTAGTTTATTGTAGTCCCTGTCTAACGTTGTATAGTTTATTGTAGTCCCTGTCTAACGTTGTGTGTAGTTTATTGTAGTCCCTGTCTAACGTTGTGTGTAGTTTATTGTAGTCCCTGTCTAATGTTGTATAGTTTATTGTAGTCCCTGTCTAACGTTGTGTGTATTTTATTGTAGTCCCTGTCTAACGTTGTGTGTAGTTTATTGTAGTCCCTGTCTAACGTTGTGTAGTTTATTGTAGTCCCTGTCTAACGTTGTGTAGTTTATTGTAGTCCCTGTCTAACGTTGTGTGTAGTTTATTGTAGTCCCTGTCTAACGTTGTGTGTAGTTTATTGTAGTCCCTGTCTAACGTTGTGTAGTTTATTGTAGTCCCTGTCTAACGTTGTGTGTAGTTTATTGTAGCCCCTGTCTAAAGTTGTGTGTAGTTTATTGTAGTCCCTGTCTAACGTTGTGTGTAGTTTATTGTAGTCCCTGTCTAACGTTGTATAGTTTATTGTAGTCCCTGTCTAACGTTTTGTGTAGTTTATTGTAGTCCCTGTCTAACGTTGTGTGTAGTTTATTGTAGTCCCTGTCTAACGTTGTATAGTTTATTGTAGTCCCTGTCTAACGTTGTGTGTAGTTTATTGTAGTCCCTGTCTAACGTTGTATAGTTTATTGTAGTCCCTGTCTAACGTTGTATAGTTTATTGTAGTCCCTGTCTAACGTTGTGTAGTTTATTGTAGTCCCTGTCTAACGTTGTATAGTTTATTGTAGTCCCTGTCTAACGTTGTGTATAGTTTATTGTAGTCCCTGTCTAACGTTGTGTATAGTTTATTGTAGTCCCTGTCTAACGTTATGTAGTTTATTGTAGTCCCTGTCTAACGTTGTAGAGTTTAGTGTAGTCCCTGTCTAACGTTGTAGAGTTTATTGTAGTCCCTGTCTAACATTGTATAGTTTATTGTAGTCCCTGTCTAACGTTGTGTGTAGTTTATTGTAGTCCCTGTCTAACGTTGTATAGTTTATTGTAGTCACTGTCTAACGTTGTGTAGTTTATTTAAGTCCCTGTCTAACGTTGTATAGTTTATTGTAGTCCCTGTCTAACGTTGTGTATAGTTTATTGTAGTCCCTGTCTAACGTTGTGTAGTTTATTGTAGTCCCTGTCTAACGTTGTGTGTAGTTTATTGTAGTCCCTGTCTAACGTTGTGTAGTTTATTGTAGTCCCTGTCTAACGTTGTATAGTTTATTGTAGTCCCTGTCTAACGTTGTGTAGTTTATTGTAGTCCCTGTCTAACGTTGTGTGTAGTATTTTTGGAGTCCCTGTCTTATGTTGTGCAGCTCACTTCTGTGTATTTTACTTCAGCATGTCCCTATACTCCCAGCGGATTGACGTTGCTGTAATTGAGTTTAGCCACAGTAAGTACCGACACTCAAGTACTATCCCTTGTGTTTGCGGACCGGTTAGTAATCAACCTTTTCATCGTCAATTCTCAAAAGGTTTCTTGGTATCTGCCGTTATGTTATGGATGTGGTGTTGTTTAGACCAAAGCGCTACTAAATATGGAAAGTTGTGACTATACGCCTTGCCAGGGTTGAAGAGCATTGAAGAGTCTCGCGATCGGTATCCCCAGTATGAGAATGTAAAGTCTCGGTATCTCAGTATTACAATATAGTTCGGACATGGTTTGTAGAGTCTCGGTATCTCAGTATTACAATATAGTTCGGACATGGTTTGTAGAGTCTCGGTATCTAAGTATTACAATATAGTTCGGACATGGTTTGTAAAGTCTCGGTATCTCACGTATTACAATATAGTTCGGACATGGTTTGTAGAGTCTCGGTATCTCCAGTATTACAATATAGTTCGGATATGGTTTGTAGAGTCTCGCTATCTCAAGTATTACAATATAGTTCGGACTTGGTTTGTAAAGTCTCGGTATCTCAGTATTACAATATAGTTCGGACATGGTTTGTAAAGTCTCGGTATCTCAGTATTACAATATAGTTCAGACATGGTTTGTAGAGTCTCGGTATCTCAGTATTACAATATAGTTCGGACATGGTTTGTAGAGTCTCGGTATCTCAGTATTACAATATAGTTCGGACATGGTTTGTAGAGTCTCGGTATCTCAGTATTACAATATATTTCGGACATGGTTTGTAGAGTCTCGGTATCTCAGTATTACAATATAGTTCGGGCATGGTTTGTAGAGTCTCGGAAATGGTTTGTAGAGTCTCGGTATCTCAGTATTACAATATAGTTCGGACATGGTTTTTAGAGTCTCGATATCTCCAATATTACAATATAGTTCGGACATGGTTTGTTGAGTCTCGATAGAATATGAGGTCTGGTGTGGTGTACAGCTTTGAACAGCGTTTAATCAAACACAAGAGCGACCGAGATATCATGATAATAAATATCAATATGATTTCATTAAAAAGGGCACAGAAAACATCTAGAGACCAGGTTTAAGTAAATGACCACATAACTGATACTATAATGTTAGTATTTGTACTGATGGAAATTTGTAAAGTCACCCGTTTATCGATTAAATACATTTGCTTCAACATGAAGTTAGTTCAACCCCGATAAGGTGCTTGGTGGGTTACATGTGTATAGAGATAAGCGTACTGTTTCTATCATCTTGGCATAGAAGCTATGTCCCTAAAGTGTTATAACACCCCGGTATTGTAGTGGATACCATCGATATATTTCCCTCGAGTGTTATAACACCCTGGTATTGTACGGGATACCATCGATATATTTCCCTCGAGTGTTATAACACCCCGGTATTGTAGGGGATACCATCGATATATTTCCCTCGAGTGTTATAACACCCTGGTATTGTAGGAGATACCATCGATATCTTTCCCTCGAGTGTTATAACACCCCGATATTGTAGGGGACATCATCGATATATTTCCCTCGAGTGTTATAACACCCCGGTATTGTAGGGGATACCATCGATATATTTCCCTCGAGTGTTATAACACCCCGGTATTGTAGGGGATACCATCGATATATTTCCCTCGAGTGTTATAACACCCCGATATTGTAGGGGACATCATCGATATATTTCCCTCGAGTGTTACAACACCCCGGTTTTGTCTGGGATACCATCGATATATTTCCCTCGAGTGTTATAACACTCCGGTATTGTAGGGGACACCATCGATATATTTCCCTCGAGTGTTATAACACCCCGGTATTGTAGGGGACATCATCGATATATTTCCCTCGAGTGTTATAACACCCCGGTATTGTAGGGGACATCATCGATATATTTCCCTCCAGTGTTATAACCACCCGGTATTGTAGGGGACATCATCGATATATTTCCCTCGAGTGTTATAACACCCGGGTATTGAGGGGATACCATCGATATATTTCCTTCGAGTGTTATAACACCCCGGTATTGTAGGGAACACCATCGATATATTTCCCTCGAGTGTTATAACACCCCGGTATTGTAGGGGACAACATCGATATATTTCCCTCGAGTATTATAACACCCCGGTATTGTAGGGGATACCATCGATATATTTCCCTCGAGTGTTATAACACCCCGGTATTGTAGGGGATACCATCGATATATTTCCCTCGAGTGTTATAACACCCCGGTATTGTAGGCGACATCCTCGATATATTTCCCTCGAGTGTTATAACACCCCGGTATTGTAGGGGATACCATCGATATATTTCCCTCGAGTGTTATAACACCCCGGTTTTGTCTGGGATACCATCGATATATTTCCCTCGAGTGTTATAACACCCCGGTATTGTAGGGGATACCATCGATATATTTCCCTCGAGTGTTATAACACCCCGGTATTGTAGGGGACATCATCGATATATTTCCCTCGAGTGTTATAACACCCCGGTATTGTAGGGGACACCATCGATATATTTCCCTCGAGTGTTATAACACCCCGGTATTGTAGGGGATACCATCGATATATTTCCCTCGAGTGTTATAACACCCCGGGATTGTAGGGGATACGATCGATATATTTCCCTCGAGTGTTATAACACCCCGGTATTGTAGGGGACATCATCGATATATTTCCCTCGAGTGTTATAACACCCCGGTATTGTAGGGGATACCATCGATATATTTCCCTCGAGTGTTATAACACCCCGGTATTGTAGGGGATACCATCGATATATTTCCCTCGAGTGTTATAACACCCCGGTATTGTAGGGGACATCATCGATATATTTCCCTCGAGTGTTATAACACCCCGGTATTGTAGGGGATACCATCGATATATTTCCCTCGAGTGTTATAACACCCCGATATTGTAGGGGATACCATCGATATATTTCCCTCGAGTGTTATAACACCCCGGTATTGTAGGGGATACCATCGATATATTTCCCTCGAGTGTTATAACACCCCGGTATTGTAGGGGATACCATCGATATATTTCCCTCGAGTGTAATAACACCCCGGTATTGTAGGGGATACCATCGATATATTTCCCTCGAGTGTTATAACACCCCGGTATTGTAGGGGATACCATCGATATATTTCCCTCGAGTGTTATAACACCTCGGTATTGTAGGCGACACCATCGATATATTTCCCTCGAGTGTTATAACACCCCGGTATTGTAGGGGATACCATCTATATACATGTATATGTCCCGCGGGTGTTATAGGGTATATCCTTGTCTGCAGCGCCACCATGAAAATCGGTCAATGTGTGTTTATTAGAAGACCGTAAACTATTCCTTGATTGTAGTGACGTCATTACTATCGTGACATAATGATAATTTGCTATGTAGGACAGTGGATGAAGCCAATCTAATTAAAGTTTGACTTGTAATTTTCCTCTACGATACTCTACGATATGAGGGCTGATCAGTTGTGAGCCTCATATTGTAGGATTTGAATTTTGCCGGACATATTGTATGATTTTTCAACATAATCCCCTTCAGTATCTATACATTTTTGCCAACGGTGTTTAAGGGCCTCAACGCCACTTTTATAGAACTCCTTTTCTTGGCTGTTCAGAAAGTCACCCACTGCATGTTAGGGTTAGGGTTAGAGTTAGGGTGCTTGGAATAGCTGTTTTCAGTTTGGAAATAGATGAAAGTCTGATGGAGGGAGATCTTACTAGAGGGTTGCGGCACAACACCATTGGGATAGGTCCCAACCTCCTTGTCTACATTTCAGAGGCTAAGCCATTGATCTGTTGGATCTCAACACAGATACATGTACCAGACGGTCAATATAGCTGTACTCCAATTGTCATTCTCCTTGCCTTTATGTATCACGGTACAACAGGAAGTACCGAACGAGGAGCCGCATACGGCGCTAGAGCCACAAACGAGACAGCCTTGCTTTATTTGTGGCCCAAACGGTTTGGCGGTTCTATATATAGATCTATATATATATAACTTTTTTTTTTTTTCTTACATTTTTTTTTCACCAAGTTCTGAATTGATATATGAAGGTCCGCCAAGATATATGCATAATATATAACATTGAATACTTCATAACCGGTTTGTCCACATGATGGAACAGACTCGTGGATATTATTGTAAATCAAAATAGAGTTGCTGCGCTGTAAAACTGCTGTTTGTGTTGTTTATATGGGATGTTTATAATGATTATGGTACTATAGCTACCTTGTCATTGACGCTCTGAGCTGAAGTTGTAGTCGTTTCCTATGTCGCTCGATATAGGCTCTGTCCATCGACAATCAATTACACTGGACGCCGGACACTGGTCAATGTCACTAGAAACTGGCGTGGCGGGTCGGGAACCATAGATATGTAATTATATGGTAGGGGAGCACAGCAATGAGAACGGTGACTGATCACCCAAAGAAGATTGAGGGCTCCTAATGCGAGTTTCCTCGTGTCCAAGGAAGTGTAATATACACCCTCTGGGACAGTGTGGTTTAGGGACGTTTGCCTAGCTCTCAACTGGTGTCGCAAGTTTCAGGCTCTGTGTGTCCTCAGACCTACATACCTATACACCGCACAGTCCTGTAGCTATAGTGACATCCGTCCTATATATTTAATCTTGTAAACGTAACCAAATTTTTACCACGCGACATGCCTCCAAGGATCATGTTTGGTGAATATAGGTAAAAGAGTAAACTAGGGCACTGACTACCAGACAATCGGCAATCCACTCTTCAAAACACAGGGACTTATAAAAGATCTAAATATGTTTCCATGGTATCATATGGACAGTTCGTTGGGAAGTTTTGCCAAGTCCCTGTGAAATATATATGGACTCAGATTGGCAAGTCCCTGTGCTCCTAGATACATATTGTCTATATACCTATGGTAAGCGTTAGGAAAATAGCAAGGGAAATTATATTCCGGACAAAAATGTTGAGTTGACGCCCAGCCAGCCAGCTAGCCTGCCAGAACTCTCGCCATAACATAATCCCCCGTCGTAGGCTGAGGTATAGAATAGAAATGGCACGTTTCATACTTTACTGTCGGGAAAGAAAGCTCTCCAACAACGGATGTAGATATGACGTCATCGACATGTGCATGTACGATTACGGCAATTGAATTAGTCAACACTCTTTTAAAGGTGCACTTTTGCACTATCAGGCAATACGTTTGATACTTTGCGGACTTTTATCAATTTTAACCAGCGAAATGTTAAAAATAATAAATAATTCAAATATCTACATTTTGTATATGTGCTGACCTTCAAAACCGCGTATCTATTTTCTACTTAGAAGCAGTTGTCGCAATGGTAGAAAGTAAAATCACTATATACTTTTGGCACGTATTAACACGACTTTGCCATACAACACCAATGTGAGACATTAGCCTACTACCAGACAAAAACAAAATGTATGCAGAATATTGTGTGAATTAGCCAAAAAATAATAATGTATACTTCTTCTCGAACCTTCTGATTTGGGAGCGAGCCTCATTTTGAATCATTAATTAAGACTTCATTTTTCATCATTTTCAGATCAAATCGATCTACATAACGGCCATTCTAAAATGTGTAGCTTCTAGGTATTAGGTTTTAAAACGAGGCCTATAAATGTAGTTTTCTAGTAAGACTTGACAATTTGAACACGCGCAACTTAATCCATAGAAATCCCCAGCATAATGATATATGGTTCTGAAGGTTACGTCATTATAGAACATGCTACTTAATTATTCCCGGAATTTTTTTAATATAGTAATAATTTCCAAGTTCCATCAATGTAAAAAGTATAGATATGTTGTGATTTTAATACAATATATATTTTCATTCCTTATTCCATCATCTTAAAATTTCATATTATATTTTTTTACAGTAACAATTACTATTATAAAGATATTACTTTGGATATACACCCTTCCGTACAATAACAGATTACCAGCTAGCTATTCCGGAAAATGAATAAAATCACACACACTGTTAAAGAGATCAAAGAGGAATATGTTAGAGCGTGTACACGTGTATATTGGGGAGACATTTGAGAGAGTCTTCCTTCTGTTTATATATGTCCGGTCTGGAATTAATTAACTGACTTAAGGATACGCCCTAATATATCACAGAAATACAAAGGTTAAATAACTTATGATACACAACAGGGAACAGTTTATTACACTACAGACTGACGACAGTTTACTTACACTACACGCTGTACGACAGTTTACTTACACTACACGCTGTACGACAGTTTACTGACACTACACACTGTACGACAGTTTACTTACACTACACACTGTATGACAGTTTACTTACACTACACACTGTATGGCAGTTTACTTACACTACACACTGTACGACAGTTTACATACACTACACACTGTATGACAGTTTACTTACACTACACACTGTACGACAGTTTACATACACTACACACTGTACGACAGTTTACTTACACTAAACACTGTATGGCAGTTTACTTACACTACACACTGTATGGCAGTTTACTTACACTACACACTGTACGACAGTTTACTTACACTAAACACTGTATGACAGTTTACTTACACTACACACTGTACGACAGTTTACTCACACTACACACTGTACGGCAGTTTGCTTACACTACACAATGTATTACAGTTTACTTACACTACACACTGTATGACAGTTTACTCACACTACACACTGTGCGACAGTTTACTCACACTACACACTGTATTACAGTTTACTTACACTACACACTGTATTACAGTTTATTTACACTACACACTGTATGACAGTTTACTCACACTACACACTGTATGACAGTTTACTTACGCTACACACTGTACGGCAGTTTACTTACACTACACACTGTATGGCAGTTTACTTACACTACACACTGTATGACAGTTTACTTACACTACACACTGTATGACAGTTTAACCACACTATACACTGTATTACAGTTGACTTATGCTACTCTCTTGATAAGATCTTTCTGAAAGATTGTGTAGGATACTTCTGGAAGGTAGATGACTTTAGTTTTAAATCGATAATCAATGTCTCTGTGAACATAAGAAGCAAGAAGCCAAAGGATAGAAGTGCCAAGCCTGAGTAGAGCTTCTCATCCCCTCCGTGTCTATCTCTCGAGTACTGGTTTGGCATGAAACAACAAAATTTAAAATCAATGGTTCCGTATGCTTCCAAACAGTGCAGTGAGCCACGGGTAGCACAGGAAATCCCACCTTGTTTCTCCGAAGTCTTTATCTCGTCTTCAGAATTGATTTGCAAGGAACAATATCATATTTCATGAATGTATTTTTCATGATACTGCACATTGGGGAACAAGATATGGAATTCCAGGGATGGCGGGTCTTATCTGTTCCTCAAAGTATGTACGCCAGCGCTTGGTCGGGTTTTAAAAAAATATACAATCACTACAAAAGTGATGGGGTCCTTTGACTTAGAAACGTTTTGAAATCGATATTTTCGGATAGAGCGTCGCACTGTGGACAGAGAGGCACATCACGTTCCTGTCGAACGCTCGCCTCGCTCTACTACATGTAGGTGGCTCGATACTCGGTCTCCCTACTGTGTGGTGCTATAGATTTGGTGATCGTTCCCCTCTCTGGTGGCACCTCTGATCTCGCTCCCCTACATAGTGGCACTGATGATGATCTCATTTAGTCTTAGTAACACTGATGTTGATCTCTCTCACTACTTAGTTGCGCCGATGTTGATCTCTTTCAGTCTTAGTGACCCCGATGTTGATCTCTTTCAGTCTTAGTGACCCCGATGTTGATCTCTTTCAGTCTTAGTGACCCCGATGTTGATCTCTTTCACTACTTAGTGACACTGATGTTGATCTCTCTCACTACTTAGTGACCCCGATGTTGATCTCTCTCACTACTTAGTGACCCCGATGTTGATCTCTCTCAGTCTTAATGACCCCGATGTTGATCTCTCTCAGTCTTAGTGACCCCGATGTTGATCTCTTTCACTACTTAGTGGCACTGGGGATGATCTCTCTCACTACTTTGTGACCCCGATGTTGATCTCTCTCAGTCTTAGTGACCCCGATGTTGATCTCTCTCAGTTTTAGTGACCCCGATGATCATCTCTCTTCCTAGTTAAGTCCGCTAATGATCTCTTTCCCTACGTGTAATATCGCCGATGATAATTTCACCCATATTGAACAGTGGTAACAGTTTCCCGTAATAAGGGGCGCTGGTATGTCGAATGCTTTATTTGAAATGACCTAAGCAATACCAAGATTAAAAATCGTCAAGTCATAGATTCAGTTGCAACAACGGCTACGGTCCAGCGACAATTAATCAATCTGTTAATATTATCATTGGTCTTCACACATGTTTAAGTTACTAACATCGTTGAAAACTATCGAACTTGTTTAAACATTTTTATTTATCGAGTTAGATATACAAACACTTTTTGAGTGTGTACTGTAACGTCTTCATGTGTATGTACATGAGGGATCGATAGCAAGCATCAGGTTGCCATAGGACCTATATATATAAATGAAACGAGTCTCGCTGACAACGTATTCGTCCGTGTGGTTGATTTCTCCACAGCGTAAAAGGCATGCCGTCAAACGTTTCCCAGATTAGGATTTACTATCTGTTGAAGAAACGCTTTGGATCGAAATAAGGGAGAGAGTTACGTAGACTCATGAATACACCACGGCAGGAAATAGATATCACGGAAGGTCTGGACTCCAGCCCAGAGTATCATAGTGACAATTAATGTTCCCACTTGGAATCATTATCTGACATTTTAGAGTGGCTTTGCCATTAAGAAAATATGTCAAATAGCGTCATTATAGTAATACTGCAAATGCACGTAGAACTCGACTGAGAGTGTGCACCAGTTCACGTCCATGAATTACTTGCAGAGTTTTGGGGGTATGGTGTCGTGAACATAATTAGTAACAGGAGACCAAATAACATACGCCATTAGCCACTCAAAGATCTAGCTCAGTAGAAATATAACGAGATAACAGGCGGCTTGGGCTCCTAAATCATACGGTGAGGATTAGCTAACGTCAGCAACAGCTTCCGTCACTAGTTACTAAGTGACGTCACGTCACTAATCAGCAGATCACGGGCATCTGACTTACTCACGTCACTAGATTCGTGTACCCTCAGGTTACTATTGGATTATGCGAATGCAGTAACATAGTAGCGACAAAACGAAACACAAGTTCGGTTTTCTGATATAACTTTTAGATACGTGGTCTAAATTCAATTAAATTGCACACTGATTTATCTCCGTGCACTGTAAAAATGTTGTTTTTTTTTGCGGTTAAAATGCTGTCGACAGCCATGACCCCGCTCGATGCTGCATGCTAACAGCAGGTTTTTCAAGAAAGCATGCATCTAGGGTACTCTTGACCCTTTTGTGATGGTAAATCATTACAAATCGAAGATTGGAACATTACAGATCAGTTACATAACATATCATTCGATTGTACAGCGAAAGGCTGCGATTGAGTGAAGTCGAAAGGGGTAGGGCCATTGCTCTGTTAATGCAGTGACATTCACAACGGCATGTAGCCAAGCAATATGTTGTAAATGAGACAATATCCCGTTTAGTTGGGTCTAAGGGCCACAGGGAGATTGGGTGAAAATCCTAGGAGCGGACGCCGCGCATTATGTCCCGACGTCAAGTTAGAGGGGTATACGTGTCTCGCGCCTCCGTATTATAACCGATTACAGACGGTGACAGAGACGAAGTTGTCGGCTCTCGTGGTCGGACAGTGTCAAAGAAAGGTTAAGAATCGGTTGCGGAAGTTTCATTCAAGGCCACGACGTCCTTATGTTGATTCGCCACTTACGCAGAGGCGACGCTAACGTCGAATGCAGTGGCTGCTTGCACATGCATCTTGTCAGTTTCGTTTGGCTCATTGGAGACGCGTGTTGTTCAGTGACGAGTCTCGCTTTACACTTTACAGGCCAGATGGACGACAACGTGCATATCGACGTCATTCTGACGCTTGTATAACGGGATTCAGATGGGTCTGTTATGTATTGCTAGGTTTTGTCGTGACTTTCTGGTTCAAAACAACGTTCCAGTTCTTGATTGGCCACCATACAGTCCAGATATGTCCTCAATCGAGCATTTGTGGGACAAGCTAGACAGGAGGGTTAGGAAGCGCGTCAACGTTCCATATAACGTCGCCCAACTAACGTAGGCCCTTATTCGGGAGTGGAATAATATCCCTCAAAGGGCAATAAACACCTTGATAGGGTCAGTGTTAAGGAGAGTAAGAGCAGCGACTGATGTCCATGCGCTACTGATCAGATCAGAAAATGGCCTAGGGTACACATGTTATAACACCGCTTGTGATAGGACAACAAAAATCATTTAAATGTATTCAATAAGGATGAAATAATCGAGAAACCCACACTATGAACACTTCATCAAAGAATCATGTAAAATAATAACTTTTGAAAATTAATTTGCGTTTCTTTTTTCCACTGCAAGTAATGTTATGAAAATTTTCCATTACTCAGAGAATAATACAAGTAAGATCCGAGGTGTATGGTTCGACGCTCTGCTCTGTGCTGTCGTGGTTGTGTCCTTGAACAAGACTCTTTGCCCTTATTGCTCTGGATGGCAAGGGAGGTCCTTCCGTATGTTGTTCATTGTTGCAGCCACCAACTACTACAAGGAGACCAAACTTCAAAATGTCCGTAGCTATTCATGGGTCGATAAACCCAGCAAGCAAACAAACAATGCATTAATATATTTGACGATGTTATATCTACACATAAGCTGCTTAAAGTTGCTTTAAGCTGCAAATAAATGTCGGAAGTCCATAAAAGACTTTGCTGTCTTCATTACGAGACTCCAATAAAACACATGATAGCACATTACTGACATCATAACTCATTAATATATGCCATTACCCATTGCGGATGTCATATTTCACACACAAACGGCAATGCCTATAACAGACATTCCTCTCCCCAAACAAACGTGATGGCCTATAACTGACGTCAGCCTCACAAACAAACGTCACACTCCACGGACAAACGTGACGGTCTATAACAGAGGTTATCCTAACTAACAAACGTCACATAACACTTACAAACGTCACACTCCACATAAAAACGCTACACTCCACTTACAAACGTCACACTCCACAAACAAACGTCACACTCCACTTACAAATGTCACACTCCACTAACAAACGTCACACTCCACATAAAAACGCTACACTCCACTAACAAACGTCACACTCCACTTACTAACGTCACACTCCACTTACTAACGTCACACTCCACTAACAAACGTCACACCCCACATAAAAACGCTACACTCCACTAACAAACGTCACACTCCACAAACAAACGTCACACTCCACAAACAAACGTCACACTCCACATAAAAACGGTACACTCCACTTACAAACGTCACACTCCACATAAAAACGCTACACTCCACTAACAAACGTCACACTCCACATAAAAACGCTACACTCCACTAACAAACGTCTCAGTCCACGGACAAACGTCACACTCCACTTACAAACGTCACACTCCACTAACAAACGTCACACTCCACGGACAAACGTCATACTCCACGGACAAACGTCACACTCCACAAACAAACGTCACACTCCACAAACAGACATCACATTCTAAAAACAGACGCCATGCTCAGCAAATAAACATCACACTACACAAACAAACGTCACACTCCACAAACAAACGTCACACTCCACAAAAAACGTCACGCTAAGCATACAAACATCACATTCCACAAACAATCATCACATTCCACAAACAAACGTCACACTCCACAAACAAACGTCACACTCTACAAACAGACACCACACTCCACAAACAGACGTCACGCTCAGCAAACAAACATCACATTCCACAAACAAACATCACATTCCACAAACAAACATCACATTCCCACAAACAAACGCCACGCCATTAGAAAACGTCACACCCTACAAAGAGACATCACATTCCACAGACAAACGTCACAATCCACAAAGAAACAATCATACTCCACAAACAAACGTCACACTCCAGAAATAAACGTCACATTTCACAAACAAACGTCACACTTCACAAACAAACGTCACACTCCACAAACAGACGTCACACTCCACAAACAAACGTCACACTCCACAAACAGACGTCACACTCCACAAACAGACGGCACACTTCACAAGCAAACGTCACACTTCACACTTCACAAACAGACGTCACACTTCACAAACAAATGTCACACTTAAGGATTGAATCTTGATTTGGTCGATTTCATGGGGTCATGAATAGAGTTGCTCTTGAGACAAATTCAACATGAACTGCGAAAATCCTTATATTTTCATGTTTTTTTTTTTTTTCGAATAAAAAGTCTGTCTAGATATTAATGTCTCGAAGCTTCTGCAAGTCCAAATGAAGAAAAGCCCGAGGAGTTCCGGATTGTGCATGTCTAGTCGGTCGAGTAAAATAGTCCGCAATATTAGGATTAAAAACAGCATTATTTTGTCAAAATAGAAGTATTTAGCATATCTGATCTTTCATAAAATACAAGAATACATTATCAATTTGATAATTTTAATAATTATTCCATGTTTATAACAACAATGTAGAAAAGGTGAAATAGTTCCGCTGAAGGATTTTAACCTTGTATTCATACGCACTGATCAGTGTTAATCTGGTCAAATTCATGAGCAAATGAAACAGATTAAGTTTGGTAGTTTCATTGAGTCCAACTTGAGTAGAAATTGAAATATTCCACAAACAAACGTCACACTCCACAAACAGACGTCACGCTCCACAAACAGACGTCACGCTCCACAAACAAACATCACGTTCATCAAACAGACATCACACTCCACAAACAATCATCACACTTCACAAACAAGCATCAAACTTCACAAACAGACGTCACACTCCACAAACAGACGTCACACTTCACAAACAGACGTCACACTCACAAAGAAACGTCCCGGAATATTACAGACGTCACACTCACAAACAAATATCACAGCCTAAAATAGACGTCATATTCGAAAACAAACGTCACAATCACAAGCAAACACCACACTCCACAAAAAGACGTCATATTCCACAAACAAACGTCAAGGCATATAGCAGATGTCACACTCGTCACATTCCACAACCAAACGTCACACTCCGGAAACAAAATGCCATACTTCACAAACAAACGTCACGAACTAAAACAGACGTCACGCTCCACAAATAAACGCCAAGGCCAAAAACAAACGTCATACACCAGAAACGGGTTTTAACAAAATCACATTCCACAAACAAACGTCACACTCCACAAAAAGACGTCACATTGCACAAACAAAGTCATGCTCAACAAACGGATGTTACACTCTACAAAAAAATTATCATATCTTATTCCACAGATGTCATACTTCACAAACACACACTTTACGTTACTGTAACTATATAGACATCACATTCTGCAAAAAAATCTCCCCGGCCTATAACGGACGTCACATTCTAAAAACGTTTTCTTGAAAACTTCCTTAGAAACATAGAATTCAATTAAATTGTACACGCGTGACGTAGCCGGGTGCATTGTAAATCTCCTGGGGACCCTGTGTAATTACCTAGCTTGTTGAATAAAGCGTTCACGGATGTTATTTATACACCGATCGTGTCAAATTACTCTGTTCTCAGCCACTACAACAAATTGAAATACATAATTAACTGACCAATTTAAAACTATTTAAACATTTATAGGAGTGTGTCGTCCCAATACATCAGAGAAACCGCTCCGCGTTGTTTAATTTGGCGGCAATCTTCTGACTCCACAAATAGCTGATACTTCTCTGACGTATGTTGCTCCAGTAAACTCTCTGACCCGGTAACCGCTACGTCATCTGTACACATGCGTACTTCGGGCTTTAAAGTTCGTTCTACTGTTTAACTGATGGGTTCATTTACAAATAAAGATTACTACACTATTTTCCAAATCCGACCAAACTACTTGTTACGGCTATTTTAGAGTAAAACACCAGGGCTTTTAAACATGTACTGTGGTCTAGTTAAAACACAGTATTGCTTGAAATACAGGTGCAGAATGTCATCAAGTCTAAATACAGCCAATGGCAGAAGCCATTGCATTTATAGGACTATGAACCAACGTCATGCTGATACATCTCTTCAGTAACTCGCATACTATAAACTATCAGATGTAGCAAGCATACAATCAAGAAGAGGTTAAACTATTACAAGTGTTGAACACATTATACAGATATTCGGTTGTACACAGAGACTGGTCAAACATTTCAAGTAGACCAGGAAATTTCGGAATAAGTTTGGTTTTGAGCTTATTTTGTTTAACGTCATATTAACAGCCAGGGTCATTTAAGGACGTACCAGGTTTTGGAGGTGGAGGAAAGCCGGAGTACCCGGAGAAAAACCACCGACTTACGGTCAGTACCTGGCAACTACGTATCCCACGTAGGTTTCGAACTCGCAACACAGAGGTGGAGGGCTAGTGTTAACGTGTCGGGACACCTTAACCACTCGGCCACCGCGGCCCCTTCTGAATAAAAGAAATCCTCATGGTGGTCTTGGTCCAAAGCAAGAAACATCAAACCGAAACAAAACTTAAGAAGACAGAACAATGCATTATGTGATTTTTTTATATATTTTGGGAAAACTGCAAATATGGTATAACTTAGCCGAAGCGTCAAAAGTTTAACTATAAATACAATATCCGTGTGTTGAAGGAAACATTTCTTGACTCAATATTGGATGTTGCTGAAACTGATTTGCGTTGATATAAATAAAAATCCAATACCTTCGCGTATGTTCTCGTGTAACCTACAACAATATTTAAATGTACACGTATGCACGTTGCACATGAAAATCCCGCTATATCAAGCTGAAAGTAAAATGAATTCGAAATTGATAATCTAATTGTATATAATCGAATTATAGCAGAGTGTGGTAGGATAAAGCACATTTAAAATCAATTCCAATTTAGAACTTCGCTGCCAAAAAAGATGCATCTCCACAAACACATACTGAGGTAATCAAACCAGTGGCTAACGAGACATGCATTGAAGTAGCATGTGCTGCAAAGAATCAAAGTATTGAGAGTACTGAAAATTTGAACTGGAAGAAAGTAGGTCAGCAAACATCCGATAAAATATTACAGTTACTATTTTCTCATATTATATAAATATCAATACAAAAGTCTAATTGATTGTTCATCAGTAGCCATTTTTTCGATATTGTTAACGTTTACTCGAATATATGGTCAAGAGGAAGTTGATGAGACCAAAATAGATCTGCTGCCCCCATTGAAACATCTAAGATCTTTGTCCTGTTTTTCTTTCCGTTTTTTTTTTCTTTCTTTCATGTCTATTATGTCGCTCTGTGTGTTGTTATCTTCCATGAGAGTTCCCTTCACACCTGCCCTGCAGGTAGGGCGTAAGAATTGTACCTGCTGCCCCCATTGCATGATCGTAAGAGGCGACTGAATTTGGGATCTTATCTTTTCTTTTCTTTCTTACAAACTTTCTTCTTCCTAATGTCTCCCTTGACAATGCCTCACTTTTGGCCTTTAGTTGAGCGTTCGCCCCTGTGAGGAAGGCTTTGGGTTCTGTCACCCGGCCGAGACATACCAGAGTCTTTTAAAATGGTAGTTGCTACTCCTGCTTAGCGCTCAGCATATAAGGAGTGGGACGACGGGTTCACCCGTTGTCAGTATAATGTGACCGGGTAGGGTGTGCTGATGGGTGTCTTCGGCAGTATGCTTCAGTTAGGTAGCACTATAAATCGACAAAAGTTCTGGCCTATCACAAGGAGACTTAACACGAACATACCGCAGCCTCCCAAAACACACATACGCACTCACCACACACATGCATGTCGCACGCACGAGAGGCCGTCCTTAAATGACCTTAGCTGTTAACAGGACGTTAAACAAAATAAACCAAACCAAATCCCTTCACACCAGTCGTCATACTGTTTACTAAGAACCTGAATGTTTTAATACTTGTGGGAGGGGGGTACCGTACCGACCCTGACATTTGCGTTTGCGTTGACGTTAAACCGCTAAAACAACCAAACACGCAAACAAATGAAATCGATCATCGATATTTGCACTGAGCAGCACACACCTTCATTTGCTAATCTTTTAACTGGGGATCACGTGCAGATAATCGAATGTCTACGATCACACAGCATATAAAAGGTTGTAATGTACTTGAATTTGACCCCTTTAACCTCCCACTGCTACCCGATCCCAAAGTGAAGTCATAACAAAAACACATGTATGTGTTAACATTAGCCACCAAATTACCAGACAATTTCAAACGCACAGCACGTTCGCTTTGAACACATCCAGACACTTCTATTTGAAATCGTTTACAATAGTAAAAGAACAATGTTTATTTTCAGAACGTTTCATAGTGTACAAGCATCGATATTAAATTTGTATTGGCTGGTTCTTAAAACTGGGTTATTAAAACTTGTTTATTTCCCTGCATCCCATTAATTTGGTTTATCTATTTAAAATAAATTATTACTCAGAGAAGCCATGGGATTGCAAAATATCATTGTTACATGCCCCTGTACCCAAAAGGATGTCAACAAAAAAAAAACACACTTCGCGACCTGATGAAGGTACAGATTGTATACGCGCTCTGTGTAATGCCTTCGTCATACCACGGACGGCTTTGAAAAAAATCGATGGTGTGTATCCTACAACCGTATGGGAATATTAAAATCTACCTCAAATCCAATACGTCATCTAGGACTAAATGTTCGTTTAGTGTTACCATGTATGTGTGCTGAGAGTGTGACGTAACCCTATCCAGTATGACGTAACCATTCCTGTCTGACGTAACCCATTCCTGCAATCACTTGGCGCAGACTGAACGAATTGACGTTGATACGACAAGTCGACATTGATCGTGAAAGTGAAACCTCCGATACGGGTTCAGACTTGGGGAAGATACCATAAGATCCCAAAAGGACTTACACATGGACAAATGTCTCATCAGTCGATGCCATTTGAAGCCTAGTATTTTACATACAACACATCGAGTCATTCGTGTGATCTTAAACTTGAATTATCTCAATCTGATTAAAATTAGACTTGTAATTTCCACTACTCTACGATACTCTACGATACACTGCAATACTGTATTGAAGTGTATCGTAGAGTATCGTAGAGGAGCGGAAATTACAAGTCTAATTTTAGTTAGATTGGAATCATCCCGTCCATTCTTCCATCACCATCTACTATCTTAAATATTCATATTTGTATCATATTATCGAGCCTTGTTGAATTACAATGTCTTGTAATGCTAATACATTAAGTTAACGTTACTATTTTTAGAAATGTGCTGTTTGCATGTTATTGAAGCATTTATTATTTAAATTTGTTCCTTGAATCAAGATCTCAAGAATGGTCAGACTTCAAGGGAATTAAACGTACATTTTCAGAATTTGAAATAAAAAAATTTGCTACAGCTTGGCTATGGAATCAATTGCATTAGTATGTAGCGGCGCTTTTACCTAAGTGACTTTGATCGGTAATTTTATTTTTCTTGCCATGGGAAGATTATATTAGTTTCGGACTTTGTCCTAGGTCGATATTTCTTCTCGATATTGTTATTATGTATTTAATAATAATGATTTTAATGAAGTATCTAAGTGTAATAAACGGAACCATAATTCACGGAGAAATATTCATTTATTATATCTTAAAGCACACCACAATCAAATCATAACAATAAATTATAATTTAAATTATTCAGGTTATAAGTAATGCATCTAATTTCATATTAATCTTATCTATGATGTACATTGTGTAAATAGTTATCAGATTGTAAACAAGTGTTTACACGTCAAAGGAAATTATCTTTATAAACATAATTTTCCCAGCAGATGATTTTAAAAGGCTCACGGCACATTTTCCTGCCATAGAGTTTAAGAAATAAATAGTTTTGTTTTAAAGTATTTTAAATTATTTGCCTTTATTTGATAGTTACGACAGATTATCAAGGTCACGCACTCCAAAAATGTTTTATCTTCAATATATTAGAAAACCACATGAAAACAAGACCTACACTGTCACGACGTCTAATTTTTAACGCAATTTATTTCATGTCTGCGAATTCCCGAGGAAGACGCTTCACAGATTTCCATGAAACTTTACATTCTATTCTTTCTTGTGTTGATCTGATATACCTGTCATAACATAGAAATGACAAACTCATTTATGGAACTCTTAATTTCTTCTGAAGTCACATTTCTAAATAGAGCACTTTCAAACTGTAGTTATTTTAGTTGTCTTGACTCTTCAATGACGAAGGAATTGAAACAAGCATAACGATGCAGATGAAAGATCGAAAAGGAGTAGATTAAAAAAAAGATAGGTCGTAGTGATTATGCAAATACTGCGACCGGATGTAGCGAATCGTTTTCATTCAGGGGCTATTTCAATGATTAGCTATGGCATTCATTGCTTAAATCATTCCGACCAACGACCCCGATTTGAGATGACATGGCGTTACCACATAACAAAGTTTCCATATGAAGTGAATAGAATACAAAAAATGTAATATTAAGAGTAAGAAAATATCGCCGGACATGTGACGTACGGACAGTTTCAAAACTTCAGAACGTCACACTGAGGCAGATTTAATTTTTCAGCTTCGATCTGGGTCAGGCTGACGCTCAGAATAGGGTTAATTGGGAGTGCGCTCTGAATGTTATCTCGGAGCGTGTGCAGAATTTGTGAGAGCGCTGTCCAGATATTAAATGTGATCTTTGGAAGTGCGTTCCGATCTTTTGAAACTGTTAGCATCCCGTACTGGCGCAATCACTAGAATCTTAATACCGCGGACACAGCACTTGTATCCCTATACCACGGACACAGCACTTGTATCCCTATACCACGGACACAGCACTTGTATCCCTATACCACGGACACAGCACTTGTATCCCTATACCACGGACACAGCACTTGTATCCCTATACCACGGACACAGCACTTGTATCCCCATACCACGGACACAGCACTTGTATCCCTATACCACGGACACAGCACTTGTATCCCTATACCACGGACACAGCACTTGTATCCCTATACCACGGACACAGCACTTGTATCCCTATACCACGGACACAGCACTTGTATCCCCGAACTAGACAATTACTGTAGGGATTTGTGTCCTCATGTTATGAGACCAATAAACTTTGTTATGTTTGGAACATTTCCATTGTGATGCATTACTGCATTGTAGAATTAATAGCTATCCTATCTCCCTGACCTTGACTATAATCAGTTGTACGTGCAGTAATAATTGATGACAGATCAAACTGCCCAACTGTACCGGACTACCGCTCCGGCCAGGTCATCAGAGTATGTACCAAATCACTTGGGTCATATAAAGGAAATCGGTAAACATGAAAGCATGATTAAATGCGCAGGTCGGTGGTAAATGGCGCACGGCCTTTATCTAATATATGTGTAACTGACCACACCAGGACATATTATATATGTATATATCTTCACATGAATGTATATTTTTTTACTAATATAATCACATACGTCTATCGAGGTTCCCGAGGTTCTATTTCACGTGGTGTAATATGGACAACGCATTCGGAACTCCACGAATATAATGAATGTTCGGTTTAGTACTCTTTAACTATCTTTTAACTTTTGTTGTCATTTAGGACGTTTATGTCCGCTTCAAGTTGTACAGGAATTTAAGGATGCCCGAAATGTTCCAATCGAGCTACTGTGGTCAATTATACATAGTTACCTCCCTTAATGAGGACTGTGACCTATTATACTGAGTTACCGCCCCTGTGATTGCGACTGTGACCTATTATATAGAGTTACCACCCCTGTGATTGGGAATGTGTCCTATTATAATGAGTTACCACCCCTATGACTGGGAATGTGTCCTATTATAATGAGTTACCACCCCTGTTGGGGGACTGTGACCTATAATACTGAGTTACCGCCCCTGTAATTGGGAATGTGTCCTATTATAATGAGTTACCACCCCTGTGATTGGGAATGTGTCCTATTATAATGAGTTACCACCCCTGTGATTGGGAATGTGTCCTATTATAATGAGTTACCACCCCTGTGATTGGGAATGTGTCCTATTATAATGAGTTACCACCCCTGTGATTGGGAATGTGTCCTATTATAATGAGTTACCTCGCCTGTAATGAGGACTGTGCCCTATTATACCGATTTACCGCCACTGAAATGGAAACTGTGACCTATAATACTGCGTTGCGTAATTGGCAACTATAACTGTTCATACAAGCAACAACAAACACCACACTTGCTTTAGTAGCTCGACATTTGTTTTGAACTCCGAACTGTTTCAAACAATGTAGCATTATTTATCATGTTTCAATAACAGACACTTACAAAACAATCTTCACGATTCCGCTTCCGGTTGGGCGGAAGTGACGACAGAGAAAACATATGCGGCCTCCAGCTTTGAAAGTTAACGTCACCCCTATGACGCGAATAATTATGAAATTAAGACTTATATTACAAAATATAACATATTTTCATGTGTTTTATCTCCCTCGTTTTTTTTCTAATAATTTTTATTTCTTAACCGCTATGCGCTGTTATATCACCGATATGGAAATCAGTTCAGGTAGCAACAGTTGGGGACTAGTACATGCACACCTTTGTAAACATTGCCATCAGCTCGTACATCATCGATCCTCGTCTTGATCGCTGACTTTGGAGATTGTGTTCGGGCTGAGTAGAGACAGCATTACTCACAGTTTGGATATGGGCCATGTGTGTACTTTAGGGGTGTAATGTCGTAGTTTGGTGTCTATTGTACGGCGGTGGTATTGGATAAAATAGCTCTCCTGGTGTTTATTAGAAACAAATAATAAGTATAAATAATAAATAGTACATGATAAACCATATATGCAGTGTACATTTTTGGGGAAATGTTCAAACATCTGGAAATCGACCAGTGCGAAATTTAATAAGTGGGATACGTAATGTTTATTCATCAAGCACACTGCTGTAAAAATGTAATTGATTCACTCAATGTTACGTGTAAGTTTTTTTTTATCACATTAAATGCGATATCAAAAGTATCTAATGAATTAGCTTAATTTATTTATTTATTTAAACTATGAAATCTGTTAGCATTTACTTTGGTGATTTGATTTGGTTTCTATTATATGTATTATACATACTATCTTTGCTGTGGAATAATAGGGATAAGGATTATCATCTATCTGATATCTGTAAACAAAGAGGTAACGGAATTAAGCTATTTTGATTGGACAATTTTTATAAACAAGTTTTCACGCATGCGCATAAAAAACATCACTAGACAAAGCTTTTGTTTTGCGAAATTTCTGGATAAAAAGAAAGATTTTTCAGAAAGTTTCAAAATCCACCCTCTTGTCACACCCCTTTAATATGACATTTTGCCCACTAGGGCGAAATAATCATGTGACATACTGCTGTCAGGAAGCATACTGTTAAACAGGACTCGTCATACGTACCGCTGATGTTTTTAGTTTATATCCACTCTATGTTATGTAACAGTTTAATGTTGTCTATTATCACATTAAATTCTACCTATGACGGCATTTTAATGTCTACATGTTTTTTTTAATTTTTGAGTAGGATGAACATAAATACAATTTGTAAAGTCAAAGGGTAAAGATGACCGTCTTGAGGACGTTGTTGTGGTCATCTTTACCATTAGACGACTCAACTTTACGGCCGGACTCTTGTATTCCTAGAGGAATCCGTCGCCTCGGTTACCCACAACCACACCGGACATTTTACTCGGACGTTGAATCTCTCACCTTCCGTATTCTATACATATTATAACTTCTGTGGGCGAGTATTCACCACCATATGTATTCCTATACTATAAAATGGTTATCATTAATACGTGACTCAAATGTCGAATTCAAATTTATCATTTTGAAATTTGATCTGGCCCTTGCGGGATTCACGCGCTGAATCAGTGGTCAGAGATCACGTGGTACAGTCTTTGCCAATAAAATAGTGCTCCAAGATTAATACCGGGACATTTAAAATGAATAGATACGTTTGGGAAAAAGGTTGTCTATTGCTAGGCATCTTATTTGTCGGTTTCATACAAGTATGAACGCATACCGACATGAGACAAAGACAGTACACGTGAAAGTATCGGTACTTTCAGTTCGAAAGATCTTTCAGGAAAACGACTAACCTCATTTCAATGTTTGTTTCTTACTATGACAGCATGGTTTTTGAGGAGGAAGGTAAAACATAAAAATGACACTGATACAATACGCATTCATCTTTTTGCTTAGCTTTCCGCGGTGG
Organism: Pecten maximus; assembly: GCF_902652985.1. Taxonomy (NCBI): domain Eukaryota; kingdom Metazoa; phylum Mollusca; class Bivalvia; order Pectinida; family Pectinidae; genus Pecten; species Pecten maximus. The sequence continues at coordinate 15,382,363 of NC_047022.1, read as the reverse complement.
TGCAAATATGACTAAATTGTAGTCATAATTTCAAAAGTTTATTGTATTTTACAACAATGATAAATAGATAGATGAATTGATTAAAAAGTAACGAACTTAGTCTGCTGATACTATCCTAATGATGTGAGAAGTCTAACGACCTATCCGAATTTAGACACGGCATTGATAACAGGTCTGCAGACATTGACTTCCCGGGGTTCTGAAGTCATACCGATATTAAATGGATTTTAGTGGAGACCCGTCAAGCCTCGCGGTCATCCAGCTCCATTATTGATCCCGCCTAGACACACGGGACCGAAATGGCCGCCGAACTTTAGTTAAGGTCAAAGGTCAGATGAGAACCGAAGAATAAGGATCTGTAAATTATTGAATAATGACAAGGGATGTTGTTACACGTAATGATAGTCCTAACAGATTTCACAAGAGACGGATCAGCCATAATATAACAAACACAATTCGTTAATACCAGGAAAAGATGGTCGCAGTTCTACCTAATGCATTTGGTGATAATAAATTCAATTCATTTAAGTATTATTACAAAAAAAAACCAGGATATATCATTTAAAAGGATTAAAAAGTAACACTGTGAAAAAGCGGAAACACCTGATTGTCAGCCGTGGAATAATCAAGTCAAACCATGGTTATATAAGAACGGAGAAAAACGTACTGGTATAAGTGTACACACAGTGGTTGGTATAACTGTATACACACAGTGGTTGGTATAACTGTATACACTCAGTGACTGGTATAACTGTACACTCAGTGACTGGTATAACTGTACACTCAGTGACTGGTATAACTGTACACTCAGTGATTGGTATAACTGTAAACACTCAGTGACTGGTATAACTGTACACTCAGTGACTGGTATAACTGTATACACTCAGTGACTGGTATAACTGTACACTCAGTGACTGGTATAACTGTATACACTCAGTGACTGGTATAACTGTACACTCAGTGACTAGTATAACTGTGTACACTCAGTGACTGGTATAACTGTACACTCAGTGACTGGTATAACTGCATACACTCAGTGACTGGTATAACTGTATACACTCAGTGACTGGTATAACTGTGTACACTCAGTGACTGGTATAACTGTATACACTCAGTGACTGGTATAACTGTACACTCAGTGACTGGTATAACTGTACACTCAGTGACTGGTATAACTGTATACACTCAGTGACTGGTATAACTGTATACACTCAGTGACTGGTATAACTGTACACTCAGTGACTGGTATAACTGTACACTCAGTGACTGGTATAACTGTATACACTCAGTGACTTGTATAACTGTACACTCAGTGACTGGTATAACTGTACACTCAGTGACTGGTATAACTGTACACTCAGTGACTGGTATAACTGTGTACACTCAGTGACTGGTATAACTGTACACTCAGTGACTGGTATAACTGTACACTCAGTGACTGGTATAACTGTGTACACTCAGTGACTGGTATAACTGTATACACTCAGTGACTGGTATAACTGTATACACTCAGTGACTGGTATAACTGTACACTCAGTGACTGGTATAACTGTACACTCAGTGACTGGTATAACTGTACACTCAGTGACTGGTATAACTGTACACTCAGTGACTGGTATAACTGTATACACTCAGTGACTGGTATAACTGTACACTCAGTGACTGGTATAACTGTACACTCAGTGACTGGTATAACTGTATACACTCAGTGACTGGTATAACTGTATACACTCAGTGACTGGTATAACTGTACACTCAGTGACTGGTATAACTGTATACACTCAGTGACTGGTATAACTGTACACTCAGTGACTGGTATAACTGTACACTCAGTGACTGGTATAACTGTATACACTCAGTGACTGGTATAACTGTACACTCAGTGACTGGTATAACTGTATACACTCAGTGACTGGTATAACTGTACACTCAGTGACTGGTATAACTGTACACTCAGTGACTGGTATAACTGTATACACTCAGTGACTGGTATAAACTGTACACTCAGTGACTGGTATAACTGTTACACTCAGTGACTGGTATAACTGTACACTCAGTGACTGGTATAACTGTATACACTCAGTGACTGGTATAAACTGTACACTCAGTGACTGGTATAACTGTACACTCAGTGACTGGTATAACTGTACACTCAGTGACTGGTATAACTGTATACACTCAGTGACTGGTATAACTGTACACTCAGTGACTGGTATAACTGTGTACACTCAGTGACTGGTATAACTGTATACACTCAGTGACTGGTATAACTGTACACTCAGTGACTGGTATAACTGTGTACACTCAGTGACTGGTATAACTGTACACTCAGTGACTGGTATAACTGTACACTCAGTGACTGGTATAACTGTACACTCAGTGACTGGTATAACTGTATACACTCAGTGACTGGTATAACTGTACACTCAGTGACTGGTATAACTGTGTACACTCAGTGACTGGTATAACTGTATACACTCAGTGACTGGTATAACTGTACACTCAGTGACTGGTATAACTGTATACACTCAGTGACTGGTATAACTGTATACACTCAGTGACTGGTATAACTGTATACACTCAGTGACTGGTATAACTGTACACTCAGTGACTGGTATAACTGTGTACACTCAGTGACTGGTATAACTGTACACTCAGTGACTGGTATAACTGTATACACTCAGTGACTGGTATAACTGTATACACTCAGTGACTGGTATAACTGTACACTCAGTGACTGGTATAACTGTATACACTTAGTGACTGGTATAACTGTACACTCAGTGACTGGTATAACTGTGTACACTCAGTGGCTGGTATAACTGTGTACACTCAGTGGCTGGTATAACTGTATACACTCAGTGACTGGTATAACTGTATACACTCAGTGACTGGTATAACTGTATACACTCAGTGACTGGTATAACTGTACACTCAGTGACTGGTATAACTGTATACACTCAGTGACTGGTATAACTGTATACACTCAGTGACTGGTATAACTGTACACTCAATGACTGGTATAACTGTATACACTCAGTGACTTATATAACTGTATACACTCAGTGACTGGTATAACTGTGCACACTCAGTGACTGGTATAACGGTACACTCAGTGACTGGTATAACTGTGTACACTCAGTGACTGGTATAACGGTACACTCAGTGACTGGTATAACTGTATACACTCAGTGACTGGTATAACTATCAGTCAGTGAATTGTGTAGTTGCGTATACTCGATTTCTGGTATAAGTGTTTGTATGTAAATTAAGAAACTTGCCAGAGTTACAATGAAATAATTATTTTCCAAACTATTTGAGAATTAAAGGTTTCTCGTCTTCGCAATCTACTCTTGTGTTGCGTCCCCAGTAACGGAGTACATGCACGTCTCGTGCACGCGACTGTACTCACCAACGAGCTCCGCATAAGGCCGACCGCATTGCAGCTGTAGGGAAGGGACGGGGTATTGTCCCAATAGCAGTAATAACAGCCTAACCTTTAATACCTAAAATCAATCGCACAAAAGGCCAATCGGCTGTGCTCGGAGGCGACACGGAGCGTAACATCGACTATATCGCTGCTGTTTTCACAGGTTCAACACACATTTTGGAGTGATTTAATTATTTACTTACGGGAGACACACTTGTACATCTTAGAGTAATATATATTTTATATACTTGTAGGTAAGCCTTGGCTACAACATGTGCACAACAGTCCAGACATAAATGACAATTTAAGATACCAGAGAGATATACAGTGAGCCTTTCCCGCCACGTGCGCGAGAGGAGGTAGTGTTGAGCTGTACGTATTATGGTGCGCAAAGCACTGGGAAAGTCAGCAGGACGACGGGGGAGACACAACACCGCGCCTCGCTTATGTTTCGTCACCATCATCACCACTACATAGGTCTGACGTTAGCCAGATCAAACGTGCCCAACGACAGTCTAATCCATGCCATACATACAAAAATGGCGGATACCGAAAAGGAAGAGGATGACAGTGAACCTGTTATCTTAAATGTTGGGGGAACTATTTTTGAAACAACTTATGAAACTTTACGTCACGAACCGGATACTTTATTAGCTTCATTAAGACCTTCCTCCCCGGAATATAGACCGACGAGGGGACACTTTTTCTTTGACAGGAACCCCGACATATTCAACTGTGTTTTGGATTTGTATCGGACAGGGGAGTTGCATCTACCCCACGGCTTTTGTGGCGCTACTCTGAGAACGGAGCTAAAGTTCTGGCGGATACCCGAGGATAGAATCGGAATCTGTTGTCTACAGACGTATTTTAAATATGACACGGACCGTGAGGTACTTGATACCCTTCACGAGGCTTTCGAGGCCAAAGTACTGGACTACAACCCAAAGGAGGCCGATAGCAGCAGGTGGGTTAAACTCAAAAGGACCTGCTGGCTTTTCCTCGACCAACCAAATTCGTCACCAGTCGCAAAGGTAAAACATTCACTATGCCACTTTTATAATGGTATTATTGATGCTTAATGTTTTCTTATTTAAATACTTATTTTTATTATTTCATACAACACACAAAATAAACACAGAGAATTTTTTTATGTCATGTAGTGCTTTAGTTTTGCTGTATTTTACATTATTGTTTGGTGTATGCCCGGTTATGTCCCTTTAATCAAGGCATGTAAAAAAAACCAATAATGGATCGGTGATAGGCTGTAAAATACAATAACAAATCCGTGTCGTTTGCACCACAGCGATGGTTACTCTATGTTCAATACGGAGCATACCCCCGTAGCTGTGGACAAAGCTACCCCCCCCCCCCCCCCCCCCCCGTCACTGTGGACAAAACAACATGCCCCCGTCATTGTGGACAAAGCAACATACCCCCGTCATTGTGGACAAAGCAACATACTCCCGTAACTGTGGACAAAGCTACCCCCCCCCCCCCCCCCCCCGTCACTGTGGACAAAGCAACATGCCCCCGTCATTGTGGACAAAGCAACATGCCCCCGTCATTGTGGACAAAGCAACATACCCCCGTCATTGTGGACAAAGCAACATACTCCCGTAACTGTGGACAAAGCTACATACCCCCGTAACTGTGGACAAAGCAACATATTTCTGTCATTGTGGACAAAGCAACATAGTTCTGTCATTGTGGACAAGGCAGCATATATCTGCCATTGTGGACAAAGCAGCATATTTTTTTTAATTGTAGACAAAGCAACATATTTCTGTCATTGTATACAAAGCAACATATTTCTGTCATTGTGGACAAAGTAGCTAATTTCTTTCACTGTGGACAAAGCAAAATATTTCTGTCATTGTGGACAAAGCAGCATGTTTCTGTCATTGTGGACAAAGCAACATATCTCTTTAATTGTTAAACAAAGCATCATATTTCTGTAATTGTGGACAAAGCAGCATATATTTGTTATTGTAGACAACGCAACATATTTCTGTCACTGTGTACAAAGCAACATTCTTCTGTCATTGTTGACAAAGCAACATATTTCTGTCATTGTTGACAAAGCATCATATTTCTATCATTGTTGACAAAGCAACATATCTCGGTCATTGTTGACAAAGCAACATATCTCGGTCATTGTGAACAGAGCAACATATATCTGTCACTGTGGACAAAGCAACATATATCTGTCATTGTGAACAGAGCAACACATCTCGGTCACTGTGGACAAAGCAGCGTATTTCTGTCACTGTAGACAAAGCAACATATTTCTGTCACTGTGGACAAAGCAACATATATCTGTCACTGTGGACAAAGCAGCGTATTTCTGTCACTGTAGACAAAGCAGCGTATTTCTGTCACTGTAGACAAAGCAACATATATCTGTCACTGTGGACAAAGCAACATATATCTGTCATTGTGTACAAAGCAACATATATCTGTCACTGTGGACAAAGCATCATATATCTGTCACTGTGGACAAAGCATCATATATCTGTCACTGTGGACAAAGCTACATATATCTGTCACTGTGGACAAAGCTACATATATCTGTCATTGTGTACAAAGCAACATATTTCTGTCACTGTGGACAAAGCAACTTTACAATGACATGTCCTGTTACACTACAGATAATCTACTTAAAGTTGCTTCTCATTTAAAAAAACAAATCATTTGCAAAACCTGAAATGATAATTGTTCAACTGTATTTGCCGATGCGTCAATGCAAAAACGTATTTTTACCCTTTCATTTCCTTATTTATTTCGCAATCCTTCAAAAAAGGATTTATATTAGTCCTTTCATAGTAAATTGCTTTTCTCAAGCCTTCATAAAACGTTTCAATCCTTCAAAAACATTGCCAATACTTTGAAAGGAATGCCATTTTCCCCAGTACCGAACATTAACAAATGGTATCAACCAATCCCTCAATAATAAATAATCATTGACAACGCTTTAGAAACGTGTATCTTAGTTGTATGTGACACTCCTTCAATAAGAACTTGTATTTAAGAACTTTTCAATGAAAAAATGTTTTACAGTCATTCAGTGAAAAATGGTATTTGTGAATTAATGCTTCGTGAAGTTATTTGTCCATCAAATGATATCACAAAAATGACTCCTCTTGTTGAAGGTAGGATTGTAACCAGGAAATGTAATCACAACTTATCCTTAGGAATACGGGTTGTTATCTCTGTCAACCATTGACATGTTTCAATGGGGTTTGAGGTGTGTTATTATTGTTTGTTGATAACGACGTCGTCGTCGTCCTCCTCCTCGTCGTCCTCCTCCTCCTCCTCCTCGTCGTCCTCCTCCTCCTCCTCCTCCTCCTCCTCCTCCTCCTCCTCCTCCTCCTCCTCCTCGTCGTCGTCGTCGTCCTCCTCCTCCTCCTTTTCCTGCTCGTCGTCGTCGTCGTCGCTACCTATTGTCCTTTACTTCCTCTACACGACTTCCTAACTTTAACAGTTACTACAAATGGACGCGGTAATGGAAGCCCTTGGTAACGGAATTCCCCGTATGATATGTCACATGATGAAGTATCGATGGATATTTTATATCAGTTTTGAAGTGTGCGTTAACAATTTTACGGAGTAGATAATCTTTATAGATGTCTGGATAGTAATTGGCTTATCGTGTGGAGTAGATGGAAGGGAGGGTTGCTTGTGAGGAGACCGGTTGCCGTATGAAGCCTCTCCTGGAACTTGCCCCAGGCTCCTAAACTTCTCGTTGTTACAGAGAGGCGCGTGCTGATGAAGCAATCGCGTGCTGATATCAAACTGTTTTTATCTATGTATCTCGTGATAAATCCATCATGGTTTAAAGTCGTACACACGGATTGTCTTTATGGGATCACGAATGGTTTGGTGAAATTGTCAAAATGCATTTCTAGATATTGTAAAGATAGAAAGCACGCATTTGAATTTTGTTACAAAACATCCAGAAAAATCTCCTATCTCCATAGATGTAGTAGGGATGTTGACTCCCTTACAAAGCAAACCCATAAAATCCTCTCTAATGGAACGTCACTTAAATGAATTATATGTTCATTGTTAATTGTTGCGATCGGTAAGATTCGTTTCGTTTGTATTCGTTCCCTCCTTTAAAAAAAAATCCGATAGATGCATCTGTCCCTGTGGCTGTTAAACTCGCGGACTTTGATGGCTGGACGAGTAACGGATTGTATCGATTTTTATTTGAGAATGTGGTTTATAGCTTAGTAAAATACATATTTCACAAATAATATCGATCTGGTAGAGACTAATAAAAAAGAATCAACTTTTAACTTTTATTTAAAGAAAATTATCAGTAGTTGAATTTGATTTTGGAATTTTTCAGCGGGGTCTGTGAAAGGCAGAAACACACTATAGGCACGCCATCTCTGTCATATTCAGGGCAATATATGTATTTAATGGTGATATAGATTTCAGAGCGATGTTAGTAACTCATCAACGTTTACAATATTATCCTGTGGGATGTTATTGCTTCGCATACTAGTGTATCAATCTCAACAAATGAGTCAGGAGTCTTTAAGTCCAGAGGAGAAAACCCAACATGGCAAAAGGACGTGTCTATTTGGAATGTGTCTTCATTTGATTTCCCGGGGTACTTATTTAAATTATTGCTCCTCCTAATCAACAAAGTGAGGCCCGAAATTGTCTATGTAGTGTGTGTACTGTAGGTTAGATTTTCGTGTGGTATAATACCTCTAAATGTGACTGGTTTGTACTGTAGGGTAGATGTTGGTGTGGTATAATACCCCCTCAATGTGACTGGTTTGTACTGTAGGGTAGATGTTGGTGTGGTATAATACCCCATCAATGTGACTGGTTTGTACTGTAGGGTAGATGTTGGTGTGGTATAATACCCCCTCAATGTGACTGGTTTGTACTGTAGGGTAGATGTTGGTGTGGTATAATACCCCCTCAATGTGACTGGTTTGTACTGTAGGGTAGATGTTGGTGTGGTATAATACCCCCTCAATGTGACTGGTTTGTACTGTAGGGTAGATGTTGGTGTGGTATAATACCCCTCAATGTGACTGGTTTGTACTGTAGGGTAGATGTTGGTGTGGTATAATACCCCCTCAATGTGACTGGTTTGTACTGTAGGGTAGATGTTGGTGTGGTATAATACCCCCTCAATGTGACTGGTTTGTACTGTAGGGTAGATGTTGGTGTGGTATAATACCCCCTCAATGTGACTGGTTTGTACTGTAGGGTAGATGTTGGTGTGGTATAATACCCCCTCAATGTGACTAGTTTGTACTGTAGGGTAGATGTACCCCCTCAATGTGACTGGTTTGTACTGTAGGGTAGATGTTGGTGTGGTATAATACCCCCTCAATGTGACTGGTTTGTACTGTAGGGTAGATGTTGGTGTGGTATAATACCCCCTCAATGTGACTGGTTTGTACTGTAGGGTAGATGTTGGTGTGGTATAATACCCCTCAATGTGACTGGTTTGTACTGTAGGGTAGATGTTGGTGTGGTATAATACCCCTCAATGTGACTGGTTTGTACTGTAGGGTAGATGTTGGTGTGGTATAATACCCCTCAATGTGACTGGTTTGTACTGTAGGGTAGATGTTGTGTGGTATAATACCCCCTCAATGTGACTGGTTTGTACTGTAGGGTAGATGTTGGTGTGGTATAATACCCCCTCAATGTGACTGGTTTGTACTGTAGGGTAGATGTTGGTGTGGTATAATACCCCCTCAATGTGACTGGTTTGTACTGTAGGGTAGATGTTGGTGTGGTATAATACCCCCTCAATGTGACTAGTTTGTACTGTAGGGTAGATGTTGGTGTGGTATAATACCCCCTCAATGTGACTGGTTTGTACTGTAGGGTAGATGTTGGTGTGGTATAATACCCCCTCAATGTGACTGGTTTGTACTGTAGGGTAGATGTTGGTGTGGTATAATACCCCCTCAATGTGACTGGTTTGTACTGTAGGGTAGATGTTGGTGTGGTATAATACCCCCTCAATGTGACTGGTTTGTACTGTAGGGTAGATGTTGGTGTGGTATAATACCCCTCAATGTGACTGGTTTGTACTGTAGGGTAGATGTTGGTGTGGTATAATACCCCCTCAATGTGACTGGTTTGTACTGTAGGGTAGATGTTGGTGTGGTATAATACCCCCTCAATGTGACTGGTTTGTACTGTAGGGTAGATGTTGGTGTGGTATAATACCCCCTCAATGTGACTGGTTTGTACTGTAGGGTAGATGTTGGTGTGGTATAATACCCCCTCAATGTGACTGGTTAGTACTGTAGGGTAGATGTTGGTGTGGTATAATACCCTCTCAATGTGACTGGTGTGTACTGTAGGGTAGATGTTGGTGTGGTATAATACCCCCTCAATGTGACTGGTTTGTACTGTAGGGTAGATGTTGGTGTGGTATAATACCCCCTCAATGTGACTGGTTTGTACTGTAGGGTAGATGTTGGTGTGGTATAATACCCTCTCAATGTGACTGGTTTGTACTGTAGGGTAGATGTTGGTGTGGTATAATACCCCCTCAATGTGACTGGTTTGTACTGTAGGGTAGATGTTGGTGTGGTATAATACCCCCTCAATGTGACTGGTTTGTACTGTAGGGTAGATGTTGGTGTGGTATAATACCCCTCAATGTGACTGGTTTGTACTGTAGGGTAGATGTTGGTGTGGTATAATACCCCCTCAATGTGACTGGTTTGTACTGTAGGGTAGATGTTGGTGTGGTATAATACCCCCTCAATGTGACTGGTTTGTACTGTAGGGTAGATGTTGGTGTGGTATAATACCCCCTCAATGTGACTGGTTTGTACTGTAGGGTAGATGTTGGTGTGGTATAATACCCCCTCAATGTGACTGGTTTGTACTGTAGGGTAGATGTTGGTGTGGTATAATACCCCTCAATGTGACTGGTTTGTACCTTTAGGGTAGATGTTGGTGTGGTATAATACCCCCTCAATGTGACTGGTTTGTACTGTAGGGTAGATGTTGGTGTGGTATAATACCCCCTCAATGTGACTGGTTTGTACTGTAGGGTAGATGTTGGTGTGGTATAATACCCCCTCAATGTGACTGGTTTGTACTGTAGGGTAGATGTTGGTGTGGTATAATACCCCCTCAATGTGACTGGTTTGTACCTGTAGGGTAGATGTTGGTGTGGTATAATACCCCCTCAATGTGACTGGTTTGTACTGTAGGGTAGATGTTGGTGTGGTATAATACCCCTCAATGTGACTGGTTTGTACCTGTAGGGTAGATGTTGGTGTGGTATAATACCCCCTCAATGTGACTGGTTTGTACTGTAGGGTAGATGTTGGTGTGGTATAATACCCCCTCAATGTGACTGGTTTGTACTGTAGGGTAGATGTTGGTGTGGTATAATACCCCCTCAATGTGACTGGTTTGTACTGTAGGGTAGATGTTGGTGTGGTATAATACCCCCTCAATGTGACTGGTTTGTACTGTAGGGTAGATGTTGGTGTGGTATAATACCCCTCAATGTGACTGGTTTGTACCTGTAGGGTAGATGATTGGTGTGGTATAATACCCCCTCAATGTGACTGGTTTGTACTGTAGGGTAGATGTTGGTGTGGTATAATACCCCCTCAATGTGACTGGTTTGTACTGTAGGGTAGATGTTGGTGTGGTATAATACCCCCTCAATGTGACTGGTTTGTACTGTAGGGTAGATGTTGGTGTGGTATAATACCCCCTCAATGTGACTGGTTTGTACTGTAGGGTAGATGTTGGTGTGGTATAATACCCCCTCAATGTGACTGGTTTGTACTGTAGGGTAGATGTTGGTGTGGTATAATACCCCCTCAATGTGACTGGTTTGTACTGTAGGGTAGATGTTGGTGTGGTATAATACCCCCTCAATGTGACTGGTTTGTACTGTAGGGTAGATGTTGGTGTGGTATAATACCCCCTCAATGTGACTGGTTTGTACTGTAGGGTAGATGTTGGTGTGGTATAATACCCCTCAATGTGACTGGTTTGTACTGTAGGGTAGATGTACCCCCTCAATGTGACTGGTTTGTACTGTAGGGTAGATGTTGGTGTGGTATAATACCCCTCAATGTGACTGGTTTGTACTGTAGGGTAGATGTTGGTGTGGTATAATACCCCCTCAATGTGACTGGTTTGTACTGTAGGGTAGATGTTGGTGTGGTATAATACCCCCTCAATGTGACTGGTTTGTACTGTAGGGTAGATGTTGGTGTGGTATAATACCCCCTCAATGTGACTGGTTTGTACTGTAGGGTAGATGTTGGTGTGGTATAATACCCCCTCAATGTGACTGGTTTGTACTGTAGGGTAGATGTTGGTGTGGTATAATACCCCTCAATGTGACTGGTTTGTACTGTAGGGTAGATGTTGGTGTGGTATAATACCCCCTCAATGTGACTGGTTTGTACTGTAGGGTAGATGTTGGTGTGGTATAATACCCCATCAATGTGACTGGTTTGTACTGTAGGGTAGATGATTGGTGTGGTATAATACCCCCTCAATGTGACTGGTTTGTACTGTAGGGTAGATGTTGGTGTGGTATAATACCCCTCAATGTGACTGGTTTGTACTGTAGGGTAGATGATTGGTGTGGTATAATACCCCCTCAATGTGACTGGTTTGTACTGTAGGGTAGATGTTGGTGTGGTATAATACCCCCTCAATGTGACTGGTTTGTACTGTAGGGTAGATGTTGGTGTGGTATAATACCCCTCAATGTGACTGGTTTGTACTGTAGGGTAGATGTTGGTGTGGTATAATACCCCCTCAATGTGACTGGTTTGTACTGTAGGGTAGATGTTGGTGTGGTATAATACCCCCTCAATGTGACTGGTTTGTACTGTAGGGTAGATGTTGGTGTGGTATAATACCCCCTCAATGTGACTGGTTTGTACTGTAGGGTAGATGTTGGTGTGGTATAATACCCCTCAATGTGACTGGTTTGTACTGTAGGGTAGATGTTGGTGTGGTATAATACCCCTCAATGTGACTGGTTTGTACTGTAGGGTAGATGTTGGTGTGGTATAATACCCCCTCAATGTGACTGGTTTGTACTGTAGGGTAGATGTTGGTGTGGTATAATACCCCCTCAATGTGACTGGTTTGTACTGTAGGGTAGATGTTGGTGTGGTATAATACCCCTCAATGTGACTGGTTTGTACTGTAGGGTAGATGTTGGTGTGGTATAATACCCCTCAATGTGACTGGTTTGTACTGTAGGGTAGATGTTGGTGTGGTATAATACCCCTCAATGTGACTGGTTTGTACTGTAGGGTAGATGTTGGTGTGGTATAATACCCCCTCAATGTGACTGGTTGTACTGTAGGGTAGATGTTGGTGTGGTATAATACCCCTCAATGTGACTGGTTTGTACTGTAGGGTAGATGTTGGTGTGGTATAATACCCCCTCAATGTGACTGGTTTGTACTGTAGGGTAGATGTTGGTGTGGTATAATACCCCTCAATGTGACTGGTTTGTACTGTAGGGTAGATGTTGGTGTGGTATAATACCCCCTCAATGTGACTGGTTTGTACTGTAGGGTAGATGTTGGTGTGGTATAATACCCCCTCAATGTGACTGGTTTGTACTGTAGGGTAGATGTTGGTGTGGTATAATACCCCCTCAATGTGACTGGTTTGTACTGTAGGGTAGATGTTGGTGTGGTATAATACCCCCTCAATGTGACTGGTTTGTACTGTAGGGTAGATGTTGGTGTGGTATAATACCCCCTCAATGTGACTGGTTTGTACTGTAGGGTAGATGTTGGTGTGGTATAATACCCCCTCAATGTGACTGGTTTGTACTGTAGGGTAGATGTTGGTGTGGTATAATACCCCCTCAATGTGACTGGTTTGTACTGTAGGGTAGATGTTGGTGTGGTATAATACCCCCTCAATGTGACTGGTTTGTACTGTAGGGTAGATGTTGGTGTGGTATAATACCCCCTCAATGTGACTGGTTTGTACTGTAGGGTAGATGTTGGTGTGGTATAATACCCCCTCAATGTGACTGGTTTGTACTGTAGGGTAGATGTTGGTGTGGTATAATACCCCCTCAATGTGACTGGTTTGTACTGTAGGGTAGATGTTGGTGTGGTATAATACCCCCTCAATGTGACTGGTTTGTACTGTAGGGTAGATGTTGGTGTGGTATAATACCCCCTCAATGTGACTGGTTTGTACTGTAGGGTAGATGTTGGTGTGGTATAATACCCCCTCAATGTGACTGGTTTGTACTGTAGGGTAGATGTTGGTGTGGTATAATACCCCCTCAATGTGACTGGTTTGTACTGTAGGGTAGATGTTGGTGTGGTATAATACCCCCTCAATGTGACTGGTTTGTACTGTAGGGTAGATGTTGGTGTGGTATAATACCCCTCAATGTGACTGGTTTGTACTGTAGGGTAGATGTTGGTGTGGTATAATACCCCCTCAATGTGACTGGTTTGTACTGTAGGGTAGATGTTGGTGTGGTATAATACCCCCTCAATGTGACTGGTTTGTACCGTAGGGTAGATGTTGGTGTGGTATAATACCCCTCAATGTGACTGGTTTGTACTGTAGGGTAGATGTTGGTGTAGTATAATACCCCGTCAATGTGACTGGTTTGTACTGTAGGGTAGATGTTGGTGTGGTATAATACCCCCTCAATGTGACTGGTTTGTACTGTAGGGTAGATGTTGGTGTGGTATAATACCCCTCAATGTGACTGGTTTGTACTGTAGGGTAGATGTTGGTGTGGTATAATACCCCCTCAATGTGACTGGTTTGTACTGTAGGGTAGATGTTGGTGTGGTATAATACCCCCTCAATGTGACTGGTTTGTACTGTAGGGTAGATGTTGGTGTGGTATAATACCCCTCAATGTGACTGGTTTGTACTGTAGGGTAGATGTTGGTGTGGTATAATACCCCGTCAATGTGACTGGTTTGTACTGTAGGGTAGATGTTGGTGTGGTATAATACCCCCTCAATGTGACTGGTTTGTACCGTAGGGTAGATGTTGGTGTGGTATAATACCCCCTCAATGTGACTGGTTTGTACTGTAGGGTAGATGTTGGTGTGGTATAATACCCCCTCAATGTGACTGGTTTGTACTGTAGGGTAGATGTTGGTGTGGTATAATACCCCCTCAATGTGACTGGTTTGTACTGTAGGGTAGATGTTGGTGTGGTATAATACCCCCTCAATGTGACTGGTTTGTACTGTAGGGTAGATGTTGGTGTGGTATAATACCCCCTCAATGTGACTGGTTTGTACTGTAGGGTAGATGTTGGTGTGGTATAATACCCCCTCAATGTGACTGGTTTGTACTGTAGGGTAGATGTTGGTGTGGTATAATACCCCCTCAATGTGACTGGTTTGTACTGTAGGGTAGATGTTGGTGTGGTATAATACCCCTCAATGTGACTGGTTTGTACTGTAGGGTAGATGTTGGTGTGGTATAATACCCCCTCAATGTGAATTGTTTCACAATCGATGATATAAACGCGGTACAGAATGCAAAAGAGAGACGATGAATGCATCTCACGTTTTTACAATAAAATCAAGAGAATTGAAACTCGTTGAAGTTTCGTTGAAAGCAGAAAAATACGCTTTGGATATCGATTGGTTCATCCTATGTGAAATATTCTAATTTGATTTGACGACTCACTAGTGAGGTATAGACACCAATGCGTCGAGTTAATTTGTCGCTGACAATCTTCACAGAAATATACTAGGAGCGTTTAGTAACTAGGGCATACAGTTAGGCTGTACGGTAACCGCAGCTCTCCCCAACATCTCTGCTTTATGACTGGAACATGTGCGACAACTTACGAAAAATATGCAAACACTTATCAATGTCCCTCTGTAGATACAAAATGTATGTCCGAAATATTGCTAGGACATAGCACAACAACATCGAACAGATGGCAGGCAGTAGACCAGCCCAAACACTCCGATGTGTGATATTTTTAGACAAACAGGATATGTATATATGTTTCTTAGGTATAGCTAGGGACGCCTCCAAAGAAAAGGTTAAACAACCAGCCGTAAGATTGTGTAAGGTATTGTCCAGATTTATAACACTGATTTTTCCCTTCAATTCAATAATGCTTTCCTATTGACAAGGGAGTTCTTTAACATAAGGAATATTGATGAAACGTTGCCTGAGATCAGACCTTTCCTGGGGATGAATTATAGAGATCACTTTTATTGATAATTTTTGACATTCTAGCGGCCGGAGCCGGACGGGAGGAAACTGCTATTGTGGTGAATATCCATTGTAGTATCATAAAATCCGTATCAGTTTACATATTTGTCTTTATAGTTTTCTTGTTTTCTATGACGTAATTCAGTAGACGTTTCAATACCTTATTCAAATATAAAAATGTAGTCAATTGTCAAGATAAAAACCTACATCCGTACGTAGTGTGGAGTTCAGGCCAGTCTGTCGTGGTAAATACCTACATCCGTACGTAGTGTGGAGTTCAGGCCAGTCTGTCGTGGTAAATACCTACATCCGTACGTAGTATAGAGTTCAGGCCAGTCTGTCGTGGTAAATACCTACATCCGTACGTAGTGAGGAGTTCAGACCAGTTTGTCGTGGTAAATACCTACATCCGTACGTAGTGTGGAGTTCAGACCAGTCTGTCGTGGTAAATACCTACATCCGTACGTAGTAAAGAGTTCAGACCAGTCTGTCGTGGTAAATACCTACATCCGTACGTAGTGTGGAGTTCAGGCCAGTCTGTCGTGGTAAATACCTACATCCGTACGTAGTATAGAGTTCAGGCCAGTCTGTCGTGGTAAATACCTACATCACTACGTAGTATAGAGTTCAGGCCAGTCTGTCGTGGTAAATACCTACATCCGTACGTAGTATAGAGTTCAGGCCAGATTGTCGTGGTAAATACCTACATCTGTACGTATAGAGTTCAGGCCAGTCTGTCGTGGTAAATACCTACATCCGTACGTAGTGTGGAGTTCAGGCCAGTCTATCATGGTAAATACCTACATCCGTACGTAGTATAGAGTTCAGGACAGTCTGTCGTGGTAAATACCTACATCCGTACGTAGTATAGAGTTCAGGCCAGTCTGTCGTGGTAAATACCTACATCCGTACGTAGTATAGAGTTCAGGCCAGTCTGTCGTGGTAAATACCTACATCCGTACGTAGTGTGGAGTTCAGGCCAGTCTGTCGTGGTAAATACCTACATCCGTACGTAGTGTGGAGTTCAGACCAGTCTGTCGTGGTAAATACCTACATCCGTACGTAGTAAAGAGTTCAGACCAGATTGTCGTGGTAAATACCTACATCTGTACGTATAGAGTTCAGGCCAGTCTGTCGTGGTAAATACCTACATCCGTACGTAGTGTGGAGTTCAGGCCAGTCTATCATGGTAAATACCTACATCCGTACGTAGTAAAGAGTTCAGACCAGTCTGTCGTGGTAAATACCTACATCCGTACGTCGTGTGGAGTTCAGGCCAGTCTGTCGTGGTAAATACCTACACCCGTACGTAGTGTAGAGTTCAGGACAGTCTGTCGTGGTAAATACCTACATCCGTACGTAGTGTGGAGTTCAGGCCAGTCCGTCGTGGTAAATACCTACATCCGTACGTAGTAAAGAGTTCAGGCCAGTCTGTCATGGTAAATAACTACATACGTACGTAGTAAAGAGTTCAGGCAAGTCTGTCGTGGTAAATACCTACATCCGTACGTAGTGTAGAGTTCAGACCAGTCTGTCGTGGTAAATACCTACATCCGTAGGTAGTATAGAGTTCAGGCCAGTCTGTCGTGGTAAATACCTACATCCGTACGTAGTGTGGAGTTCAGGCCAGTCTGTCGTGGTAAATACCTACATCCGTACGTAGTGTGGAATTCAGACCAGTCTGTCGTGGTAAATACCTACATCCGTACGTAGTATAGAGTTCAGGCCAGTCTGTCGTGGTAAATACCTACATCCGTACGTAGTGTGGAGTTCAGGCCAGTCTGTCATGGTAAATACCTACATCCGTACGTAGTGTGGAGTTCAGGCCAGTCTCTCGTGGTAAATACCTACATCCGTACGTAGTGTGGAGTTCAGGCCAGTCTGTCGTGGTAAATACCTACATCCGTACGTAGTATAGAGTTCATGCCAGTCTGTCATGCATTAACAATAGACTCTGAACAAATTAATGATTCATATCATTACAAGTTAACGACTTCATTATGGCTTGTTCTCGGTTAGTGCTAACGAAACAATTACATGTAGCTGTTACAACTGTAGATACCAACATGTAGATGACTTTCTGTGCTAGTAGATAGTATGTCAAAGTGTAGCATTCGTCCTGAAATGGTTCCATCTCTTTCGAATAGCATGTTTTCAATTAAGGAAAAAACAGCGACGGATTCCATAAGGAAAGCAGTACTTAATCGCCAAGCAAATTTGATTTGCAAATTGATCACGATTGTCCTATCATATTACACGCTATTTTAGCAAATTATTAGATTATACCATATCAAATATATTTTCCACGTTCGTGACTCTGATTATATCTATGGTTGCTGTGTTGACGTGATTAACTGGCGAACTTTGACTAATCCGGGAGGACTACCAATAGAACCCGAGTAATACTATAGTGCTGTACATAAGCACCCCTGTCGCTGGTCCCACTGGGAGGTGTACGTACGTGACAATCACTTAATACTGACCACATGGGTCAATCACGTGATAAGATAATCGGAGTTTTTTTTATCACTTCTTGGGATCTTAGTGACGTCAGATGTACATCATCACAGCCTGTAGTAGATAAAATATCTATGTTATAGTACTATACTGTTGTGAAATCGAGTGGTGTAACATGGCAGGATTGAGTTATCGTATCTGTATGACGATGTTGTCAGACAGAACAGCAACGACAGGAATAAACGTCTGTATTGCTCTGAGGTCTAACCGATAACTGAGGGCTAAAACATAGGTAATATAAAGGTACGAGGCCTTCCGGGGATAACTACCCGGAATCCTCGGAACCGTACGTAAAATACAATGTTGTTTCACAACAATACTTCAAATTTCTAAGATTTCTTGAAAACATCTATTAAATCACGGTACTCGGTACGGTAATGAGATATCGAAAAACAGTCGTCAATATCTCCTTATTAAAGTCATAGTGCCTACGGTATTCGCGTGAAAATTTATAAATATATGTCAAGTTTTCAGGGAAAAGACGCCCCTTTAGAGAGAAATATAGTCAATTATTAAAACTCTTCTTCGGCATGAATGCCAGGATTCTGTCCCAATTTGGTCTGAAGTATCCTTCGGTGAACGGAAATCATTTTTGTATTAACACCATGAACCTCTTGTTTTTAAGATACATTTAAGGATTTCGCAGTTCATAAAATTTGTCTCAAGACCTATTGAGGTTTATACCCCCATACACCTCAAAATAACTTTATTCAATCCTTATATCTATATTTTTGTGATATTTTTGTATAATATTTTGTCCTTGACAAATAATGCCTTGTGCAAGTCTACCACGGAACTTACCGAAATTTAACTCTTCGTCTACATATGGTTATTACTTTCAGGATTTCTTTCGTGAACAAACTTAATAACGAATTAAAACAAATATTATTTTTAATGGAATTTATTTCATACAAATATGATCACTTTTGAAAAGGAATTAAAAAATATAGTCCAAGCTCGACAAATGTATTCCTACGCCGGACTTGATATAGTTCATTGAAAAATGTTGTTAACTGTGGTAGGTTCATTTAGTCTGAATTAAGTGGAAATATAAATATTATAAAGTTATATCAATTAAAACAGACGATACTTTCATGAGGAATATCGTATACCTTATGTGTCTAAGTATGACGTTTTGGGTTTTGGGTCTGATCTGCGGAATATTTGTGTCCAGTGAACTCGGAAGATCGTGGTATCCAAGATGGCTACCATCAACAATTTTGGATTTTAACATGTTAAGTGTTCAATGCCATTTCTTTAGAACTACTGAAGTGGGACACGTAAAATATGAGTATGGATTATGTGTACCACATCTTGAAGTTAATAATTAAAATATTCTCGTACTTCAGACTTAGGGAAGGAAACATTTTCAGTATGGGGCTTTGATGGCCAGTGTCTTCAGCTTCATTGGATATCCAAAATGGCTACCGACCGCCATTCAGATTTCCACATTTGGTATTTGATGCCGTTATTTCTCAGTAACTACGGATTTAGTAATCGTTTTGAAGCTTTATGATCATATTTGATCATCTGGAGTCTGATCGAATATCTAATATGACAACCAGTGACCATTTAAATTTCAACGTGTTTACTGGTCATAAAGGTCATGATTCATTTTGACCAAATTCGGTCATAAGCACCCTTTTTTCAGAAGGGGATCATGGGAAATAAAGGTATGTCATTAAATCCCTACATACTATGCATAAATCAAA
Source organism: Pecten maximus (assembly GCF_902652985.1). Classification (NCBI taxonomy): domain Eukaryota; kingdom Metazoa; phylum Mollusca; class Bivalvia; order Pectinida; family Pectinidae; genus Pecten; species Pecten maximus. The sequence continues at coordinate 15,362,488 of NC_047022.1, read as the reverse complement.
GAATTTTGACCAAATTTGGTCAAAAGCACCCTTGAGATAAGACCCAAAATTTTGGCATAAATAGCGTATTGTTCAAAATTTGTTATGAAGTATTGTTGGGATGAACAGCTAAAAAAATGGTAAAACTTTTGTAATATAACTTAAACGAGAGTATTTTGCCATGATTACTGAAATACCTAGATGAGAGGTGTAGGCCCTCTGAGCTCTTGTTCAATGGACAATTTCAAACACAACAAAATTAATTTCAATAGTGAAATTGAAATTAATGTAGTACAATAGATAATTAATAATGAAAATTTAAAAAAAAAAAGAGAGCTACATAGAACCAGATACAATCATCTATTGTCGATGGGATTTATATAGCGTTTTATATCATTGATTTATTTGAAGAATTCCGGTAACACCAACTGTAAGCTGTCAGCTGTAAGATGCGTTAGGGTGGGAATCGGTATGATGTAAGATAAAAAAAAATTGTCAAATGTTGCAATAGGCTTCACAGAAATTATTTTGGTCGCTTTCTAGTCACCAAGCCAAGAACATCAAAAAGATACAAAAATCTTTAGGGGTTGCCAATATAGTCGTCCCGTACCACAGGGGCTTGACACGGTGTTATGACACAGAATGACATAACGGGGGTTCCAATTATAGACATCCCCTTCCACAGGGGAATTGGCACGTTCCTATGACCCAGAATGACCTATGACCCCCCCCCCCCCCCCCCCCCCCCCCCCCCCCGCTCCCCACCCCACCCACCCCAAGATCATCGTCTTATAATGATCACTGATATGGAGATCTACCCCAGGGTCAGACCCCCATATCATCGTCTTATAATGATCACTGATATGGTAGTCCAACCCCCAGGGTCAGACCCCCATATCACGGTCTTATAATGATCGGCGATATGGTAGTCCAACCCCAGGGTCCGACCCCCAGATCACGGTCCGACCCCAGATCACATTCTTATAATGATCAGTGATGTGGTAGTCCAACCCCAGGGTCCGACCCCTAGATCACGGTCCGACCCCAGATCACATTCTTATAATGATCACTGATATGGTATTCCAACCCGAGGGACCGACCCCAGATCATTGTCTTATAATGATCAGTGGTATGGAGATTGAACCCCAGTGTCCCACCCCCAGATCACGGTCTTATAATGATCACTGATATGGTAGTCCAACCCCCAGGGTCAGACTCCCAGATCACATTCTTATAATGATCAGTGATATGGTAGTCCAACCCCCAGGGTCAGACTCCCAGATCACGGTCCGACCCCAGATCACATTCTTATAATGATCACTGATATGGTATTCCAACCCGAGGGACCGACCCCTGATCATTGTCTTATAATGATCACTGATATGGTATTCCAACCCGAGGGACCGACCCCAGATCATTGTCTTATAATGATCAGTGGTATGGAGATTGAACCCCAGTGTCCCACCCCCACATCACGGTCTTATAATGATCACTGATATGGTGATCGGACCCTGGGGTTAAATATTTCATTCTGTTTGATATTAACGTGTCAAGTCCCTGTGTCTCTTACGATGAGTTTGATATTCTTTTCTCATTATGCTGGGATTGCTTTATGAACAACTGTCGTTGTACATGCAGTATTATGACACATCAATGTACACCCGAATACCAGAATTGTAATACATGGTAGAACTGTATATTATGTACAGAGCTTCAGCCTCGTAACACTGTCCCAATACACAGAGAGTTGGAAAAATGTCATCATAACTCGACTTAATAACAGCGCGCTAATGATCTCTCAGCTCGTGCAGCGCACGTGCTACTTGTAAACATGGACGTGCACGCGTAACCGATCTACTAAGTGGTTGTATTATACGTTCTGTATATATGGCACCACTGACGTTGTCCATTGCTACTGTTGAAATAAACAACTAGTGATGTTTACTTGTAATTAATATCCAATCGATTATGGGTGAGAACACACTCACGGGGCAAGTTCCAACTATAATCATCACAATTAAGTTATATATTCTGTAATACTTATATATTATATGAATTATATTGTAGATAGTTCTCAGAGGAGAGTACTTTGTGTAAACGGGATATACACTTACACCGGAACTAAGTTGCTGTTTTTTTGGGTGTTTTTTGTTTTTTTTTTTGTGTGCACTTTTTCGGAATTATGCGCCCTTTGGAAAAGCAAATATATTTTCCATTTTTTTTTTTTTTCTGTAGAATATATCTTACTTCCATTTTACTTGTTATATTCATTATGCATCATACTCGATATATTGAATATTTTTTCACTTACAAATTATATACAATGTACACATAACAGTAAACATGTTTATATATGCAAAGTTGAACTGTCGTCGTTGTTTGTATATTGAATGTCTTGTATCTTAACCTTTGAACGATTTTTGTTGTTTCTTTCTATTCTAAGAAGAAAATGATATATATAGAAATTATAGTTAACAATATGGCACAGTATCGCTTTGTAACGTACAGGAACGACAATTATTTAGGTCTTTTCGGCTAATTCCGTCAATGCGTTTGATTCCGAGCTTTGACGGAATAGGCCGAGATTATCGTTACAGGAATTACCAATCCACACACGCTTATCTCCCCTTCTCACTCAGACGCTCCGATCCATCGGTCATTTCCTTGATATCAACAGTCATTGATAAAACTTCAATTCATGTTATAGTAAAGACATTCAGCAGCTGTCTGAATATTTTAACTGTAAAAATGACACGCGCTATCAACGTAACGAAGGTCCCCCTGGTCGTAAAGGTTTCCTTTCTTTGGCTGTGTATCGGGGCCACTCCCATTGCCTGCGTACACGGTAGCGATAAGTAGGGTCGAGGGAAATCATCCGCCAACACTGCCAGAATGGGCCAATAAATACACTGACCTAATACCGCTACAGCACGTTTGCATGTTTTAAATAATAAAAATGTCCGTATAGATTTAACGAGAACACCGCCAGTATGGTTGCTGATCGTGACGACTAACAGAACAGGACCGTTTGATAGACTTGCTTTGTTGATAGTGTGTGCTTCAATCAGAGACTTGTATATCCGACGTCTCTGGTTCAATGTCTATAAAACACCTCAATAAAGTATAGTCGTTAGCAAACACTCTGATGACAAAGATCAATCTGTTATAATCACGTGACATATTTTATAAAAATATAATTTTAGAAATGTTCTATATATAGTACTGACGATTTTCATTATCAACGCACGTGGTACGTAACCCCCACCGGGGATTGTACGTTTTATAGATACTTGCGTCATCATATTGGATTTAAACGCATTTGTGTTTGTAGTTAGACCTGATTGATCTTTGGTAATTTGTGCCTAGAGCGTAATAGGTTTTTCAGAAGGGTTGCCTGTCCGCTTAAATGTTTGTTGTGTTTCCGATAATCTTCTCTCTTAAAACGATGAAATTCCGTTCGCCGTCTCATAGCAATTTCAATCCAGAGTTGTCGTTCTTGAAGACTAGATGGGTAGAGGGTGTTACGATAAAATTGCGATCATGTCATAACATTCGATAAACAAAACCGATATCTTGGATTATATGATTGGTTACTTTTTTCGGCATACCTTTGGTCCCGGATATGACGCGACAGGTGGCGTTACTGGTCAAGATAAAGTATGTGATTCGTCAATGTAGCGGTAAAAACGAAACAAAATTAAGATTGAATGCAAGCTGAATACGTAGACGTATCTTTTCAAATGACACATTAATAAAATTATATTCCTGATTTAAATGCAGTTTTATTATCACCAAAAATGATTCAAACTGATATAATTTTGTTACCCGTGCTGAAACGCATTAGATCGTAAATTTATTTCACCAGCAGTTTTACATTATACTCACCAGCATTAAAACTATGCCGTTCATCTTTTTTAATGATATTTCTTGTTTACATCTAATTAACACCAACACACGAACAATTGCACCCTAAAACACAGGGACTTGACACGAATTCACAACCATAAATGGCCCATATTATAATTATGTATTATACAGTGCAACTTCCGAAAACCGAACCTTCTAAAAACCGAACACCTCTGAATACCGAACGAATTGTTATTGCACGGAATTGGTCCTTCTTTATTATAGTATTAAAAAACTTCCAAATACCGATCCTTCTGAATTCCGAACACCGGACTGATTTTGTGTCCGGTTCCTGTTAAAATATACCAAAAATTACTTCTGAAAACCGGCCTTACCTGAGCGATTATGACACGAGGTCAGGCCAGTCAACCGTGAAACAACAACTGTGACGGGTATTGTGTGAAGCCTTATTGTCTCGGGACCTACGTAGGTGATTTGTACAGGTATCCAATATATACCCCAAAGGGGCATTATGACGGAAGGCCTAGTGTATAATCAACACGACAATTATGAAACGATGCCACACTTCATTGAAGCGCGTCGGTTCGTTTATCTTCTCAATGCAATAGAGCTGGAAGCCTGAGTTTCGCATTTAATTTGCATGAGGCCAAAAAGGGGTTGTTTTCGTAAAGAAGCCCGTGATGTTTTCTTAGACAACAGCGATGTCGGAAATACGACCAGTATCATCTGATCAATTGATATTGATATTGAAACAAAACATCTTCACACCCTTTAATATTATTTGATGTGTAAAATATTCCATATCGGACTATTGGCTCCATCCACATGACGGAAGCTTCACCGGATGTAACAAAATGTAGGCCGATCGTAAAGTGTAGTTGTACATGTGAAAATACTGTTTAAAACTATTGTTATAGTCATTTGCCTTTCTTATATATTCTGCAATATATACATTGATTAACTTTCATAATATGCATATTATTCAGACAATCCAAATTGTCTAAGTATGTACGTGCCGTTTTGTAATCGGGTGCATTCTAATAAAACATCGTCCAACCAATTATATCCGGAATTTGACCGGTCATTTTTCGATCAACTTCTCCAAACCGAACCCTCTATAAACCGAACAAATAGTCATGTCCCATGCATGTTCGGTTTATAGAGGTTCCACTGTAGTATCATTATATTATACTAGAAATGCCTGTGTCCTAAAACGATTGCTAATGAGACCGAAAGTTACATACAAAATACAGAGGCAGTGTACGATAGAATTTCCTCGCGATGCAATTAATTATTTTATTCAATTTAATCTTAAAAGATACAAAAATAACAGCTGTAACTTTGGGAGAATGCTAACATTTGGGTACTAGCCTGTTAACTATGTAAGTTTTGGTATTATATAAAAGTATACAACAACCTTTTATTGTTTTCAATCGATCATAACTACTTATTGTCGGAGATGTATATATATTGAGCTAGTCCTGAAGTTTTGCTGACAGAATGACAACCCATTAACAGGTGTCTCTAATAGCGAGGGATACTGAGGTTCCAAACAGAAACGCGTAGAGTTATTCCGAAACCTTCTGAACTAATTTTGTGGCGTTGTTTTGTTGCTGAACAATGAAATATTTATAGAAGTACCGGAAGTGAAAGCGTTTTCCTTGGGTATTATTATCCAGGGAGCTATCCGGGGAGCTACCAGGGAGAAGGTTGGTTTGCCGTATGACAAAATATATTACTTTTCAACATACAAGGTGGCACCAATCCAAATGAGGCACGCTTGCTCCGAGAAATTACTGCCGATTAGACGTAGCGATCAATGATCTTTGTTTGTGTGGTATTATAGCATTTCTTTGAGAAGGTATTTCTCGTGAATTTGTGTTTACTGATCACTAGAGACGTTGAAAGGTCACCAGGGATACAGTTAGAGGAACAGAGGATTTCCTCGTAAATACCCAGTATTAATAAGCACAAGCTGTACGATATGTATACATGCCATTCTGACAAAAGAAACACCTCGTCAGTTTTGGCTGTCTGGAACCCAGGCATACATTATTAACATGGCCGTGCGTGCACGACCGGTACATTGTCGGCATAGTCATACTACTACACGTGCGTTTTATCATTTTGAATGTTGTGTATGATCAGAGACTGTTAGGCTTGGATGAATATTTCAGCTATTCGTGTATTTGTGATACGTACAAAGAGAATACCTGGTCATGCGAGGGTTAAGAAATATGTGTCACTTTTTTCTTTTTCATTTTATTGGTTGTTTGATGATTAATCTAATTGTAATATAGTTTATGTTTAAACCATTGGCCATATTTTCTATGGGTCATGTAACTGCATTCAAACCAAAATCAAAATTTACATAATTTGTGTATAAGCTATGTTCACATTTCGCCTACTCTAACTCACAAAATTATCCAACTAGCCAAGCCGAAACTGGGTTAGCAACATCTAGTTCCGAACGTTATAATGGGAAAGTATTTGTTCCATCTAAATCTTTACAGACAAAATCGTCATAATAATTTTAACGTTTATTTTGCAATATTTCAATACTTTATGGTGTATTTCTTGTAGATTTTATCTATTTTACAACAATTACGAATCACTCTTGTTGGCCCGGACGGAAGCGTCCAAGGGGTCTTACTGTGGGAGGAAACCGAAGTACCCTGAAAAAACCCCGGAAAGTTTCGGGCAGGTGACCCCATATCTTTTCTTGAGAATGGACTCACCTTGGTGAAAGGCGATTAAGTTATAACTGCGCCACCCGGCCACCCTGATTATTTCGTTCCTATTTCATAAGAACATATTTATTAATGTTTGATTTGTGTGTGCTACATTATTTTTTTCTCCTTTTTTCCTCTGGGGTTACATGAAAGAATCACACGCTCATCAACAAACATACATCGCTCCGTACGAGCTACCAGGATTAACATATGGCATCATATTAATTTCATTTATACAACATCACACACACATATATATGTGAGTAGAACATCCCACAAAATACAATATTACACTTAATACTAACGAATGTTAATGTTTTAAGTAATTTCACATATTCTAATGTCTAATTATCGTACCGTTAAAGGGACATTCCTTCGTTCGCACATCAGAAACATGCACAAGTTCTATTGACGAGTCTATGTCCGAACGATGATAATATGAGTGTTTGTGCCTACATGTAATGAAATTAACGACGAAATGTACAGGAAAAGAGCGTATCGTATACAAATACCGTATGTCTTTGCGGTAATTAGTAATACTTCGGGTCGAATTAAGAATTTTCAGAACTTGATACTCCAAGAACTTTGTTTTATCTTAAGAGTAAAACTGCCTTATTAATGTAAAGATAATAACTTTTACTACTTGGAAAAAAATACATATTTTCCAGTAAGTTTAATTTTGACGACATAAACTTTATTCAAACGAAGGAATGCCCATTTAATGAAGACATTTTTCACAAAATTACTTGTGATGCATACTGATATTTAAAACAACAGTACATTTAATTTAATTGTCATATTTCTGTGCAGGTGTTCAGCTATTTTTACCTGGGGATCGTCATATTGTCCGGAATACTCTTCTGCTGCGGCACACATCCGGATTTCTTGCGAACGACCTTCGTACCAACCAACGAAACGGATTACGGCTTCCTAAACCCCGAGAATCCTAAGGAACTCCTCCTCCTCACAACTCGTCCGGTATTCGCACTAGAGGTCGGCGGATGGTTTGTTCTCATTTTCTTTTCAATCGAATTTTTGATCCATTTTTTTCTTTGTCCTGTAAAAAGCGAGTTTTTCAAAAGCGGATTAAATGTTTTGGACGGTATTTTATTCATTTGTATGTGGATGGTGTTCACCTTCGAATTTCACAGTGATGTAGTTTACTCGAATCGCCATCTTGGGATGTTTTACCTCGTTCTCAAGTCGATGATGATCCTACGACTGTTCCGGTTGCTGCGCCTGGTGAAGCAGTATAGTGCTCTGCGCATCCTCACGGTTTCTCTCGTGGCCAGCCTCAAGGAACTCGGACTCCTTCTTATCACCTTTCTCATGGCTTCAGTATTCTTCGCAAGTTTCATTTATTTCGCCGAGTTTGAAGAACCTTCTACCTTCCCTCACATTTTCATAGGAATCTGGTGGTCTGTAGTTACCATGACAACGGTAGGATATGGAGACATTTTCCCAAAATCCACACCTGGCCATCTAGTAGGTTCCGCATGCGCAATATGTGGTGTGTTAATTCTATCGATGCCTATTGCAATCGTTGCAACGAAGTTTAGCAATTTCAACGACAGAAACGCAGAACGAGAAAGGAGCAAAAGCTTGAAAGCTGCGGACCCCTACACGCCACGTGAATCTCCGAACACCAGCAAACTCTTCCTAACTAAAGTGTCATCTGTCCTCGAGGTGAAGCAGTCCCCGACGTAGGGGGCGCTACTCTCTACATATAACAGTGATTAATGGCCTCAAAGAATGCTTCCGAAAAGTGAATTCATTTGCAATCAGATATATGAATAACGAAAAATTTGCTCACATATAAAATGGCCGTACAAATTTGTTTTGTCAAATTTGAAAAGAAAATTAATAGTATGTTTGATCATAATATGATTTAAGTCAGACAGGCCGGATGTACCCGGATGTGATAGTTGATACGGCGATTTTTTAATGCTTACAAATATTTCTATATCATTACCAAGTGTTGTCAAACTGTTCATAGTGTTAAATATGTATGATCCAACAAATCAAAAGTATTTAAGGTAAAGGGTATCACATTAGTTATAATCACGATGTACAGAAGATCGAGTTTTATTCTCCCTTGAGTTTACAGAAGATGAAATAACAAAGAGGGGCGGGGGGTCTTATGACTGGATGGTAGCTATTGGCTACTAGGTGACAAAGGTACCAAGTTTGAGCCCAGAAGATGTCTACCCTTGCACACACAATAGATAATGCATGTAAGGAAAGACAACTCTGTGTGAACCATGTACTCCCTAGTTTTCCTCCATCTTTTTATGGACATCCCTATTTTGAAATCCTTTCGATCAGCTATTGTTCTGTAAGATATGTTTTTGATGTCTGATCTATATGGAATATAAAGGGTTTAAGTATATACGTCATGACGTGGTCCAATGTAATTGATTTACTGATACCCTTTACCTTAAAATAGATGTGTTTACGAAGTAAACATTCTGTACGCATTAGTTAAAACAACGAAAAACAATTAATTGAAAAATACGACTGAATGAAATTATTAAGAAGGGTGAATGTATCATCTATTCATGAAATTATTGTCTAATCCGGAAGAAAGTTCTGTCTAGTCCGGGAAGAATTCTGTATTCCGGAAAGTACCTCTAGTCCGAAAGTCCGGTCTTTTTTCAGTAAGTACTAAATTCATAAACAAAGACAGAAAATGGATCATCTGGGGGCGATTTTTTTTCAGATTTTGCATGTGGATTTTTTTCTTTTTTTTTTCTATCAAACACATTTTTTCATTAGATTTGGCGAGTGTGAGAAAACAATATTTAAAACAATATTTAATTGTCTTGTTGGTCCCGAGTATTCGATGGTTTCTCATCTCTAACTACGGGTACACTGAGGCGGTCAATGATTAACAACTCAGCATTCAGTTCTATGTACTGTGTCAATCTTTGTAAAATTGAAACTGGTCGATATCAAACACAGGGAAAAAAAGAAAATGTATGACGTGTAAAATAATGTATTAGTCAGTCACGTGCGGTACAGACACTATGTTGACATACAAAAATGACGAGGCTTGTAGAATGGTTAGAGTATCTACAGACATGTCAATAATCGCTCGAGTGTTCTTTCCCTAAGAAGCCTGACCAATGAGCTTGGTTCTTTGGCAGAACTGGGCCAAATGTCTGTGTAGGTAATAGGAAGTTACCAGGCATTACAATAACTTGACCAGTCATCTTGTTTTTTGTGTGTTAGAACTTGACCGATGATCGCGGTAGCGTCCAAACATTTCATGATCTTATTATGCATTGTGAATCGTCACACGTCCTTCTCTTCTGACATTAAATAATACACACGGACACACTTACTTAAAACCTTTATTACAGTCACGAGTGGAAAGCTCACGAATGACGTAATATCCTAACAGACCTCTTATCCAACTGAAAAATTAAAGAAAAATTGAATGGGTGCTGTGTGTTGGTGTTAGGATAGATCATTCGACTTGGCGCTATGCGTCGGTTATGGTATATCAGCTTGGCGCTATGCGTCGGTTATTGCATATCGGCTTGGCGCTGTGCGTCGGTTATGGTATATCGGCTTGGCGCTGTGCGTCCATTATGGTGTATTGACTTGGGGCTGTGCGTCGATTACGGTATATCGGCTTGGCGCTGTGCGTCGGTAAGGGTATGTCGGCTTGCCATATCGCTGTGCCAAGATAAGATACAAGTAAGTCAGGTTAGCGCGGTGTGTTGATAAGGAAAAGTCGGTTTTGCGTTGTGCGTCAGTTAGAGTATGTCGGCTCGGTCGGGACAACGGTTTGGCGCGGTGCGTCCGTAAGTGTATGTCGGGTTTTCGCGGTGCGTCGGTAAGTGTATGTCGGGTTTTCGCGGTGCGTCGATTAGGATATATCAGCTGAGAGCGAAGCTTGGGGAAGCAAAAGTTATCGTGGTGCGTCGTTAACGATACGCCGGTACATCACGATGTGTTATTTAGGATAAGTCGTCATGGCGCGGTGCGTCAATAAGGATATGTCGGCTTGACGCAGTGCGTCGCTTTGTAGCGCGATGCGCGTGAGTGTATCTACAAACTCATTGTGTGTAACGTTCGACCCCATGTGGTGATAGCATTAATGAGTAAGTCGTGTTTGTATATACCGGATAGGGTCTAGCAAAACAAAGATAAACAACGTGCCAGAATTACTGTGAAAACATAACTAGGATGTCAGACAATTCTAAGCAGTGCGTTTTTATATGTCAGAATGTAGCGATTGGCTGTTCGGCGTCTTTCACGTAGAGCCAAGTCATCGTTATTGGAGAAATATATAGCCCAATAGTTTTTGCTAGAAATAATAGGCTTTGGGAAATGTCAACTGAACTGTGTAGTTCAAGCACTTCCCAAAACCTTGGTCTGGTCTATATTACCACGGACGGCCAAGTCTTGATCAGGTCTCACGAGAGCGTGACGTCACCGCGGTCGCGACAGCAGAACATGGGGGCGCCTTGAAGTTAATCTTTCTCTGTATCAGTTAAGCTTTGTAGAGACTCTGATAATTTTGTAGCGGTTACTTTTGGTATACGTGATCCGCTTCCTCAGTAAACTCTTTGGTCAATTTGTGATTTTTCCCCTTCTGGAGATAGAAGGACGAGCGGCAGACAGTTACAAGAGGGAATCAATATATTGACTATCATAGCAGCGATAATACGCGCCCTACCGACCCAGTCAGCGTTCAGTATCGGTATTAAATGAAGCTTTGTTTCATTTTCATCCAAAATATATACCAATAGCAAATGAATATATGAAGGGGTAAGAAACGACCTAAAATTGAACAAAAACGTGCATACACAATTATATTGCACAGTGGTATTCCGTGAGTCGGTAGTGATGACGTAACATTGCACACACATCGACATTCCATCAGACACACTTACCCAAAACGTCCCGCCAGGGGGAGCGATGCGTTCTATCTAATTTCTTTTTAACGATTACCTGGTGAATTATCGCGTGTTTGACGTAATATCGAGACGGCTGACCACTGTCCATGCCAAAACGAATGTCCACTGGGTATTTTCTTTCTATTGGTTTTCACAAAAACACGTCTGTCCGAGACTTACTCAACACGAACTCCTCATAGAGCACAACCAAGACTTGGTATCGCAGGCAAAGTCTGCTCTCCCGCGTTTACAATATATAACATGGGGAGGGGATTCTAGTGAAATATTGGTAAAAAACTACTGATATATTGTCTTTAGTCTTGTCATTTCAGATTTGGGACATTCGTTTACTGTTTATAGGCCCAGCTGTGTATCGCTCCGTAAGGTTTCAGAATCTGTACTACTTACAATATCGTCATGTGTCCGGGAAAAAAACCTGTGACGCTCACTCGCTATATATCCCGGCTTAATTGATCGTAACCTTGCCTATTCGGCTACTTGACCTTGACATACTTAGTATCCGGTTACAATACGTTGTCCGTAACCTTGAACTTAACTGCTGTATTGGCCGTGATTTTACCACACACTCAGATAGACTACGACTTCGACCTACATATTCTAGTAGTCGGCTAAACTGTCCATGGCCTTGACCTTTCCAGCTACAGTCACCGTGACCTTGAATAAAGTGATCGTAAACTTATCACGTGGCGTTTTATTTACAGTCCGACGCCGTTACTGTGTGAAGGACGTGTGACATTCCTTGTTGACAACGTATTGTCAACTTTACAAACGTGCTCAATAATACGCGGACAACTCTAACAGTATTACGTTATAGGACATTATATATATATATGCAAGTTTTGCAAGCGTGAAAGCGATAGTTTTTTACTCAGGAATTGTGGGATGTCTTGTTCATATGAATGTTTTAAACGATGGAAAGGAAGTTTCCACTATTGAAATCAAAACTGAAACGATATGTAAATGTTACCTATTGATCTTAATACTCAAATAACTAAAACAGATATTTAAGTTTATGTTTTACTCTAACGAGACTATATTTTCCCCGTGGATAATGATCACTGGAACCGATCTGAAGTGACATCAGTTTTGATTTCATTGGTTGAGACTCGTCATGTCATGTCGTCACTTCCTGTTTTTTGTATATAATTTCATACCTATATAATAATTATGCACCACCAAATGCACTTGTACATATATATTATATGATTAATATTTACTATAAACATGAATGCAAAATTTAAACGTCTAAAACGTTTAAAGCTCAAAATTATGCAAATGAATGTCTGATGTCACGATTTTGTCCATTGATTGTCATATACATATATGCCAATTAGCCACGTTCCGATTATCATCAAATTCCCACATTCCACAACTTATATAGAGTGGTTACCCATTGTTTTGTATACCATGATCCTTACCTACAATTATATACTTACCTTACCTGTGATAAACAGAAAACAAAATACGGGGAGTGGGAGGGAGGGAGGGAGAGGAGTGAAGTGGTAGTTGGAGTGGGAGTGGAGTGGGAATGGAGTGGAGTTGGAGTGGAGTGGGAGTTGGGTGGAGTTGGAGTGGAGTGGGAGTTGGGTGGAGTTGGAGTGGCGTGGGAGCGAGTGGAGTGGGAGTTGAGTTGGAGTTGGAGGGGAGTGGAGTTGGAGGGAGGGAGGTTTTACTGTACATGGTCCGTGTGTATGTGTTCTATAGTTTTACTGTACATGGTCCATGTGTCTGTTCTATAGTTTTACTGTACATGGTCCGCGTGTGTCTGTTCTATAGTTTTACTGTACATGGTCCGTGTGTGTGTTCTATAGTTTTACTGTACATGGTCCGTGTGTGTGTTCTATAGTTTTACTGTACATGGTCCGTGTGTGTGTGTTCTATAGTTTTACTGTACATGGTCCGTGTGTGTGTGTTCTATGGTTTTACTGTACATGGTCCATGTGTGTGTTCTATAGTTTTACTGTACATGGTCCATGTGTCGGTTCTATAGTTTTACTGTACATGGTCCGTGTGTGTGTGTTCTATAGTTTTACTGTACATGGTCCGTGTGTGTGTGTTCTATAGTTTTACTGTACATGGTCCATGTGTGTGTTCTATAGTTTTACTGTACATGGTCCGTGTGTGTGTTCTATAGTTTTACTGTACATGGTCCGTGTGTGTGTCTGTTCTATAGTTTTACTGTACATGGTCCGTGTGTGTGTCTGTTCTATAGTTTTACTGTACATGGTCCGTGTGTGTGTTCTATAGTTTTACTGTACATGGTCCGTGTATGTGTCTGTTCTATAGTTTTACTGTACATGGTCCGTGTGTGTGTTCTATAGTTTTACTGTACATGGTCCGTGTATGTGTCTGTTCTATAGTTTTACTGTACATGGTCCGTGTGTGTGTCTGTTCTATAGTTTTACTGTACATGGTCCGTGTGTGTGTTCTATAGTTTTACTGTACATGGTCCGTGTATGTGTCTGTTCTATAGTTTTACTGTACATGGTTCGTGTATGTGTCTGTTCTATAGTTTTACTGTACATGGTCCGTGTGTGTGTCTGTTCTATAGTTTTACTGTACATGGTTCGTGTATGTGTCTGTTCTATAGTTTTACTGTACATGGTTCGTGTATGTGTCTGTTTTATAGTTTTACTGTACATGGTCCGTGTGTGTGTTCTATAGTTTTACTGTACATGGTCCATGTGTCTGTTCTATAGTTTTACTGTACATTGTCCGTGTGTGTGTTCTATAGTTTTTACTGTACATGGTCCGTGTGTGTGTGTGTTCTATAGTTTTACTGTACATGGTCCGTGTGTCTGTTCTATAGTTGTACTGTACATGGTCCGTGTGTGTGTCTGTTCTATAGTTTTACTGTCCATGGTCCGTGTGTGTGTTCTATAGTTTTACTGTACATGGTCCGTGTGTGTGTGTTCTATAGTTTTTACTGTACATGGTCCGTGTGTGTGTGTTCTATAGTTTTACTGTACATGGTCCGTGTGTGTCTGTTCTATAGTTTTACTGTACATGGTCCGTGTGTGTGTTCTATAGTTTTACTGTACATGGTCCATGTGTGTGTGTTCTATAGTTTTACTGTACATGGTCCATGTGTGTGTGTTCTATAGTTTTACTGTACATGGTCCGTGTGTGTTCTATAGTTTTTACTGTACATGGTCCGTGTGTGTGTGTTCTATAGTTTTTACTGTACATGGTCCGTGTGTGTGTGTGTGTGTGTTCTATAGTTTTACTGTACATGGTCCGTGTGTCTGTTCTATAGTTGTACTGTACATGGTCCGTGTGTGTGTCTGTTCTATAGTTTTACTGTCCATGGTCCGTGTGTATGTGTTCTATAGTTTAACTGTACATGGTCCGTGTGTGTGTTCTATAGTTTTACTGTACATGGTCCGTGTGTGTGTTCTATAGTTTTACTGTACACGGTCCATGTGTGTGTGTTCTATAGTTTTACTGTACATGGTCCATGTGTGTGTGTTCTATAGTTTTACTGTACATGGTCCGTGTGTCTGTTCTATAGTTTTACTGTACATGGTCCATGTGTGTGTGTTCTATAGTTTTACTGTACGTGGTCCGTTTGTCTGTTCTATAGTTTTACTGTACATGGTCCGTGTGTGTGTCTGTTCTATAGTTTTACTGTACATGGTCCGTGTGTGTGTCTGTTCTATAGTTTTACTGTCCATGGTCCGTGTGTATGTGTTCTATAGTTTTACTGTACATGGGCCGTGTGTGTGTTCTATAGTTTTACTGTACATGGTCCGTGTGTGTGTGTTCTATACTTTTTACTGTACATGGTCCGTGTGTGTGTTATATAGTTTTACTGTACATGGTCCGTGTGTGTGTTCTATAGTTTTACTGTACATGGTTCGTGTATGTGTTCTATAGTTTTACTGTACATGGTTCGTGTGTGTGTTCTATAGTTTTACTGTACATGGTCCGTGTGTGTGTGTTCTATAGTTTTACTGTACATGGTCCGTGTGTGTTCTATAGTTTTACTGTACATGGTCCGTGTATGTGTTGTATAGTTTTACTGTACATGGTCCGTGTGTGTGTGTTCTATGGTTTTACTGTACATGGTCCGCGTGTGTCTGTTCTATAGTTTTACTGTACATGGTCCGTGTGTGTGTGTTTTATAGTTTTACTGTACATGGTCCGTGTGTGTGTTCTATAGTTTTACTGTCCATGGTCCGTGTGTATGTGTTCTATAGTTTTACTGTACATGGTCCGTGTGTGTGTCTGTTCTATAGTTTTACTGTACATGGTCCGTGTGTGTGTGTTCTATAGTTTTACTGTACGTGGTCCGTTTGTCTGTTCTATAGTTTTACTGTACATGGTCCGTGTGTGTGTGTTTTATAGTTTTACTGTACATGGTCCGTGTGTGTGTTCTATAGTTTTACTGTACATGGTCCATGTGTGTCTGTTCTATAGTTTTACTGTACATGGTTCGTGTGTGTGTCTGTTCTATAGTTTTACTGTACATGGTCCGTGTGTGTCTGTTCTATAGTTTTACTGTACATGGTCCGTGTGTGTGTTCTACAGTTTTAAAAGAGAGGGTATAAAAGAGAGGGTATAAATGAGAACCGATGACGGAGTGATATCTGATGTACTAGCGGACTGTAGAGAAGTAACTGTTGCGCTACATGATCGAGAGCAAGGGAAGACAACTGAAAAGGGAAGAAATCTGATATAGACAGGGGGGGGGGGGGGGGGGGGGGGGGGGGTAACTGGTATAGCAAGGGAAGACAACTGAAAAGGGAAGAAATCTGATATAGACAGGGGGAGGTAACTGATATAGCGAGGGGAGACAACTGATATAGCGAGGGGAGACAACTGATATAGCGAGGGGAGACAAATGTTATAAGGTAGGGAGACAACTGATAAAGAGAGGGAGAGGTAACTGGTATAGCAAGGGGAGACAACTGATATATATAGAGAGAGGTAACTGGTATACCAAGGGGAGACAATCTATATAGGGTAGGGAGACAATTAATATAGGGAAGGGATATATGATATAGGGACAGGAGGCAACTGACGTACTGCTTGCTCAGCGTGATTTAAAAAAGACGGGGTGGTGGTGGTGGTGGTGGGGGGGGGGGGGGGGGGGGGGGGGGGAGATTTAAATTGGTTACGAGAATCGATACCATGAGGGTAAGTGTATGATTGTGGTTTGGGATGTATGATGAGCTTGAAACATTGTCTTTTAACTTATTTTGAAATGCGTTAGTTAATATTTCTTCGAAATGATCATAGTTCATAGATTCTTTTTACTAAACATCGAATTCATGTTGAATGTACAGTTTGTGCGGGCACGTAGCATCGAGTATACTTTTTATATTTTAAATCACTGGTATTTGAAATATTGATATAAGTGATAATCAGGAAAAGTTATCCTTTCTGAACATTTTTTAATATATATAAACACACATGTAAATGTCTGTTTAGATTTTATTGCGCACCCTCTAAACGGTGAACTTAGATGTAATCTGATCTTCCGTTACCATACGACGCTGTGTCATTTGCTATAGATGTTCTTTGAAGCCAGCGAAGTCTTACAAAACGTCGTTTCAGAATGGAATATGGCACCGTGAGTCCTCCGTACTTTTGTTTTTGATGGAAAGTACGGAGGCCCTGCGTAATCAGGCGTTAATTTTCAGTCGTTGGCACTGAATTTCCAGATGCAATATTTCACCACCATGCCTTCGTTCTGCAAGTATTGCTATAGTTTCATCTAGGGTAGAGTATAATTAAATGGACGTACAGGTGTGTAATACGCATGTATATATCAGCTCACAGTCCAAGTAAGCGTGTGACACTAACACTAACAATCAGTAATCTTTATTAGATAATTAAAGTATAGCTGATATGAAATTATATAACACTTGTACACTGCACTGAACGACACATCATTACGAGACATGACGTCACACATATATAATAATTAGCTAGCAATATTATCCCAGAATGCATTGCGATATCCGTGCTAGATACAGTGTGACATGGCATTGTCTTGTTTTCCCTGCAGAGTGTCGCTCTTCTATTATTTCTTTTATCAACTTTGCATGACCAGATGTATATTAGTATGTAGATTTTAAGATATCTCTTACACCCTATCCGGCCTCTCATTTGCAATAGTGCCACTTTGCATTTTGGGTAATTTTTCCAAGACCATAGATAGATGAAGGTATACACTAACTTTTCTGTGATATTAACTGTCTTGTTTCCTAATGGAATTTCGTTTCACTTTGCAAATTATCTTCAGAATTTTTCTTCTCTTTTTCACAAAATCGATCGGCTTCCATCTCATCGTCTGGAGAGATTTGATTTTAATGATATACTCCTAAGTCACAAACGTCGCTCTACTTCTTAACGGCGATATCTCTTTGAATCTTTTAACAAACGGTACTGCGTGTGTAGGAGAACGACCACTCAGTAATTATGGACAGGTAGATAGTATGTTACGTTACGTTTAGTAAGGTAAATTGATACATACCCAGGTATTTGATACATTGTTATACGTACCTGATTTAGTTACACAGGTAAACTGATACATTGTAATGCCAGTTTTATTTAACACAGGTAAATTGATACATTGTTGTACGTACCTGTTTTAGTTACACAGGTAAATTGATACATTGTTGTACGTACCTGTTTTAGTTACACAGGTAAATTGATACATTATTATACGTACCTGTTTTAGTTATACAGGTAAATTGATGCATACATTGTGATACTTACGAGTTTTATTTACCCAGGTAAATTGATACACTGTATTTGATTGTACTTTATATTATCAGCATATGGAATATTATGTGGAGCTTACTTGGGAAGTCCTTTTGAAAGCGAGCAATCCTATATTGTCGGATAATGAGAATTAAAGTTGTATTTCGAAGAAAATTAGATTTTATAAGAGTACCAAGTATGTGGACTATCTGATCATTGCTGTTACACTTCTGCCATCGAATTTTGTGGTTACTACCCATATTTGTGGTTACTCCAAATATTTGTGGCGACACGTTCCGGTACCTATGGCCATCAATCCCGATATTTGGGGCTATATTAATTCCGATATTTATATCGATTATTGCCGATCAATGTGTCAATTATAACCGATATTTGTGGCGATCACTACCGATACTTCGGGTGGCAATTACCGATATTTGTAGCGATAATTATTGATATTTGTAGCGATCACTGCCGATATTCGAAGCGATAATTACCGATATTTGTAGCGGTAATTATCGATATTTGCGGCAATCACTGCCGATATTTGTAGCGATTATTTTCGATATTTGTAGCGATCACTGCCGATATTTTTAGCGGTAATTGCCGACATTGATGTCAGTATTCGCGGTATAGATGATTATAGTCATAGCCGAATTGTAATATCTGACAATATACTCAATCAAAGTCACGCGAGGGAAAAAAAAACTACATCTGTACATTGAAATGTTTCGTGTTGTTTTAAAATGTATAAAATGATAACTTCTCATTAGTCGTATAAATATTGAGAAGATATACATCGTTGATTGGTGGGCCTAACAAGAAACATGTTGTATCGTCTTTTTGGACATAATAGTATTATTTTATTAATAATCGGTTCTAAGCCGTTTGTTGCCCAAACCACATGTCCGTTTGGCAGCGCCATCTGTGATAGAAATATTACCTTCCATGCCATAATCTCGAATTGGACTCGTCCAGCTGTTGAGAAGGGTTGGTCCACTGATGATTGTGGGTAGCGAAGGATCGTGGACAATTTGAACTGTTATAAAACTGCTATTGAAGTGTTTTGATTAATATATAAGAGTTGTTTTTCCCGTTGTTATAATAACTTTCCTACACTTTGTCAATCTACACTGAATTATAGATAATTAGCTTTGTCTTTAAACTTTTGTCTTTTTCTCCCTTTTTGCTTACTACTTTATTATAGATCTATATGTGTTAGTAATCTTAACAACATTAAAACAATAATACATTAGCCGCTGTTGGCCAACAGTGATGCTTATCTGGCAAAGCTCGACTGGGGTTTCTTATAGGCAGCACACCGGGACGACAAAAGCCTAAATTGTTAAAGTGCAGTTTGTTACATGCATCACATATTTTTTTCTTTATGACAAAGTATGTTAAGGGTATATGCTACCTAATAATGACGTCATATTTTATGATATTTAAGTTAGTTGATGACATGATTGAACTGTGCGTTGTACACAGATACAAATATGTACAGTTATTAAACAAAATCACAGGTATATGAAAGATATTTTAGAGGATAACTCGGACAAAAACATTGAATCAATGTTTTTGTCCGAGTTATCCTCTAAAATAATATGTAAGGAATTGTTGTATTAAAGGGAGATAACTCCGACAAAATATAGGTATATCCAAGGGGGATACCTCTGGCAAAATCACGTGTAACATGCTGATGAAGGAAGTTTGTAAATTTATCTAACATACGTCACAGGTTTGAAATACAGTTATACATTATACATTAAAATAATTCATCGAGTTTTCAAAGATATTGACATTTAGTTTGATCATTCCATTTAAGGCTCTCCAGTCAGGTGATCCTGCCATTAAAAGTGATGTGTGCAGGACATTTTTTAAGCTTTTGACACACTAGTTGTTCTAAGAAATCAAAAAAATTGTCAAATTTATCAAAATAGCCTTTCAATTCTACACATGCCAGAATTAATTGAGCGGTAATCATTTAATGACAAAGACGACAGTCATACACAATGTAGTATATTACACATCCTGTTATAGACATTTAACTTTGTAGTATCTTCTTTGTATAACTCTTTTATCATAGACAGCAATCGTATACGTTATTGTACAGAACTAGAAACAGAAGGAAAGAACATTCACCAAGGTCGCCTTGCCTTAATTGTTTACGAATCTGCAGCCTATATTGGCACCGTTTGTTGTCATTTTTACAGAAAACAAAAACAATATTATTCAATCAGGCCATTGTTTGTGATCGAGATATGCTTTAACACTTGTTTCCATTAGGCTATCCAGTGCTTGACTCCTTTCGTGTGTTCTCGCCTCTCTCCCTTAGATAGCGTACAATAAGGACGAAGTGTTCCGATTGTCATCATGGGAACAATCAGGACGAAGTGTTCCGATTGTCGTCATGGGAACAAATTCTGACTGATTCTTTGTTCCGCCATTTTCAATATCTCTGGGATAGTGCAGTGGAATCGTAGTACTACCAAAAATAGCGGAAAGAAATCAAAATTATCATTTTAATGTGAGCTTGAGAAAAAACAAAACACGGTTGGTTTCCAATAATTGGCAAGGTGTCCATTTTACTCTCGTTTATAAACCACTCAACCATGTACATACAATCAGACACCATACTAATAAATGAGCACATTTTTTTTAATTAAACTACCGTTTTAATTCATTATAGGCCTACATAAAAATGTAGAATTCAATGAAAATACTGTCGAGTATTTTTCACGTTTTTTCATTGTTTACTATTTGTTACACATTAAAGATACCGCTGTTTGTTTGGTGTTTGTTGTTTTTCGTCAGTTGTCGTAAAAACAAATATAACGATATGCACCTGCGATACGTCACCAAAAGACCACAGGGCAGAGTCTCCCACAATGCAACTCAAGGTGAGGATCTGAGGTATGCAGTTCGACCCCCTACTCAGTTGGTCATGACACGGGCCGTTTCTGCACCCGACGGCTCACTCCTTTGTTTTCTTCGGTAAGGTAGCCATCGGCTACTAAAAGAATGCCTGCCTTCAAATGACATTGGTAATATAAATACCATAGTATCACATCTGGTCTATTCATTGCATAATTAATTCATCAACCTGCTTTGATTTAAAGTCCATGTTGTTGCCAATCATAATAACAGAAGGTCTGCAAGATATGGATACACAATGGAGGTTTGAACATAAACGAATCGCCTCGTACATGTGATATAACCTACAGAGTATAGACACCGGACATGTGATATAACATACAAAGTATAGACACCGGACATGTGACATAACCTACAAACTATTGACACCGGACATGTGATATACCCTACAACGTATTGACACCTGACATGTGATATAACCTACAAAGTATTGACACCGGACATGTGATATAACATACAAACTATTGACACCGGATATGTGATATAACCTACAAACTATTGACACCGGACATGTGATATAACCTACAAAGTATTGACACCGGACATGTGATATAACATACAAACTATTGACACCGGACATGTGATATAACCTACAAAGTATTGACACCGGACATGTGATATAACCTACAAACTATAGACACCGGACATGTGATATAACCTACAAAGTATTGACACTGGACATGTGATATAACATACAACGTATTGACACCGGACATGTGATATAACCTACAAACTATTGACACCGGACATGTGATATAACCTACAAAGTATTGACACCGGACATGTGATATAACATACAACGTATTGACACCGGACATGTGATATAACCTACAAACTATTGACACCGGACATGTGATATAACCTACAAAGTATTGACACCGGACATGTGATATAACCTACAACGTATTGACACCGGACATGTGATATAACCTACAAACTATTGACACCGGACATGTGATATAACATACAAAGTATTGACACCGGACATGTGATATAACCTACAAACTATTGACACCGGACATGTGATATAACATACAAAGTATTGACACCGGACATGTGATATAACCTACAAAGTATTGACACCGGACATGTGATATAACATACAAAGTATTGACACCGGACATGTGATATAACATACAAACTATTGACACCGGACATGTGATATAACCTACAAAGTATTGACACCGGACATGTGATATAACATACAACGTATTGACACTGGACATGTGATATAACATACAAACTATTGACACCGGACATGTGATATAACCTACAAAGTATTGACACCGGACATGTGATATAACATACAACGTATTGACACTGGACATGTGATATAACCTACAAAGTATTGACACCGGACATGTGATATAACCTACAAACTATTGACACCGGACAGGTGATATAACATACAACGTATTGACACTGGACATGTGATATAACATTCAAAGTATTGACACCGGACATGTGATATAACCTACAAACTATTCACACCGGACATGTGATATAACCTACAAAGTATTGACACCGGACATGTGGTATAACATACAACGTATTGACGCCGGACATGTGATATAACCTACAAAGTATTGACACCGGACATGTGATATAACCTACAAACTATTGACACCGGACATGTGATATAACATACAAAGTATTGACACTGGACATGTGATATAACCTACAAACTATTGACACCGGACATGTGATATAACCTACCGAGTATAGACACCGGACATGTGATATAACATACAAAGTATTGACACCGGAAATGTGATATAACCTACAAACTATTGACACCGGACATGTGATATAACATACAAAGTATTGACACCGGACATGTGATATAACCTACAAAGTATTGACACCGGACATGTGATATAACCTACAAAGTATTGACACCGGACATGTGATATAACATACAAAGTATTGACACCGGACATGTGATATAACCTACAAAGTATTGACACCGGACATGTGGTATAACCTACAAACTGTTGACACCGGACATGTGATATAACCTACAAAGTATTGACACCGGACATGTGATATAACCTACAAACTGTTGACACCGGACATGTGATATAACCTACAAAGTATTGACACCGGACATGTGATATACCCTACAACGTATTGACACCTGACATGTGATATAACCTACAACGTATTGACACCGGACATGTGATATAACATACAAACTATTGACACCGGACATGTGATATAACATACAAACTATTGACACCGGACATGTGATATAACCTACAACGTATTGACACCTGACATGTGATATAACCTACAACGTATTGACACCGGACATGTGATATAACATACAACGTATTGACACCGGACATGTGATATAACCTACAAACTATTGACACCGGACATGTGATATAACATACAAACTATTGACACCGGACATGTGATATCACCTACAAACTATTGACACCGGATATGTGATATAACATACAAACTATTGACACCGGATATGTGATATAACCTACAAACTATTGACACCGGACATGTGATATAACCTACAAAGTATTGACACCGGACATGTGATATAACATACAAACTATTGACACCGGACATGTGATATAACCTACAAAGTATTGACACCGGACATGTGATATAACCTACAAACTATAGACACCGGACATGTGATATAACCTACAAAGTATTGACACTGGACATGTGATATAACATACAACGTATTGACACCGGACATGTGATATAACCTACAAACTATTGACACCGGACATGTGATATAACCTACAAAGTATTGACACCGGACATGTGATATAACATACAACGTATTGACACCGGACATGTGATATAACCTACAAACTATTGACACCGGACATGTGATATAACCTACAAAGTATTGACACCGGACATGTGATATAACCTACAACGTATTGACACCGGACATGTGATATAACCTACAAACTATTGACACCGGACATGTGATATAACATACAAAGTATTGACACCGGACATGTGATATAACCTACAAACTATTGACACCGGACATGTGATATAACATACAAAGTATTGACACCGGACATGTGATATAACCTACAAAGTATTGACACCGGACATGTGATATAACATACAAAGTATTGACACCGGACATGTGATATAACATACAAACTATTGACACCGGACATGTGATATAACCTACAAAGTATTGACACCGGACATGTGATATAACATACAACGTATTGACACTGGACATGTGATATAACATACAAACTATTGACACCGGACATGTGATATAACCTACAAAGTATTGACACCGGACATGTGATATAACATACAACGTATTGACACTGGACATGTGATATAACCTACAAAGTATTGACACCGGACATGTGATATAACCTACAAACTATTGACACCGGACAGGTGATATAACATACAACGTATTGACACTGGACATGTGATATAACATTCAAAGTATTGACACCGGACATGTGATATAACCTACAAACTATTCACACCGAACATGTGATATAACCTACAAAGTATTGACACCGGACATGTGGTATAACATACAACGTATTGACGCCGGACATGTGATATAACCTACAAAGTATTGACACCGGACATGTGATATAACCTACAAACTATTGACACCGGACATGTGATATAACATACAAAGTATTGACACTGGACATGTGATATAACCTACAAACTATTGACACCGGACATGTGATATAACCTACCGAGTATAGACACCGGACATGTGATATAACCTACAAAGTATTGACACCGGACATGTGATATAACCTACAAAGTATTGACACCGGACATGTGATATAACATACAAAGTATTGACACCGGACATGTGATATAACCTACAAAGTATTGACACCGGACATGTGGTATAACCTACAAACTGTTGACACCGGACATGTGATATAACCTACAAAGTATTGACACCGGACATGTGATATAACCTACAAACTGTTGACACCGGACATGTGATATAACCTACAAAGTATTGACACCGGACATGTGATATACCCTACAACGTATTGACACCTGACATGTGATATAACCTACAACGTATTGACACCGGACATGTGATATAACATACAAACTATTGACACCGGACATGTGATATAACATACAAACTATTGACACCGGACATGTGATATAACCTACAACGTATTGACACCTGACATGTGATATAACCTACAACGTATTGACACCGGACATGTGATATAACATACAACGTATTGACACCGGACATGTGATATAACCTACAAACTATTGACACCGGACATGTGATATAACATACAAACTATTGACACCGGACATGTGATATCACCTACAAACTATTGACACCGGATATGTGATATAACCTACAAACTATTGACACCGGACATGTGATATAACATACAAACTATTGACACCGGACGTGGTACATGTATAACATACAAACTATTGACACCGGACATGTGATATAGCATACAAACTATTGACACCGGACATGTGATATAACCTACAACGTATTGACACCGGACATGTGATATAACCTACAAAGTATTGACACCGGACATGTGATATAACCTACAAACTGTTGACACCGGACATGTGATATAACCTACAAAGTATTGACACCGGACATGTGATATAACCTACAAACTATTGACACCGGACATGTGATATAACCTACGAAGTATTGACACCGGACATGTGATATACCCTACAACGTATTGACACCTGACATGTGATATAACCTACAACGTATTGACACCGGACATGTGATATAACATACAAACTATTGACACCGGACATGTGACATAACCTACAAACTATTGACACCGGACATGTGATATAACCTACAAAGTATTGACACCGGACATGTGATATAACCTACAAACTATTGACACCGGATATGTGACATAACATACAAACTATTGACACCGGACGTGATACATGTATAACATACAAACTATTGACACCGGACATGTGATATAACCTACAAACCATTGACACCGGACATGTGATATAACATATAAAGTATTGACACCGGATATGTGATATAACATATAAAGTATTGACACCGGACATCTGTATAACATACAAACTATTGACACCGGACATGTGATATAACCTACAAACTATTGACACCGGACATGTGATATAACATACAAAGTATTGACACCGGACATGTGATATAACATACAAACTATTGACGCCGGACATTTGATATAACATACAAAGTATTGACACCGGACATGTGATATAACATACAAACTATTGACACCGGACATGTGATATAACCTACAAAGTATTGACACCGGACATGTGATATAACATACAACGTATTGACACCGGACATGTGATATAACATACAACGTATTGACACCGGACATGTGATATAACCTACAATGTATTGACACCGGACATGTGATATAACCTACAAACTATTGACACCGGACATGTGATATAACATACAAAGTATTGACACCGGACATGTGATAAAACATACAAAGTATTGACACCGGACATGTGATATAACATATAAAGTATTGACACCGGACATCTGATATAACATACAAACTATTGACACCGGACATCTGATATAACATACAAACTATTGACACCGGACATGTGATATAACATACAAACTATTGACACCGGACATGTGATATAACCTACAAAGTATTGACACCGGACATGTGATATAACATACAACGTATTGACACTGGACATGTGATATAACATACAAACTATTGACACCGGACATGTGATATAACATACAAAGTATTGACACCGGACATGTGATATAACCTACAAAGTATTGACACCGGAAATGTGATATAACCTACAAACTATTGACACCGGACATGTGATATAACATACAAAGTATTGACACCGGACATGTGATATAACCTACAAACTATTGACACCGGACATGTGATATAACCTACCGAGTATAGACACCGGACATGTGATATAACATACAAAGTATTGACACCGGAAATGTGATATAACCTACAAACTATTGACACCGGACATGTGATATAACCTACAAAGTATTGACACCGGACATGTGATATAACCTACAAATTATTGACACCGGACATGTGATATAACCTACAAACTGTTGACACCGGACATGTGATATAACCTACAAACTATTGACACAGGACATGTGATATAACATACAAACTATTGACACCGGACATGTGATATAACCTACAAACTATTGACACCGGACATGTGATATAACCTACAAACTATTGACACCGGACATGTGATATAACCTACAAAGTATTGACACCGGACATGTGATATACCCTACAACGTATTGACACCTGACATGTGATATAACCTACAAAGTATTGACACCGGACATGTGATATAACATACAAACTATTGACACCGGACATGTGATATAACATACAAACTATTGACACCGGACATGTGATATAACCTACAAACTATTGACACCGGACATGTGATATAACCTACAAACTATTGACACCGGACATGTGATATCACCTACAAACTATTGACACCGGATATGTGATATAACCTACAAACTATTGACACCGGACATGTGATATAACATACAAACTATTGACACTGGACATGTGATATAACATACAAACTATTGACACCGGACATGTGATATAACCTACAAACTATTGACACCGGAAATGTGATATAACCTACAAACTATTGACACCGGACATGTGATATAGCATACAAACTATTGACACCGGACATGTGATATAACATACAAACTATTGACACCGGACATGTGATATAACATACAAACTATTGACACCGGACATGTGATATAGCATACAAACTGTTGACACCGGACATGTGATATAACATACAAAGTATTGACACCGGACATGTGATATCACCTACAAACTATTGACATCGGATATGTGTATATAACCTACAAACTATTGACACCGGACATGTGATATAACCTACAAACTATTGACACTGGACATGTGATATAACATACAAACTATGACACCGGAACATGTGATATAACCTACAAACTATTGACACCGGAAATGTGATATAACCTACAAATATTGACACGGACATGTGATATAGCATACCAACTATGACACCGGACATGTGATATAACATACAAACTATTGACACCGGACATGTGATATAACATACAAAATATTGACAACCCCGGCATGTATAAACCTCAAAATATTGACCCGGAATGTGATAACCCCACAAAAAATTTTACACCCGGGCATGTGAAAACCTACAAATATTTACACCGGACATGTGATTAACTAAAATATTACACCGGAAATTGTATAACTACAAAATATTGACACCGGGCAGTGAATAAATACAAATTTGACACCGGGCATGTGAATTAAAAATAAAAATTGACACCGAAATGAATAATACAAATATTTAAGGGGGGAATTAACCCCCCAAAAGACACCGAAGTGATATAAATACAAAATATTGACACCGGACGTGATATACCTCAAACTATTGAACCGGAAATGTGATATAACCACAAAGAAACCGGGCATGTGAATAACTAAACTTTGACACCGGACTGGTTTTTTCAAATTTGACACCGGAAAAGTAATAAAATACAAATATTTAACCCCGGCAGGGGGAAAACCTACAAAAATTGACACCGGACATTTATAACATACAAGTATTGACACCGGAAATGTGATATAACCTACAAACTATTGACACCGGACATGTGATATAACATACAAAGTATTGACACCGGACATGTGGTATAACATACAAACTATTGACACCGGACATGTGATATAACATATAAACTGTTGACACCGGACATGTGATATAACCTACAAACTATTGACACCGGACATGTGATATAACCTACAACGTATTGACACCGGACATGTGATATAACATACAACGTATTGACACCGGACATGTGATATAACCTACAAACTATTGACACCGGACATGTGATATAACCTACAACGTATTGACACCGGACATGTGACATAACCTACAACGTATTGACACCTGACATGTGATATAACCTACAAACTATTGACACCGGACATGTGATATAACCTACAAACTATTGACACCGGACATGTGATATAACCTACAACGTATTGACACCGGACATGTGACATAACCTACAACGTATTGACACCTGACATGTGATATAACCTACAAACTATTGACACCGGACATGTGATATAGCATACAAACTGTTGACACCGGACATGTGATATAACCTACAAAGTATTGACACCGGACATGTGATATAACCTACAAAGTATTGACACCGGACATGTGATATACCCTACAACGTATTGACACCTGACATGTGATATAACCTACAACGTATTGACACCGGACATGTGATATAACATACAAACTATTGACACCGGACATGTGACATAACCTACAAACTATTGACACGGGACATGTGATATAACATACAAACTATTGACACCGGACATGTGACATAACCTACAAACTATTGACACCGGACATGTGATATAACCTACCGAGTATAGACACCGGACATGTGATATAACATACAAAGTATTGACACCGGACATGTGATATAACCTACAAACTATTGACACCGGACATGTGATATAACATACAAAGTATTGACACCGGACATGTGATATAACCTACAAAGTATTGACACCGGACATGTGATATAACATACAAAGTATTGACACCGGAAATGTGATATAACCTACAAACTATTGACACCGGACATGTGATATAACATACAAAGTATTGACACCGGACATGTGGTATAACATACAAACTATTGACACCGGACATGTGATATAACATATAAACTGTTGACACCGGACATGTGATATAACCTACAAACTATTGACACCGGACATGTGATATAACCTACAACGTATTGACACCGGACATGTGATATAACATACAACGTATTGACACCGGACATGTGATATAACCTACAAACTATTGACACCGGACATGTGATATAACCTACAACGTATTGACACCGGACATGTGACATAACTTACAACGTATTGACACCTGACATGTGATATAACCTACAAACTATTGACACCGGACATGTGATATAACCTACAAACTATTGACACCGGACATGTGATATAACCTACAACGTATTGACACCGGACATGTGACATAACCTACAACGTATTGACACCTGACATGTGATATAACCTACAAACTTTTGACACCGGACATGTGATATAGCATACAAACTGTTGACACCGGACATGTGATATAACCTACAAAGTATTGACACCGGACATGTGATATAACCTACAAAGTATTGACACCGGACATGTGATATACCCTACAACGTATTGACACCTGACATGTGA
The DNA here is from genome assembly GCF_902652985.1 of Pecten maximus. Taxonomy (NCBI): domain Eukaryota; kingdom Metazoa; phylum Mollusca; class Bivalvia; order Pectinida; family Pectinidae; genus Pecten; species Pecten maximus. The sequence continues at coordinate 15,331,981 of NC_047022.1, read as the reverse complement.
TATAACCTACAACGTATTGACACCGGACATGTGATATAACATACAAACTATTGACACCGGACATGTGACATAACCTACAAACTATTGACACCGGACATGTGATATAACATACAAACTATTGACACCGGACATGTGACATAACCTACAAACTATTGACACCGGACATGTGATATAACCTACCGAGTATAGACACCGGACATGTGATATAACATACAAAGTATTGACACCGGACATGTGATATAACCTACAAACTATTGACACCGGACATGTGATATAACATACAAAGTATTGACACCGGACATGTGATATAACCTACAAAGTATTGACACCGGACATGTGATATAACATACAAAGTATTGACACCGGAAATGTGATATAACCTACAAACTATTGACACCGGACATGTGATATAACATACAAAGTATTGACACCGGACATGTGGTATAACATACAAACTATTGACACCGGACATGTGATATAACATATAAACTGTTGACACCGGACATGTGATATAGACCTACAACGTATTGACACCGGGACATGTGATATAACCTTACAACGTATTGACACCGGACATGTTGATATAACATACAACGTATTGACACGGACTGTGAAATATAACCTACAAACTATTGACACCGGACATGTGATATAACCTACAAAGTATTGACACCGGACATGTGAATAACCTACAACGTATTGACACCTGACATGTGATACCTACAATTGACACCGACAGTGATTAACCTACAACATGACAAAACACTCGGACTACTATTCATTTACGCCTATTTCAACAGGTAACGTAACAATGACGAAGGAGACAAAAAAATCAATAAAGTTCAATATTCATTTACCCCTGGTTGGAAGGAGGGCTACATTAGATATCGTCCATTCCCACAACACCAGGTATCCATTAGATACGTACCATTCCACCACACCAGGTATCCATTAGATACCACCAGACCACCACACCAGGTTCCATTAGTACGTACCAGTACCACCACACCAGTATCATTAGATACGTACCATTCCACCACACCAGGTATCCATTAGATACGTACCATTCCACCACACCAGGTATCCATTAGATACGTACCATTCCACCACACCAGGTATCCATTAGATAATACCATTCCACCACACCAGGTATCCATTAGATACGTACCATACTACCACACCAGGTATCCATTAGATACGTACCATTCCACCTTACCAGGTATCCATTAGATACGTACCATACCACAACACCAGGTATCCATTAGATACGTACCATTCCACCTTACCAGGTATCCATTAGATACGTACCATACTACCACACCAGGTATCCATTAGATACGTACCATACTACCACACCAGGTATCCATTAGATACGTACTATTCCACCACACCAGGTATCCATTAGATACGTACTATTCCACCACACCAGGTATCCATTAGATACGTACCATTCCACAACACCAGGTATCCATTAGATACGTTCCATTCCACCACACCAGGTATCCATTATATACGTACCATTCCACCACACCAGGTATCCATTAGATACGTACCATTCCACCACACCAGGTATCCATTAGATACGTACCATTTAACCACACCAGGTATCCATCAGATACGTACCATTCCACCACACCAGGTATCCATCAGATACGTGCCATTCCACCACACCTGGACCCAGTTGTTCAAAAGGTGATTAGCTTAATCACTTGATTAGTGGAAATTTCATTTCTCATTTGTTGAAAAACCTGTGAGTATATCGTCTATAAATTAAGCCAGTTGAAAGAGAATTAAGAATTCCAGAATTTCATCAAGTTTTGTCAAGTTAGTTCTACGAGAAATAATTATATCAGGATTTGAAAAATGTTGTTAAAATGTGATTAGCCTAATTTTGAACAACTGGGCCCAGGTATCCATTAGATACGTACCATTCCACCACACCATGTATCCATTAGATACGTACCATACCACCACACCAGGTGTCCATTAGATATGTACCATACCACCACACCAGGTATCCATTAGATACGTACCATTCCACCACACCAGGTATCCATTAGATACGTACCATTCCACCACACCAGGTATCCATTAGATACGTATCATTCCACCACACCAGGTATCCATTAGATACGTACCATTCCACTACACCAAGTATCCATTAGATACATACCATACCACCACACCAGGTATCCATTAGATACGTACCATACCACCACACCAGGTGTCCATTAGATATGTACCATACCACCACACCAGGTATCCATTAGATACATACCATACCACCACACCAGGTATCCATTAGATACGTACCATTCCACCACACCAGGTATCCATTAGATACGTACCATTCCACTACACCAAGTATCCATTAGATACGTACCATTCCACCACACCAGGTATCCATTAGATACGTACCATTCCACCACACCAGGTATCAATTAGATTGTACCATTCCACCACACCAGGTATCCTTTAGATACGTACCATTCCACCACACCAGGTATCCATTAGATACGTACCATTCCACCACACAAGGTATCCATTAGATACGTACCATACCACCACACCAGGTATCCATTAGATACGTACCATTCCAATACATCAGGTATCCATTAGATACATACCATTCTACCACACCAGGTATCCATTAGATACGTACCATTCTACCAAACCCGGGGATCCAATAGATGCGTACCATTCCACCGCACCAGGTATCCATTAGATACGTACCATACCACCACACCAGGTATCCATTAGATACGTACCATTCCACCACACCAGGTATCCATTAGATACGTACCATTCCACCACACCAGGTATCCATTAGATACGTACCATTCCATCACACCAGGTATCCATTAGATACGTACCATTCCACCACACCAGGTATCCATTAGATACGTACCATTCCACCACACCAGGTATCCATTAGATACGTACCATTCCACCACACCAGGTATCCATTAGATACGTACCATTCCACCACACCAGGTATCCATTAGATACGTACCATTCCACCACACCAGGTATCCATTAGATACGTACCATTCCACTACACCAGGTATCCATTAGATACGTACCATTCCACCACACCAGGTATCCATTAGATACGTACCATACCACCACACCAGGTATCCATTAGATACGTACCATTCCACCACACCAGGTATCCATTAGATAGTACCATTCCACCACACCAGGTATCCATTAGATACGTACCATTCCACCACACCAGGTATCCATTAGATACGTACCATTCCACCACACCAGGTATCCATTAGATACGTACCATTCCACTACACCAAGTATCCATTAGATAGTACCATTCCACCACACCAGGTATCCATTAGATGCGTACTATACCACCACCCCAGGTATCCATTTGATACGTGCTATTCCACCGCACCAGGTATCCATTAGATAGTACCATTCCACCACACCAGGTATCCATTAGATATGTACCATTCCACCACACCAGGTATCCATTAGATACGTACCATTCCACCACACCAGGTATCCATTAGATACGTACCATACCACCACACCAGGTATCCATTAGATACGCACCATTCCATCACACCAGGTATCCATTAGGTACGTACCATTCCACCACACCAGGTATCCATTAGGTACGTACCATTCCACCACACCAGGTATCCATTAGATACGTACCATTCCACCACACCAGGTATCCATTAGATACGTACCATTCCACCACACCAGGTATCCATTAGATACGTACCATTCCACCACACCAGGTATCCATTAGATACGTACCATTCCACCACACCAGGTATCCATTAGATACGTACCATTCCACCACACCAGGTATCCATTAGATACGTACCATTCCACCACACCAGGTATCCATTAGATACGTACCATTCCACCACACCAGGTATCCATTAGATACGTACCATTCCACCACACCAGGTATCCATTAGATACGTACCATTCCACCACACCAGGTATCCATTAGATACGTACCATTCCACCACACCAGGTATCCATTAGATACGTACCATACCACCACACCAGGTATCCATTAGATACGTACCATTCCACCACACCAGGTATCCATTAGATACGTACCATTCCACCACACCAGGTATCCATTAGATACGTACCATTCCACCACACCAGGTATCCATTAGATACGTACCATTCCACCACACCAGGTATCCATTAGATACGTACCATTCCACCACACCAGGTATCCATTAGATACGTACCATTCCACCACACCAGGTATCCATTAGATACGTACCATTCCACCACACCAGGTATCCATTAGATACGTACCATTCCACCACACCAGGTATCCATTAGATACGTACCATTCCACAACACCAGGTATCCATTAGATACGTACCATTCCACCACACCAGGTATCCATTAGATACGTACCATTCCACCACACCAGGTATCCATTAGATACGTACCATTCACCACACCAGGTATAAGAGAATTAAACCGGAAATTAGTCGTAGCTTTTTACAACCACAGGTACCTTGATGAAATTCCCCCAATGGTATCCCTTAGGTACTTCCAACCCCACCCAGGATCCATGAAGTTTTCCCATTCTACCAACCAGGTATTTCCTTAATAGTAAAACTAAAAACCGGTAATTAGAATAATCCCCCAAAAAAGGTTTCCTTAAAAAATTATCCACCAATAGGTATCCCTTTGATACATAATTAAACCCAGGTTTTAAAGAGTACCCTCAACCGGGTTTTTAACGTAATACCCAACCAGGATCCTTATTTTTTTTAAAACCCAAAAGGTTTATTTAAAAACGACCTTCAAACCAAAGGTACCATTGGGGAAAATTCCCCCAAATTTTTTTTTCCATTGGTACGACCATTTAACACCAGGGAAGAAAGAAAAGGGAAAAAAGCCAATTTCGTTTTTTTTCCCCAGAATGGGGCAGCGAAACTTCCTATGCATTTCATCCAATTTTTTTCAGGAATTTGTATGGTCCTGAAAGTTCAAACATCTTGGGTTTGTTTAATTTTTTTTTTTGTAAGACGTTTTTTCAATTTAAAGAAACCATCCCATGGTTTCCCCTTTTGAAAACTAAATAAAAAGTGTCTGTTAAAAAGGTTAAAAAATTCCCTTTTGTTACCCTTCAGTTAGAATCCATTTAAAACCGTTAATTTATTTTTCTAGAAATTAAAAGATATCTTAAACTAACTTTAAGGATAAAACCTTTTTTCAAAAAATTTTTAAAAAATCTGTATTTTTTTTTTTCAAAAGAATCTAATTTTCAAATTACCAACACTACCTTCCAAAAAAATTTTAAAAAGGGGGGGGGGGGGGGGGGGGGGGGGGGGGGGGGGGGGGGGGGGGGGGGGAAAAAAAAAAAAAAAAAAAAAAAAAAAAAAAAAAAAAAAAAAAAAAAAAAAAAAAAAAAAAAAAAAAAAAAAAAAAAAAAAAAAAAAAAAACCAAAAAAAGAATTGTTTTCCTTTTTTTAAAAAAATAATTTTCCCCCTTTTTTCCCAAAAACAATAAAAACCCTTTTTTTTTAAAAAATTAAAAAAAATTTGTAACCTTTAAGAAAAAAAAATGTTTTTTCATTTTTGTTTTTTAATTTCATTACGAAGTATCGGTTATGAACAATAAAAATATGTATCTCGTTAAAACGCGTTATAATAAATACATGTATAGTTATCCCGTTAAAACGAGTTAGTTATCTCATTAAAACGCGATAATTATCACTCGTTTCATAGATATAGATATCATAGATATCATATAGAACTAATGCGTTTTAACGAGATAAATAACGCGTTTTAACGAGATAAATAACGCGTTTCAACGAGATACATGTATATTTTTTTTTTCAAAATGAATCTAATAGGCTTTCGTAGAATTCGACCTTCTAGCACATTCTAAAAATGACATCATTCCATGAAACCTATTTAAAAGATTTTTTTTGTTATTTTAACATCAAGCTGACGATACCTTAATTATCATGTGGACACTTAGTAATATGGACAATACATGTGGCTTACTAGGGCCTAATTCGGATTAATTTCTACACGATAATGAATTTCTTATGCTCCTTGTATAGCTTCAATGTTGTATTGAAAATTTCATCTCGATATTCTCTGGTTGACCAAGGTAATCTGATAATATGGCTAAAACTCTGAGGGTTCACCAACAGTGAATTTAGATTTAAGTATTAATTAATTAATCAATTAATTTATTAATTAATTGATTACAAGAAATCAGTCTCAAATCTTAAAATGTAAAATACCACATACAGCAAATGGAGTCCTTTATTGAGGAATCTTCAATGGTCGAAATCCAAGATGGATGCCTGCTGGTAATCTTGGTCAAGTCTATTGGCCATTTTGTTTAACCATTCAGTCTCAGAATGGGTCAGCAATTATAGTAAGGCCAGTTATGATTTTTACTGAGAAATATAACGGGGATAAGTCTTAGACGACCTCCTCTGGACCATTTATGTTGATATGACGCTAAACAACAATAAACCAAACTCTGCTATTTATTTTATTCCACTAGAAATCGATCTCAAAATACAACACTACCTGTACAACTAAGAACCAAAAAGAATGTTCTGACAATACATTCTCAAAACATACTATAGATTATGTTGTCACAGGCGCTTGCATAGAAAATGTTGTTTTCATTTTTTTTTTTTGACAGTGGTATGTGTAATCTGTTAACTTAACAGATTACACATACCACTGTCATATCAAAAAAAAATTGAAAGTCATATTTTCTATGCAAGCGCCTGTGATGTTGTATCCATTTCAACTTAGGTGACCCTACATTATTACGGACATTTCAAAATCAGTATACATTGTTGTAGGAAGGGCAAGCTTCAAACTAAAGTGTTTGTCTATTGTATCCTCAACAAAATCATATGTACATACCATGGTATGATCTACGATGGCCGATATCAGCCGTCACGTTACTCGCATTTATGTGATGCGAGTAACCTGACATAGTAAAAATCACATGACGGGTTACTAGCATGTGATGCGAGTAACCTGACATAGTAAAAATCACATGACATGTTACTAGCATGTGATGCGAGTAACCTGACATAGTAAAAATCACATGACGGGTTACTCTCATGTGATGCGAGTAACCTGACATAGTAAAAATCACATGACAGGTTACTAGCATATGATGCGAGTAACCTGACATAGTAAAATCACATGACAGGTTACTCTCATGTGATGCAGGTAATTGTTCGCAACATTGAAGTAGGTGACAATACACATGTAAAACCTATTAACATTCCAGGGTTAACACGTGTTTCACATCAACATAGCAAATTAAAACCTTATCTTTGATTTATTGATGTGTCGGTGTTTTCGTTGTTTTTTAATCCTACGAGAGAGAACAGACTTTACTTGCAAAGGACAAAGTGGATAACCACCATGTAAGTACTCCTATACATTTGTTTGTCGTAGTTATTGCAACTGGATTCAGGTAAATGTTTGTATTTCTCTTGTATTAGATATTGTGTGAATAATTTAATTTTCCCTGTTTCAGGCCTTCCATAGCTATTAAAGAAAAGGAAGACGGCGATACCATACTCGTGTTTCCCATTCGAGGAGAACTCACATTGACCGACTTGCGTAAGTGTCATAATTGTCCTTCTTCTTATCATTTACCTCATCACAGTTTGTTACTTTATGTAAGGGCCGAGGAAGGCATATTTTAATGAAAGATTATGAATTTCGTTTATGAAGGTGATGCATTCCCTGCCTTATCATCATTACGGTACCAAGATCGTGAAAGTGAACAAATCAATCACATATTGTGTCGTAATGGTGTATTTGAAGAACCTGAAGGTGGCTGGGACAAATCAGGAAGAATGTATTATACCGTATTCGACAACCAAAGTAGGTATTTTTCAATATGTATAAACACTTCTAATATAATGCTATAATCAAAATCAAATAGAGCCGTTTTGTGGCAATGGTATTGATGTTTATTTTACGTATAGCTTATAAGTATTATCGGACAAAACATGTTAATTATAAAAACAAAGTTACTATGGAGGGACAGGTATTAACTCTCAAGAATTACCATATATAAATGTAAATATTATTTTTTGCATGCATTGATTGGTATATAATAATCGTTTTTAAAGGAGGTATAGATCGCAGTAGGTCCTTATTTGAGGCATATCAAAAGAGGATCAGTAATCGCCAACGCCCATGGGTCACAAACGGAGGAAGCTCATCAAAGAAAAAGGAATCTGATAAGACCACAACGTCAACAATGGTAATTTGGCACTCAGGTGTTTATAACTTAAAAGTTTGAAGTTTAGAGGCGTTTTTGTTGGAAGTACAATTTTTGTAATTTCATGTTCTCATAAACTGTAACAAAGTTACCCTATTTACAGCATTTGCATGTGCTGTGAAGATTTTTATCGTAATAAATACTAGATCAGAATGCGGTTATTACAGTTCATTTAAAGGGTACTAAGGATGTGGGGGTAAACTTAACATTTTTTTAATAATATCCAGATAACTACAGGGCGATTGCTTTTTTTTAAATGTATAGGTTGTAGCAAATTGAAGTACATATATCAATAAAGGAAGACATTGCTAAGGAAGACGCATTATCAGTTTAGTAATATTTTCGACCAAATCATACAGCCGTATTAATCTTATCAACATTTATTTCATGTTCTATTTTTGTAAACCAAATATGTTTCTATTACAGATATCAATCAATCATGGGCACTTCACGGGAGGGAGATTTTCTAGAATAAGCACAACAAGTCTCTCCGGCATGGGAGGCAATGTTGTTGTTGGGCCATTTTCCAAATCTGAAAATACTGCAGAGCTTATAAAGAAAGCTGCCTTCGAAAAATTTCGCTGCGTCAATCGTATTTTTCGTTCGAAATACTCCAAACTGGAAAGTGTTTCCTTAGTATATGGTGATGGGTCAGAGGTTATAAAGCTTCCCGACAACTCTGCGGAGTTCTCAATAGAGGGCTACAGAAACTTCATTGATCCACGAAAGAGATTTGACCGTCTCAGACTGTTCCTATGTGACACAGGTAATAGAAACAGTAGACATCTTATATCTTATCAATAACACGCTAATCTATTAGTCCACTATTAATCTCACATATGTTTATGTTTAATGTAGTAGTTCAAAACAATTTTTTTATCCTTAAAATGTGAAAGAATATAGTATCAATTTAAAAAAAAAATGTAAGTAACTAGGCTTCTAATGTTTTTGGACAGACTTTCAGAATGTGTAACATTTACTGGTAGAATAATTTATGCGTATCACGTCTTTCAGAAGAGGTGAAAGCTGCAAAGAGCAGTTTAGTCGAACTCATTTCAGCAAGCAGTTCTTCATCTGATAATCTACCCAAGTTATCTCGATCAAAAACACATGAAGGAGATGATAGCAACAACGACACTATCCCTCTGGTCAAGCAAGTGACATTTCGTTATGCGGAAACAGAAATGAAGGAGGATTTTCCAAATAATGCTACTGTATCGGTAAGTTGTTTTTCATTAATAAAATATAAAAAGAAAGAGGCAGGGGGGGGGGGGGGGACTGAACATGTATGTATCTGGAATCGTAATGTTTTAAGATTAAATATAATATTGGTGCTACCCTCACAATCCCGGACATATTGCACAGATAATAATTACAATCTACAATAGTTATTGTCTGCCAGACGTCGCTATCATTGTCACTAAACGTTATACCTTTGACTGCCCCTGTTAAATCAACGCACTCATCAAAACTCTCGAACTGCATTATGGAGATTTTGCGATAACATCAACAGACTTCGGTTGACTTCTGGAAAATGACCTCTTATTCTAATCTGTTCTGACACATTCCGCTGGAATGTGTATGTGTGTGAAAAAGATAAAGCAGCCCGATGAGTCTCAAAAACAAAAGGCCAAAGACCTCGTTAGCAAGGACGGCAACATACCACTTGCTATTTTGTTTATTCTTGCTCAATTTACATAAACATACATGTACCAGTGTTGTAACATTGCCACGTTAGATGTTAAAATTGAATTTCATTGACGTATAAAAATGAAATGCAATCATTGTTAACGAGCCCGAAAACATATCGAACGAATAATATCGATACTATGTTACGGTATAGCAGCTACTAGTATAGTTCAAAATTGATTTGAAAGCAGTTTACTCTTAACACATTTCCTACGTTATAATTTTAAGGTACATTTTATATCTGCTCAAAACTTACACCATCCCAATGTTCAATAGGAGGCGTCGGACATAATAATTTGTGATCGCCGAGTTAACATCATTCCGCAGAATTGTTTTTATTTCGAAACGAATCTGATTTACAAAAACAAAGTGAAATGTGAATAAGGGAGGTTTTAGATGGCACACTATAAAACATGGTGTGGTCTGGTTTGGTCTGGTTTGGTCTCATTGGTCTGGTCTCAAATTTTGTTCTGGTCTAGTCTCATTTCTTGGTCTGGGCTGGTCTCATTTCTTGGTCTGGTCTGGTCTCATTTCTTGGTCTGGTCTGGTCTGGTCTGGTCTCATTTCTTGGTCTGTTCTGGTCTGGTCTCATTTCTTGGTCTGGTCTGGTCTGGTCTTGTCTCATTTCTTGATTTGGTCTGGTCTCACTTCTTGGTCTTGTCTCATTTCTTGGTCTGGTCTGGTCTCATTTATTGGTCTGTTCTGGTCTGTTCTGGTCTCGTTTCCTGGTCTGGCTGTTCTTGTCTGGTCTCATTTCTTGGTCTGGTCTGGTCTCATTTCTTGGTCTGGTCTCATTTATTGGTCTGTTCTGGTCTCATTTCTTGGTCTGGTCTGGTCTCATTGTTTTGGTCTGGTCTGGTCTGGTCTCATTTTTTGGTCTGTTCTGGTCTGGTCTCATTTTTTGGTCTGGTCTGGTCTTGGTCTGGTCTCATTTTTTGGTCTGGTCTTGTCTCATTTCTTGGTCTGGTCTCATTTCCTAGTCTGGTCTGGTCTCATTTCTTTGTCTCGTCTCATTTTTTAGTCTGGTCTCGTCTCATTTCTTAGTCTGGTCTCGTCTCATTTCTTGTTCTCGTCTCATTTCTTAGTCTGGTCTGGTCTCATCTCTTAGTCTGGTCTTGTCTCATTTCGTGGTCTGGTCTGGTCTGGTCTGATCTCATTTTTTGGTCTGGTCTGGTCTGGTCTCATTTCTTTGTCTGGTCTCATTTCTTGGTCTGGTCTGGTCTCATTTCGTGGTCTGGTCTTGTCTCATTTCTTTGTCTGGTCTGGTCTCATTTCTTGGTCTGGTCTCAATTTTTTGTTCTGGTCTGGTCTTGGTCTGGTCTCATTTCTTGGTCTGGTCTGGTCTCATTTCTTGGTCTGGTCTCATTTATTGGTCTGTTCTGGTCTCATTTCTTGGTCTGGTCTGGTCTCATTGTTTTGGTCTGGTCTGGTCTGGTCTCATTTTTTGGTCTGTTCTGGTCTGGTCTCATTTTTTGGTCTGGTCTGGTCTTGGTCTGGTCTCATTTTTTGGTCTGGTCTTGTCTCATTTCTTGGTCTGGTCTCATTTCCTAGTCTGGTCTGGTCTCATTTCTTTGTCTCGTCTCATTTTTTAGTCTGGTCTCGTCTCATTTCTTAGTCTGGTCTCGTCTCATTTCTTGTTCTCGTCTCATTTCTTAGTCTGGTCTGGTCTCATCTCTTAGTCTGGTCTTGTCTCATTTCGTGGTCTGGTCTGGTCTGGTCTGATCTCATTTTTTGGTCTGGTCTGGTCTGGTCTCATTTCTTTGTCTGGTCTCATTTCTTGGTCTGGTCTGGTCTCATTTCGTGGTCTGGTCTTGTCTCATTTCTTTGTCTGGTCTGGTCTCATTTCTTGGTCTGGTCTCAATTTTTTGTTCTGGTCTGGTCTTGGTCTGGTCTCATTTCTTGGTCTGGTCTCAATTTTTTGTTCTGGTCTGGTCTTGGTCTGGTCTCATTTCTTAGTCTGGTCTGGTCTCATTTCTTGGTCTGGTCTGGTCTCATTTCTTGGTCTGGTCTCATTTCTTGGTCTGATCTCATTTTTTGGTCTGGTCTGGTCTGGTCTCATTTCTTTGTCTGGTCTCATTTCTTAGTCTGGTCTGGTCTCATTTCTTAGTCTGGTCTGGTCTTATTTCTTGGTCTGGTCTGGTGTCATTTATTGGTCTGGTCTCATTTTTTTGGTCTGGTCTGGTCTCATTTCTTGGTCTGGTCTGGTTTCATATTTTGGTCTGGTCTGGTCTATTTTTTTTATCGCAATAGTTTGTTCAGTTAATCAATTGATTGATTACCATAATTAGTCATTGTCCGAATCAGTTAAATGCCATGTCATTACAAAGAGAGGGTTATAGTCAGCTGCAGCAAGCATTCACGTTTAACAGTAAATAATGCCATGCTAGATAAGCACTCTCACAAATCTAAGGTAAACAATACAGGATGGCTTCTTTCAATATTTTCCCCTTCATCCTTAGAAACTGATTAATCTCAATTACTATTATCTAACGTCTCCACCAGAGACGTAGGACTGAGGTGCTCCTATCTGTCAGGATTCAAATGGAGGTGTGTGTGTGTGTGTGTGTGTGTGTGTGTGTGTGTGTGTGTGTGTGTGTGTGTGTGTGTGTGTGGGGGGGGGGGGGGGGGGGGGGGGGTTTGTGTCGCACAAAAACTCGAAGGACATGTAACTGTCATTCTTCCTATAACAAAAAGGGCCATAAGTCAGTAAACAAAATGGCTGCAAGGAGTTTCCATCATTTCTATCGTCACCCTTTTTAGAGATCTTGACCAAAGCTTAAGAACATGTATTTTTCAGTCTGTTATAATGTACGCAGTGTTTTGATTAGTATGAAGCGCAAACCGTTCTGATTCCAGAAGGAGAGATAAAATCTTAATATAAGAGAACCTGATAGGAGCTTAATGATGGAATAGAATCTTTCCATTATATAATGTTTTGTTTGCCATTTTTTCATTTGCTAGAAAATCATCAGTTTCTAAAATTCACACACATTTACAACATGTTGCTTTTTTTCTTATAAGAATAGTTTTCATATTGAAAATGTTTTGTACTTATATATTTCAGGTCTCAGTGCCATACAAGGTGGGCCATGTGCCCGGTTCCTGCAGAACCTGATTCCACAACTCAATCAAGAAGAACAAAACCGCCAATTCAAAGCTGGGCTTGAACGAGTGGGGATATGGCAAGTAGGTGTTGAAGAATTAATAATAATATTTAACTCTTTTCATAAGATGTATCCATAAAGTATCACGTAATTCACATTCAAATAAAATGGTAGTTTGATCGATTTTATACATTGTGCAATCCTATCTACTTATATAGTTTTGAAACGAAAAGCATAGTATCTAGGCCATCAAAGGATGTTTTCAAAAGAGTAATTTATCGTTTATATGAATATGGAATGAATGGGAAATATCATCTTGTAAGAACTTGATAGCTGAACAAAATTTACAAGTTAGTATTAAAAGATACCGGGTCTGGCATTGCTTTATTTTCATGATTTTATTTCAGCTTCTTCACCAAAAGCCGTCTCTGGCGTATTTGTTCAAGCCAGCAACTAAACAATTGTCAGCAACAAGACTTCTTCAGTTGCTGACTCCGGTGTTTTCGGAAATGGGATCGAACCGACGCACTGAGGAAGATCGGGCTTATGGTTGCTTTGTTCGTTATGTTAGGAATGTAGCAGGTAAATCATTTATGAATTTTGAACAAGTTATGTGATCCGAGAAGCAACTTGTATAATTATATATATAAAACTTATATATATATTTATATATAAAAAAAAATCACTATATAATATTATATAGAAATAGTTGAGTGACCAGGTAGAGTTAAACATAAAATATGAATAATAGCGAAGACGTACTGTTTATTTTGAAAGGACAACTTAATGACGTCATAAATAATGTGACGTCACAATGGTATACATGTGTAAAACGGCGCCACAATTTTATCTTGTTTTGTAAACGTTGTACATGTATATCATTGTGACGTCACAATATTTATGACGTCAATAGGTTGTCCTTTCAAAATAACCACTTTTCTGATGAACAGCAACAGCCACGAAAACGCTAGAAAGTACGTCGTTGCTATTATTTATTTTGTGTATAGTTATATGTATACATAAGCTGCGAGTATTTCTGGCTAGGCGATTTGGTGCCGTTGATCGTGAGTTCGAGGCCCGGTCAGGACACGAGTCATAAAGTTGTCTTCTTTCGTTACTTGTGTTAGAATGTTATAAATAAAAAAAAATTAGCACAATGGGTGTGTGTGTGTGTTTATGTGTAAACGCTTACTGCCTACTGTTGATAAGCTAGCTATCTCAAAATAGAAATATAATTATTATAATGCAAAAGTGCAGATTTGTCAATATTAATCAATTTCACATGCAGACCGCCTTTGATTAGGTTTTAAGGTGACCGAAATTGGGGATATGTCCCAAATATCTAAAAGGTGGAAACAATCAAACACCCACACACATTATTCCCGAATTCGCCGCCTTCAAAAACTGATGGCGGCTATTGTTTAAATAATAGTGCATTACGTATCATTATTCGTATGTCTCATATGATGCACTTGTTTTTCAGCCGGAAGACGAGACATCACATTGGGCGATATTCTGGCCTTTATTACTTGCCTAAATGAAGAGCCAGTAATGGGTTTCCTTAAATTACCCACAATAAGATTTACCGAGCTGCCAGGGAACTTGCCAACTGCATCGACATGTTCTAGGGAGATGTGCTTGCCGATTAATGTCACGAATGAAGAAGACATCTTTTATAAGTTTGATTTGGCATTTACCAATGCCTACTTTGGATGTGTGTGAACAACAGTATATCACCGGGAACTTTCGTAGGCAGAAAAAGAACCAAATTATAGCATGTAAAACATCAGTAGGATATAGTTTAATTAGCAGTTCGAACAATAGCCAGTGATGCATCTTGTACTCTCAGCGACAATGGAAAGAACAATATTAATAGGTTCATAATATTGACATTTATAACAATAGTTACCTGATTCATAAAACATATATGTCTATTGCATAAGATATGACTGTTTAAGGATAAAATCAAACAATATTCTCTTCAACTTCAGTATTTTCTTTTACCTTGAATCAAAAACAACACTATCATATTTGAATTTGAATTTCTCTTTGTTCATCATCCTTTTGTTTACTTTCTTAAACAAACATCATATCACATGAAATCCTGCTATTGAATTTAACTATTTGAAAGTTACAATATCATGACATTGTCCTGTCATATACATATGTCTTCACACCGTCAGTTATCATACCGGACGCCCATCTCTCAACTGGCAAAATCAAATTGCCTTCATAACCCTCCTATGCGATTCCTTAGCGAGTTATAATTATCGATTGCCTCAGTCCAAGTGAACGCATCATGTTCGTTGTTTTCCTCAAAAGAGTTCATTGCATGATCATCAAATTCAAACGATCCACTTCGCGACGGAAACTGGCACTCAGTTATCGCCCATTCTACGTCATCTTCATCGACTGACTGCAAACATTGCTTGCCACCTGTATCACAGAGATTGTACTCTTTTCAAATATGCAGTTTTAATGTTTGAGCCGCGGTGTTAATACAATCATAAATTTGTTTCAATAACGAATAACATTCATATTGTATGTAAAAACAATACCTGTTACTGTAACTATAGTGTCTTTTTGTCATGCAAAATGAGTTATAATCTATATGAGCCCGAACTAATAGTTTAAAGCACGTAGTAAGAGTTTGCTTAATAATACAAATTATACACGAGATACATATTTCTTACGTTTACATGTATACCCGGTGATACTATACCGACATGTAAAAACGTTATTTAACTAACCTGTGTCTTCACAAAGGGTATATAAAACATCCGGACGACCATTTGGACATGATGCTTGTCGACTGTACGACAATAGATGACTATTCCATTCATCTCGAATGTTGTCCAATTCTCTTTGGATCAAAGGCATTAGGCAATATCTAAGGCAATATCTGTTAAAAAGAGGTGGTTTTTCTTGTTTAACCATATGCTGGCGATTACAGGTGTCATAATTCATTTAAGACACTTCAATTTAACTTCTCTCACATCTAATTTCAAAAACCAATTTATACTTCATATAATTTCTTTTCTCATATTTCATCAAACATGTTGATATTAACTTCTAATGAATATACTAAATAGTATTATGTAATATTATCGTTTTGTTGAATAATTAAAATCAATGTAAACCAATCTAATTAAAATCTAGATGGTCATTCTCACTACGTTACATGAACATCTAACAGCATCCCATAAGGGGTCACGATCGGATGACCTCTGAGATGTGTGTATTTCACTTTCAGGGCGAATTGGCATTTTGTCGATGTCATCGAAGCAAAACATTTCGTCACAACATGCATCTGAAGCAAACCATTTCGGCACAGTATATAGCTATATACTATATGAGACGAAATGACTTGAAACAAATTGTCAGATTATACAAGCTATGCACGCTAGTCATGCTAATTCGGACATATAAAATTCACTTCCAGGATTCTGGAAGTAGTCATTTGATTGGCTAATCCAAAAGGTTACCCTGACGTGACCCCTTATGGGGTGTTGTTAGATGTTCATGTAACGTAGTGAGAATGGCTATCTAGATTTTAATCAGATTGAATGTAAACATACATTTCATTGACATTTCCCCGGTGAAAGTTGCCCAATGCCTCGAAGTCCTTCAGCATAGCGATCCATGAATGAGTTTGGCGCCGCCTCAACATACTCCACCATGCTTCTATCCTCTAAATTTAAGCATTGTCTTATATCAACTCTAAATCTTGTTGCGAAAACATATCCCATCACACTATTGTGTATCACATTGCTACAGTATATAGCTTGTTTACTTTGCTATGATACCGTTAATACACATGAATAATTTTGTGTGTTATATTACTCTTTTCACATTGATAATTACAATCATACATGTAGTCATGGAATTCTTAATAACGAGTATATTGTATAGTTACGACACAAAGAAAATCATCATTCAATATAGATGTGTGCGTGAGTGCATAGAACTAATACCCTATTTCATTCTGTTACACACTATATGTAACTAGAATACCAACATGTCAGTGAGGGCCCCGCAGTGGGACTGGAAGTCCCCTTCCTATATATATAGACACTCACATTCCTGGTGAAGATATTGGTTGATTATGTTTATCATTTATAAAATATTTTCTTGTTTAACGTAAAAACAAAAATATAAATACCGATACATTTTGACAGAAGTTTCAGTTTGATTGTCAAAAGCAAACAGAATTTAATGCATGATAACTGATTTTCTATTTTTATTCACTGATCTTGACATTTGACATTTAAAATTATTAATCGATTCTAAGAAAATGTTTTCAGTAAGGTAGTACAGAAAGATGTCTTAGTTAGATTGCATTGAAATTGATTTCCTACATTTTATAACAATGACCTGGATCGTTGACCTTCGCTGATGAAAATCAATCTCAAGCAGGCGCTTACAATCAGGAAGCATGTTATAAGGTTTTAATTTCGGAAAATCTAGATATTAAATGAAAACTGATACTTTATCTATAATTACTGTGACCTCGACCTTTGCATTCTTACCCTGTCCCTGAAAGCAATATCGAGCAAAAAATCTCAATAAGGGAAGGGGAGGTTTAAGTTGGATCGACTCAGGGAAAATCAAACAAACAAATAATATTTATCCGAAACAAATGTGCTGACGAACAGACAGATAGACAGACGGACGGATGGACGGACGGAAACGGTAATTATAGGGCACCCGCACTTGTGTGCGGAGATCTAATTAGTGCTTTGGTATTATGTTCTTGAAATTTACCAGTAGCAGAAACTTACCTGGTTGAATACAGACCGCGAAACACGGAAAGAATTGATACCAGAAAAACAGTCATCTGCCTCATGTCTGAAAACACACTGTATTCCTCCCATAATAACATTTTCCGTCCCAGGATCAGTTTGCAATACAATTGGACATCCTAAACAAAGAAAACCATGTGTATCGTGTTTGCAGAACGCAATAAACAAAGTAAGAAACTTGAATTATGAAAAAATGTGTATGTGTTTAGAATGACTTGAAATGGACCTACTACATGTATATATTTTGATAGCTATTGCTTATTACCTACCACGACCGAAATATGAGTTCAATCTATAAATGGGTAGTCTCAGTTCATCTGGACGCAACAATTTTATGTTATGTGAAACAACATTTAATTAGACACGAATGGAAAAATAGAATGAACCGCGCTATTTTTCTGTAATGCAGTGTGCGTTCATATGCCTATCAATCGAAACAGAATGCAATTTAATGCTTAAATGAAGAAGCTATGGAATGTAAGTTAACGGAACAAACCCTTCTGCGTGATTCTTTTCCATCAACGGTGATTAGTGAATGATTAAAACTTACTACTTGTATTGACGATGCTTATATTTTCGATTCGTGAATACAAATGTTGACTTAATTTTGCCGGCTAAAGCTATAAAAGTCGGCAAAGTGAACGAGATTATCTAATTAAGATACTTTCTACATCTTCTCGTACAAAACGGTAATTCGGCGTGACACCTGCATTGTTTGTTAACCTTCAGCACACGCTTGTAATGTTACTCGTTTCGGTTCTTGATCTGATGAAAAGAATCAGATTTTGGTTGGTTCATATAGTGACAATGCAGCGTAAATGTAAATATTTTCATCCAACCCTCACGCCATGTGCTATTCAAATGTCGACCCTGATTTAAGTGCTGATAGTATGACAGGTGACCATGTATAGCACCAGCATTATTAAGATAATTGTATGTCGGTGGTTGTGGTGATGTAAGACGTAAAAGGCTGTCATTGTAGCCTCGTGAGAGGTACTTAAAACCCTCACATAAAAAGATAAAATGACTATCAGTTATCAAAGAAAGCTACACTGTCTAGTAAATGTTTTCGTTTAATGGTAATCAAGATAAGACTTTCATTAAGGGGTATTTGAACATGCATATATCGTTCTACCTTTCACTCTGTTTACACACTGGACAAAATTTGTTGCGACAATCCTTGGATCATTATTAGACGGTCCTACTGTCAACCACATGACCTTTCTGGAGTATCTACAGAACAAAAGTATGTATTTGTAAATTGTAGTAAATGTGTAATAAATCATTCATATACGTTTACTTATTTAACAGTGCCTAGATGAAACTTCTGGGTCAAATGTTTGCTTCAAGTTTTCGTATAACACACATTTGACCATTGGGACGTCATAATTGTTACGTTGGAGATCGCATTGATCAACTGTCAACAGATGACTGTTCTCTGCTTGTATTTACCCATACTACATTTATATTTCTGCCTTACATCCTAGATCTACACTGACGTTGAAGCGTGTTTAGACTAATGTTATATTTTCCTTTCTGTATGAGCTTGCATGTATGTTGATCAACAAAAAATGAAAATATATGTAGTATACTTTTAGCAGTTGGTGAAACGATAAACACAGACAATTATGATTATCTTTGTCGAAATGTTGTAGACTGCTCTGTACCAATTGTTTCAGGAACATAGTAAGTATTTCAAATATGATTAACTACTTACTTACCCGTCTATGCATCCGTGGATTGCAAAACCGAAAGGCTTCATTTTGTCATACCTAAAAAGTAAAATACAAATAGTCTAATTTCAGTTCGATTCATATGATCACTTTAATCACTAAATACTTCTAATGGTCATACAGTATTTTACAACGGATCCTTATAAAATGATGAGTTATGTTTACTCTAATAAATAACATGATTTCATGAAATATTTAATATTTATATTCTAGCTAGATTCATATGGGTTTATACTAATCGGATTATATTGCCCAAACTGCAACAATTTAATCCTACGGAAGCCCAAGTGGACCAAGTCAAGAAAAATAGTATGTCGAATAACATAAGTTTATGTTGAATCAATGACATCATTTCGTTTAAACGAAATAATATTATGTCGAATAAAAGACATTATATTATGTTGAATAAACGACATAATATCATGTTTTTTAAATAAAATGTAACCAAATCTTAAAATCTGACACATCATTACATTTTATAAATTACACTGATCAACTTTACTTATAGTACGAAATGAAAGATCCTTTCAGATTTGATAAGGCAACTGTGCATGATATGTTTAGTCAGTCTTTAGTACCGTAATGTATGTACCCGATGTTGACATTGAAAGTACTTTTTTGAACATTTATTGTGGACTGATATTTTACGGCACTATGATCATGATAAATTATAATGTTTCAAAATATCAATACTTAGCAATAGCAACATTTTCGAGGGAATACTTCTATAATATAAAGTAATACGACACCGTGTCGGCTACAGAACTTTGGGACATAATCTGAAATCATATACGATTATCCAGTATTTACCCATCAACATGCCAAGTGTGATTTGGCCCAATGGATCTGTACACTCTTCTTTGAATCCTACGTCTCCGTCGGTGTTCAGTTCCATCCGGATCGACTTCCCTCATTGCTTTCATGACAATGTCCCTGGAATACAAGAGGAAGCATACACAAGAACACACATTCGGCAAACCAACATCAACGTGACAAGATGGAAACACAGGAACAATTTAAAAGGTTTGAGTGTGTGAACGTAGGAATTTTTTATTTAAAAAAGTAAGCAAAATTATGTTTTTGCATTTTGCATCCAATCAACCCTATTTCTATTAAGTAGTAAAAACACATCCATCGATTTCAATGCACCGAATGGTCACTATAATGTCGCTGAATAGTTCTACCATTGTTTGGAAGACTAATTTAGATATATCCTATTAAAGCTTATCAACCAGCTTGCGCACATGTGTTGCCATTGTCAAGAGAGTTATAAAAGCTTTCACTCAGTCACATTCTGGAGAGGGTGTTAGAACGAAAGTTTCAAAAGGTAAAGCATAATAATGTTTTCTCATTTCGCTCATTCATGGGAAATCGAAATGACTTTTCATACAAACAATTCAGCTCATAATAATTCTGTATACACACCTTCTCACGTGCATTCCTTTCCGACAGAGTATATTGGTCATGCTCCTGTAGCCAACAGTCTCCGGCAAATCATGTAAAATAACCTGTAATATTGCTAACACATAATTAAGATATAAACTTGTCTATAACGCTGCAACAGTGCCAACATCCAGGGATTACGAGTACTTATGCTCTCTTCACCCCTGGAACATTTCATAGCGAAAATGACGGCTTGCTCAGGTGAAAAAACTGACCAATCACTAGGCTCGGACGCCTGTCTTTTGAAGATTACAGAGAACAGCAAGCAGACGTGTTCGACCCTTTCATGTACATTAAACGAATCTCGTGGTCACATAACGACAAAAGATTTGAAGTCTTTGAAGCAAACGCAATATTTTCTACTAAATTATTTCCGTGTTTTTACTTTATTATATGTTATTAATATTGACTTGATTCCATATCAACTGGAATTATGCAATCGTCATAGCCAATCATATTTCCAGTTAAGTCGATACACCATATTTGATCATGAACCTCAGCGATCAAAACATCATTTCCGTGACAATACAGTGATAGCTAGTCTTGTTACTAACCTGAATAGTGTGTTTAATGTCATCCTCGCTATGTAAAGTAATTCCTTTCCTGGGCAATATTCCTAGACGTTTTAGTCGTTTGCCGATGGCATTTGGACTAGAAGAGACAACAAACAAACAATGTATGACCCTAGCTATTGTCCCCCTCTTCACCCATGGAGGTTAATATTCACAGTATTCTATAAAGATTCAGCACTCTGCTGATACTTTCCAAAAATAAAATGAAGCAACTGATTAATGCTGACATTGTGACGTATTATCAATTATGAAATCTAAAACATATTACGGTGACATTGCTCTGATGTAAAATTTAATATAAACAATTCAGGAATGAAGCCTATGTACACAGTTGGAGAGGAACTATAACCCCCTCCACTCTGTCTCGCACACACACACACACACACACACACACACCCTCACTCACACTCACACCCACACACACACACACACACACACACACGAATTACACCAGAACACTGCGTGTGGGGACTTACATGTATAAATTGAAAGAAAACAGACTATTTATATGAAGTATCTGATACACAAACATTTCCTTTCAAAAATGTTCATTTTGTTAGTTACCGACATTATGTATTCATCAAAACCAGGTTGGTGTAAAACATTGTTGTCAAACAATACATAGTGACTTCCTGTTAGAGGGACATGAATATTATAAAAGGCCCTAATACATCCAAGAGTATTGACATTATTTCAAATTTGTATGCACAACTCTTATTGTATAAACTATAATGTATTTTAATAACAATCTGGATATACATATACACCTTACGTAATAAGAGTTGGGTTATACTGGATGCAAACTTTCTCTACACAGTTCAAAGTTTTTCTTATTATCCGTCAGAAATATATTGATGAATTACTATCAAAAGTTATACACTTAAATTTACCTTAAATACTGTCCATATTGTTTGTAAATCAATCCTGACATGTCTTTGTAAGGATAGTTCTTTGTCGCTAGGATAACCAAACCATCATTCACTGTTGAATAAATTCAATAAAGCATAATGATTGCAATATACCAGAAATGTAACTTCAACATCATGTCATTGTAAAATTTTGATTTTTGTCTTTCAAAAGTTACATAAACCAAATGTTTGGCAAATATAACCAAATCAGCAACAATAATTAATACTCACAAGTTACGCATTCCTCCAGGAGATCCATTGTAACTGCATGCCACACCTTAGCTATAAAACCGGTTTAATCAGGATAAAACAAAATTGCGTAGATATCTGACCGTCGTCATGATAACCTCTTTTGAAAGATCAAGTAAAACTATACTCTGAAATGTTAATGGGTTTTGCAACTGTTCTGCCATCCAGTTCGTGGCTTTGTGCAGTATAGTACATATGGTTCCAATTGACTATTTTAGTCTATTTGTGTTGCATACAAAATCTCTCGTCCAATGTCACTCAAGAGTATAATATTGGTCAATTTCTCTTATTTCCTCAATTCTATTTGGTGAATAAAACCATTTCCCCCAATTTAGATTTGAGGGCATTTCTTTCTATCACATAAATATACCAATCTACAGGATTTTTTTTAATAATCTGTTGCAATTAGTCTGTGGTCAAATAATGAATTGACAAGACTACACGAGCTCCATTGTATATACATGCCACACCTTGGCTTATAAAACCATTTTCTACAGTCGCCATGATAACCTCTTTTGAAAGGTCTAGTAAAACGATACTCTGGAATGTTAATGGGTTTTGTAAGTGTACAGTCATCTCATTCGCGACTGTGTACAGTTACTCGCATCACATGCTAGTAACCTGTCATGTGATTTTTACTATGTCAGGTTACTCGCATCACATGCTAGTAACCTGTCATGTGATTTTTACTATGTCATGTTACTCGCATCACATGCTAGTAACCTGTCATGTTATTTTTACTATGTCATGTTACTCGCATCACATGCTAGTAACATGTCATGTGCTTTTACTATGTCAGGTTACTCGCATCACATGCTAGTAACCTGTCATGTGATTTTTACTATGTCAGGTTACTCGCATCACATGCTAGTAACATGTCATGTGATTTTTACTATGTCAGGTTACTCGCATCACATAAATGCGAGTAACGTGACGGCTGATATCGGCCATCGTAATGATCCCCTGTCTTAATCTTGTGTACTAAATATTAATCTATTTACACACACGGATAGGCTGGCGTGTTTTATCCTCATGGAGAACTGCTATAAGTCTGATCATACTTTCATAAGACAGGCGGTCAATGGTATCTCTGATGGATATCACTTTCTCATTACCCAAACGTACCATAGCGAGTCAGCGTGCCAATATTAACACCATTCGTCCTAAGGAGTTGAGATACTTTACGAGTGTGCGTGACGATTCAACAGAGAGCTACAGGCAATCTACAAACAAGGCATAGAACTCGGGTGTCCCTATAATGTCACATGTAACTCCGTCTCACTCCCGTGTCCCTATACACAACTCCAACTCACTCTCGTGTCCATATACACAACTCCAACTTACTCCCGTGTCCCTATACACAACTCCAACTCACTCTCGTGTCCCTATATACAACTCCATCATACTCCCGTGTCCCTATACGGACAGGAGAGTGGGTTGGAGTTGTGTATATACGGACACGAGATCGAGTTGGAGTTGTGTATACTGACACGAGAGTGAGTTGGAGTTGTGTATATGGACAGGAGAGTGAGTTGGAGTTGTGTATAGGGACCAAGAGTGAGTTGGAGTTGTGTATATGGACACGAGAGTGAGTTGGAGTTGAGTATAGGGACACGAGAGTGAGACGGAGTTGTGTATAGGGACACGGGAGTGAGTTGGAGTTGTGTATATGGACACGAGAGTGAGTTGGAGTTGTGTATAGGGACACGGGAGTGAGTTGGAGTTGTGTATATGGACACGAGAGTGAGTTGGAGTTATGTATAGGGACACGAGAGTGAGTTGGAGTTGTGTATAGGGACACGGGAGTGGGTTGGAGTTGTGTATAGGGACACGAGAGTGGGTTGGAGTTGTGTATAGGGACACGAGAGTGGGTTGGAGTTGTGTATATGGACACGAGAGTGAGTTGGAGTTGTGTATAGGGACACGGGAGTGGGTTGGAGTTGTGTATAGGGACACGAGAGTGGGTTGGAGTTGTGTATAGGGACACGAGAGTGGGTTGGAGTTGTGTATAGGGACACGAGAGTGAGATGGAGTTATGTATAGGGACACGGGAGTGAGTTGGAGTTGTGTATAGGGACATGAGAGTGAGATGGAGTTGTGTATAGGGACACGGGAGTGGGTTGGAGTTGTGTATAGGGACATGAGAGTGAGATGGAGTTGTGTATAGGGACACGGGAGTGAGTTGGAGTTGTGTATAGGGACATGAGAGTGAGTTGGAGTTGTGTATAGGGACATGAGAGTGAGTTGGAGTTGTGTATAGGGACAGGAGAGTGAGACGGAGTTGTGTATAGGGACACGAGAGTGAGACGGAGTTGTGTATAGGGACATGAGAGTTAGATGGAGTTGTGTATACGGACATGAGAGTGAGATGGAGTTGTGTATACGGGCATGAGAGTTAGATGGAGTTGTGTATAGGGACATGAGAGTGAGTTGGAGTTGTGTATACGGACATGAGAGTTAGATGGAGTTGTGTATAGGGACATGAGAGTGAGTTGGAGTTGTGTATACGGACAGGAGAGTTAGATGGAGTTGTGTATAGGGACAGGAGAGTGAGACGGAGTTGTGTATAGGGACACGAGAGTGAGAAGGAGTTGTGTATAGGGACATGAAATTGAGATGGAGTTGTGTATAGGGACACGAGAGTGAGTTGGAGTTGTGTATACGGGCATGAGAGTTAGATAGCGTTGTGTATAGGGACACGAGAGTTAGATGGAGTTGTGTATACGGACATCAGAGTGGGTTGGAGTTGTGTATAGGGACATGAGCTTGAGATGGAGTTGTGTATAGGGACAGGAGAGTTAGATTGAGTTGTGTATACGGACACGAGAGTTAGATGGAGTTGTGTATAGGGACACGAGAGTTAGATGGAGTTGTGTATAGGGACATGAGATTGAGATGGAGTTGTGTATAGGGACACGAGATTGAGATGGAGTTGTGTATAGGGACATGAGATTGAGATGGAGTTGTGTATAGGGACACGAGAGTTAGATGGAGTTGTGTATAGGGACATGAGATTGAGATGGAGTTGTGTATAGGGACACGAGATTGAGATGGAGTTGTGTATACGGAGTGGGTTGGAGTTATGTATACGGACAGGAGAGTGAGATGGAGTTGTGTATAGGGACATGAGATTGAGATGGAGTTGTGTATACGGAGTGGGTTGGAGTTGTGTATACGGACAGGAGAGTGAGATGGAGTTGTGTATACGGACAGGAGAGTGAGATGGAGTTGTGTATAGGGACATGAGAGTGAGATGGAGTTGTGTATACGGACATGAGAGTGAGATGGAGTTGTGTATACGGACATCAGAGTGAGTTGGAGTTGTGTATACGAGCATGAGAGTGAGATGGAGTTGTGTATAGGGACATGAGATTTGGTTGGAGTTGTGTATAGGGACACGAGAGTGAGTTGGAGTTGTGTATACGGACAGGAGAGTGAGATGGAGTTGTGTATACGGACATGAGATTGAGATGGAGTTGTGTATACGGACATGAGATTGAGTTGGAGTTGTGTATAGGGACACGAGAGTGAGATGGAGTTGTGTATACGGACAGGAGAGTGAGATGGAGTTGTGTATACGGACATCAGAGTGAGTTGGAGTTGTGTATACGGGCATGAGAGTGAGATGGAGTTGTGTATAGGGACATAAGATTGAGTTGGAGTTGTGTATAGGGACACGAGAGTGAGATGGAGTTGTGTATAGGGACATGAGAGTGAGATGGAGTTGTGTATACGGACAGGAGAGTGAGATGGAGTTGTGTATACGGACATGAGAGTGAGTTGGAGTTGTGTATACGGACAGGAGAGTGGGATGGAGTTGGGTATACGGACAGGAGAGTGGGATGGAGTTGTGTATACGGACAGGAGAGTGAGATGGAGTTGTGTATACGGACAGGAGAGTGAGATGGAGTTGTGTATAGGGACACGAGAGTGCGACGGAGTTGTGTATAGGGACATAAGAGTGAGTTGGAGTTGTGGATATGGACACGAGAGTGAGATGGAGTTGTGTATAGGGACACGAGAGTGCGACGGAGTTGTGTACACGGACACGAGAGTGAGATAGAGTTGTGTATACGGACATCAGAGTGGGTTGGAGTTGTGTATAGGGACATGAGATTGAGATGGAGTTGTGTATAGGGACATGAGATTGAGATGGAGTTGTGTATACAGACAGGAAAGTGAGATGGAGTTATGTATACGGACACGAGAGTGAGATGGAGTTGTGTATACGGACACGAGAGTGAGATGGAGTTGTGTATACGGACACGAGAGTTAGATGGAGTTGTGTATATGGACACGAGAGTGAGTTGGAGTTGTGTATAGGGACAGGAGAGTGAGATGGAGTTGTGTATACGGACACGAGAGTGAGATGGATTTGTGTATAAGGACACGAGAGTGAGTTGGAGTTGTGTTTACGGACACGAGAGTGAGATGTCCTCGTGTCCAGATGCACGACCCTATCCCACGGATATGTCCGTATTCTGTAATTTCTTTTACAATGCTATATTAACATGCAAATTAAATGCCTCACCAATTGGTATGTGCCCAATACCCATCACGTGTCTCATATGTCCCATAGATCATAATAGTTAACCCATTGAGAAATGATGCGATGGTCAGCTGGTCTAAGGGAGGTAATCATCACAGTGATTTGTCATGATCAGTTCTCACATACCAAGACCTTCATGGTGGTTTCTGTATTATTTCTCTCGTGTTCACCAACTGTTGTAACTTTCCACATATCTTTCTGTACATTAATCCCATACACGGACTGTGCAGATTGGTAATCCAAGCCCATATGTACCCAGTCTGTGTGGTTTGTTTGTTCAACTTAATACTTTTTGAGTATCACTTATTGAACAGAAAGATGTTACTTTTTAGAAGGGGTCACCTTGGAGTAGCTGGTGGCTACCTTATTGAACAACATACAGGAGGCCAGCACGTGGTTTGCTGCCCAAAGCAACATACAGGAGGCCAGAACGTGGTATACGGCCCAAAGTAACATACGGGAGGCCAGAACGTGGTATACGGTCCAAAGCAACATACGGGAGGCCAGCACGTGTTATACGGTCCAAAGCAACATACGGGAGGCCAGCACGTGGTCTACGGCCCAAAGCAACATACAGGAGGCCAGCACGTGGTATACGGTCCAAAGCAACATACGGGAGGCCAGCACGTGTTATACGGTCCAAAGCAACATACGGGAGGCCAGCACGTGGTCTACGGCCCAAACAACATACAGGAGGCCAGCACATGGTATACGGTCCAAAGCAACATACGGGAGGCCAGCACGTGTTATACGGTCCAAAGTAACATACGGGAGGCCAGAACGTGGTATACGGTCCAAAGCAACATACGGGAGGCCAGCACGTGTTATACGGTCCAAAGCAACATACGGGAGGCCAGCACGTGTTATACGGTCCAAAGCAACATACAGGAGGCCAGCACGCGGTATACGGTCCAAAGTAACATACGGGAGGCCAGAACGTGGTATACGGTCCAAAGCAACATACTAGGAGGCCAGCACGTGGTATACGGTCCCAAAGCAACATACGGGAGGCCAGCACGTGTTATACGGTCCAAAGCAACATACGGGAGGCCAGCACGTGGTATACGGTCCAAACAACATACAGGAGGCCAGCACATGGTATACGGTCCAAACAACATACAGGAGGCCAGAACGTGGTCTACGGCCCAAAGCAATTTAGATAATGTATCTTGCCAATGACAAGATCATGACAGTAAGGGTGGGTCCTTGTCTTATATCTTACTGTGATAGTCACATACTGGCCCAATTAGGGTTTATTTGTGTGCTTTCTGTGAATGTTAGTTTATATTACAGATCTGATGTTATGACTTAAGTCTAGTACTTCCACACACATCAAATCCCTGTCCTGGACTGCTTAGGGAATAGCTTGTCCGAGTCGATTCTCTCAATCCTGTATTTCCCAATGGTTGGGGTCCACCTACTGGCATTTCTCTCAATCCTGTATTTTCCAATGGTTGGGGTCCACCTACTGACATTTCACTCAATCCTGTATTTTCCAATGGTTGGGGTCCACCTACTGACATTTCACTCAATCCTGTATTTTCCAATGGTTAGGGTCACATATTAAATAGCAGTGTTTACACACCTTTCAACCACTGTTTGCCACTTATCTAGAGCAACCAATTTCACAAGCACACAATCCCTACTACATGTTTATTTTGCCAGACATGACTGTTAATCCATTCTTGTCAACAACAACTGAGCAACAGGCATGTCAGGTGACCTTTGTAGAGAACGTGGCTTTTATTTAAGCAATCAATAGTGGTTTTAATGTTGTAAGAGTCAATATGGCATCAATAGTTCCAATGGCATCTGTCCACCATATATCTTGCTGTCAAATCGTCTATAACAACATTAAAATCACAGGTCAATACTTATATTTACATTGCCTTACCATTTTCGTCAATTTTGAAAACTGAACCAACAAAAAAAGAAATAATCCGCCTTTTTAAATGTCACATGACCCACTGGGTGTTGTCGCCCGAGACATTGGGTGTTATAGCATGAGACACTGGGTGTTATAGCCTGACCCCTTGGGTGTTATAGCATGAGACACTGGGTGTTATAGCCCGAGACACTGGGTGTTATAGCATGAGACACTTTGTGTTATAGTCTGAGACATTGGGTGTTATAGTCTGAGACACTGGGTGTTATAGTCTGAGACACTGGGTGTTATAGCCCGAGACACTGGGTGTTATAGTCTGAGACATTGGGTGTTATAGACTTAGACCCTGGGTGTTATAGCCTGACCCACTGGGTGTTATAGCCTGAGACATTGGGTGTTATAGCCTGAGACACTGGGTGTTATAGCCCGAGACACTGGGTGTTATAGCCTGAGACATTGGGTGTTATAGTCTGAGACATTGGGTGTTATAGTCTGAGACACTGGGTGTTATAGTCTGAGACACTGGGTGTTATAGCCCGAGACACTGGGTGTTATAGTCTGAGACACTGGGCGTTATAGTCTGAGACACTGGGTGTTATAGCCCGAGACCCTGGGTGTTATAGCCTGAGACACTGGGTGTTATAGCCTGAGACATTGGGCGTTATAGTCTGAGACACTGGGTGTAAAAGCCCGAGACACTGGGTGTTATAGCCTGAGACACTGGGTGTTATAGCCTGAGACACTGGGTGTTATAGCCCCGAGACACTGGGTGTTATAGCCGGAGACACTGTGTGTTATAGCCCGAGACACTGGGTGTTATAGCCCGAGACACTGGGTGTTATAGCCTGAGGCACTGGGTGCTATAGGCGTATGGTGGCAACTGCCCCTTAGCATAGTGTCAATGGGGAAATGCAGAGCGAATGGAAATATATAAAGGTGATCTCCGTAAACAAGAAACTGTGACATAAAGGTGACTGTTGAAGACTGGAGGTGGCTACATAAAGAAGAAAAAAAATCACCAAACGGACACCAAAAAATCTCATAAATCAAATTCTTCCTCATAAGGTACATGTAGCGTTGAAATATTTCTTGCTGCATCCAATTCTGTTCTGAAGAAAATATAATTAAACAAAAAAGTTTACCTTATTGTTTTATTAGAAAGGTAACATACACTCAACATTATGTTGATATAATAAATAGATGAGGTCAGCACTTTTGTACTGGTAACATACACATTCTCACCCATATATTCACCATATAGCTCAGTGTTCATAATGTAATAATTCCTTTTCTATTCTCAAAGATGTCTTCCACAAAAAAAAGTTCTCCTTATTTAATACCTTTACATACTTGTAATAAACAGTAGGTCTTATGTGATTACCATCAACATATCTTTGTGTTATATATTCTGTAGATAAAAAATTTAACCAATAAATATTGTTTTATACAATCATGAGGTTTTTGGTGTTTTGTATAAATTGATGAGATTTTTCGTTAATTTGATTATCTATTCACACTGAATTTTGGTGATGTAATACAAAAATGGAGACTAATGGAAAACAGATTTAAATATACACTTATAATAGAGTACTTTGCTGAATAAAATTTGATTTGTTTTGACAAAATACACCTGTACTCAGAAAGTCTTTCTAATGCTACATTGATCACAGCAGGATATATTGGTGGACTGGAAGTGGATACAGAAACAGTTGGTGTGGTGTAGTATGGTATTTTGACCCCCATAGTAAATTGACCCCTGGGGTCATTTCACCATAATGGTATTTTGACCCCATGGTCATTTCACCATGATCCAAAATACCATGCTACACTGGTAATACACACCTCATACCATACTTCACTAACACACATCCACAGTATGATTTTATATCTACATCATCAATATATATTGTGATATCCTCAAGAGATGTTATTACATTATACACCAAGCACAGCCACCTTTACTTCATTCATCACATTCATAACTTTTCACACAAACAGATTTTCAATCTCTACTAAAATTATACCGTAATGATAGCAACTGAAATGTGTTACAGCTCAGTAAAAACAGCATGAAATTCAATCGACACAAACCTTTTTTTTCATTCTATTGTCTTAGTCGTTAATGACAGATTAATTACTTGTATGCTGAATACCGCAATTCATAAAACTCTGTTTTAACCGATTTCAATCTTATCATCAAGTTCAAAACTTATTTAACCCTATCTGAATGTCTGTACCATTTTTTTAATGGTTTTAGGGATGGGTGTCTGTTTATTAAATGATGACGGTATTATGAATAGGGTCTCTGTATTTTTAATGGTGTCTGTAGATCTGGTTTAAATCTCCACATCTGATGGTAAAAAAAGTTTATTGTCCATACATCACTTCCGTCCCTTTTTGCGTAGGGCTTGTCCTGATCCAGAAAATGCTTCGAATCCTTTTCCAT
This sequence comes from Pecten maximus, assembly GCF_902652985.1. Classification (NCBI taxonomy): domain Eukaryota; kingdom Metazoa; phylum Mollusca; class Bivalvia; order Pectinida; family Pectinidae; genus Pecten; species Pecten maximus. The sequence goes on along the minus strand of NC_047022.1, from coordinate 15,300,314 downwards.
CTTTATCCTAGATAGAAAGAAAAACGATGAATTGACGTCTTACTTACATGGATCTGTTAGGTGACAATAGTGTTGCTGTATACAAAATCTAATTTCTTTTGTTTTCTCATTTCACATAAATGCACATTTGTGATCCAACCCACTCACAAATTCACAAACAGTAATACAAAACGTTTCCTTATAAAGATTTAAAAGTGAGAGAAGTTTCTATAAAAGAGTACCTTTATGAGTATACTCTGCACCCCTCATTTATGTCATTTTTCACTCAGACTGATAAATAATTATGTGACAGAAATTATATTTTATATCAAATATTGTAAATCTTTGTGTATGTAGCCTGTGGTTACAGGGACAACCCTAAATCCAGTTGTGTATGTAGCCATTGATTACAGGGACAACCCTAAATCTAGTTGTGTATGTAGCCATTGACTACAGGGACAACCCTAAATCTAGTTGTGTATGTAGCCAGTGACTACAGGGACAACCCTAAATCCAGTTGTGTATGTAGCCATTGACTACAGGGACAACCCTAAATCTAGTTGTGTATGTAGCCATTGACTACAGGGACAACCCTAAATCTAGTTGTGTATGTAGCCATTGACTACAGGGACAACCCTAAATCTAGTTGTGTATGTAGCCATTGACTACAGGGACAACCCTAAATCTAGTTGTGTATGTAGCCATTGGTTACAGGGACAACCCTAAATCTAGTTGTGTATGTAGCCATTGACTACAGGGACAACCCTAAATCCAGTTGTGTATGTAACCATTGGTTACAGGGACAATCCTAAATCTAGTTGTGTATGTAGCCATTGACTACAGGGACAACCCTAAATCTAGTTGTGTATGTAGCCATTGACTACAGGGACAACCCTAAATCTAGTTGTGTATGTAGCCATTGACTACAGGGACAACCCTAAATCTAGTTGTGTATGTAGCCATTGACTACAGGGACAACCCTAAATCTAGTTGTGTATGTAGCCATTGACTACAGAGACAACCCTAAATCCAGTTGTGTATGTAACCATTGACTACTGGGACAACCCTAAATCTAGTTGTGTATGTAGCCATTGACTACAGGGACAACCCTAAATCCAGTTGTGTATGTAGCCATTGATTACAGGGACAACCCTAAATCTAGTTGTGTATGTAGCCATTGGTTACAGGGACAACCCTAAATCTAGTTGTGTATGTAGCCATTGGTTACAGGGACAACCCTAAATCTAGTTGTGTATGTAGCCATTGGTTACAGGGACAACCCTAAATCTAGTTGTGTATGTAGCCATTGACTACAGGCACAACCCTAAATCTAGTTGTGTATGTAGCCATTGGTTACAGGGACAACCCTAAATCTAGTTGTGTATGTAGCCATTGGTTACAGGGACAACCCTAAATCTAGTTGTGTATGTAGCCATTGACTACAGGGACAACCCTAAATCTAGTTGTGTATGTAACCATTGACTACAGGGACAACCCTAAATCTAGTTGTGTATGTAGCCATTGACTACAGGGACAACCCTAAATCTAGTTGTGTATGTAACCATTGACTACAGGGACAACCCTAAATCTAGTTGTGTATGTAGCCATTGACTACAGGGACAACCCTAAATCTAGTTGTGTATGTAACCATTGACTACAGGGACAACCCTAAATCTAGTTGTGTATGTAACCATTGACTACAGGGACAACCCTAAATCTAGTTGTGTATGTAGCCATTGACTACAGGGACAACCCTAAATCTAGTTGTGTATGTAACCATTGACTACAGGGACAACCCTAAATCTAGTTGTGTATGTAGCCATTGACTACAGGGACAACCCTAAATCTAGTTGTGTATGTAACCATTGACTACAGGGACAACCCTAAATCAAACAGTCTAGAGTAATAATCAAATATCTTTTATGACAAATCTAATACAGTTTAATTTTTAATCCATTTATCTAAAATATTGTGAAATTCACATGACGATTTAAATTTTTACATCTTACAGAAATAACTTTACATTAACCAAACTTACATCCTCCCCATTTGTCTGTATCTGTCGTTGTGTCCGGATAAATGTGAGAGTTCCTTTTTTGTAGTTGTAGTTTGGAATTCCCCTAGAGATATAACAAAAGATATTCAAGTGACCAGGGGAACACAGAAATCAAAAACTTGGTAGATAAGATGAAAAATATTCTGTAACATATTCTATTTCTATAAAGAGACTAGACTATTTCTGTGTTTCTGATTTGCTTTTAAAAAAATGTTAAGAACTAGATTGGTATCAAAAATATATAAATGCTCCTTCATTTTTTACTTATTTCAGATTTTTTTTCTAAATATTTTAGGTAATAGAAGAGATATTATCAGACCTCATAATGACATCAGTGTAAAATATCGATCTCTTTTTAACTTGCTGAATGAGTCTGTGAAATACTGTTAAGTCTCTCTCACCTTTTTGGAGGCCCTGTAGGGGTGATCTGATTATCTGTCTCCATACCCTTCTTCTTACCGTCTAGTCTGTTTCCAGATCCACTAAATGCCTGTAAGGACAGTTCAGAATTCTACATTACCTACTTTGTAATTAAATTTCATATCTTTTAAAGAGGTATAAAATTTGAGTGCAAATGATGTTTGTATGAAATGTATTATCATCTTTATGGCTGCAGTTATACAAAATTGGCATTGATTCTTGTGTGCAATGAAATGTTTGGATTAATTTGATAAATTTGTTTATCAAGTGTCCCCACACTTACCCTAAATGCGTTATCCATACAGTCAGCTACGTCCATAGCATTCTGGAACAGAAAAATAGTTTATAGATAACAACTAAGTCACACAACCATTAATTACAATTCATGACTACCTGACTAGGGCATAAGATTGGTTCCTGCTGTTCCCATTGCATAATTCAAATGAGGTGACTAAATCTCGGATCTTCTTTTTCTCTTTCTTTCTAAACATCTTTCTATCTACGTAATGTCTCCCTTGAAACTGCCTCATTTTTTGCCTTAAGAAGAGCACACGTGAGGAAGATTGAAGTCTATAAAACTGGTAGTTACTACTCCTGCTTAGCATTCAGCATTCTGGGAGTGTGATGATTGGTTTGCCTGTTCTAAGTATAATGTGACTAAGTGGGGTGACTGCTGAATGTCTTGGGAAGTAAACTTCAGCATTATAAAGACGGCATTAATTCTAGGCTATCACATGGAAACAAACAAACATACCACAGCCTCCGTAAACATACACACACACAATAAAAATAATAACATGCATACATCTTGTACACAGGGAAGGCAGTCCATAACTGACCATAGCTGTTGATATTACTGGTATAAAACAATCTATATCTATCAAATGAAAGACTTATCTTTTCTCTTTTTTCCCCTTCTTTCACTATTCCTTAAAAACATTTAATAGCTTTATATAATATTATATAGCAGGAGCAACCTGCAATTGTCAAAATCCAAGATGGCCACACTCTTTGTCATCCACTTAGTTCTTTCAATCAGACTTGCATGAACAACTAGGGACCAAGGGGAACATCTACATTCAAAGCTGAGAAAGACTTGTAATCGCTATTAGTACTTAAATTTGAGAAATAGCAGTAACAAACTTCAATTGTCAAAATACAAGATGGCCCCTGTCAGCCATGATGTTCTCTGATCGGTCCCAAAATGTGTTATGCAGAAAAAGGGACCAAGGGAAACCGACACATGAAATTTGAGAAACATCCCTTCAGTACTTTTTGAGATCTAACGGTAAAAACTTCATTTGTCAAAATCTAAGATGGCCGCCTGTCGGCCATGGTGATTTCCGATCGGTCCCACAATGCAATATGCATAACTAGGGATCAAGGGCAACTTACACATGAAATTTGAAAAAGGTCCTTTCAGTTCTTTCTGAGATTTAGCGATAACAATCTTCAATTGTCAAAATCCAAGATGGTAGCCTGTCGGCCATGTTGTTTTCCAATCAGTACCAAAATTTGAAGAGAAATAGCGATAACAAGAATTGTTTATAGAGGGACTGACGTACAGACGGAAGGAAGGGCAGGCGGACGGACGGATCACAGACTATAGACGCAAGGCGATTTGAATAGCCCACCATCTCATGATGGTTGGCTAAAAAAACAAGCCTAATCATGAACAACATAACCTACATTCTATCTCACTTCCTCTCTAATTTAAAAAAAAAAAAATTTAGATAGTGAAATAAATCTCAACTATTCTTTCCTTTTAAAATATTACATTATTGATTGTTTATTTTTGAAATAAAATGACAAAGTTTTGTTTAGATGTAACATAATCTCCCTGATTACCTCTTATTTACAAAAAATCAGATTCAAATGAGACTTTCTTCACCCATACTTTTAACACAATGTGGGAATTTATAATAATCAAAATCAAATTTTTTCTCACAAGACTTTCCTCTTACAATGTTACAGTTGTTACAGTTGTTACAAGATGCAGGTATTTTTACCTGTTTTTGTTTTACATGTCCTATATGAATTATGTAATTAAAGTTAAACATTGTCAAGAGCATTATAATTAGACTCACATCTGCATCTAAATCCTCTTCCTCCTGTTTCTTCATCGGTACTGGCTCCTTGTAGCCTACAGGTGGTGCAAAGTCTACCTGTAATGATGTCATATCATTTCAGAGAAAGAGATTTTAAGAAAAGGCCCAATGGGTCTGTATCACTCACCTATTATTCAGTGCTGCTAGAAAACATATCTCACATCCTCAGCATCCAAGGCCAAATTTACTTCAAGGATCTTCGTGAGTACGCAAGAAAGCTAAACTGTATCATTTGGAAGTATGCTTTCAAGAAAGCAACAGGAAAATTGCTTTTTCATTTAAACTTGGGGATTTTCAGAAAGGGAGGCTTAGAGATTTTAAGATATTGATCCTTGTGACCTTGAAAGTGTAGTAAATGAAGTCATCGTATGTCAAAAACCTCTACCCAGTACACCAAGAATGATTTATTCTATCTGCAGAAAGGTTTAATATTTGTTTAAATAACTCTTAAAAACAGATTAGTACTCACGTTCATGTCGCACTCAATTATGGATACTGCCTTGTCGGGTCGTGTCTCCAATACCAACATCTCGTACTCCTGTTAAAAACCAACAATAATGGTTAGTCTTTCATCTGATTTTACGAGAACTATGATAAAGACTAGCAGGTTAACACTACCTAGTGATACCATAAACTTGTACATGTATCATAATGATAACCTTTACTCTAGAAATATATATTAACAATGTGTATAAAGCATACAAGGTTGTCTTGTTTCTAAATCATACCAAGTTGTCTCCCCTTGAAGTTGCAGATCCTGTAAGGGTTGTTCTAGTTGATGTCATCGTAGAAGTCTTTCTATATGTTTATACTATTAAACCTTCTCCCCGTCATGAGTAAAGGATATAAGATATCAAACTTCCTGTATAATACATGAAGCTTCATTACAAAACAGTTCCATATATTTCAGCAATTGTTTGGACTTGAGAATAATTCTTTTCAAAGAAAACAAAATTCCAAAGTTCTGCCTTGCAAGCTTTTACAGTAACTTTGTTAAAACAAAGTTTTTCTAAATTTGTATTGTTTTCTTTTTCTTGTAAGTGGTAAATATTTATCTCATTGTCTCATTTGTCCCTTTTGCAGATAACACTGGCTACGGTCTGTTATATCATTACTTACCCTTTCATTGTACTTGATGGAGATTATGTCATCTGTTGATAAACAGGCAAAACTTCTTAGCATGTTCTCTAAACTAAAGACAAGATTTAAGGATAATAACAGAGCTCAGTGACTACAAAAAGAAATACTGTATATAGACATACACATGTACTACTTTCTTAAAATATCACTCAAATTGTACATACATGTATAATGAATCTTTATCATGTTGTTGTCATTGTCAGCCTGTTTTCTATCGATATCAGTCTGTTCCTGTTTATATTGCCCACTTCTAGCAACAGCTGTTTCTATACTTGTTAATTAAAATGTTTGATTTGAGGCTGCATCTTAATTTTAAATTGTGGGAAACATGGACAGGAAACATGGACAGGAAACATGGACAAGAAATGTGGACGGGAAACATGGACACGGATGGGAAACATGGACAAGAAATGTGGACAGGAAACATGGACAAGAAATGTGGCTGAGAAACATGGTTAGGAAACATGAGCGGGAAACATGGACAGGAAACATGGACAGGAAACATGGACAGGAAACATGGGCGGAAAACATGGACAGGAAAAAGTTCATACATCTGATCAGGGAGAAAAACTCTGGCTGCCTCTGTGAAAGATAGCACTATAAAGTCATCATAAGTTCCAAACTATCACATGGAGACAAACACGGACATATGGCAGCCTTACAAAAACACACATAGGCTTAGGGGGGGCTTTACTTAAATATAAAACTACAATAAGCCTGACTCTGTGAATGGCAAGTAAGCTATCCACTGTGCAACCAAACCAATCAAATTCACAGATTATGTTTTTGAGAAAATTAGTATCAACAAATACAGTAGCATAAAATCACAAATATTCCATGATTTCCATTAACATAAATATCCTTTGGTAGAGTACATTATTACAGTATGTAATAGATAATGTATGAAGACCTTATTGCAGAACAACCTTTGGCAGAAATGGTGGCTCAGAGAACACATAATAACTATTCTATACAAACTATAGTTATATCAGACGTTACACAGACTACATTTACAAAAGGATACACAGCTTTTGGATTGGTTATGTCCAGGAAGTCCACACTCTGGGGCTGGAACCGTGCAAAAGTGGCCACTTTGAGGGACACATTTTCTACGGTCACCATGTCTCCCTCTGTCAGTAGCAGGTTCTTCATCATCTGTTATATACAACAGTTATTGTTATAGATGTGGAATAGTGATATACATGGCTAATCATGTTCTACTTCAGTAAACACAAATATCACGTGTGAAATAGAAATCTACATGACCTAATCGTGTCCCACTTCAGTAAACATCAATATTATATGTGGAATAGGGATCTACATGGCTAATCATTTTTACTTCAGTAAACATCAATATCACATGTAAAATAGAAATCTACATGACCCAATCATGTTCCACTTCAGTAAACACCAATATTACATGTGGAATAGGGATCTACATGGCCCAATCATGTTCCACTTCAGTAAACACCAATATCACATGTGGAATATGGATCTACATGGCTAATCATTTTCACTCCAGTAAACACCAATATTACATGTGGAATAGGGATCTACATGGCTAATCATTTTCACTTCAGTAAACACCAATATTACATGTGGAATAGTGATCTATATGGCCTAATCATGTTCCACTTCAGCAAACATCAATATTACATGTGGAATAGAAATCTACATGGCCTAATCATGTTCCACTTCAGTAAACACCAATATTACATGTGGAATAGTGATCTACATGACATATCATGTTCCACTTCAGTAAACACCAATATTACATTATGGGCCTCTTGAAACAAGCATTAATGAATCTCAACTTACATTAGAATGTATGTACAATGTACATTGTATTTGCATCAATAAAGCCATTGCTGCAATGATAAGTTATAAAAACAAAGTTATTTTGTAATATCAGCCTTTAGAGAACCTCCTGCTGGTCAAACCTACACAGTATATGACATACATTACATTTTAATTAGCTACAAACTCAGTATATAGTAATACAGTATAGTGACCAAACATACCCAGTAAGGTATGAAGATCCTGCCTTCATCTGCAACAAACTCCAGCACCCCACAATGTGTCTCCCTGGCCTTGCCTTTGTTACTGAGCTTGAACAACATTGGGTACTGTATATGGAGGCGAGCTATGAAAAAATAAATCATAAAAGGGTTTATAATTTTTTTTAATAAAATTACAAAACAGGGTTCTTAGGCTCATTCAAATTACTACTTATTAAAATTAAAACTTACAGGAATTGATGTCTCCCTACTTGGACACCATGTTTTTAAAACAACTCCAAAAAATATCAATAGTTGCAAATATCTTGGGGATAAAAATTTAAAAGTTTCAATAGAAAATTTATCTTTGAAATTTACTTACTTAATTTATCCAAAGCAGATGGTGGCATCATAACTGAAAGAATACAACACAATATAAGTAAAGCATTATAATTACATAGCCTCCTGTATTATGGGTGCGTGAAGGAGCACAGATTATCTGAAACACCACTTTCAGTAACAGTAAAATTTTCTTCATGCTGCTATTTTTGCTAATTGATTTCTTCTGTCGATTTAGTGACATGTTAAAACAAAAAAGACAATTTGGCCAAATACAACTGTATAGTCCTCCAATTATATGTAAAATCATGTAGGGGAACTGGACTGGGATGAATGCCGGCGACCACGTAGCTCAATTGGTAGAGCATCCGGCTAGTGTTTGGAGGGACCGGGTTCACCAATTACATATGTCGCCAAACTAAATACCCACAGAGGTGGTATAGGGACTCATGTGTGTCTTCGTGGTTGAAGACTTTGTTGAAGGAGGGGGGAATGTAGCGGAACTGGACTGGGATGAACGCCAGCGACCACGTAGCTCAATTGGTAGAGCATCCGGCTAGTGTTTGGAGGTCCCGGGTTCGAACCCTGCTCTGGCCGTGCATTTTCCCTCTACTATTACAATTTATTATATGCCAAGAATGCAGATGACAAATTCTAATAATTAAGGTGAACTCATACCCTAAGACCTTTCTCCATCATTTTTACACAATGTAATAAAAAGGGAACATGTCTACTATAGCAGACCCTAGCTATTTTTTTCTGTGAAATGTTAAGCATTCCATGAACTACTCCAATAATATTAGAGGTTTACACGACAGGAAACTTTTGACAGGCTGTCATGTAACCTCTAATCACCACCGCACGTAGAACCTATTGCTGTGACACCTCTAATTGAAATCGCTTAAAAGTTATTAATAACTCACATTTTATACGATGTGACTTACATAATTCTATAAAGCTATGATAAATAAACATAGAACTATTGTGTCCATATCTTTATCCAAGATTAGTGATTATTAGCCTCTTTTGTCGTTTAAGCTTAGGTCCCATTTGTATATCCCGCCATACTTTTTTTGATTGTGACCTCTCGAGGTTATTTCTGGTTTATCCAAATTTGGAGTTGTGACCTCTCAAGGTTATTTCCGGTTTATCCAAATTTGGAGTTGAAATAGTCGAAACAAACGAAATGCAGTGAAAATATTGCGTTATGCTATCCATTTTATTTGTGTTCCGTATTTTATAATAACCGGAACAGCAAAGTTGTTTTAGTGACCTAATATTTGAACACAGTAGGTTGCAAGTGAATTATTGTGGATATAATTATATTTGAGAGGTGTCCATCAACAGTATGTGTATAAATGGATTGATACTTCATCAACAAGCAAGAGTACACATATTTGTTAACATGAATTCTCGTTTGAGATGCATGGTATATGACACTTTTTGGTGGTGCCCCAGATTCAGGGCGCTAGCAGCTACAAGAAAAACACGCTGATGGGATATGAGGTCACAATATCCACCAATGTAATCAGGTGGAATAAGACCTCATATACGTATAGGAGTACGTATCCATGAACATGTTTCATATACACTGCAATTTGGGCAAGCCATTATTGTTTCAATTCCTCTAGATCTCATAAGGATAAAAATTGGGACCTCTGGCTCGATAGTCTATCAATTGAGCTCATAGAAATTCTCCCTTGACTAGCTAGTCAGTAGGAAGGAGCTATAGATTTCATACCAGTTTGTGACACATTTTAATCCTATCAAACGACAAATGATGTTGCTCACTTTTTCCTCCTCTCTCTACATCGTCACGATCACCCATCATGGACACCGAATAACAACGGTATGTCTCCTTAAACTTGCTCCCCATTTCAAACTGTCCTCTGCCAAAACGGAACTGTAAAGAAATAATGTGTTATGAATATACACTATTTCTAAAATAAATTACTGGTTTTAGAAACATACACTTCTCTAGATAATATTTCTAAATATTAAAACTATTACTATATATCTACTGGTATTCCCCATCCCCCTTCGTCTATTCGAAGTACCGTATATAATCTGGAAATTTTCTGATTCGTCTAGTATGGCTACACTTACATTATGCCACTAGTAAAGATTTACACCGACCGTCTGTTTTTCTTTAGTTCTTACTTTACAACTGACGAGTATGAAGAAAACTTTGCCGAGATAGATTAGATAAAATAAAGTGCGTGTATCATATACAAATATACCCACCATGCTGAGTAATGTCTTGTTATGGACTTCTACCACTGTTTATTTCTAGAAATGACTCAATATTAAGACGTTTTTGGTCGACAATGTGCGATGACAGGCAAGAACAGAAACCGGATGTATATAAAATGAAAATGGAAATACGCTTGCGCAGAGAGAACTAAAGCTTCCGCTGAAAAACCCCGCCATAAACAAATGTGAAAATGTTCGTGAAAGATTTCAGAAAGGGTTTTTATGATGTCGTTCAAAACCACGTGAGTATATCTCATCTTACATTTCACTGATTTATTATGAGAATTTTACTCACTCACAAAATCATTCTCCCAATTTCTCTGCTATCACAAGTTCTTTTAAAGTTGTGAATTATAATTTATAATGTTTGTTGACATTTATAAATTGATAAAAAAGCAAATCATATAGATATCTATACTCTTTTTCTTCTAATTTGTGTTTAAACTAAACTTAAGTTTAATGAATATTTACTTCCTTAAATATAAATATGTAAAAAAAAATTCGTTATTTGCAGTGATCACAACTTGCAATTGGCTAACGATATTTACTGTACATGTTGTCATGATCAGATGGACATGTCAGCATACAATTAAAGTCCATTTATTTTACAGAGAGTTCTGGTTCTTGTTGCCTTTGATGTTGATGCTCTGTGCGCATGCAAGATCCTTCAGGTAACTTCCAATATCATCACTAACAGAAAACGATGGTTTCAAATTCAAGGTTTATTGAATTTAATTAGTCACAGGAAAACTTTATACAGTAATTTATACAATGACAGTTTGCACTTTAGCCAGGTCGGGGAAAAGTCCTGATTTCAAGTATTATAGTGATATTCCACTATAATAGCTATAGCTATGTAACAGTTTTCGTATAGTGGATATGATTTTCTCAGGTCCTACGACTGGGTTCCGTGTGTGCTATATATACAACTCTATATACACCGGTATGTATCTCCAGCATGACATTGCAAAAGACAATCAACAAGCAGACAGATTCAACTTAAGATATTTATTTACACGACAGGAATTTAAACAGAACACTCAACAATACAAGGCCTACAAATACAATTACAAGTAACTCGCATACTGCACTCTCTCATACACGGAACAAGAACCCCCCGACTAGGGCTACAGGTGTTTCCCTAACAGAGACGACAGACAAAGGACATAACTGGAAATAGACGATGGACATATTATATACTATAGACGACGGTAGTTTAGAATAGACATTTAATGCCGGTATCTGGCGATTCTCGGTCAGTTCCTCTCTAAACTTCAGCCGGGAATCAGCAGATACCACTGATAACCTAGCACCGAAACATAAATTTAGCGACCCAGGCCGAATAGGAATAATTTAGACTAATTTACCAGGGTTTTTGCCAGGCATATTTTGGGTCCGGTACACGAACCCATTCCCAATTGAAAATTGGCATGTATTTTCCCAATTTCGGTCTATATTTTCCCAATTCCGGTCTGTATTTTCCCAATCGCTGTTAACATAAGACAACCTAAAAATTTGGATTGATATGAGCTTCCAGTCATTATTTTGTCAACGTTAAAATGTTACCGTGAGTCATCGTGTTGTTGTTGGTTTTGCGATTCGCTTGGATAGTCTTATTGAAGTCATATCATATCTGCGTTTGAATCGCCCATTTAAAGGGGAGTTTAATGCAAAGCGTTTACGTACATTGACTCGTTCTATTTACCGAGGTCAAATCAAGTACTGGACTCGGGACGATGTCACACAATTCCAAATATTACGCAAAGAAGATTTTGCTCAAAGATTCGAAAGATTTAATGAAAGTTACGAGCTTTTTCAAACGAAATACTGGTAATTCCCGATCTGAAAGTCAGGCAGCTGCTTCAAACGATCTCCAACCTGACTGATTTCCCTTTTGACAAGCTTGTTAATGAGTTTAAGCACACTAAAGACAGAAAATTTAACATTCTCTGATTGATTAAAACAAATATCCTGAAAAGAAACAGCTAAGCTTGTATAATTCATATATTTTTCCAATTTTATGATATATTCCCAAATTTGATGAAACACCGATCGTATTTTCCCAATTTGTGGAAAATGCCGATGATATTTTCCCAATTTTTGTTCAGGGACCCTTTCCCAAAATAGCTGGCAAAAACCCTGTTTACTGGAATAACGTTGCGCCATGCAGGGTCTCAGTACCTGACCAGTTCCGTGGTCAAAACTTCAGCCAGCACTGGCGAGAACCCCGCGAAACGAAATATATAGTCCTAGTAGCCCCTCCCCTAGTCTGTATTTCCCTGTGCTACACGCGTAACCAACTACCCGAACCGGCTACACGTACCCTGTTACCAAATATAGCCAGGGGAAAACCCTACGTCACCAACGCTAGGTGGCGCTACTTACTACTACCCAACATGGCAGCCAACCCGGCAGACGATCACGGAGGTTAAAATCCAAACAACCAATCCTGCTACAGCTATATATACAAACAGTAGCAAATCGAAGCCTTTCCGCAAGAAAAGGTATACGTATATATATTTGCCAAAAAGCCAGAGAGTTTTGGTTGGTAGCTATAGGTGCATGATCTATGTACTTGGTTGTTACAATATTATATATATACCGGCAATAAAATTAAAATGTCACCTATGCATTTTTCTGTAAAATCACAGTTTTTCTATCTCTATGCTGACCAAATGGTACAAAGGGAAGTAACCCTAGTAGATCAGAATGATGGTAATCATCTCCCGAGTCGGGGGGAAAAAAAAACAAAGAAAAAATGTTGCAATACTCCACTTCCGGTTGTAGGGGCTCTGTTTGGATTGGGAAAATTATGTGAAAGTATGTACAGATTGTTGTGACATTCAAATGAATTAGATATCAAGAAATAAGCAAATGAAACAGAAATTGCAATTTCCTATTACAAAAAGATGATTTTACAGAAAAATGCACAGGCGGCATTTCAATTTTTACAGTTATTGTAGCAACCAAGTACATGGATCATGCACATACCGACCATAACTCTCGCTTTTTGTCATGTATGTCTTTTCTGGCCGAAATGCTTCGATTTGCTACTGTTTGTGTAGCTTTATAGCTATTATAGTGGAATACCACTATAATAGTGAAATCAGGACTTCTCCCCGACCTGTTCAAGGTTTTATTGAATTTTCTCGCAGGAAAACTTTGCCAGTAATTTATACAATAACAGTTTGCACTTTTGGCATCATTTTTTGCTATCACAAAAAGGCAAACATAAACATACCATATGTAGCAGCTGTCTCCCTATCAAATCGCACGAATGCATCTGAGAGATGCATGTGTGGTCCTAAATGACCAGCTGTTGATAGGACATTAAACCAACAGCAAAATAGTTGCAACAGTAACATACAAAGCTAGAGTACACTTGACAGTTGATACAAGTCCAAGTTTTCTCCGACTCTGATTTTGGTGCAGAAAAAAATGTAATCAGACATGGAATAATACCTATATATGCAATTATATATGGCTACCTAATATATGGATAAACAAGATATTTCAGGGCTTTTTCTCACTGATTTGGGATGAGGCCTTTTTGTCTCATTATGGGAAGAAAATTGGTGAATTGGGGAAATATTTTTCAAGAGTAAACTGCAAATTTTGGGAATTTGGCTTAGATAGGAAATAATTTCAATTCGGAATAGGGCCCATTAACGGCCCCCAAAGCACCTCAGAAAAAGCCCTGTATTTATTTACCCCAAAACACCCATTTGTATTTGAGATTCATCATAAAATTGTGATATATATGTATACACATTTATTTGTTTTTTTTTCAGTGTTTGTTCCAAAGTGACCAGATTTTATACACCATAGTGCCTGTGTCTGGACGTGAGGAGTTGGAGCGAGCATATGTGGAGAATTCCGAAGGGGTAATTTGTTTGCTTCAGTAATGTCAATGCAATAAAAATAATCAATGGCGATTTGTGTGTACGGTCAAAATATGTTAGGTACCCGGGTACGGGTCAGATACGAAAAGCTATATAGGTGTCGGCCCTATTATGATTTATGATATACAGTTAAAGTATTGATTTCCCTGTTCAATTTTACCTGTGTAAGGATAATGGTTAATAAAAGATGATGAAGTTTCAATAAATTTTGTCGACATACACAGCTGTATATTGTATATTCTATATGGAGATCTATAAACATTTCTTAATAGCTGCATTGATATCATTATAGGAGTTTTATTCACTTATATATTAATTTTCATACATTAAATTGAATGTTCCAGATTAAGCATGTATTGATGATAAACTGTGGGGGAACTATAGATGTGGTTGAGACACTACAGCCTGAAGAGTGTGTGCGCTTCTACATCTGTGACAGGTGAAAATTAACAACCAAGATGTGATGATAAATATCACAATTTTCAAATTTTAAATGATACTTTGGAAATCTTAAACTGTGTTTACATAGAATGTTGTCGGCAACATGAATGAATGGTACACAGCCATGGGTTCATCTAGGATTTTGGGAATACTACCCATTATGAAATTTTGGGAAAATAAAGAGCCCAGTGTCTTGAATTATTATTCAGACTTTAACATTTTACAGCTATTCTTTGCTATTATTCTTACATATTTTCATCAAAAATTTGGGGGATTTTATTCACAGAGGAAAATACCATTAGTGGGGAATGCTACCTAATTTTGGTAGTGAAAATGGTCTAGATTAACCTCTGGCAGCATACTGATATCATTACATATTCACGACTTTGACCTCGAGGTCAAATTGTATACACAAAGTTTGTGAGCAATTTATAGACATTTATAACTGAAGTTAAATGCAAGGAATCTTAACTAAGATTCGAATAAAAGCTAGCTTTTATCTCAATAATGCACGATTTGATTTTTCTGATCAAAAGATAAATTAAAGGTTTATAAATATTCCTTCGCTGAGCAATGTTTAGGTATACTTTAAAACTTTGCTCGTGTATCAGGAGGAAATGATGGATCAGTTACTGGATAAACAAACATAAATCATTGTTGCTCATTTTTGTTCTCAACCAGTCACCGACCAATAGATATACACAACATATACAATGCTGTCCAAGTGAAGCTGCTGATGAAGGAAGATGAGTTTGATGACCTGCCAGAATACGACCAAGTCTTCAGAGATGAGGTATTTATCTACTATTTACAAAAAATTGAGTATTAAGACACACCAAATAATAAAAAAAAGTTTTCTAAATGTTAGTTATACTCAAAAGTGGACTTCTCTTTTCTCCAGGACGTTTCGGCTCTTTTGGAAAGAGAAATGAATTAGGAAGGAAATTTTGTGATTGTTGATTTAATATGAAGTAATTTAGGATGTAAATGGAACCCAAAAGACATAGAGACAAGGCCCTGTAGCCAAGATTGTATCATGCATACATATTGGACAAGGAAAGAGCCTTGACAATAAGGACGATTGATTTTTTTTCAATATGGTAATATCTTTGAATATAGAATCTCTGTGACATTGCCTTGTACTTCAATAGCCAGCAGGAATAGGTTGAAGAATTAATTTTAGCAATTAAGAATTTTAATAAATTACATAATGAGTTGACTACATGAATGTTTATATTTTGCAATGAAGACAGATGATGAATCTGGCAATGAGAGCGATGATTCTGAGAAATCTGGGAAAAGGAAAAGATATGATGATGACTACTTAGAAAAGAAACGACTGAAGCGATTATGGAATGAAGAAAGGTAGATTTAATGGAATGATCTGGTAGCTTTGTTTAATGGTATTTAAGAAAGCAATGTTCACATGTGTATAATAAAATTGTTATAATTTAAATCTACATGTATACATAATACAAGCAATAACTTTTGAATTGTGAGATATGTCTTCATGTCAGACACAGGAAACAGTTAAATACTCACAGACGGTGTACATTGTACTGAAATTTGGTCAGTCTGCAGGCTTTTTGTGGCCGTTAATGGGCCCCATTTCCAATTGAAATTATTTCATATTTAAGCCAAATTCCCATAATTTGCAGTTTGCTCCTGAAAAAATCTTTCCCAGTTCACCAGTTTTCTTCACAGAATGAGACAAAAAGGCTCTTTCCAAACCAGTGAGAAAAAGCCCTGGTGTGATTTTTACTTTAAGATCAGATATGATAATTGTAAACAATGTGTTTCCAATACTGTAACTTTTAAACTGTTTTAAAACTTCCGCGTTTCTTTGTGTTAAATTTAGCGCTGTTATGCGACCTTCACCTCAAATAAACCAATCAAATCGTAGTTCTTTGTGTGTAAAAACCATTTGTAAGCTTTATTTTCATTGGTCGAGAAGAAGGGGTGTCTAATTCTAAGCCAATCGATGTCCGTTATACATGGATAGTTTGGCACGCCTCAAGTCGGGATCCGACATGGCGACTACGATAATCAACACGTGTGTAGTCGGGACTCGCCGCACACTGCATTTTATTATCACGACTACAGTCGGGACTAGGGGCGAAAGAGTTAATAAACATGAGGTCTTATTCGTTGAACTGAAAAATTGGGTTACTTTGACCTTATGGTAAAGGTCACTTTTACTAAAGATATAATTCTAACAAATAACACATTTCCATATTTATGAGATTCCCATAACTATCTAAATGTTGAAGGTGTACCAAGTATCTTAAGTTATGATTGTGTATTTAAACAAATAATAAAACAAAATGTTTCATATTTTCTTTTGTTGCAGTAGGAATAGGTAATTTTGTGGCCATAGAATGGTAATGTTAGAAATTCCTAGGCACTATGTGTCGTGTAGTAGAATATTTAAAGATATATAGAGGTGACACAACGAGTGGTTGTTGGATATCAAATTTATTTCACACTCATAAGTTATTTTTTAAAAGTTACAAAAGACACGAGCTTTAGCAAGTGTCTTTTGTAACTTTTAAAAAATAACTTATGAGTGTGAAATAAATTTCATATCCAAAAATCATGAGTCGTATGACCTGTTTCTATCACAATAATTTATCAGCTTGAATCAAAGGGAAATGTGGCCAAGTTTATTTTCGTGTATGCAAATAAGGTGTACAGATGACAGCTGGGACCCAGTGATGTGACATCATTCGATTATTGATTACATCAATAACAATTGCAGCTCGTTTCAAAGTGCCAATTGTTGACCAATCAAAAGACCGAAGGTTATATTCCACTAGTGGAATATAATATATATATATCCAACAGTCTGCACACTTATACAATGGCTTGAGAGTGGAATAACACAGCGTATTGTGGTAGAAACATACATATCCATTGTTAAAGCCATGTTTAGCTGACCTTTCCATTGATGCTACATTTGTGGACCTGCTGACCTTGACCGTGACCTTTGAACTACTTTTAAAATATAATTCTGAATTTCAACGATCCGGCGAGATATGTTGTCTTCTGGCAACTCCTGTTAAATTTATATGTTTGGACTTCATTGTTCTCAATTTTTAATGTAATTTATTGTTGGGTTTCAGGTCCAAGTTGTTATTTGAATATTCCCAATTTTCTACATATGGAACAGCAGTAAGTATTAAATTATGTAACTTGTATATTAGTTTCTCTTCAATATTAAGTTTTCAGACATATCAGAATAACCTCTCTTTACTTCAGTATCTGTTTTTACTGTAAACATGGCTATTTCCACAAGGGTTTTTAATTTTCATGTTTACAGTATGTAGGAGTTAATGTCCAGTTAAAATAGTGGAACTGAGACCTATTACTTTTAAAGATTTATTTGTTTGCGGGGTTTATTGCTATAGTTTATATAGGGAAATCACATTTTTGACAATCATTTGTTTGATTTCTATTGGAATTCATTCTAACTTTCTTAAAATTATCAGCATGGGATGCCAGCTTAATGATATGCACATGTTGGCCCCGACTGACCCCTTGGACTGATGGGTGAGGCCAAAACGGTTAAATTAGATTAAGTGAAATATTTCAAATATCAGGTGACCGTTAAGGCCCATGGGCCTCTTGCATTTGATTAAGACAACATTGTAATGTCATGTTACAGTATCTAGATGCTGTAACATGACATTACAATGTAATTTTATATAATTAATCAAATAAAATGTAACAGACCCCTATTTGCCCTTGCTAAACCCCCATTTGTCTTTGATAAGTATGGATTAATATGTTTGAATTCAGTTTTCCTGTATGTTTTTAAAATCTATCAAATCATATACATATGTAGATACATGGATGAGCATTTTAGATAATCTGTAGAATTTTCTTTAATAAAATAATAAAATGCTATTAAATTGGTAATAATAGTGGTTATAAAGTTAAATATTCATTCGAGAATAAGAAAAACAAATTTATGTTTAATGTATACATTTATATTTTATAGGCAGCCTTGCTTATTTTTGAACTGGCATGGAAAATGTCCAAGGATACAAATGACCTGTTATGGTAAGTAGAAGTACAATTGATGTAAAATGTTAATTAACTCTGGTTATTTATAAAATCGGGTTACATCATTATTTAGGTCATAGTATAAACTATTACATTACAGAATTGTGTGATACTTAAAGTATCGCATCCCTCTGAGAATGCAGAAGCAAGTATTAGTCCCCCATGGGGAACCAAAGGGGGAGTGGAGAGGGGTCTATAGTTTTGCATAGTGTCCTTCTGTACATTATCTTGTCTAAACTTTATCGTTGACCAATGCAACATCAAAGAATTTGACTTAGGATCTTTCGCATATGACCAAAATAAAAAAAAATAAAAATTCAGGGTTGTATCTCGTGGAACAAGCTTATTTATCATGAATTGATCACCTCACTTTAATATAGTATTAAAAGAATTTTTTTGATGTATTCATTCATCCATAATTCCAACAAATTGGTTTTAAGTTGGTCACTTCAATCTATACCGTATTTAAAAATTTGGCCATAAGGTACTGATTAAAGAGACATAAAGCAAGGCTTCATTAAGGTTACATTTCATAGCTCTGCAATATGATAAATCAATGTTTAATCTGATTCAAACAAATGCTTTAAGGTTGTCTATCCTGGGAGTTACTGACCAGTTCATCCATTACAAGACTCCAAGGGACAAGTACATAGATGATGTCATGGCTTTACAGTCCCACGTATCTCGACATAACCACAGGTGACTAAACCTTAGACTCAACTTATCAGAGCAAGGTGTAACTCCAAAATATTTATATAATGCTTTCAATTAAAAGCTCACATGAAACTTACTTGTGCTATGTTTACATTACGAAAAAAAGTGCATATATTATATATTCAAAAAGGACATTTTCTGTTTTTGGCATTTAAGATGAAGTTTGTTATATTTCACTGTGTATCTTCTCCTGAAGTGCTCATTCTTTATGCATATTTTATTTGATTGGATACAGAGGAATGCACTTATTTGCATATTGGTTATTTGCAGAAACCTGCTTATTTATTTAAAATTCTCAGGTTCTAATTTGTTCTTCTTTGTATTTTAATTAAGTGTATTTGCATCAACTTTTAAGCTGAAATCTGGTATGAATGAGCAAACTGATATTTTTGTCAGACTCCAAAACTTATCCACTCCTATAAATATTTATTGCTACAAAGATGTAAAATGATTTTATATTTTGAATATGATTAATTTTTATGTCACCTGAGACAAAGTCTCAAGAGACCTATTCTAATCGCCTTTTGTCTGTCGTTGTCTGTCGTTGTCCGTCATCCGTCTGTAAACAATTTACATTTTCGACTTCTTCTCCAAAACTGCTTAACCAAATTCAATGAAATTTAGCAGAAAGCTTCTATAGCTGAAGGTCAACCAAAATTGTGAATTATATGGTCCCAACCCCCACAGACCTGAGAGGTGGGGCTAAAAAGGGTCAAATTGACTGAAATTTCAGAAATCTTCTTCTCAATACCCATATAAGATAGAATCAAATACTTTTCATAGATAGAAGGGTCTTATGGTGCTTTACCAAAATTGTGAATTTCATGACCCTGGTGTCTCGCGTTTGCCCCTGGGTAGGAGGTAAACTTTACTATAGTTTATATAGTGGAATCACATTTTTGACTTTCATTTGTTGGATTTGTATTGGAATTCATTCTAACTTGGTTAACATTATCAGCATGGGATAAAAGTTTGATGGTATGCACATGTTGGCCCTTACTGACCCCCAGGGGCTGATGGGCCGGGCTAAAAAGGGTCAAATTGGCTGAAGTTTCAAAAATCTTCTTAGTACTCTTAATATATGGTAGAATCAAATACTTTTCATAGATGGAAGGGTCTTATGGTGCTTTACTTAAATTGTGAATTTCATGACCCTGGGGTCGCACGTTTTGCCCCTTGGGAGAGGGTAAACTTTGCGATAGTTTATATAGGGAAATCACATTTTTGACAATCATTTGTTTGATTTCTATTGGAATTCATTCTAACTTTCTTAAAATTATCAGCATGGGATGCCAGCTTAATGATATGCACATGTTGGCCCTTACTGACCCCTTGGACTGATGGGTGAGGCCAAAACGGTTCAATTAGATTAAGTGAAATATTTCAAATATCAGGTGACGTTAAGGCCCATGGGCCTCTTGCATTTGATTAAGATAGCATTGTAATGTCATGTTACAGTATCTAGATACTGTAACATGATCAAATAAAATGTAACAGACCCCTGTTTGCCCTTGCTAAACCCCCATTTGTCTTTGATAAGTATGGATTTATATGTTTGAATTCAGTTTCCCTGTATGTTTTTAACATCTATCAAATCAGATACATATGTCGATACATGTATGAGCATTTTAGATAATCTGTAGAATTTTCTTTAATGAAATAATAAAATGCTATTAAATTGGTAATAATAGTGGTTATAAAGTTAAATATTCATTTGAGAATAAGAAAAACAAATTTATGTATAATGTATACATTTATATTTTATAGGCAGCCTTGCTTATTTTCGAACTGGCATGGAAAATGTCCAAGGATACAAATGACCTGTTATGGTAAGTAGAAGTACAATTTATGTGAAATGTTAATTAACTCTGTTTGACTATTTATAAAATCGGGTTACATCATTATTTAGGTCATAGTTAAGTATAAACTATTACATTACAGAATTGTATGATGCTTAAAGTATCGCATCCCTCTGAGAATGCAGAACCAAGTATTAGTCCCCCATGGGGAACCAAAGGGGGAGTGGAGAGGGGTCTATAGTTCTGCATTGTGTCCTTCTGTACATTATCTTGTTTAAACTTTATCTTTGACCAAAGACTTGGTCTTTGACCAATGCAGCATCAAAGAATTTGACTTAAGATCTTTCGCATATGACCAAAATAAAAAAAAATAAAAAATTCAGGGTTGTATCTCATGGAACAAGCTTATTTATCATGAATTGATCACCTCACTTTAATATAGTATAAAAAGAGATTTTTTAATGTAGTTATCCATCCATACTTCCAACAAATTGGTTTTAAGTTGGTCACTTCAATCTATACCGTATTTAAAAATTTGGCCATAAGGTACTGATTAAAGAGACAAAAGCAAGGCCTCATTAAGGTCACATTTCATAGCTCTGCAATATGATAAATCAATGTTTAATCTGATTCAAACAATTGCTTAAAGGTTGTCTATCCTGGGAGTTACTGACCAGTTCATCCATTACAAGACTCCAAGGGACAAGTACATAGATGATGTCATGGCTTTACAGTCCCACGTATCTCGACATAACCACAGGTGACTAAACCTTAGACTCAACTTATCAGAGCAAGGTGTAACTCCGAAATATTTATATAATGCTTTCAATTTAAAGCTCACATGAAACTTACTTGTGCTATGTTTACATTACGAAAAAAGTGCATATATTATATATTCAAAAAGGACATTTTTTGTTTTTGGCCATCAAGATGAAGTTTGTTATATTTCACTGTGTATCTCCTCCTGAAGTGCTCATTCTTTATGCATATTTTATTTGATTGGATACAGAGGAATGCACTTATTTGCATATTGGTTATTGGCAGAAACTTGCTTATTTACTTAAAATTCTCAGGTTCTAATTTGTTCTTCTTTGTATTTTAATTAAGTGTATTTATCCCCCGCGAAACGCGTTTGCGGGGGATATTAAATTGGGCTCCGTCCGTCCGTGTGTCCGTCCAAGATTCTTTTCCGGGCTATAACTCCATAACCGTTCAACGCAGCTCCTTGAAACTTTCTGTATATCTCAGACTAGTGCCCTAGTTGTGCCTTTTGCTATTGCGGACATTCCATTTTCGGTATTTTTTCTGTCACCATGGAAACTGAGTCAAAAATACCAAATGACTGTTTTCTTTTCTTTCCGGGCTATAACTCAAAAACCGTTCGATGCAGTTCCTTGAAACTTTTTGTATATGTCAGACTAGTGTCCTAGTTGTGACTTTTGCTATTGCGACACTTCCATTTTCGGTATTTTTTCTGTCACCATGGAAACTTAATAAAAAATACTAAATTACTGTTTCCGGGCTATAACTCCAAAACTGTTCAACGCAGCTCCTTGAAACTTTCTGTATTTATCAGACTAGTGCCTTAGTTGTGCCTTTTGCTATTGCGGACCTTCCATTTTTGGTATTTTTTCTGTCACCATGGAAACTTAATCAAAAATACCAAATTACTGTTTCCTTAGTAACTTTTAGTTTGAGCTTGATATATACATGTATTTGGGTTTTCATACCAACTGCGGGGCGGGGGGGATAATGCCAAGCTTTGCGGCTCCTTGTTGTATCAACTTTTAAGCTGAACTTTGCTTATTAGCATATGATAATTCTGTAAATACAAATATATATATATATTTGAGGCAATTTTGAGGAAATGTACTGATCCATGTTTCTGTGAAACGTGCTTTCAATTTAAAACGGCCTATCAATCAATTTTCTTCTCCTGAAGTGCTCATTCTTTATACACTTTTGTCAGAGACGACGAGGACAACATCCTGTCTGTAAACTGCCTGAAGATCTCGTTTGATGAGGAGCTCCAGCTGCCATTGTATCGACACTGGTCGCTGTTTGAGAGCATCAGTCACTCAACCAACATGGCATGCAAGTTCAAAGTCTGGACGCTCAAAGGACAGAAACGATTGCATGAATTTCTGGCAGAAATGGGGTAATTCTTTTGTCACAATTCAACAATTTAAGATCTCATTAGCTGGTCAGTAAATGTGGTGTACATTTTTACAGAGAAGTCACATCATCATTAACAATAATGTTGGTCTATGTATTTCAGGATTCCTCTTACACAGTGTAAACAGAAGTATGCTGCAATGGACTCAAGTATGAGAAATAATGTGAAAACTCTGATCCAGGAGCATATGACCAAATATGGGTAATTAATGATCATCCTGCACCTCACAATGATTTAACATAGATATGAGCTGGACAGTAACACTTGGGTGCTGAAGGCGTACATGTTGTAGTATGGAACACAAGGATATCTGCATCTATATCTGTTAATCTAGTATGTAAACAATTGTTTTTAGATTTTTCATGCACATCCAGTATTAATGCATTCAGCCTTAACTCAAACAGGAATCACAGAGACAATTCACAGGTATTTAAGTGTTTGGTAGCACATATCTTTAATCTATATAAGGGCTATTCCATTGAAATATCTACCTGACCCCAGGACTCCACTATAAATCAATTCTATCCATGGTTGGATTTTCTTCCAATTACCTCTTTGTGATTTATTAAATAAGAGCCGGGGCCGCGGTGGCCGAGTGGTTCAGGTGTCTCGACACTTTATCACTAGCCCTCCACCTCTGGGTAGCGATTTTGAAACCCACATGGGGCAGTTGCCTGGTACTGACCGTAGGCAGGTGGTTTTTCTGCGGGTTTTCAGGCTTTCCTCCACCTCCAAAACCAGGCATGTCCTTAAGTGACCCTGGCTGTTAATAGGAAGTTAAAAAAATTAAAATAAAAAATAAACCAAATATTAAATAAGTTCTTTGGGTGGTTCCCCTTAACAAAACCTGGAGTCCTGGGGTGGGATAGATGTTTTACTGGGATAGCCCTAAATATTTCCATACAATAACACCACAATAATCTTGATACTCCTTTTGAAATGAGACTGCTATAGCTTTGTATGTTTCTGTTGTGTCTGACAGGCTGGTTCCTCAAGACGTTGTGTTTCTTTATAGCTTTGTATGTTTCTGTTGTGTCTGACAGACTGGTCCCTCAAGACGTTGTGTTTCCCTCCTTCTTTGCTCAGTATGGGTACAAAAACAAGCTCTGTGCTACAGATGTCGTACTGGGATGTGTGGCCACGCTGGAGTCAATTGTAAGTAAAGCTGGCTCGGGGCTACATGTGAACCAGTAAGTGAAATCAAGGGCAATGAGGCAACTCTGCCACAGTACATGCTTGCTTTATTGACATTGTAAGTGTTAATATATCAATATTTGAATATAGATGCAAGTTCATAGTCTGGAATTTTCAAGAGCATACCAATAATTATTTCCTTAATTAGCATCAATCCTTGTATGTGTACTTGCCTGAAATGTATGGAATTGGTTCATAGTCAGCAGTAAATGACATTATTGCTATAACTAGAAATTCAGTTTAGGCTCTGTGTACCGTGATTTTATTTAAAAAAAAAAAGGTTTAATAGTTAATAATGGCACATATACACATGATTTATTGTTGATTTTTATTCAGGAAAAGGGAAAGAGTGCTACTGACCATTTCCTGAATGCTTTGGATGTGTTACAGAGGTAAGACAAATTTCTACAGCTTTCTAATAACAGTATCAGTATCTAAGACTTACAATATTATTAACCATGGCATCAATGACCAACATCCACAAAGAATTCAGCTGTAGAGGCAACTTAGGAAACATGGTCCAATTCCAAACCTTTGAAGATCTTTTTTTAAGTTGCCAAACATGAGGCTTTCTAAGTGTTTGGCAGCTTATCTATCCTTCCCCGAGGGTTGAGATTCCCCTGTCTCACTTCCAAGGGGTGAATGATTATTTTTCTCTTGGGCTGTTTTCATTTGTACTGTCCAAATGGTTAGACCACTTGGATCGGTGTTGTTCGTTTATGAAATAAAGACTGACCTGGTGATTTTATATTGTTTTCAGACAAGTCTTGACAAAAACTTACAAGGCCTGTATTAACATTTGCAGGTCCATCAAGACATATGTTTGAAATATTAGATTTAAAAACTGACAAACCGGTTTGTCCGCGTAAACGAACAGGCCCCATCTTTACTCTCTTATATACAATGTATCTAATATGGGCAAGGAAATGTTGAGGTGACTTGATTGAATTGTCGGCATGACATTGTATTTTTGCCATGACGTCATGGTATTGTTGACATGATGAAATGAAATTCTTGAGAAGGTGCAAAGAGCACATGTAGCTTGTCTCAACCTAGAGTGTCCAGGGTATAAAAGAGAAAATATCCTTCCCATTCTGTCGGATATCTTTGCCTGTCTAAAGACTTTTTTCTATCAGATGGAATCTTGTTTGAGATTGTGTTAGCTGGCTATAATGAATGTGTTGACTTAACTCCATTATGATACTGGTGTTTTACCTCTCAGGGGGAATGTGATAGCTCTGGAGAAGTCATTGGTTTGTGCCAAGATGCAGGTGCAGGCTCTGGTCACACAGGTGCGGACGTTCCTGGACATGCACCAGGTGATCTCTGCTGGACCGTTCCTCTACGCCTTCATACAGGAGGTACGCCATCTCCACCTTTCATCAGAATTGATTTAGATATGAATAATAATTACATATTTATCGTTACTTTCAGACAAGAATTTTAATTGTCAGGCTAGGGATTCATTCAAATTATGGAAAATGCAAACTGAATATTCAATACATATCGCCATTAAAATTGTCGCTTAGATAGAATAGAATTGAAATAATCTTACGATCGTAAGTAATATAGGTAACTTTTTTCTGACATGTGTTTTTGATGTCTTCATATAGAGAACTGGAAAAGTTAACAATAAAATTTTGTATAAAAATTGTAATAAAACTATATGTGGTAATGTTTGGTTGTGACTTTCCTGCAGGGTACGGCGGATGTGAAGTATTTCTCCACCCCACAGTGTCTGATGAGGCTAGCGAGATTTACACAGGAGGCACACTGCTCTGTTGTAAGTAAAGCTGACTCCGTGTCATATGTCTCTATCAAAAATGTAATTTAGATCATTGTTGATTCACATGATAATTTTTGTCTCCATAAAAAGCATCTCTCTATGGTCTCAATGTCATTCATAGCTGGACTCCCTTGAAAAAATGTCTCCTTCAAGATCAGTGTATCAAATTAATAAGAATTGGTTCTGAAGGAGTACATATGCTGAAAAACTGAAAATATTCTTTCTTTATTTGAATTCGCAAATTTATTTTCTATATATTTACATTAACAGTGCAGCCTCACTTTATAACTTTACCAAGCTCTGTTGAAGGTTATGAGTCCATAATTTCTAAACCTTTATTATCGCGTCATTATTATTGTCACGACGGCGATAACCAAAGATGGCTATTGAAAAAGCTGTTACATCTTTGACGATGATAAGTTGTTCGTTCATCGTCGGAGCAAAATTCCTGGATATAGTCTTTAAAAATTGTTGTCAAATGGTAAATATAAGCGTAGAACTGCTCGCAGTTTAGAAGTTATGGGCTGATGAAGGCCAACTGGGCAAAGGCAAAATCAACATGAAGCGCTAGCATGCTTCATTAAATTTGCCTTTGTCCAGTAGGCATTCACCAGCCCATTACTTACAACTGAAAGCAGTTCAATGTTTAAGTAATTTGTATAAATAATATTGAAATAAATAAATGTTCATTTTCTAACTATATTATCTGTGTAATGGTGAGCCCAACACGGAGATTTATTCAATGGTCTGATTTATTGGAGATCGTTGGTTACAGCCTGGATTTTTGGTGAAACCTCGTGTATACAACTGTATACACGGCAGACTCTATTGCTATGATTCTTTACCTTCCGGGACGTTGTATCTCCATCCCCTGTATGTGTTACCAGTGATTAGATCTATACAACTTGACTGAACTATAGAGGCAGCTCCAAGTCTCGTCTCATAATATTTTAAATCCTTTGTATTACCAGAGTCGTAACAAGCGTGCTCGGTCAATGCCGCTGGTGCTAGGAGCACCATTAGACAGTGAGCAGGGGACAACTCTTGTGATTGGTATCCCACCCCTACAGCTCGATGATGAGAGGAAAAAGTAAGTATCATACTCTTATAAGATTGACAGGTTGAACAATTCTGTTGATGAGAGTAGTAAATTGACTCACCACTCAATATTTGATTGGTTGTTTGGGAGACAAAATCTTCATTTAAGATAATGACCATAAACTGTGAGACAACAAAAAGTGCTGGAATTGAAAATAAAACCTTCATTTTAACAAAATACATTTAGAAGTCATGCTATAGATCTGGTGTTCATAACTGGATTTTTGGTTTGTAGCTTTTTTGGAAAAGCATTTGAACAAGCAGCTGTGGGGTCCAATGCTCGTACTTTACTGGACAGCTTTGACACATTTGGTAAGTATTCAAAACCTGCAAAAATGTGAACGTGAATTAAATCTTAACTGAAATCTGGTGACAAAAACCTGCAGAAATATGAATATTGAATATAAATTCTTACTAGACATTATTGTGAAAGTGTGGCTGTCCATAAACTATCATTATTGTGTAGTTGGGTGTACATGTCTATGGAACTTTAAGCTGATTCTATGGTTCATACAGATATGAAAAGTCCTTGAATTTTAGAACCTCCTTGGAAAAGACTCCTTCTTGAAAAAGACTTGGGTTGTCATGCCTTTGAATAGTGTTGTATAATCGGCTAAAAATCAAAATCAATGATCTGTTGGAATCGGCAAGTTAAACCGATTCAATAATAGGTTTTCATCATCGGTTTTACAGTACTTTCAGGTAATTGTTTATTGTGTTATTAGTAAAAGGTTGTTAACATTCCAATACATGTATTTTTGATTTGAAAAATATATAGACTCGGCAAAGCTAGACTATTCATGATTATAAATCGCATTTATTAAATCAAATGTCTCATTTTTAAGGACAAGCTACACTAAAATGTGGTTAGTTTTATCACATCACCCTTCAGTCAGCACACAGTCAGTGGTGGTTTTCATTTTAGACTGAGACCAGTTAGTACATAATAGCTCGTCTAATACCATGTCCTATTGTCAGTGATATGTATGACCACTGACAGTGACATTTGTGGCATTTTCTCCTGATATATAAAAGAGAGCAATCTCCTGCTGATTAATCTATTATTGATTTTACCATCGATGATCAGAATTGGAAGGCCTTTCTGATTAGTTAATCGATTCCTACCAATCATCACTACAACACTACCTTCGAAGTCTTGGCATTTGGCAAAAATGCCAGAAAAAGTCTTCAATGTAATTAAGGGCTGTCATGTACGTTCAGATTGATGTCATTGATTTACTTTCAAGGTCACAGGAGTCAAATGTGCGAAAATCTTCCAATGATCTGTTCCTATTACCAAATACCTGAACTCCAAGGTTATAATATGAAGCATATAACAGTTTAAGAAAATAAAGAACACGATTCCCTATGACCTAAGACATTATTTTATATGTACAGTGTATTTGATCTTCCAGTCTTCATTTCATGAGATACAAAACAGGTGAGCGATACAGCCTCATTTTCATATTTTAACAAGCTTTTAAATGATCTTTTTCCATTTCGATCAGTGGTGGAAATGAAGACAGAAGATAAGAGCAAGTTCTTTGATGCCCTGATCAGTTTACTTCAGTGACCTCCGGAAATAAGGAATGGTTAATTGTAACGAAACTAGACTGAACTGTGGGATGATGGCGCAACCCAGAACTCTTCTGAATTGCTTTAAGACATGGCTGTGAGTCGGTAACTCAGGACTGGTCTGAATCGCAAGACATGGCTGTGAGTCGGTAACTCAGGACTGGTCTGAATCGCAAGACATGGTTGTGAGTCGGTAACTGAGGACTGGTCTGAATGACAAGACACAGATTGACATTGGTTAACCAGAACTTGTCTGAACGAAGAGACATTGAAGTCAGTCGATTACCCTGAATGGTTGAAGGACAATACATGGATGTTTTTAGCCCAAAAATGGTCTGAACAATGAGAAATGACTGTTGATTTGTAATCCAGAACTGGTCAGAAGTGTGATGAACAGACCGAAAGTGTATGTACAGTGAACCTGGTTCATTGATACTTTGACAGTTACGTTTTGAACTTTTGTAGCTTTTGACTGAATTCAGATGATTTCAGATATCTGTTATAAAGTGGTGTACTCTCATTGTACCCTCGGATTGCTGCTCATCGGACAGTGACTTCTTAATGTTTAACAAGCACTGGATAAATGTTATGAATAACAGTATTGTGTTGAATAACACATTTTAAATGTGATGAATACATGCTACCAGGTATAACCTCATAATGTTCATTCCTTGCAGTTGACATTCTTGAATTTGTTTTAACAATAGCATACGATATCAAGAGAAAGTGCTGTTTTCCCCCCATTTAATATTGCTATTTCATTTGTATACTAATATTGCACTCGTTCACTTGTGTGAGCTGATTAAACTTGTGAAATGTGTAATATATAGAAAAAAAAATAAAAAAAATAAAATAAATAATACCAGTGTATAGCCCATCATATGAATTCAATGTGAATATGTACACAAACATGCATCCTGCTATTTATACTTTTAATGTATATAGAACTTTTTTATCACGAATATTTTCAATGTTAGAATTTTAATGTTAACGGGATAATCAAGTTACCCTCAGTCACTGGTACATCTTATTTTGCCTCAAAATTTATTTTTTCTTTCTGTAATGAAATTATGGATACATTGTTCATGCTTTGTAAGTAGTTTAAATGGGCAGACATGACTTATTCATATTAAGGATCATCTGACTAATGTACTTCGTGAGATGAATTTATTAAAACAAACTTCACTGTTAGAATTGTACCATTAATCTAATAATAATGTTTATTAAACAAGTCATTATTTTTTGGATGGATTACAATGCATTTAGTACTTGTAGTATATAATGTCCCATTGTCAATGAAACAATAGGAAACAGGTATTTATTACATTTTTACCAGTGAAATATCAAAAATTATTCATTCTATAAAAGTGATATTTTTCACTAGTGAAAAATATCACTTTTGCTGATTTAACCAATCAAATTAATGATTAGAAAATACCAAAATAATTGACCAATCAGAAAGCCCGACATATATGTCAGCACCTGGACAGGGGGAACTACTTTTTTGTTTACAAATTATCGCTGTAGGCCTAGTTAGCATACGGGGTAGGTTTTTCGTTGATAAAAAATGTAATAAACAGAATATCTAACAGTGTCTTCAGTAATACGAAATATATTTCACTCGTGTGGCTAATATTTTGATATTTTTCACTCGTGCTGCGCACTCGTGAAAAATATCAAAATATTAGCCCCACTCGTGAAATATATTTCGTATTACTGAAGACACTGTTAGATATCCTCTATATATATCATCTGGCCATGGTGGGAAATTATCCATGATACATGTATATAGTATCAACTTGTATTTTTGAATGTCTGATTTGATGTTATTTTGTAAATATATAAATAACTTATTAATCCTTTTATCAAATTATGAAAATGACAACTATTTTTCCTGTCTTCTCATCTATCTTTCCATTTTCCATTGTACAAATTCCACATCCCAATATTTTCATGGGAAATAATTCTGTAAATGTTCTTAGTGAAACAAAATTAGGTATTTCAATTGTTTGAGCAACAGCAATGTCTCTTATTGTGTTATTTTTCACTGTAAATAATAGTGGAATTTGAATCTATGAAATGATGAAAAAGATATTGTATTGGTTTGTGCTTCAGTTATCTCCCTTACAGAGTTAAAAGTCGATTGTTTATACAGAACTCAAGGGACTATTTGGGTGCCACAATGAAAAAAAAGTTACCATATTAAATATTTCTTGAAACCAGTAGTATTGTCCAATTGTTTTTTTGACATTTGATTGAATACAAGATTATTTTTGGTAAAATAAAAATCTATGGGTTGTTTAAATTAAAACTTGGAATCCTAAAATAAAATATGAAATAAATATCTAAATATTAAATGAGTATTAATTCATTTATATTATTTGAATTTGTTTTGAAAATACAGAAAAAGTGTATAGAAATTATATGATTGTAAAATACGAGGAAATGGTCATTATACACATGTTTAAGAAAGCTTTGTGTGAAAAATAGCAATGAGTATGGAAAATTTTGATCTTTTTAAAAGCTATCTTGTTGTGATATAAATTTTGCAGGAGTTTGAATTAATTAATCTTTTGTGAAAGTCAATATCTTCAACCTCAATCAAGGAATTAAATTAAATGTAATATTGATATACAAGGGTCATTGGTTTTACCATGTAGATAACATGTAATTTTGCTGATTATGTAGTGATAAGTATTGTGGCTGGTGTTGATGACAAGCTAACCTATATTTACACAATGTTAACTTATACATATTTCTATTGAACAGAATTAAAATTAAAGTGATGTTGTCAATAACTTGATTAAGAGAACTATTCTCAGCAGGTACAACTAACCAGACTTGTGGATAGTTTTATGTCTCGCGTAAAATCTTAATGACCTTGTACATTGTCGTAAGTGCTATTTTCCCGATCGTTGATCTTTGCTTTCTGACCCCCTATCGTGAGAAATGTGTATTGTTGTGTACACATTCTGATATTGGACAGCAGACACTTGTTGTCTAAAACTTTTCTACATAGGTGTCATGTGTATGATATAAAACATCAGAACTTTATTTATTCTTGAGATAAATTTGTCTTATGTGCCTTGCATTGTTAAAAATGTTTTCAAATTTATTTTGGGAGAACATATTAAATATGAATATATGCACATAATTTTTTTCAAATATATTTCGAGGTGTGTTGCCTATCAATGGAAGAGGAATACAAATTTGTTTCATCAAATGAAAATAAAGGCAATGATTAGATATTTTATGTCCTTGCATTGTAATTTTTGTTGGTCTTTTTCAATTATATACAGCTGTATATAACAACAGTAAAGATGAGGAAATTAATCAGGATATTTTCATCAGAGATTGTAAGCTTTAAAATGGACATTTCAGGCAATTTTAAGCATAATTTGATCATATTTTGGAACAAACTAAAGTCAATTGACATACAACTCTGATGTATACCAAAATAGAATCAGTTACTGGATTTTATCATTTTATTTCTTTTTTATTATATTACAATAACATAGTATTTACAATAAACGGTTATGTTTTGTAAATAAAATTTACAGAAATATCTAAAAAGACATTTCCAAAATATCAAATACAGAAATGTACCCAAGTTTGGTTAATTTTTGACATGTTTGAAGCTCATATTCAAATTGCATTCCAGTCCTTCCAAAGAAGCTTGGAATATTCAAAGTTTCCTTTCGACTCAAATAGTAACTAAGTTGGGCATAGTTCTGTATAAGTTACAATTTACAATATGTCATAATTCCTGTCATTCTTTGGAATTAACAAAACAATAGTAGTTTTTTTTTTACATCTTGGAAAAATATGTAAAATTGGTTGGATGGACAAAATGATTTGGAAATAGGACATTCCCACAGTAAATTTATTATAAACCTATCTTTTGACTCTAAATTCTGACAGTAACACATGGAACAGTTCACATGAAAAACAGGAAAGTGTAGAAAGACACAGAGGTACATAGCAACGATTGCATAAACAGTTCTTGTTCGGGTTTTACAAATGGAACTATATCACAACTCCACATATTTTCTCCCAGCTTGACAAAATGGTTTTTGAATTTTATTTTCTGTTCTGCTTAATCTGTCCAAAGTATTGTTATCACAGACTAAATTGTTTATCAATATTTTTTTTTCTCCAATTGGTTTAGAAGTTTTGGATGTTGATGCTCTTCCTCATGCCCATACATTCAACCTCATCAATAAACAGAGTGTTGGATTTGACACCGATATCCTCTTCCAACGACAGCTGATTGCGAATAAGTCCCTTGAGAGAGTCTTCTGTTTGGCGAAGACGTTCCTGTAGTTGAGCGACAGAGCTATCAATTTCTCCAACCTCCTCGATGAGCCTGTACTGTACAGGGTCTCGACACAGTTCGACATTGGGACGGTTTGTCCTCGTGTCCAATCGTGTCTGGGCCAGCTGCATGGGCTGTGACTTATCCTGGATGGATTTCTGCAGTCTTGAGATGTTCTCTTCAATCTCCGCAATTTGAGCAAGTACCTGTGATGTGAAAATATACATAATATATGCAGTGGTTCTGTTATTTTTTTTAATATAACAAATAACTGCAATATTATGTCACCAATTTAGTGACAGAATGACAAAATATAATTGATTAAAGTCAGTGACGTACAACATTGCAAAATGGCAGTGGTTGTAATAAATCATAATCATTGGAATTCTTACATGTACTACATATTGTTCATTCTGTGAAGAATGCCTTTCAAATTGCAGCATGGTCTGCACAACTTCACAGGAACTTACGTGGTTAAGGTGGTCCTCCAGTTTTTGCTTGGAATCTTTGGTCTCTCTTATACGCTTATCAAAGCAGAGGTTGACATCAGCACATTGTTTGCGCATGTCATTAGACGTCTGTTGGAGAATTCCATCAATGAGTGATCGGAGATCCACGGAGCTCTGACGTTCACGTTCAGCTTTCAGAATGTTTTCATTGGAAAAGTCTTTCCAATCTTCAGGACACACGGAACTGCAAACATGTCAAACATGCATTAATATAAGTGTAAATGTTACACTCAATACACTACAATATACAGTTTTTTTTTTTTTTTTAAATATTATCAGTATGTATAATTCATCTGAGGTCCTTTATGAGTTCAGTGAATGATTTTCATAGAAAGCCAATGATAATTTTCAATAAGAAATCATTTTTTAACAACCTTATTATAACTTGAATGGGAAACCCTAAACAATTTCTAACTTGCTGTAATAAGTGTTGGTGGGTTTACTTATTTAGGGATTTTACAACACAGAAATTATGTTTATCAAGGTCAGTCCTCGATAAGAGGTTAAAAATACCAGGATTACAGTTTTTAGAAGCTTTTATTATAATGAGTACTAAACCAAAGGTATTTCATTTAAATTTATATGTGTTTTGAAATATTTCATTTAGGGGTTTTGTCCTTTTTAGTTGAATTAAATTTTGTTAATTGGTCTCTTTATTCAAATGATTATAATATATGGACAGGGAAAGTTAATTGTTGCATTTCTTCATTGTCAGAATCAAGTTTTCAAAGATATTGTTTACTACATATTCTTTTAGACTTCCATTGTCTGGAACCAATTATTGGGAGACAACCAAAGTTCAGACTAGTAGATGGAACACTTCAGGGTTACAGGTTCTGAGGGTCTGAAGAATGTACTTACTTAGCTTCAATCTTTGCAGCATCAGCCTTGAACCCGAGTCCAGCAGAGTTATTCCTGAGGTTGCCACAGTACTCATCTATTGACACTGCTGAGAATTTGTCCTTCAGATCCTTCTCCAGCTGGTACTTAGCTTTACGATTCAGTCTAACAACAAACATTTTGTATTTTTAACATAACGCCTACAATGAAACTTTCTCTGTCTGACAATAATGAAGCAATTGTCCTGGGGTGTAAGTTACATTCGTGTGACCGACTTTAAAATGCTATCAAGTTCAACATATTATTAATATTTATGAAAATAGCCTCTGTTTTAACACTGTTAAGTTTAAAACCTGGGGGTAAAACATTTACCCTCAAAATCCTGCAGTGAAGTATTGCAAATTCATGCTGATACCAAACATGTATGGGTGAAAGTTTTCAGTATTAATACTGAATTGAATACTTTGGAATATATTTCTCCCATATACACCTTATATGTTAATTTTAAAATTTTGGATATTTTACCCATGAACATGTCTTCTGACAAATTTATAAAACTTAATTTAATAGATTAAAAAGTATTTGATGATTAACTTAAAGTATTTTAAATTATGTTACCTGATTTGTTCAGTTGCCTGTTCGAGTGTCCTCTGTAGAAGAGCCTGCACTCCTTCAATTGACTCTACTTCCTTCATCAGTTGTTTTTGTACGTCATCATGGACTAGATCAATAGATACTCTTTTCTCTCTGTAAAACGTGTATAAAAATTGAATACAGCAGCAGCAGCAAAAAAAAAAAAATAGATTATAGACCAACATTAGATAATTATATTGTCCCAGAGACCTTTTTTTCAGTATGATAATGATAAATTATCATTACGGCAGTAGGTAAAATATGAAATTAATTGAAAAAAAATCAGATATTTTCCTGATTAATAGGTGCATGTTATAATTGTGATTGGAATGGATAACTACCATACTATTTGATCTGTTACATAATCCCATCACATATGATTTTACTGAAATTTAAATTAGATATTGAAAAAGCAAATTATCACACAACTGGTCTGTTCTGTCAGGTTTTACGACCATGTTATAAATATGTACTGCAATACAAACATGCAATGGCACTACTGTGACATTGTATGTTTATCTTAGTGAAAACAAATAATAATTGTCAAATTTAATGTGTCCTATAATATGGAAATAAATTTGATAGTTTTTACCTATTGTCTCAAAGATATTGATTCATTTATGTTAAATAAATATAATACTTGAAAATATGTAAAAAATAGATTCTTAGTCATTGTGAGAACTTATATATATGGAAATCATCAAAATTGTTAAATGTCCATTCCATACAAAAATTACTTCACAAATTGTTCCATATAACTTTGTCACTTTTGTAAAACTGTACCTGAGATTTACCCAAGTCAAAGTTTGCACCATCTTAGTTGACAATTTTAGTATCAAAATGCTATGCATCACATAAAGTGTGTAACTCACCTATTTCCCAGACATTGACGGGCAATATGTAGTGGTTCAGCCGTGGCCTCTAAAGCTTTTTCTACTCTGGTCTTGAATGCCAGTAAGTTATCTATCTCTGTTGTAATACCATCTAATTTATCATCTAATTCCTGCTTCCAGTATTTGATATCATCCAATCTTTGTTCTGCAAAAGAAATAGAATTTCAAGACCTGAACATATTCTTCACTTAATAAGTTAATTAAACAATAATTGCTCTTGCCTCAACACTTGGTTAACAGTTTTCTATATCTATAATAATGTCTCACCAAATTTTTTGTTGACATCTCTCTGTGTTTTCTCTGTCCTCTTTTCAGTTTCGTCTGACAGACGTTTGGATTCTTCCACAAGGCGCTCTGCGGCTGCCCGCTCCACCTCAGCATTGGCGTACTTTGTGAGGTTAGAAGTTATCCACTCTGAGTGGGTAAAGCGAGGAGGGGGCTGAACAAGCTTGGCCATCACTCTGTACAAATACAGTGATGTGTCATTTAGTTCATTAACATAAAACAGATCGCACGGCACAGGTTCACATTAAAAAAAGAAACTTCACGCATTGTACACCTTTACAGCTAAGCTTATTTTTATGATATGGTCAGAGTAATAATAGCTAAGGTAGTAATAAATACTAATTGGTGGAAACCCTAGCTTCTAATAGAACTTCAAAAATGATTATACTTTAGTCTATACTGTAAAGTACACTCTGGTGGAATGAATGATATCAAATCCATTACGGAGGAAGAATCAGCGTTTGGAGGTTAATGTTTTGGTGAAATTCTTGACTGAATTTCAGTAAAAATTGCATTGATAGGGGACCAAAGAAGACAGGCCTACAGCGACACAGATTGTGGAATTTATGCTAAACTTAAATACTTTCTTCATTGTTAGGCTGACATCAGATAAAGATTGAAAAATATCGGAACTACAGTAGAGTAACTCAACACACAGTCGGACAATCTGTGTGAAAAGTGTGTTGACAACAGCTAAAGGTATTAAACCCCTCGTCGCTGTTTTGAATAATTTCTCAGCTTTATCTGGGTCAAGTATTTTCTTAAAAGAGATAAATATTACTGGTGATTTAAAGATTTCGTTGAAAATTATAAAAATTCTGCTGTAATAGTTATATTTTACCTGGTTGCTCTGTTTCCACAGGTGAACTTGTGAAGACTTGGATGATGGACGCTTACTTAGCAACCAAGTTGCTACAGCAAATAGTCTCGCGGGATTTCGCGATATTCTCATAGACCGGAAGTAAGGTGACTTTCCTCACGATGATTTCATTGGTTAATACGAAGGCCCAACTTTGACCCTTTCAATGAGTTACGTTGCATGCTGTTTTGTGAACATTCGTTTCACAGACGTGTTTACAGGCGGTATGAATTGAAGTGAAACCACATGTCAAAACATGGATAAGGACAAGAGTAAAGCTGTCCCGAACGGTCAGCCCGACGCATTGAGCCTAATATCTCCAAAACCGAAGAGTAACTGGCAGAAAAGTTGCAAAGGAATAGTTGCAGGTGAGTGCAGTATGTAGTGTCAAAGTTGCATCGTGCTTGTCAGCATACAAAATTGATGAAATGGTTTGACAATCATGACCTACTTCTGAGCGTTATCGCGTTAGTCTATATAGATAGGACATCACCACCTGTGCTCTCTCCTGAAGCACACATTGTACCCTGATGCGGATATGTCATTTATAAAATAGTAAATATATTTTCTGTATTTTACAAAACTAGATCTAAATAATAATTATAAACTCTAAAGAATACTAATTATTATTTAGTTATGTTATTCTTTCCGGGAATCCATGAGTTCATCTACAGTTGTGATTATCTATATATTTGTAAATTTAAGAGAGAAAAAAGCTTTCAAGAAATAAAAAAAATAAATAAAAAAATTATAAAACATTCTACAATCACAGCAGTGTGCATTGTATCAAATAGAACATATAATTATAAAAATCCATACAGGGTATTTTCTTGTGGATTGATATATTCTTACTGATAGAATGTCAAACTCTTGACCTGTGCTTAGATGTAACTTGAATGATCAGAGGATTTTATCAGTTACCGATTTCATTAATATTTTTTCTCTGAATTTTGACCACCTTCAATATTATAATAACTTTCAAGATTCTCAGAGGAAAACCCCCAAATCTATTAAGTCTTAGATCTGATAACAGTCGTTGAAGATTAAAATCTATGATGCTATATTTTTGACATCAACAATTACAGATTCTGAAGAAACTTTATTTAATGTTGTATATCGCGGAACAATAGCTTAGTAGAGCTATTATTTCAACAATTCGTACTTAAACATCTTTTTGAATAAAAGAAATTATCATAATTTGTAACCTGTCTGGCATAAAAAAGCTGTAGTGTTAGTTGCTGATATAGAAGATAATACTATGTTTTATCTGTACTGACTTTTTTTTCACAACTGCCAGAGTTGATCGAGGTCAAGTCCTTGTTCCTATCATTCAACAATGAATGGGGACAAGGTCAACTGATTGCTGAACCAGTGTTAGCATAAGTGCTGTAGTAGTAAACTAACCCAGTGGGCTTATCATCACATCGTAAGATTTACATTGTGTAGTAGCTAGGAATATTACAAAAGTGTAAAGTTGTTGATGTATGGTTGACTAGTATATTAACACAGTAAAGACAACCTTACCATCATGGTAAACTTAGTACATTTATAATTTATGTGTAAATAGTTTTTTTTTTATTTAGTATTTTACCTGATTTAAATTCTTATATAAAAGTATATAAATGAATCCAAAAAGGAAAAATGTAGATGAACCAATACTGCTATACAGGATATCACACTAAGTATTTATAAATCATTTTTGGGGATAAGATATATAAATCACTTAATTCATTGTTTGTTAAACATCCCAGCTCTGTATAAATCAGTCCCCAGCTTTAGAAACTATTCAGGTTCGGTCAACCCATCTTGTATGAATGGCGGTACTGACTAAAATATCATGTAAAATTAATGACAGGGTAATACAGCTGTAGGTATGCAAGTCAACCACTACCCGGAAGAGAATATTCTAATAATGATCACCACTGAACCCTATAGAACCTGTAGTGCTATTATTATAGTCATTGTAATTTTCGCTCTACACCTTACATACTTCCTTTGTACACAAGACTCAGGTTACAGAATACTTGGTTATAACTGTTTGTTGATCTTGAATTCTGAGTAAACTGACTTAGTAAACACTAAACAGGATTTAGATTCAAAACCAGGATGACAAACAGAAAACTGAGCTGTCCGGGTTGAAGACAATAATTCATGTCTGGCCATTACAGTGCATGACTCAAGATTACAGTCTCAACCACCTTTGTTTAAACAATTGAGGTGAAAAAAGTGCTTAAAGATTTAATGTTAAGTTATAACTCTGACCAAAGTCTACAAGTGTTTATTTCACGTCCTGTTTATTTTTTTCTAATTATTTAAATATCAAGGTTCCAAATAGCATAATTGATCATAATAATATATATGCATAAATGATCATTTTATTTGTGAACTTCCCCCTGGTAGCAACCAATGAATCACCCTGTATCACTCTTATGAGAACTAATGCATCAACCTTATGTGCATGATGAGTCTAGAGAACACCAACCTTATGTATGATGAGTCTAGAGAACACCAACCTTATGTATGATGAGTCTAGAGAATATCAACCTTATGTATGATGAGTCTAGAAAACATCAACCTTATGTATGATGAGTCTAGAGAACACCAACCTTATGTTTGATGAGCCTAACCTTATGTATGATGAGTCTAGAGAATATCAACCCTATGTATGATGAGTCTAGAGAATATCAACCTTATGTATGATGAGTCTAGAGAATATCCACCCTATGTATGATGAGTCTAGAGAACACCAACCTTATGTTTGATGAGCATATAGTACTAGTTTGTATGACCTTTTAGTTTGTGACAAACTGTGTGCCTTTTTGGAAGGAAAGGTGACGAACCTTGCATAAAAAAACCTGTTCAGTGATGATATATCTATGGCACACTTAACAGTGCTTTGTATAAATTGTCACACACAGCAGATATATATAGGGTCTCATTCATATAGGTCACATCAGATATAGGTATATAGATATAAGTAATCAGACAAGAGCTAATGTATAACAAATTGACTAATTAATTTCAGTTAATATTATAATAGTATTAGATAAGTTACTGCAAGACACAGTTTATGTACATTATAACAATAATATTATACTTTTTAGAGGCATAAGATCTATGATATTTACTCACAAAATCTTCGCCTGTTTTAATTGTTATTTAATTGTAAAATATATATGAAACTTTCTTTTACCTTTAAAATTATATGAGACATGCGATTTTTGTATGTTGAAAATAAATATGTAATACTTATTAGTGTGATAATAATGAGTTGTTGGGGAAGAAAATTGTCAATATATACTTAATATTCATCTTGAGAGTCTTTTCCCTGAAAATTGGACATGTTTTTCATATGGATATTGTGTAAATCCTGTGACTTTCAGGGGTATAATTAAGGGTGTGAATTTTTATAGCAGCTGATCATTTAGTGTCTGTCAAAAATGTAAATATTACCAGGTGCTGTAATGAACTCAACTAGATAACATTGACATAGTATCGCTGGTAATAGACTTATATTAATATTGCAGACTATGGATTATAACACATTTTACATCACTTTTATCATTTTCCTTTCTAGAAACATTTATTATCCATAGCGAACCTGTCAAATTCTGGTGGGCAGTTCAAATCCCCCTTCATCTGTGGTCCTTAATTCGCTCTGCCTAATAAGCAATTTTTCAATCTTGTTATTGGGTGGCCATTTCTCACCAAGAGCTAGATGGGTCTTTTTTGTTCCCCACAAAACACATTTAAATTGGTATGTGAGTGTGTGTCAGACTCTGTTTCCAAAGCATAACTCCAAAACCAATTAATAAACTTCACGAAACCTGGTACATGCATTGCTCTGGTCCGGTGTCCTTTGGTATGGAGTGGTTTTCATTTCTCATAATTTTTCAGTAACCATGGAAACAAATATGGTTCAAAAACTAAATATCACCCTTTATGCAAACAACCAAATTCATACATGTATGGGTAGTTTACATTTCTTTGGCTTTTAGAAGAATAGTTGATAAGATTTGTGGTGGTATCGATTGAAGGAAACAGTATAACCTTTGATGGTAGTTATAGGGTCGAGATGTAACGATCAGTCTGTGTTCTATGTTTAGCCGAGAATTCCATGACACATGGATACAGCATCTAGACCAAGCTTCAATCTCGAGTCTAAATGGCTTTGCTATTGACAAAAATATTAGTTTTAAAAGCATTTTGTATTGATTTTCATGATCTCTCCAGACAGTGACATGAACGGCATTTTGAATCATTATCCACCAAGTTGTTTTATTCCTTGAAACAGTTTTTTTTTTCACCATCAACTGTTTTTGCCAGCATCATGCATGTTCCCTTTCACTAATAGCTAAGTTTGGTTGTTAAACACCCTGTCAACAGCTATGGTATTTGAAGGACGGCCTCCCTTGTTAAACATTTTGTCAAAAGCTATGGTATTTTAAGGACGGCCTTCTCTTGTTAAACATCTTGTCAACAGCTATGGTATTTTAAAGGACGGCCTTCTCTTGTTAAACATCTTGTCAGCAGCTATGGTATTTTAAGTTTGACCTCCCTTATTAAACATCCTGTCAACAGCTATGGTATTTTAAGGACGGCCTCCCTTGTTAAACATCCTGTCAACAGCTATGGTATTTTAAGGATGGCCTCCCTTGTTAAACATCTTGTCAAAAGCTAAAGTATTTTAAAGACGGCCTCCCTTGTCATATATGTTAGATGCATGTATGGTGAGTGTTTGTGTGTTGTAGAATGTGATGGAATGTTCATGTTCCCTTAGCTAGGCATACTGCTGAAGACACCCAACATTATACTGAAACAGGTGAACATTATCATACTCCCAAAATGCTAATTATAAGTGCTAATTAAAGCATGAGTATGAACTACCATTTTTATAGACTCTAGCTGTTAAGCATATCGGCCAGGGGACATAACCAAAGGCCTTCTCAAGGGCAATTGCTCTACTAAAGCCCGAAAGTCTGGCAGTGTTAAGGTAGACATTAGGAAGAAAAGGGGTTGTACTTTTTATGCAGTGGAGGTAGTAGTTACTACACCCTACCTGTAGAGTACACATTTACTAATTATACATAATTTCACAATGTCGTTACGAGACTGTGAATTCAATGTGGTTGCCACATTATGGTGCAGCAAGTGTTCTCTGTTAGAACACCAGATTTGTACCAGACATTTGTCTTTTTTGTTACTGGATGTTCATCACTGTGATATACTTATTTAATATTTCAGTTTTCTGAGTTCTCACTGTGTGTAGGTGAACATTATTGTGTGTTACATGTAGTTAAGTAATTACTACCATGGCATATGTTGGTTATTTCTTGGCCTGTGAATACTCTTCTTAGGTGCAACCATCTACATGAGGTGCTACCATCTACATAACTTGAGATTTGGAATGTTAACACTATAAAGATAGATATAATGGCAGCCTTTGTCTAAACCTTCCCTTTAACCATCAAGTCCCATCATTACTTTTCCTTTATTGCCTCTCCAATGTTCTGCCAGACCTGCTTCGTTACATTATCCATTACATAGGATAAACAAAACAAAAAACATATATGTATTTCCACAGCAACAGAGGTGTTGCAAATTTGTTTCAAAACGACATTAATTTGTCAATAACTCATCAGCATAGAAAATGTATAGATCTATGTAGATCAATATTTCGTTTAACAAACCTATTTAAATGATATTCTCATAAATACAATTTAGATCAAAAAAAAAATCTACTGATTTTAAAAGCAGTCATTAAATTTAACTATATTCCTCCAAAAAACTTAACACTGGAAAAAGAAAATTAACCATCTAAAATCATACACGTCGGAGTTGACCATGCTACCGGTATATCGTCTGAA
This sequence comes from Pecten maximus, assembly GCF_902652985.1. Lineage (NCBI taxonomy): Eukaryota > Metazoa > Mollusca > Bivalvia > Pectinida > Pectinidae > Pecten > Pecten maximus. Next base: position 15,257,071 of record NC_047022.1, on the reverse strand, counting down.
TTATGGTCAATGAAAGACATAAGAGTTCCTTTAAATACTGCTGGTAGATACCATATCAAGTCAGCTTTCCCTTTCTGGTGATAGAAACCTAAGACAATCTGTCTTTACAGTCTAAAGTCTGCAGAGGATGATATGTAAATTGACATTAAAAGGAAGTTCTAAATTTACTGAAAATTTTATCACAGCTTTCTTTGACTCAGCATTGGTGAATAGGGTTCAGTCATATTTTTGAATTAACTCTCACTACAACAGTGACAACGGTGTCAGATGTAATTGTACATTTGGGAGTGTTCAGTAAATTAGCTTGAACCTGTAAAGGTTTAATATCTGGAGTTCAAGGTCAGCTGGATGATTATCAGCTGGCAAAAACTAGGACATGACAACTCAGTTGGAATATTTAATCTTTTTACAGTGCCTGATCTATCAAATTTAATGGAAGTATAAACACATAATTATGCACATATGTAGAAAATGTGATATTGAAAATTATGAACTTTTGTTTAAAAATCATAAAATTTATTGAATCTAATGGGACTTTTGCATCTTCCCATTCTGATTAAGATTGCATTATTCTGATCAATTTTGAGTGTTTGGTCACCTTCTGACAACATTTAGGCCTAATACATGTATAAGCATTGCTCACGAGCCCCAGAAGGATGAAACAGCTATAATGGTGCCGCCTAATAATAATGCATCTATTTGGGTAGAATGGTGCTAATATCTTGTGTATCTTTTGTACTAAGTAGACCTGTAATGTTCAAAGATTTTGATAAGAAATTAATGATATCCTGTATGATTACGTTCAGAGCATTTATCCAGCTAGACCATGAAGTTAACCTTTTGATGTGTTTTATATCAAACATTATTTTGTTTTGTTACCCAGGCTGTAGGTCATTGTTAAGCATTTAAGAAAAGAAAATTATGAATTTGAATTGTCACAGGATATTGTTAAACTGTATAAATCAAATAATAATGATAAAATACCTGGTATAGGTCTTTATTTGTTCTGCTCAATGTATTTTATTACAATTTTATATTTTTTAACAGTATACCTGTGAATTTGTGTATAATTCTGCATGATTAGAATTGTAAAACGTTCTCAATGTTGGTCAGATACAACTCTGTTAGTCTGAGGTGGTTATAGTGAGAATAGGTGGGATGACTTGCCAAGGCTATGACAATTCAGTGCAACAGCACTATAAAATAGATAGCATCATTATCTGTTTAAGTTATATTCTTCAAAGACAACAAAACATAATGAAATTTTAAGACTTTATTTTAAGATATTGCTTCAAATTAGCATTTCACATTTAAAAGCTTGCAAAATATTTAAAGATGTTTGTTAGATATTGGTTTAAGTGCACAAGTTGCAGGAAATGTATAGCCTGAAATTGTCTGCTACACGTTGTACCAAGTGGAGTAAGAGGTCTTGTTCAAGACACGACTACTTAGACCTATCCTAAACCAAGCAGGCAGTATTAATCCATATCACTGGTTAAAGTAGTAGAATTGCAAGAAATGGTGAAAACCAGTATTTTGTGGAGTGATTGATTGACCCACGTAGGGAGGGACATTGATCGGGAAGGACAGAGATCGGCTGTCTCTGTATTGATCTGACGGCGGTTCTCCCCAGCGAGCTGTATTCCTTTCCCCTTGCGAGCTGTTCCGCATCTCTAGTCTGCAGTAACAGCTTGTTAGGCATCTCTTCTCCCTGTTAAATCTACACTAGGAAATGCATACAAACAGATTTTAAACGAATTAATGGATCGAGAAACAAGGATGATATTGATTTTATATTGCTATTTTGTTTCTTATTTATATAGCTCATTACAAGTGTGCATGGTCTAGAAATCTCAAGTTTAAAGAACATCAGTTCCCAAAACTTTTGACACATCAATCCCATTAACTTTACTCAGATGGAACTTTGACATCAGTTCCCAAATCTGTGACACGACTAAACCTGGAAATTTGTAACGCATCATTTTTCAAACCTGACACATTGATGCTTAATCCTATAACTGTGACACAGTCACCAAAACTGTGTCACCGTCTCTAGCATGGAACATTAATTCCCGTTGGGCTATTAATGTTGTACTTCACTACACAATTCATGTTAACACATGTAAATTGGGTATATCCAATGTCACAAAATAGTTCTGTTTAATTTATGACCGCTTTAAATTTTGATAATGTGCTTCGATGACATAACTGAAACACACCAACTTCCTGTATGATATATATAAATATGTGTCTCTGTTTGTGTGTAGTATAAAATATCGTTATTGAATCTTTTGTAAAGAAGATTTAATTGGAAGCCTTGGGACATACTCAGATAATTTGTCCAAGTCAAAATTGATTTTCTGTCATAATGATTTGTTTGAAATGTGTTCATTAGCGATGTATGTGTCATTACTGACAGTACTGACTCGTTAAAAGTTCTGTTAACGAACCTATAATCAAGTTGAGGCAGCCGCCTACTACTTATTAACATGAGGCAAATGATACAATTATCACCATTTAGTGAGGTCAGTGACTGATTTTATCAACCTCAGAAATAAAGTAATGCATGCAACAAACTTTGTGGTCAGTATGCACGTCATGCATAAAATATATATTAGTCCCCAATGTCATTGACTCATTCATATATACACTGCAAAGGGGGGGACTTAAGACTATTTTATTCACATTTATGTATGTGAGGATTGCATTTACTCTATTAAATTATCAGGCAGTAGGTCAGTGCCTGGTAATAAGTCAAAGCCTGGTGAAAATCCATGTATGGTAATAAGTCTGTGCATCTGGTAATAAATTGTTGCCTGGTAATAAGTCAAAGTCTGGTTATAAACACAAAATCTATTGTCGTTTAATAAAAAAGAAAGAAAAAACGGCTATAGAATGATTCTTCATTGTCCTGCAATAAGCCTATAATAAGATCTAGTTCAATTTCAGGCGATAAGAATTGACATACTTCATGTTACTCCAATTGAAAGTAAAAGTAGAGTCTTAGATTCAATTCAAAATTATTTTATTATTCCAAATATATACAATTACATGTTCAATATACATACAATCAATAAACCTAATTATATTAGAAAGTTAATTATTATTTAATTATATTATTATCATTTGTTAAGTTTTTAAATATATATATGAAATAATAGGATCAGACAACAGGATTACCCTATATAAGTCTTTTCCATAGACTGGTTGCAGATAGGTATAATAATTATACATAGTCTAAACAGCACACCTTTCACACTCACTTCCACTCACAGAGTCTTAGATGCCTGCAGTGACTCCCTGCTTGATATATAACAGTGCTCCAGATAGCTTAAACACATATTTTTACAAAAAAACCTTAACAATAGTGATTGAAGTGGGGTTATTCAAGCAAACAAATCCCAAATGATTGCATCAGTTTCCAGCTCAATATTTCAGCTGATTAAAAGCTATTTAAGACTAACAAAATAAAACACAAGTATTGATAATCCTTACACAAATGAGGTTTCACTTTTTCGTATGTTTCCACCATGCCACTGTGCAATATGTAGATGTAAACAAACCTTCCATATTTAGAAGGTACGTAGGGGTGGAAAAACGTCATTGTTCAAAAGTGACCAGTGGAGCATGGAATGTAAAAGTATCAAGTCAGAGCATGTTGTTATTAGTGTATGTCATGTTTGAAGTGAAATCATCTCTCTGCGTTTCAAATATATATACACACTTAAACGTAATGTAACTGTTTGATGATAAACAATATAGGCAGTATATGTCTACATATGTATTTCTGTTTAATGAGACTTAGGATCTACACTAGAAATGTCGTCCAATCAGCGGAGACTTTACATTTATAACCTCAACATGAATACTCTACACATACTCTAAGTGACATAGAGGAAGTTATGGTGTATAGAACGTTAGACTGAATATTTATATGTACATAAAAGTGAGCAGCGAGATTTTATCTATAATAATGACTAGCAGCCATGTCTGTATTGTGTAGTCTGGTCTTGTAAATATTAGTGGTGCTATTTAAGTTTCGTTCTGGTCATCTGTCCAACAGAGCATATACCGGAATATAATATTAAAGATATTACTTTTTCTATGGATCACCCTAACCCATTCAGTTCTTTCAGCTGTGATTGTAGCTCCAGATGGAGGAAAACATTTCAAATATCTCAAGTGTTGAAGGACTTTAGTTACAGTATCTATAGAAAATATACCAAATCATAATTTCATATTTTTTTTCATTAATAAGCATCTTTGCCTCGTCAAATATTTTTGATTATCCAAAGTTAAAATCTTGATTGATCATGAGTGACTTACAGAGCTTTAACTGGTCTTTGTTATTTTTGATTATTAAAGCATTAATTCAATTTTATTTTTTAAAAGCAGCTGTTACCCGAGTATATCTGAATTAATGTCTTCGGGAAAGCATCCTGAAATTTGGTAACAATTTAAAAATTGTTCCATAAAATTGATGTGTTATATTTATTATGTATTAACCATGCACCAAAATATTAAACTGATAAAGTGAATTTATTGCAACTCGCTATGATAATAAGATCTGGACCAAACACAGTTTTACTAAGTTCAAACTTTTGTTCAGTATTATTTTTGCGTTGTTGTGGGAGCTAGAATTCACATTACCCGGGTATATAATATATGGAACTTAAAACACCAGAGCATATTTAGCTATCATGCATGTCAGATAGAATTACATATAATACCTTCTAAGTATCCAAGTACATTTGTATGTATTACCAGTTACGAGACACCAGAGGCTTGTTAGTGTCACTATGAGAGCAGTTTTCTCTAGGCTTGTTAGTGTCACTGTGAGAGCAGTTTTCTCTAGTTTACAGACAATTTTAGCACAAACCAGACTTGGAGGGGTTTCTATGCATTCCTCAATCAATAAGCTGGGTGGCAGTAAATGATATAGTATCTTCACTCTGTGTACATAATGCTGCTGTAAAGTTGGCTGTGATTAAATTGTCACAGGCCCCTGGGATTTATCTTACAGTAAAAGGCTGGCTGTGATTGGATTGTCACAGGCTCCTGGGTTGAAATGTTACTGTAAGGATGGCTGTGATTGGATTGTCACAGGCTCCAGGGTTATAATGTTACTGTAAGGATGGCTGTGATTGGATTGTCACAGGCTCCTGGGTTATAATGTTACTGTGAGGATGGCTGTGATTGGATTGTCACAGGCTCCAGGGGTATAATGTTACTGTAAGGATGGCTGTGATTGGATTGTCACAGGCTCCTGGGGTATGATGTTACTGTAAGGATGGCTGTGATTGGATTGTCACAGGCTCCTGGGTTATAATGTTACTGTAAGGACAGCTGTGATTGGATTGTCATAGGCTCCTGGGTTATAATGTTACTGTAAGGACGGCTGTGATTGGATTGTCACAGGCTCCTGGGTTATAATGTTACTGTAAGGATGGCTGTGATTGGATTGTCACAGGCTCCAGGGTTATAATGTTACTGTAAGGATGGCTGTGATTGGATTGTCACAGGCTCCTGGGTTATAATGTAACTGTAAGGACGGCTGTGATTGGATTGTCACAGGCCCCTGGGTTATAATGTAACTGTAAGGATGGCTGTGATTGGATTGTCACAGGCTCTTGGGGTATAATGTTACTGTAAGGACGGCTGTGATTGGATTGTCACAGGCTCTTGGGGTATAATGTTACTGTAAGGACGGCTGTGATTGGATTGTCACAGGCTCTTGGGTTATAATGTTACTGTAAGGACGGCTGTGATTGGATTGTCACAGGCTCCTGGGTTATAATGTTACTGTAAGGATGGCTGTGATTGGATTGTCACAGGCTCCTGGGTTATAATGATACTGTGAGGATGGCTGTGATTGGATTATCAAGATGGTTACTTGGTTTCCATTTCTGGCATTATGTTTAGTCACATTGTTCAATAAAAATGTTGTACACAAATAAGCAGGCAATGGACCATGAAATACTTGTAAGTTAATTTTAACCTTATCAATTGGTCTCATGAGCTTTTATATAATTATTACTGATGGATATGATGAATTGCAGATGGAGTTTGCTGTGATTCCACCATCACTCTTTTGACTTGATATCACAGTCAAGGACTGGCTTTGAATCCATTGTTTATATAATCTCTGTGTAATAGATATAGTACATCATAGTAAAACTGGCATAATCTTTGATATATCAAAGTAAGTCAGTTTTAATGTTTCCTTTTTAAAAGTATGTGTATATATGATATAATTTTATCAAAGTAAGTCGGTTTTAATGTTTCCTTTTTAAAAGTATGTGTATATATGATATAATTTTATCCAAGTAAGTCGGTTTTAATGTTTCCTTTTTAAAAGTTTGTGTATATATGATATAGTAAGCATCAAAATTTAACATAAAGTAAATCATAGATTAAAGAAATAAAGATAATAAAGAAATAAAGTCCCCACAGAAAAATAAGAGTTTTCTGAGTCTAAATGTCGTATTCATTATGATATTTGGTGAAACCTGTTTCATGCTTAATATATATATGCATGCAATATTAAGTGACAAATTAAATTGAAGCAGCAGAACAAAAAATCGTTTCAAGATTTTCATCTTTTGTATATATACCAATCGATTAAGATATGTCACCTTCATATTCCAACTGTACACATTTTTAGCTCACCTGGACCAAAGGTCTGGTGAGCTTATGTCATGGCGCAGCGTCCGTCCGTCCGTCTGTCCGTCAACATTTGCTTCAAATCGCTACTAGTCAAAAAGTTCTTATTGGATTTTGACCAATTTTAGCCAGAAACATCCTTGGCAGAAGGGGATAAGATTTTGCATAAATGGTGACTCTGACCCCTAAGGGGCCGGAGGGGACATGGCCCAATAGGGGAAATTGAGGCAATGCCTTTAAATCGCTACTTAGGTCATAAAGTTATGAATGGGTTTGAACCCAATTTAGTCAGGAACATCCTTGGGGGAAGGGGAACAGATTTTGCTTGGGTTACTTGATACAAAATGGAATTACACAAAACCATGGCACATGAGATTGGTCTTTTCCTCATACGCAGATGTTAACGACCCAATCGATACCTCATTATATGTTATATTACGATATTTAGTCTGCAGTGAAATGGCTGTCTAAGCAATATTTCTGATTCTAGAAATTGGGCCACTTCACCACAAGCTCATTTTGCTCTCTCTATTGAGATGGAGTCTTGCTAAGTAAATATGGCATCAGAAACAGAATGATATGATACTGTTGTGTCAGGCTGTAAGTGAGAACCTAAAGGCACTTCTACACAGAAACCATATAGATAATGAGAATTGGGTTACTGTTACTGATGGGAATCACTAGACATTATACACACACAACTCATTATTGTAAACAACATATTATAGTTATAAATATTATTTTTGTACGTTATACATTGAAAGCTTCAGCTTCTGCTGAATTATAAATGAGCTTAATTTGCAGTATCTGTCTAAATGTTTTCATATGACATTAATATGATGCCCAATTCCTTAATGTACTTTATATATACTGTCAGTTTAAATTCATGTATATATAGTTGTGTGCTAGTGCCAGAGTAAATATGGCAGTATTACAGTATGAAATAGTTCATTCCTGTCTGATTTTATTTAATTATTATGCATCACCCCCCAATTATTTTTACACTAGGGGATGGGGCTTATTTGAGGATAAATATAATACTAAACTGAGGATAAATATGTAACTTAACTACACTAGGGCTTTTCTGAGGATAAATATGGTACTGAACTTTCACACCAGAGAAGGGGGGACTTATTTGAGGATAAATGTGGTACGGAACTTTTGCACCAGGGTGGGGGTTTATTTGAGGATAAATATGGTACTGAACTTTCACACCAGAGAAGGGGGACTTATTTGAGGATAAATGTGGTACTGAACTTTTGCACCAGGGTAGGGGGCTTACTTGAGTAAACACAGTAATGGCCAACACAGTCACCCTCAGGCTTCCTAGATCTACTGATTCCTAACAACTTACAAGATGTAATATTCATTAACTGAACACCTACAATAACAACAAATATTAAATGGGTGAAACATATGAATGATGCTTGGCTATAACCCATATCAATTTATTTATGGTTTTCAGCATGTATGGGCAATCTGCAGAATCTAACCCAAAGAAAAGTCAAAGGACACTATCAGACCATGACTACACATGTAGAATATTACAGTATTTCTTGGGTTTAAGTCTGTGAATTGAGAGTAGCTTATAATTACATTATAATAAACCAGGAACGTCCTTAAATGACCCTGGCTGTTACTAGGACGTTAAACAAAATAAACCAAGAAACCAAATATATTAATCATAGAAAAAAATATCAAACAAGAAATATCTTTAAAAAAGATAAATGGCATAGTTTTAATGATGGTGGTTAAAAAAGTGCTGGTGAAATAAATTTAATGTGTTTCAGCACGGATAATAAAATTATATCAGCATTTGAATCAGGAATATAATTTTATTAATGTGTCATTTGGAAAGATACATCCACTTATTCAGCTTGCATTCAATTTTAACTTTTTCTTTTTAACTGCATTTCTATATTTTGCATTTACTGCTATACATTGACCAATCACATACTTCATCTTGACCTGAGACTACTCCACCTGTCGCGTCATATCCGTGGCCAATAGAATATTCTATGGCTGTGCCAAAAAATTCAAAAAATATACTTGTCTATCACGTCTAAGTGTTAGCTGATGGGATTGCAGTTTATGACATTTAGGGAATCTTTGCAATTCTTCATGGGAACAAAGATGTAAAATTAAAGGGCAGTAATTAAAATGAGAAACAATAAAAGAGCTATAAAATAAGATTGTTTTAAAGACTATTGTCACAATTTAGAAGATATAATATAAACAATTACTGTGAGAATAGGCAATGTGTACTATGGTTATAGTGCATCTCAGTCTCAGGATTGGGACATATATATACAATTACTGTGAGAATAGGCAATGTGTACCATAGTTATAGTGTATCTCAGTCTCAGGATTGGGACATATATATAATATAAACAATTACTGTGAGAATAGGCAATGTGTACCATGGTTATAGTGCATCTCAGTCTCAGGATTGGGACATATATAGAGAATACATGGTCAGTGTCTTAAAATATAAGCTGTATTTTGGCAAGGGTAAAGATTCTGTCCCGAGCCAAAAATACAGCTTATATATTTAAGACACTAACCATGTATTCTATTTATCCTGCAACAGTCATAAAAATAATCATCAAAAATAATCATTTTGAAGTGAAACGGTGTCAAAAATGACAGAAATATGTTCGCCTTTCAAACGTAGTTTCACTTTGAAGTAGGTCAGTCGAACTGACGCACGTGCTAAGATTCCAAAATACAGCTGTTTTCCGTCACTGCCGTATACAGCAAAAATATATACGGTGGGTGTATTCCGACAATGCGGTGGCAGTTGCAGGATAAATATATATATTCTCCAATTTGATGATGAGGGTGTGTGGTGTTATGAAGGAAGTATCAGTCCTTTGCTTTAGATGACATGATTTGTATGGTACCGTATGACAATTTGGTTGAGTAGCGATTGAGTATACATGAGCGTACACAACACTGTATATAATAGATATTCCCTCCTCAGTCACCCTGTAACTCAAGGCCAGCTATATTATAGATCTGTGATATGCTTTAGTGTAAAGGTTTGAAAACATTTTTATAATGCAATAATTGATTTTCATGTATTTATGTCAGCTGTGAAATTAATTACAAAATGCTGAAATGTCAGATAAAGGGAATACAATTATAATTCTATATATATATCAAATAATATAATTGATAGGTGTTTTATGTTAATCCAATACAAATCCCTTATGTAGCTATATATAGCTAGTCTCATAGCAATTAAATGTTTTATACATAAATTTTGAGATATTACTGGTAATGGGTATTTATTTTGTTGCTCAAAGAAGCACTAATATAACAGATTCAGTGAAGCATGTCATGGATTTCTTTAGACATTTTTAATCCAAAGTTCAAATCTATCCAGATTTGTTTTAACAGCTATATGCTGTGTGTGATATTATTTTGATAATGGAAGCACCAAAAAATCTGTTTGATCTTTAAAAGAAACATCACTGAGGTTATAATTAATAATAATAACATGTACCAATTTGTTTCATTAATACATAATCATGTACACTTACAAGGAGACATTTTGAACCTATTAAAGTTGGTGTGTTTATGTTTTGTAGGAGGTATTACTGGAGGACTAGAGATCTGTATTACATTCCCTACTGAGTATGTCAAGACACAACTGCAACTTGACGAGCGGTCAGGGGCATCGAAGCGTTACACCGGACCAGTCAACTGTGTAAAGGTCACTGTCAGCGAACATGGTGTCCGAGGTTTATACAGAGGCCTCAGTGTACTGCTGGCAGGCTCTATACCAAAGTCAGCTGTTAGGTAATACAACTCTCTCACTAATCTGTCCTCTCTTAACCAGGCCGTTAGGTAAAGCAACCTCTCACTAATTTGACCTCTCTCTTAACCAGGCCTTTAGGTAAACCAACCTCTCACTTATCTGACCTCTCTTAACCAGGCCATTAGGTAAACCAACCACTAATCTGACCTCTCTTAACCAGGTCATTAGGTAAACCAACCACTAATCTGACCTCTCTTAACCAGGCCGTTAGGTAAAGCAACCTCTCACTAATCTGACCTCTCTTAACCAGGCCATTAGGTAAACCAACCTCTCACTAATCTGACCTCTCTCTTAATTCAACCTCTCTCTAAACCAGTTAAAACGAACCTCTCTCATAAATCTGGCCTCTATCTCTTAACCATACAATCTTTCTCAAAATCAGAATTCTGTCCATACTGGCCAAATAATTCAGTCTCAGCAAAATCCTTCTTTAATAATAATACCATATAATGATTCCAGCCTTCTATTATAAAGGACCCCCTCCCGAGCCATGGTGGCCGAGCAGTAAAGGTGTCCTAACACTTAATCACTAGCCCTCCACCTCTGGGTTGCAAGTGGGGCAGTTGCAATTGCCAGGTACTGACTGAAGGTCGGTGGTTGTTCTAGGTACTCCAGCTTTCCTCCACCTCCAAAACCTGGCACGTCCTTAAATGACCCTGGCTGTTAATCAGACGTTAAGCAAAATAAAACTAAACCTCTCTTTACAGTAGTTTTTAGCTCACCTGCCCGAAGGGCAAGTGTGCTTATGCCGTGGCGCGGCGTCCGTTGTCCGCCCGTCGTCCGTCCGGCGTCAACTTTTCCATTCAAGCAACTTCTTCTCAATAACCAAAAGGCCCAGAGACCTAATATTGGGCCTGTAGCATGCTGGGGTGAAGGGCTACCAAGTTTGTTCAAATGAATAACGTTGACCTTCATTCAAGGTCACAGGGGTCAAAAAGGCTAAAATCTTTAAACAATTTCTTCTCAATAACCAAGAGTCCCAGGGAGTTGATATTGGGTCTGTAGCATGCTGGGGTGAAGGGCTACCTAGTTTGTTCAAATGAATAACCTTGACCTTCATTCAAGGTCACTGGAGTCAAAAAGGCTAACATTTTTAAACGACTTCTTCTCAATAACCAAGAGTCCCAGGGAGTTGATATTGGGTCTGTAAATTGCTGGGGTAAAGGGCTACCAAGTTTGTTCAAATGAATGACCTTGACCTTCATTCAAGGTCACAGGAGTCAAAAAGGCTAAAATCTTGAAACGACTTCTTCTCAATAACCAACAGTCCCAGAGACCTAATATTTGGCCTGTAGCATGCTGGGATAAAGGGCTACCAAGTTTGTTCAAATGAATGACCTTGATCTTCATTCAAGGTCCCTGGAGTCAAAAAGGTTAACATTTTTAAACGACTTCTTCTCAATAACCAAGAGTCCCGGGGAGTTGATATTGGGTCTGTAGCATGCTGCGGTAAAGGCCTACCAAGTTTGTTCAATTGATTGACCTTGACCTTCATTCAAGGTCACAGGAGTCAAAAAGGCTAAAATCTTTAAACGACTTCTTCTCAATAACCAAGAGTCCCAGGGAGTTGATATTGGGTCTGTAGCATGCTGGTGTAAAGGGCTACCGAGTTTGTTCAGATGAATGACCTTGACCTTCATTCAAGGTCACAGGAGTCAAAAAGGCTAAAATCTTGAAACGACTTCTTCTCAATAACCAAGAGTCCCAGGGAGTTGATATTGGGTCTGTAAATTGCTGGGGTGAAGGGCTACCAAGTGTGTTCAAATGAATGACCTTGATCTTCATTCAAGGTCACAGGAGTCAAAAAGGCTAAAATCTTGAAACGACTTCTTCTCAATAACCAACAGTCCCAAAGACCTAATATTTGGCCTGTAGCATGCTGGGATAAAGGGCTACCAAGTTTGTTCAAATGAATGACCTTGATCTTCATTCAAGGTCACTAGAGTCAAAAAGGCTAAAATCTTTAAACGACTTCTTCTCAATAACCAAGAGTCCCAGGGAGTTGATATTGGGTCTGTAGCATGCTGCGGTAAAGGGCTACCAAGTTTGTTCAATTGATTGACCTTGACCTTCATTCAAGGTCACAGGAGTCAAAAAGGCTAAAATCTTTAAACGACTTCTTCTCAATAACCAAGAGTCCCAGGTAGTTGATATTGGGTCTGTAAATTGCTGGTGTAAAGGGCTACCAAGTTTGTTCAGATGAATGACCTTGACCTTCATTCAAGGTCACAGGAGTCAAAAAGGCTAAAATCTTGAAACAACTTCTTCTCAATAACCAAGAGTCCCATGGAGTTAATATTGGGTCTGTAGCATGCTGGGGTGAAGGGCTACCATGTTTTTTCAAATGAATGACCCTGACTCACATTCAAGGTCACGTCGATCAAGTATGCTTAAATCTTTAAATGACTTTTAGTGAAAAGCCAAAGTGCAAAGAGACATTATATTGGTCCTGTAGCATGCTTTCAAATAACTGCAGGATCATATATGAAAAGATCACTGCATTGCAGGTGAGCGATTTGGGCCCATTGGGCCCTTGTCTGAACATACCAGTCTCGCCAGCGTAGTTCTGGCTCATTGACCACACGTCACTGTCAGGTTTATTAATAGCTCCAACTTTTATTGTAAGGTTAATACTGTATTAGCCGAGGACTTTATCAATGAAAAAATCATTTCCTGTCTATCGTGTGTTTAGTGTTATATATAAATGTGACTTTTGTGTATAACAATAATTCAGACTGTAGAAATGCACCAAGTTTGATTCCTTATGAAAACTTAGGTAAAGGAATATACTGCAGCCTCGTCAAAAAAGTACACCAACTTGACATAATGCTTATATTGAGTAACACAGTGCATTCAAAATGTGATCAGTGTTGCTATTGTAGTCAATAGCTGTGTTGATGTAGAACTGTATAACATGATGTTAACTATTATTTTGTCTGGGTACTATACACAGTATTCTCCAACAAGATTATCATGTCAGATACGGTTGTTAATATCACATACATGTAATAGGCCGTTCAATATTGTGTTTTTCAAGACTGATAAGTGCATTGTGCTTACAAAAACACATTTAATGTGGTGTGCGTAATAAAACAATGCAGGACATGGGAAAAGTTTTCTATTGAAATCTGTGTGGAAAATATAGTTTTTAATTTACATGTCATACCTACTTTTATGTAGCAAAAACTACCCAGAGTTTTAGGTTTAAAGACTGCATGAATATTATGTAATTTAGCAGATCAGTGAGATAGGGAACTTTTTACAGTCAAACCTGTCATACACATATGTATGTGACCTTCCGAGGGAGTCAATGAAACTCAGAAAGTCACTGAAAAAAGTCGCTTTTCAGTATTTGGGACACGGAAATGATGGTCGTTAGTCGTGTCTGACAGGTGGTCGCTTAATTCAGGTCACTAGTATAGTAAATAAAGTTGGGAGGAAAAAAATATGGTCGCATATGAGAGGGAGTCGTTTAATTCAGGTGGTCCCTAAGGCAGGTTTAACTCAGTATATATGTTTCAATCAGCACACTTATTGTCTTTTCTTGAGAAAAGGTGAGGTGAAGGTGCACTTTTAGAGGCAGGTGCGCTCATCAGGTCGAATAAGAGAAGTATGCATTACAGCTGCCTTTAGTTTGAATTAATCAAGTTTGCAAAAATCTATGATAAAACAATGACTAAATTGTGATAATATTCTGACAAAATACAACATAATCATGGCTGATAGTCGTACCAATATCAATGCATTCTACATAAGTGATTTATCGGTAATAAAGATATCTGAAAGAAGTGGGACTAGAGGGAAAATTGACAGGGTATATATGTCTCGTGGAACAGACAGTTTGGGCCATTATCACACATTGTCAAACATTTTTATGATCTACAGTAAATACATCATTGTAAAGTGTTACCTATACTGACCATCACTGTAAAGTTTAACCTATATACTGACCATTATGAGTGTAAAGGTCACATTACTAGCTCAGACTAGGAAGAATTTCCCTTTAGCCTAGTGATAGGATGTTTGCCTTGAGAGGGAGAGGTCACTTATACTTTAAGTTTGAGACCCAGCCAAGAGAAGGCTGGGTATTTTTCATTATTCCTCCTTATTACACATATATTTCTATATTACAATTCTTGTCCAGTGTCTGGGTGTAAAACATCTAAACTCCATGTTTCCTGTCAGTTAATCGATGTTCGAATATGTTATATGTAGTAGACAGCTTTGGTTGTTACTCTACACAATATACAGTCAAATCACGACAAGAATATAATGTCAGTGGTGTTGGTGCTGATCGAGGTTGAGAAACTGGACATTTCTCCTAAATGGCTTTACTCAGTAGCTGTATTGACCAGTGGTTGAAGATTGATAACTAACCCTGTTTTCTCTCTTAGACCAAGTCAGGAGTCTCATTTTGTGTCAGATTCTTTAAATCCACAACTCTATTGATATTTTACCGAGACCCGCAAGAGAAATTGATTATCAGGATAAGAACATTTCAAGCACAAATGCTTTTAATTAGTAACCATTATAACCCACTACAAACCCTGGAACATTGATTGTGTTAGACATTTCCTGATATGTGTCTGGAATTGACTCGACAGACAGTGTTGGTATTACGGGTTACAGCTGTGTTGGTTATACAGGTTACAGCTGTTTAAGGTGTTGGAATTCTATCGGAAGAAATCAATATTTGTATCAATCATTGATGTCCAATCTTGCAGTCTCGGATGTGTAATAATGATACATCTATGTGTTTAGTATGTTTACATGGTACAAAACATTAGTGACATCAATTAGTCATCCTGGTGACCTTTACCCTCTCCATAATCACTGCAGTATCAGCTTTTTGTGCATATTGTCTGATAAGTTGAAAGGATCTGGTAGAATAATTATAACATGATCCTATTAAGAAGTACACACTGCAAGGTGTCTTTAAATGTTATAATGTAATTTTTTTCTTACAAAATTACTTCAAACTATAAATAAGGGCCATGAAATGAGACTCTGTTTTCCTTGTTTGTCAGAAACCCACGAGACTCTGTTCTATTGTTGGTTGGAAACCCATTAGACTCCATCTATTTCTTCATCAGCAACCCATGAGACAGTCTATTCTAATCTTTGTCGGAAACCTGTTTCCCATGAGACTGTGTTCTATAGTTTGTCGGAAACCCGCGAGACTCTACTCTATTTATTCATCCTGATTGATTTCTGTATGATTTCTGCCAGAAGCTGAATTATAATGGGCCTTGATTTACAAATCATTTAATAATTATGTCTGTTAGCAATTGGTAATATGTGTTTTCTTTTCTTCTAGGTTTGGTGCTTTTGAACAATTTAAAAGTCTTAATGTAGATGAAAAGGGAAATTTGGCCCCATCTAAGCGAGCTTTGTGTGGAATGGGTAAGTTTGACCGTCTGGACATAAATTAGAATTCTTTGTAAGTATTCAGTAAAAATAAATGATGATGAAGTTAATACTAGCTTTAATGCATAAATATTGATTTCTGGATGAGAATAAGACACCAAAAATCAAAAGTTTTTTTTGAGTATTATTAGTTAGGCCACTGGGCCTGTTGTTAAGAAGAGTTTAACATCTAGAGAAAGCAGGTGCCCAACAGTAATCAGTGAGTCTTTCTAGCTCACACTATGTTACATACAGCTTCTGTTGTCTTTTGATCCATCCGTCAAAGTTTCACTTTGAACAAATACGGGGGTAACTCCATAGTTACACTTTAAGAACACTTACAGATGCTAATATTGTGTTATATACATGTATATAAATTGTTCCTGAAGAAATGACCTTGACCTACTTTATGACCTTGACCTACTTTCAAGGTCATGAGATTCATATCTGTTGAGGATTAATTTTAAATTAATACACTAGTCTAGTAACTCTATATGTTCGTTAAACTGTTACATGTGTTCCACTTACCCAATAGCAGGCTATATATAGATTGATTTTAGATAATGACTCAGATTTTTAAAGTGGTCTGATCTAACTTTTATTTATTTAGCTGAATTTTAAATAAGTTTTATCGTGAATGAACAAGATATTGTTGATTTATTACAGGTGCGGGTGTGTGTGAAGCAATCATGGCTGTGACCCCTATGGAAACACTCAAGGTCAAGTTCATTAATGACCAAACATCAGCCAACCCTCGATTCAAAGGCTTCTACCATGGCTGTAGTCAGATAATCAGGAGCTATGGTATGTTACTGTAATCTACAGAGGTCATAGGTCAAAATGGATATCATACTTTACTTTATCCAAAAGACTGGGGTTTTATTCCTCGATTGGACATGAAAATGTATGGAAGACAGACATGCTTACCCATATGGGTTTTCTCCAAGTTGTCTAGCTTCCTCCAATGATCATAATTTCCCCTGTGTATTTCTTTCTGGGACAAGCACAGTGATTATGATATAAGTGGATGGATTGCAGAGTGGTAACACATTTGCCTTTCATTTAGTCACTCAGACCCACCGTGACGGTGATCAACTCCCCGATCGGATTTGAACAGGTGTGGGGTCACCTGGCCGTCTACCTGGGTACCAGGGTATTCTCCGAGAACTCTGGTTTTCTCCCTCATTAAGACCCCCCCCCCCCACACACACACACACACACACACACACACACACACACATTCTTCCATTCGGGTGATTGATAATTTTCATGAAATAAATGAAGTTTGATTAAATATTACTGTCCGGGATGATGATGACGGTGACAGTGATGGCGGTGGCGGTGGCGGTGACGTCGTCGTCGTCGTCGTCTCTAATACATTAAAAAGCATACATGGGTTAAGAAAATGCATTGTAAAAATTGTGTCTAGTTATGTACTTGATTTTTACACTTTGATTTTACTGTAAAAATAGATTCTTTACAATTGCAACTTTAAACATTATTTTGGTATCATTACAATAAGAAGTAAGTTCAAGGTAGGCAAAATATATATGGAAATGATTTCACCTTTGTGTCCATGAATAACAATATAAATTTTCTTTTGAAATTTCAGGTTTTTTCTCACTATGGCAAGGCCTTACTCCCACCATCATTAAACAAGGCAGTAACCAGGCAATACGTTTTTTTGTCATGGAGACACTTAAGAACTGGTACCGTGAAGGAGACCCTAATGTTAAAGTGCCCACCTTGGTCGTGGGCTCATTTGGTGCTATAGCTGGGGCTGCCTCTGTATTCGGAAATACACCTGTTGATGTTATCAAAACTAGAATGCAGGTAATATAAGATACTGACAGAAGAAATCATATAATCTAGACCTGGTTTACTATTCTGAAGGTGGTATTTCCCACAGACTTGTCAGTGTGGGAAAGTAATGTTCCGATTCTTTAAGTTTGTATTCTTACCCATGTTTAATGCTTTTTCCCCCCGAACTTCTTTGATGTTCCTTTGCTCTCTCTCCTGTCTGCTATACCCATTCTGGACCGGTGACTTGTGCACAGATCCTGGGTTCATCTGTCCGACTATGTTGGTTTTCTCTGTATACTGCTGTTTCCTAGCTCCCAAAGTAAAATCACATTCTTGCTTTCATCAAGGCCAGCAAGTCTGATCAAAAGATGATAATTTGCGTTGTTTTGCAATTGTTTCAAGTGAATAAACTTTATAGATTTGAATAAAAAAATAAAAATAAAAATTATTACATATGCTTTGAGGTCTGAACGATATATATCTCACAAATAATTTAACCATGATTTTGATTATGTAGTGATAATTGCCTGTTTCTGTGATTGTTACAATTATATTTATACCTGTTTGTCTGAAGAATAGCACTACTGTAACAATGCTAATGTAACTATTTTATCCTAATATGCGACTTTAAATGAAATTTCTTGACACTGAAAATAATTTTTGTGTTTCAGGGCTTAGATGCTCATAAGTACAAGAACACGTGGGATTGTGCAGTGAAGATATATAAACACGAGGGACCTAAAGCGTGAGTATCTATGTTGTATTATGTACCTAGGGGAGATTGTTAGTCTGAATTGTCAGTACCAGTTGAGGCTACATCAATCACTGTGAACGACATCAATTTTCATCAATATGAGGGCTTCATTCTTAACTTGATTTCCTTTAACAACTAGTGGTTCCAAGTACCAAAACTTAATTGTGTCACGTAGCCAATATGGCTTCTTTATCTGTAATGCATTTTATCACTGTATGTGCTTTCAGTTTCATAGCTCCATAAGGAATACTTAGAATTTAATGAAATTATTTCAAAATAGAAGGAAATAAGTATTTGCTCAAGTTTGATTTAAGTCAGATCCTAAATTCAATATGGCCACTAATTTATATTGAAATTTCTTAAATTGGAAAGTGCAGGTGTTTCCATAATCTGTATGTTGTGTGGCATTCTTTTCTGTGGAATTCTTCTCTTTTAGCCCATAAAACATGGACATTTGTACCACAAGCTAATGGGGTAGTCATTGTGACAGGGCAGTTTTGGTTTTACTCGTTTATAATTATTACAAGGGAAAGAAATAATTTCACATGGGATCATCAATAATCTGGTTCAGATAAGCCATAAAGATACAAATTATTTATCTTTTTATGTTTAAATTTGTTTTAGGATATTACAAAGGAACTATTCCCAAATTATCTTAGTTATCTTTTTATGTTTAAATAATTTTATGTTTTAGATTTTACAAAGGGACTATTCCACGACTGAGCAGGGTGTGCCTGGACGTGGCCATCACATTTATGATTTACGACTCGTTTATGGAAATGTTTAATAAGATCTGGAAGACGGACTGATGAAGAACCAAACTAGTGAGGATGGAATAGTTACAGTAATAGCAGTAAAGGATCAGACACTATTAGACTAGTCCCCTCCTCTGTATAAGTAATCCTCTATCTCACCTGTAGGTTACCTGTATGTTACCTGTATAAGTAATCCTCTATCTCACCTGTAGGTTACCTGTATGTTACCTGTATAAGTAATCCTCTATCTCACCTGTAGGTTACCTGTGTGTTACCTGTATAAGTAATCCTCTATCTCACCTGTAGGTTACCTGTGTGTTACCTGTATAAGTAATCCTCTATCTCACCTGTAGGTTACCTGTATGGGTAATATTCTATCTCAACTGTAGGTTACCTGCACGGATAATAGTCTATCTCACCTGTAGGTTACCTGTATGTTACTGTACAGGTAATCGTCGATCTCACCTGTAGGTTACCTGTATGTTACCTGTATAAGTAATCATCTATCTCACCTGTAGGTTACCTGTATGTTACCTGTACAAGTAATCCTCTATCTCACCTGTAGGTTACCTGTATGTTACCTGTACAGGTAATCATCTATCTCACCTGTAGGTTACCTGTATGTTACCTGTACAAGTAATCCTCTATCTCACCTGTAGGTTACCTGTATGTTACCTGTACAGGTAATCCTCTATCTCAACTGTAGGTTACCTGTATGTTACCTGTACAGGTAATCATCTATCTCACCTGTAGGTTACCTGTATGTTACCTGTACAAATAATCCTCTATCTCACCTGTAAGTTACCTGTATGTTACCAGTACAAGTAATCCTCTATCTCACCTGTAGGTTACCTGTATGTTACCTGTACAAGTAATCCTCTATCTCACCTGTAGGTTACCTATTTCATTTTTGAATTACCTCAACAAGAAAATTAAACTGTTGTGACTATTCAGATATTTTAATTTGTAATGTCCTACGACCTCTTGAGAAGGCCAAGACCAATTATGTAAATTACATATAGCTACATTTGTATATATTTTTGTGTCCAAGCAAAAATGCCATGGATATTAATTTGCTCTCTAACTTTAGTGTTTATGTGCAGAAAATTCTTCATATACAAAAGTTTGTTAATTATACAAGTGTGTGTAATTCTATGTGAAAATTGTGTAAGTCTAAGTGCATATTAAGTGTTTGATTAGTTTTTGTGTACAAATATATGGTAATTGTACAAATGTTTGTAATTCTTAGTCAACAAGTGTTTGTGTAACTCTTTATGTTCAAGTACTTGTGAAATTCTTTGTGTATTAAGTGCTTGGTTGATTCTCAGCCTACAAGTGTTTGCGAAATTCTTATTGTTTATGTAACTCTTAGTGTACAAATGTTTTGTAAGTGTACAAATGTTTTGTAATTGTACAAATTCTTAGGGTACAAGAATAGCTGCTGTGTAATTCTGAAGCGTATAGGTGTTAGATGAGTTCTTATAGCATGCTAGTGTTAAGGTAATATTTTGTGTGAAAGTGTTTGAGGATTTATTAGGGTACTTGTATTTGAAATTCTTATTAAAAGTTGTATTGAATGTTTGTGAAAATGTGGACACAAGTGGCTGATTTTAAACTGGCATTCCTTATCCCAACAAATTTATTTTTTAAAATGTCGAGTGTAATTATTGGAATGTTATAGCGAGTGTATGAAACATTTGTTAACTTTAAAACTGGTGTTGGTGGTTACTTATAAAGCTGATAGCTGTGGTAGTGTAATGATGGCTTATATGATAAGGATATATCACTTACTTTGTAAGTAAAAAGTGAAGTGCATGTTTTCATGAAAGATAGGTTAACAATATAAATCTCTTTGGTAATCAAACTTTAACCTTAGTTACCATAACTTATAACACAAGTCTGAACGGACTCGGTTACTAAGTAACTATGTACATATCAATAGCTATATTACTGTGGTATATGTGTGTAATTATCAGCTGGTAATTAACCATCTTCTATATTTTGTTAAATTGTTAATAATATATTTTTGTTAGATTATTATATTTTGATTGTTTTCATAATTATTTTGATTTTTGAAATCCATATTTCTATGATCCATCTTTCCATTGAGATGTGCTAATATATGTTGTTTATTTATTATAATTGAGCTCTGATTTTGTTGGTTAGACAACTACACTGTTGTTTGAGTCTCGTAATGAGGTGCAGGTGTCCTTGATATTACACTACTCTAAACCTGATTTCTAAAGAAATGGTAAGGTAAAGACAGAAAATTAGGGATAGATAATATCTCTTCCTACCACTAAAAAACTTTGAATCAATGAAATCTTTAGTACCCCTTGGATCCTACTAAATAGATATATTTAGTATCCGAAGGATATGAGCGCTGTAGTGACATTGGGGATATCCACTGTAGTGCCCTGGGGATCCACTGTAGTGACTTACTCGTATATTTAGTACCTTGGAATCAACTGACTCTGGGATCTGCTGTCGTAACCCTGGGAATCTGCTGTAGTGACTGTGGGATCTGCTGAAGTAACCTGGGGATCCCCTTTAGTTACTCGGGGTCCGCTGTAGTAACCTGGGGATCCCCTGTAGTTACTCAGGGTCCGCTGTAGTAACCTGGGGATCCCCTGTAGTTACTCGGGGTCCGCTGTAGTAACCTGGGGATCCCCTGTAGTTACTCGGGGTCCGCTGTAGTTACTCGGGGTCCGCTGTAGTAACCTGGGGATCCCCTGTAGTTACTCGGGGTCCGCTGTAGTAACCTGGGGATCCCCTGTAGTTACTCGGGGTCCGCTGTAGTAACCTGGGGATCCCCTGTAGTTACTCGGGGTCCGCTGTAGTAACCTGGGGATCCCCTGTAGTGACTCTGGAATCTGCTGTAGTAACCTGGGGATCCCCTGTAGTTACTCAGGGTCCGCTGAAGTGACTTACTGCTGTATTTAGTACCTCGTAATCTGCTGTATCTTGAAATCTGCTGTAGTGACCATTTCTGCCGTGTTTAGTACTGTGGGGATCTACTGGTGACTGTTCTGCTGTATTCAGTACTCCCAGGATCCACTAGCTATATATAGTGACCGTTCTGCCGTATTTTGTACCCTTTCTTACTGCTGTAGTTGCTGATCTGTAATATTTTTGATTTCTCGTAATATATATTGAATTCATAGAATTGTTATCTCAAATTGGCCATTTTATGGACTTTTTTTTAGCAGGAAGCAATACTTAAAATGTTTTATACAAAAGAAGATATATTATCAACGACTCATTTTTATTTTCTATGCTGGCAGGACGCATTCCAAGGACGCAATAGTAATAACCGTGTTCAATTCCAGTACTGCTTATTATCTAGTTCTTAGTATTACACATTACTTTGTGTATTTAGGTTTTTATCCTGTGCAATTTTATTAACTGCAATATAGAATTCCTTATTATATGTGCTCAATTTTAAAGATGTTACAGTCGTACATTCATGCATATTAAGTGGTGGCTTTAATATGTAATTTTTTTTACTATCTGTATTGGTGATAAGACGAGGTAGATGTGTGACATTTTAAGATGTTTCCTTTTAGATCACTACAAGTCGATACAAACACTAGATGGTAAGGTTTTTCTGGGATAGAAAATATGACGTTAAGAAAGCCACTCTGCTGTCAGTCGGTTAATGGTGCTCTATAAATATGGACAGACTAGATGTTAAATGTCACAATTGTCTTATCGCTCAAGATTTTCATTTGATGCGTTATTGCAGAGAATGCATGTTTCTCTATTGGGAATTTTCTGCTTCAAATCCTGCTAGTAGATTTTTCTTGACATATGTGTTGTTGACAGGATACTCTGTACCCTGAAAGTAATAAGTAAGCGTCTATTTTTTTGTCATTTTTCAAGTCTTCCTTGAAATTGCAATCATGTATACATTGTAGATTAGAATCTTTAAATCTTATAAGGGTACATACATGGCTTAATTCTCTTCCTAATAACTGAAATCTCGTAAAATCTTCTGATTACTTTGCTTGAATCTTGCCTGAAATAGGGATTAACAAGGATTAACAATTTCAATAAATCTACTTACCTTATGTCACATGTTGATATGTGACTATCGGTATAGTTATGATTTCTGTAACTCTTTAAGTAAGTGAATTACAGAAGTGAGAAAACACTTGAAAAACCAATGTGATAGTTTGATATCTAGGCTATATTATAATTAATTATTCAGAGTTAATTAGTATGTTGTATTATATAAGAGTTTAATAACCACGAGACATTGCACCACTTAATTACATGTACCTGCACGGTTTACATCTTGATGATGGATTTGCTTCGGTTTACAATTCTGTGAATGTGGTACCGTATTTATCTTCAAAAAAGCCCCCTCCTTAAGTATAAGGTTTAGTATTGAAGTTTGGGGAGAGAGCTTGTGCATGAACTAATTTTAGTTTCATTTTTATTTTTGGCCCCAATCACTTTTTAGCCCACCATCATCAGATGGTGGGCTATTCAAATCGCCCTGCGTCCGTGGTCCGTCCGTCCGTCCGTCCGTCCGTAAACAATTCTTGTTATCGCTAATCTTCAGAAAGTACTGAAGGGATCTTTCTCAAATTTCATATGTAGGTTCCCCTTGGTGCCTAGTTATGCATATTGCATTTTGAGACCAATCGGAAAACAACATGGCCGACAGGCAGCCATCTTGGATTTTGGCAATTGAAGTTTGTTATCGCTATTTCTCAAAAAGTACTGAAGGGATCTTTCTCAAATTTCATATGTAGGTTTCCCTTGGTGCCTAGTTATGCATATTGCATTTTGAGACCAATCGGAAAACAACATGGCCGACAGGCAGCCATCTTGGATTTTGACAATTGAAGTTTGTTATTGCTATTTCTCAGAAAGTACTGAAGGGATCTTTCTCAAATTTCATATGTAGGTTCCCCTTGGTGCCTTGTTATGCATATTGCATTTTGAGACCAATCGGAAAACAACATGGCCGACAGGCAGCCATCTTGGATTTTGACAATTGAAGTTTGTTATCGCTATTTCTCAGAAAGTACTGAAGGGATCTTTCTCAAATTTCATATGTAGGTTCCCCTTGGTGCCTAGTTATGCATATTGCATTTTGAGACCAATCGGAAAACAACATGACTGACAGGCAGCCATCTTGGATATTGACAATTGAAGTTTGTTATCGCTATGTCTCAGAAAGTACTGAAGGGATCTTTCTCAAATTTCATATGTAGGTTCCCCTTGGTGCCTTGTTATGCATATTGCATTTTGGGACCAATCGGAAAACAACATGGCCGACTGACAGCCATCTTGGATTTTGACAATTGAAGTTTGTTATCGCTATTTCTCAGAAAGCACTGAAGGGATCTTTCTCAAATTTCATATGTAGGTTTCTCTTGGTTGCCTAGTTATGCATATTGCATTTTGAGACCAATCGGAAAACAACATGGCCGACAGGCAGCCATCTTGGATTTTGGCAATTGAAGTTTGTTATCGCTATTTCTCAGAAAGCACTGAAGGGATCTTTCTCAAATTTCATATGTAGGTTTCTCTTGGTGCCTAGTTATGCATATTGCATTTTGAGACCAATCGGAAAACAACATGGCCGACAGGCAGCCATCTTTGATTTTGACAATTGAAGTTTGTTATCGCTATTTCTCAGAAAGCACTGAAGGGATCTTTCTCAAATTTCATATGTAGGTTTCTCTTGGTGCCTAGTTATGCATATTGCATTTTGAGACCAATCGGAAAACAACATGGCCGACAGGCAGCCATCTTGGATTTTGACAATTGAAGTTTGTTATCGCTATTTCTCAGAAAGCACTGAAGGGATCTTTCTCAAATTTCATATGTAGGTTTCTCTTGGTTGCCTAGTTATGCATATTGCATTTTGAGACCAATCGGAAAAACAACATGGCCGACAGGCAGCCATCTTGGATATTGACAATTGAAGTTTGTTATCGCTATTTCTCAGAAAGTACTGAAGGTATCTTTCTCAAATTTCATATGTAGGTTTCCCTCGGTGCCTAGTTATGCATATTGGGACCAATCCGAAAACAACATGGCCGACAGACAGTCATTATCGCTAAATCTTAAATTTTATATATAGGTTCCCCTTGTTTGAAATGTACTAGCTATAGAGGGCTGTTTATGAAAATACACAGATTAGTAAGACTTAGAGGAAGGGAAAAGTAGAGAAAAGATCAATCTGACATGGAACCTATAAAGATCATTCAATGGTGGGCGCCAAGATCCCTCTGGGATCTCTTGTTATTGTGTGTGTTGAAAAGTCGAAATCAGAAATCAATAACTTACAAAAGATTTAATTGTCTCTTTAGATGTCATATTTCATATTTAGCCCACCATCATCAGATGGTGGGCTATTCAAATCGCCCTACTTCGTGGTCCGTGGTCCGTCCGTCCGTCCCTCCGTCCCTCCGTCCGTAAACAATTCATGTTATCGCTATTTCTCAGAAAGTACTGAAGGGATCTTTCTCAAGTTTCATATATAGGTTCCCCTTGGTTCCTAGTTATGCATATTGCATTTTGAGAGCAATCGGAAAACAACATGGCCGACAGGCAGCCATCTTGGATTTTGACAATTGAAGTTTGTTATCGCTATTTCTCAGAAAGTGCTGAAGGGATCTTTCTCAAATTTCATATGTAGGTTCCCCTTGGTATCTAGTTATGCATGTTGCATTTTGAGACCAATCAGAAATCAACATGGCCGACCAGTAGCCATCTTGGAATTTGACAATTGAAGTTTGTTATCGCTATTTCTCAGAAAGTACTGAAGGGATCTTTCTCAAATTTCATATGTAGGTTCCCCTCGGTATCTAGTTATGCATATTGCATTTTGTGACCTATCGGAAAACAACATGGCCGACAGGCAGCCATCTTGGATTTTGACAATTGAAGTTTGTTATCATTATTTCTCAGAAAGTGCTGAAGGGATATTTCTCAAATTTCATATATAGGTTCCCCTCGGTGCCTAGTATGATATAAACAACTTCTTCTCTGAAACTAAGCAATGGATATATATATATCGCTCATATTCGCCTGGTAGCATCCCCATGGGGTAGAGATTCAAAATTGTACAATTGGTGGGGCTGACCCCCGGGGGGCTGAGGGGCGGGGCATTTTTAGAATTACAATAAAAACAATGTTCATGTAACCATATAAAATGCCTATGATATATTGACATAGCAATACCAGTGGCAAATAAACTTCAGCATAGTTCTTGTTTCATATCTCATGAAACCAGGTGAGCGATACAGGCCCTCTGGGCCTCTTGTTATAATTGAGCTCTGATTTTGTTTATCTCTTCCTACCACTAAAACACTAACACTTTGAATCAATGAAATCTTTAGTACCCCTTGGATCCTACTAAATAAATATATTTAGTATCCGAAGGATATGAGCGCTGTAGTGACATTGGGGATCCAGTGTAGTGCCCCGGGGATCCACTGTAGTGCCCCGGGGATCCAGTGAAGTGCCCCGGGGATCCACTGTAGCGCCCCGGGGATCCACTGTAGTGCCCTGGGGATCCAGTGTAGTGCCCCGGGGATCCACTGTAGCGCCCCGGGGATCCACTGTAGCGCCCTGGGGATCCACTGTAGTGCTCTGGGGATCCACTGTAGTGCCCCGGGGATCCAGTGTAGTGCCCTGGGGATCCAGTGTAGTGCCCCGGGGATCCACTGTAGCGCCCTGGGGATCCACTGTAGCGCCCTGGGGATCCACTGTAGTGCCCTGGGGATCCACTGTAGTGCCCCAGGGATCCACTGTAGCGCCCTGGGGATCCACTGTAGTGCCCTGGGGATCCACTGTAGTGACTTACTCGTATATTTAGTACCTTGGAATCAACTGACTCTGGGATCTGCTGTCGTAACCCTGGGGATCCCCTGTAGTTACTCGGGGTCCGCTGTAGTAACCTGGGGATCCCCTGTAGTTACTCGGGGTCCGCTGTAGTAACCTGGGGATCCCCCTGTAGTTACTCGGGGTCCGCTGTAGTAACCTGGGGATCCCCTGTAGTTACTCGGGGTCCGCTGTAGTAACCTGGGGATCCCCTGTAGTTACTCGGGGTCCGCTGTAGTAACCTGGGGATCCCCTGTAGTTACTCGGGGTCCGCTGTAGTAACCTGGGGATCCGCCGTAGTTACTCGGGGTCCGCTGAAGTGACTTACTGCTGTATTTAGTACCTCGTAATCTGCTGTATCTTGAAATCTGCTGTAGTGACAATTTCTGCCGTGTTTAGTACTGTGGGGATCCACTGGTGACTGTTCTGCCGTATTTTGTACCCTGGGATCCACTAGCTATATATAGTGACTGTTCCGTCATATTCAGTACCCCTGGGATCCACTAGCTATATATAGTGACTGTTCCGTCATATTCAGTACCCCTGGGATCCACCAGTGACCGTTCGGTCATATTCAGTACCCCTGGGATCCACTAGCTATATATAGTGACTGTTCCGTCATATTCAGTACCCCTGGGATCCACTAGCTATATATAGTGACTGTTCTGCTGTATTTTGTACCCCCAGGATCCACTAGTGACCGTTCTGCTGTATTCAGTACCCCCAGGATCCACTAGTGACCGTTCTGCTGTATTCAGTACCCCCAGGATCCACTAGTGACCTTTCTGCTGATTCAGTACCCCCAGAATCCACTAGCTATATATAGTGACCGTTCTGCCGTATTTTGTACCCTTTCTTACTGCTGTAGTTGCTGATCTGTAATATTTTTGATTTCTCGTAATATATATTGAATTCATAGAATTGTTATCTCAAATTGGCCATTTTATGGACTTTTTTTTAGCAGGAAGCAATACTTAAAATGTTTTATACAAAAGAAGATATATTATCAACGACTCATTTTTATTTTCTATGCTGGCAGGACGCATTCCAAGGACGCAATAGTAATAACCGTGTTCAATTCCAGTACTGCTTATTATCTAGTTCTTAGTATTACACATTACTTTGTGTATTTAGGTTTTTATCCTGTGCAATTTTATTAACTGCAATATAGAATTCCTTATTATATGTGCTCAATTTTTAAAGTTGTTACAGTCGTACATTCATGCATATTAAGTGGTGGCTTTAATATGTAATTTTTTTTACTATCTGTATTGATGATAGGACGAGGTAGATGTGTGACATTTTAAGATCACTACAAGTCGATACAAACACTAGATGGTAAGGTTCTTCTGGGATAGAAAATATGACGTTAAGAAAGCCACTCTGCTGTCGGTCGGTTAATGGTGCTCTATAAATATGGACAGACTAGATGTTAAATGTCACAATTGTCTTATCGCTCAAGATTTTCATTTGATGCGTTATTGCAGAGAATGCATGTTTCTGTATTGGGAATTTTCTGCTTCAAATCCTGCTAGTAGATTTTTCTTGACATATGTGTTGTTGTCGGGATACTCTTTACCCGGAAAGTGATAAGTAAGCGTCTATTTTTTTGTCATTTTTCAAGTCTTCCTTGAAATTGCAATCATGTATACATTGTAGATTAGAATCTTCAAATCTTATAAGGGTACATACATGGCTTAATTCTCTTCCTAATAACTGAAATCTCATAAAATCTTCTGATTACTTTGCTTGAATCTTGCCTGAAATAGGGATAAACAATTTAAATTTGAGATTGTTTTCAATAAATCTACTTTCCTTATGTCACACGTTTGATATGTGACTATCGGTATAGTTATGATTTCTGTAACTGTTCAGTAAGTGAATTACAGAAGTGGGAAAACACTTGAAAAACCAATGTGATAGTTTGATATCTAGGCTATATTATAATTAATTATTCAGAGTTAATTAGTATGTTGTATTATATAGAGTTTAATAACCACGAGACATTGCACCACATAATTACATGTACCTGCACGGTTTACATCTTGATGATGGATTTGCTTCGGTTTACAATTCTGTGAATGTGGTACCGTATTTATCTTCAAAAAAGCCCCCTCCCTAAGTATAAAGTTTAGTATAATTGAAGTTTGGGGAGAGAGCTTGTGCATGAACTAATTTTAGTTTCATTTTTACTCACTATTTTTTGGCCCCATTCACTTTTATAGTGTTGATAACCAGTTACAAACTTATAACTAACTAAATTGTGCTAAGGTGAAGAGGTTTTATTTGTGGGTAGGGTTTTTATGCAGATAAATATGGTAAACAAATAGTTGTCCTTTCAATATTATGTGTATCATATAATGTGTTTAGTAATATATACAAGAGGGACCATAACAGAAATAAAAGTCTGTAGACATCAAGTAAACCGGTCTTCTCTTTTTATTTGTCCACCATGATTTGGTCAAAAACATTATAGTGTTTCCTTTTGTCCATCTGTCACTATTCGAGAAGCCTTGCAGAATTCAGGGTGAGCACGGGCCTTGAGAAATCCTTGAATTTCATTCTGGGCCTTGAAAATTGGTCTACAGCCTTGAAAAATCCTTGAATATTAAGGTTTCATTAGGATAAGTGAAACCCTGGTCACTGATCATTTGTCTACTGCTCCCCTACAGAAGTTACTGTTTTATTAAATGTTTGATCACAATAATTACCATGTCAAGTTGTATTTCAATCAAGTGGATATTTATAAGTTGCTTTTTTGTTCCCTTGTTCCCTCTCAAGCTGACTTAGATGACGGGTAAAATGGGCCTTGGAAATTTAATTAAGACATTGAAAAAGCCTAGAAAATTAAGGCCATGAATTTGGTTTGACATAATCTGTATGAACCCCGAGAATTTTTCATCCACTAAATAACAGTGGTAGATGTAATAATTTACAGACAGGCTCTTTTGTGTCGGCATCAATCGATATGTTTGGGACTTGTGTTTTAGCCACTGTAGCCGGTTTCAGACTTTCTGGCCTTTTCTCCGATTGGGTATAGTCCTTGGTGGTGTGAATATGAACTTATTCTGTCCTGAGGGGACTTCTACAGAAACTACACCAATGCTGTAATGAATGCAGTTTGTAGCTGAGGTATACGACAAACTATACA
The DNA here is from genome assembly GCF_902652985.1 of Pecten maximus. Lineage (NCBI taxonomy): Eukaryota > Metazoa > Mollusca > Bivalvia > Pectinida > Pectinidae > Pecten > Pecten maximus. Next base: position 15,226,871 of record NC_047022.1, on the reverse strand, counting down.
CATGCTATATATATTATTTAGTTCCATTGATATTAATGATAAAGCAATAGTCGAGCACTACTGAATTTGAGCTAAATTAAAGTTTTGTTGACTTGTTATGAGTTGCTCGTTAACATCCCAGTTGTGGTAATAACTTGGACAAGTTCATGCAGCCTATTCACTGAACTTTCTTAGACCCAGATATGACTTAATATATGTTGGGAGTAAATTAAATAAGCTGGGAATCTTACATCAGTCATCTTGGTGAATGTCCAGTTTGTAATCAACTGTTAGCACCATGTTGCCAACCGATGTAAGAGGGGTTTGTTAGTATAAACAATTCTGATCATCAATTGGTATAAATGATTGACAGTTACATACAGAATTAACTAGACATTTCGGTGAATTACAGTCCCCCATTAGATGTGAAATCATATGCCAAGAATGCACAATGTAAAATTTGTAATAAATAAGATGAACCCATATATACCCAACATATAAAGTTCTGGAGACAAGAAATGTTAAAATAGGAGATAGAGCCCTGAAAAACTAGGTCAAAGTCAAATGTAGGTGACGGTGACCTACTCTTGATTAATGACACACTGCCTCCTGAAGGTGAATTACCTATATACCAAGTACGAAGTTCTAGAGATTAGTTGTGTACGAGACCGAGCCAAGACAGACTTTTTCTATGATGTAGGTCAAAGGTCAAAATGTAGGTCAGTATGACCTACTCTACTTTTGATACATGACACATTCTGCCTAACCAAAGTAAACCCATACCCCAAGTTAGAAGTTCCAGAGACTAGTCGTAGAGACAGAACCCTGACAAGATAGGGGATAGACACAACGCAAAACTATGCCCCTCCCCAGTGCCCTATTGAGAACCAATTAAACACACCAAGGCTTAAGTTTTTTTTTTATAAAAAAAGTGATTTTATTTCACTAGTCTGTACATGTGAGATTCTAATGGAACTGCTCAATATTTACAAACACAACCTAGCTACAAATGGAATTCTATAACAAGTAATGTTACTGATGGCACTCATATGTGATACAACTATATCAAAATGTACTTTGTAAACTTAACACATACAGCTGTCAGCCATATAAATTGTGAGAGGAGATGCTGGATGATGAAATGAGCTTACAATATCAGCAGAGTAAATGATAAGATTTTGGGGCAATTGGTGGGTTACATAATCATTTGATCTAACTACCTTGAACCTTACATGTTTTGGTAAAGGAATCCATTCATGAAGGTCTGTAACAATATTAAATGTGTTCAATCTGGTTGAACATGTAAATTCAGACAAGTGATATTTGATTTATATAATGAAACTACAAAGGGAAAAAAAAAAAAAAAAAAAAAAGATACAACAAATTACTGATTTACATAATTAATTTTCAATTACTATTTAGCTGATTATTCTGCAAACTTAATTTCATGCAATTTCAGTTCAAAATCAATAATCATAATCATAAGGAATTGTGAATCTGATGATTTTGTATGATGAATCTTAAAACAAACTTAAGGTAGTTGTAATTGACATACACACATAATACCGGTAATTGGAAATTAAATGGAAAAAACCCCCCCAAAAATGTAAGGACTTTTCTAATGAAATACACCTCCCACAGAAAGACTCCAGGAATAGAGAAATACTATGGATGGTGGGTAAAAGGGGGAACACCGCTGAATATATGGCACTGTCAATCACTTCTATCTGTGGTCTCAGTATAACAAACCTGTAGTCCTCCTGTTGGGTAGACATTATACTGGAATAGCCGTGCTGTCTCAGTATAACAAACCTGGAGTCCTCCTGTTGGGTAGACATTATACTGGAATAGCCGTGCTGTCTCAGTATAACAAACTTGGAGTCCTGTTGGGTAGACATTATACTGAAATAGCCGTGCTGTCTCAGTATAACAAACCTGGAGTCCTGTTGGGTAGACATTATACTGGAATAGCCGTGCTGTCTCAGTATAACAAACCTGGAGTCCTCCTGTTGGTAGACATTATACTGGAATAGCCGTGCTGTCTCAGTATAACAAACCTGGAGTCCTCCTGTTGGGTAGACATTATACTGGAATAGCCGTGCTGTCTCAGTATAACAAACCTGGAGTCCTGTTGGGTAGACATTATACTGGAATAGCCGTGCTGTCTCAGTATAACAAACCTGGAGTCCTGTTGGTAGACATTATACTGGAATAGCCGTGCTGCCTGAGTAACCTGGAGTCCTCCTGTTGGGTAGACATTATACTGGAATAGCCGTGCTATCTCAGTATAACAAACCTGGAGTCCTCCTGTTGGGTAGACATTATACTGGAATAGCCGTGCTGTCTCAGTATAACAAACCTGGAGTCCTGTTGGGTAGACATTATACTGGAATAGCCATGCTGTCTCAGTATAACAAACCTTGAGTCCTTCTGTTGGTAGACATTATACTGGAATAGCCGTGCTGTCTCAGTATAACAAACCTGGAGTCCTCCTGTTGGTAGACATTATACTGGAATAGCCGTGCTGTCTCAGTATAACAAACCTGGAGTCCTCCTGTTGGTAGACATTATACTGGAATAGCCGTGCTGTCTCAGTATAACAAACCTGGAGTCCTCCTGTTGGGTAGACATTATACTGGAATAGCCGTGCTGTCTCAGTATAACAAACCTGGAGTCCTCCTGTTGGGTAGACATACTGGAATAGCCCGAACTGTCATATCACATTCAAACATTTTCTCGATACACAGAGGATGACACACATTCAAACCCAATCAACAATACTATGGAATACTGTTTGTCTACTTGGTAAATTTTACCATATTTGGCTGATTAACAATAACATTACAAGACTTGCTAGGTTTTCTGGGTCAGTGTATCATTAATGTTATATTAACACATTTTCTATTCAAAATACTTGATGTATAGCTTGAAGCTTTAAATTATAATTGTTACTTTGAAATTGTTTACAACATTAATTTCCTTTGCTTTTAATAATCAAGAGATCTGCCACTCAAACAAACTTCCTCAACTGAGTCCGTCATTCCTAATATAAATCTAGCGAGCCTCTCATCACAAACACGCGTGTTAGTAAGAAAACACTGTCACAGAAATCACACTGGTCCTAATTAACATCAATTAAGATAATTATAAATATGAGACGAGACTGTCTACCTCTAAATCTACTTAGCAGGTAAAGTGACGTAGTAAGTATCTAGATCATGATGAGAGTATTAAAGAGGCTTACCCGCAGACAGACCAGTAAACGGCACATCTCCGATCACTAAATAAACTTCAGTACACGTTTCTATGTGACAAAATTAGAGGCTTTCCGACTTTATTTCTTGAAAACAATTACAGAATATGTATTTAAAAGACGTTTTAAAACTCAACCTGAGAGGGAAATGTATGGAATATAACGGCAAATCTTCTTTGTAAATCGCCGCTGCCTTTGAAGTTATCACTGTGCGGCACTGTGCATGTGCTTGTTTCTTTGATATGTCAATCAAATTAGACTCCACTTTATAGCGGGGACTTATTGCGGGTTGCGATTAAATAAATAATATTTAAAAAATGAGGTTTTAATATCACTTTTCAGCGTTTTATAAGGAAAATAAAATGAAAAACTCAACAATTCCAACAATCTGTCATGTGTAAAAAATCTTTTTCTATTAGCCAATTTTTCTGATCTCTCTGCGGGCAAGCCTCTTTAACCATTCATTGAGTCAAATTTTTTTCTTACATTGCTTCTAATGCAAAATGTTCATCAAATACCTAAATAAGAAAATCTTCGAGTCATAAATATTTCCCTTCCATCATTAATCCTCTTCCTTTGGACTTGAGGAGCAGTTGCTGTTGTGAGGAAATATAAAATATTTACCAGACAGTCAATCCATGTGTTGGCTTCATAACTAAGACACCATTGGGAGGTGAATCAGTGAAACTCACAAGTAAGTATTCCAATAAAATATCTGACAATCTAAATACATGTTTCTACAAAAAAGTCTTTTTAATGCCGCAAACAAAACCTTTGTATCCAATGTATTACACAAATAGAAATAAATCTGAAAGTAAAACAAATAATTCTCACAATCATACATAAATTGGACGTCTTTTCATGGTTGTATAAAAACACATAAGATATTAAACATGTATAAGTATACTGACTTGGTTTTAAAGAGTTTGACAGCAAATTAAAAAAAACAAAATAGAAACACCTTTAACATTTTTAATTTACACCTGGTTCTAAGATAATCTATACCTAATGTATATTTGTTAAATTCCTAGGGCTAATATTTTGTATTACGGGTTTAAACCAAGAGAACTTGTTTGTGGGTATTCAATTTTTGGTAACACCAACTTGTAAATATTTTACAGTAAACTCTTCTGTATATTTATATAAAGATTTACTAGGTATTTATTTTCGTGCTATATTCAAGGATCGCAAATACAGTGAAACCAAATTCCTGGCAAAAACTACTAATTTCAGATTTCATCAAAATACATGGGGCCTCATCTTCTGACAAACTGTCAAATGTCTCTTATTCTAAAAAATTATGTCCTCATTTTAACATTGGAAGGAAGATAATAAACAGAAAGAATTTTCCAGATACTTGTACAATTGTGATCAATGGATCCGGATACTGGTTTACGTAGTTCTGAGCACATGTTGATCGCCAGTTAAAGGTAAAGGGAGACAACCTATTTAGATTTGTATACAATTCCACCAAGATATAATTAATCTGTAAAGATTAATGCATACCCGATACAAATTACATCATAATTTTACCAAAAAAAATCCACAACTTGTAGCATTACATGCAAATAAATATTATGGAAATGAAAAGCACATTCAAATATGTTTGTATGACATAGCCTAGAGAATACAAAGGAGTTTAGGTGTAACACAGAAGTGATGTTCCAGGAGTAATTCCAGTGTGTTCTCGTGTAAGAACTCAGATGACAATATCAGTTCACTTTGTCTTCAATGAGAACTTCATAACATCCCTGATGGTTAATATTGAATTTCAGAACTCTTCATTATTGCGACGGCTAGGCCCACAAGTCTAAAAACTGGTCATTTTTAGGCTTGCTTAAGGCCTGTGAAAGTGTTTTCCCAGGGGTGTGACCTTGCTGATCATGAATCGGAGTGTGTTCACTGTTACAGAAGAGCCTCCCCTGAATCTGATAGGGCGGATATAACGTTGAGCCTTGCCTAATCCAAGCATGTAGATCCTGATTGGGCTTGTACTCCCCTGGTTATAATGGAGCCTCACCTATCCCGAGCAGGTACTCATCCTGTCAAATAGTAAAAATTTCTCATAATCACTTGGTGCTACTGTATAACTAAAATCTAAGCCTTTCTACACATCATATGAGAAGCATGGACTACATTTGGCCAAATTTTTATTGTTATATATGGAGTTATACTTACCTGATAATCTCTTTTTCATACAATATATATAATTATAAAGAAAACATCAATTAACTTTAATTGATTTACTTAAAAAAAAGAAGTCATAAACAGATCTAAACAAAACAGTTCGAGACTTAAAATTCTCTATGTAAAGATCAGCAAGTTAAAGAAAATGACGTACCAGAAATGACAAATAAAATATTCTTTAAAATAAACTGACACTGCTATTCAACAATAACTCAATGCACTGTCAATATTCTATGACTGATTTAGCAAAATTAGTACCTGTATCCCATAAAACATGCAAAAAAATCAAACCTCAAAAATGAGACACAAATTCAACACACAATACACTGTTACAACATACACGACTGTGAAAACCACAACAAGTGAGCACAAGGTTATGGAGCGTGAATACTTAACATTTCTTGTCTCTGGTCACATCAATAACACATGGATACCAATAGGGTATTGGACTTGGATAAACACTGGAGCAAGTTAGATACAGGAACAGTCAACATCAGCCATATTATACATCCTGAAGGAGCTGAATCTTTAGATTCAAGTGATTTGTCCGTGTGGTTAGATGTGAGGACAGAAAATCAACTTGTGGTCAAGTAACATAAACACTGTGGAGTTTGGCTTGGGGACAAATACATAAACATGTGTTATCTCCATTTGTAGGAGTTATCGGGGAATGGGCTGTGGAGTTAGATGATGGAAATAGGCGGAGTGGGGGTAGGGTAACATCAACTTGAGTTATCTCCCCTTGTAGGAGTTATTGGGGAATGGGCTGTGGAGTTAGATGATGAAGATGATGGAGTGGGGGTAACATCAACTTGTGTTGGGGACAATAACATAAACATGTGTTATCTCCCTTTGTAGGAGTTATCGGGGAATGGGCTGTGGAGTTAGATGATGAAGATATGTGCAGTGGGGGTGGGGTATCATCAACTTGTGGTGGAGTGGGGGTGGGGTAACATCAACTTGTGTTGGGGACAATTACATAAACATGTGTTATCTCCCTTTGTAGGAGTTATTGGGGAATTAGCTGTGGAGTTATATGATGAAGATATGTGCAGTGGGGTTGGGGTATCATCAACTTGTGGTGCAGTGGGGGTGGGGTAACATCAACTTGTGTTATCTCCCTTTGTAGGAGTTATCAGGGAATGGGCTGTGGAGTTAGATGATGAAGATAGGTGGAGTGAGGGTGGGGTAACATCAACTTGTGTTATCTCCCTTTGTAGGAGTTATATGATGAAGATAGGTGGAGTGGGAGTGGGGTAACATCAACTTGTGTTATCTCCCTTTGTAGGAGTTATCAGGGAATGGGCTGTGGAGTTAGATGATGAAGATAGGTGGAGTGGGAGTGAGGTAACATCAACTTGTGTTATCTCCCTTTGTAGGAGTTATCAGGGAATGGGCTGTGGAGTTAGATGATGAAGATAGGTGGAGTGGGAGTGGGGTAACATCAACTTGTGTTATCACCCTTTGTAGGAGTTGTCTGGGAGTTATAATCCTCATTGTCGTTGGTTTCTACATCTGATGGCGTCGGCTGTGGAGTGACTAGATACCATTGCTGGATGGAACAAATATATACACATATAGTATGTTTAGGATGATTTTACCAGATTGATAACAGACACAGAATGTTTGACAGTCTACACAAACCTTTTCTGTAGCAGCATCATCTCTATCCTGATAAACAGACTAGCTACGTTTCAAATTAGTCAAACACCATCACAACTTACAACACATAGCGTTCTGGTCTCTTTTGTTAAATTCACACAAAACCAACATAAATTATAGAAAAGTTGCTAAGTGCAAAAATAACAGGGAGATACCAGTAACTCCGTTTAAACTGTTGAATTCATCACCATCAACAAATTGATGAATTCATCATTGTCAAACTATAATTATTAAACTGTATCTTTTTTAAACTGAAAATTCCATAAAAATGAGTTTGCATTTACGCAAAACAACAAAGAAAGCAAACATCACACGCTGTAAAAATACATCATACGTTATAAACAAAACATTCATTTCAAGCACACTGATGTTACATTCATGCTACCATATACATGACAAACTTCAGCTGCAGCGTCACTTTGAACCTTAGTAACAGACTACACATACACACAACAACCTGCATGCAGAGTCCATACCTCATCGATCTAAAAGTAGCGTTTTGTATCTGACGATGTATATTGTTCCTGGAAATCGGATTGACATATTAATTGGGAGATTATGTGTAAAGAAAATAACTGAAATGTTCACTTTCAAAAGATGATTATGAAATGGTCCCCAAAAATAAACTTAAGGTGAAGAAGGATTTCGCATTTTTCTTGATTTTTGTCTATTTACTCTCCGTTTCTCTGTAAACATTGCCTTCAAGAACTACTTAAATTCCTGATCCTTTTATCTATATATTTCCTTGTCAACCTTATCACTTCACACCCAATATTTAAAAAAGAAATTACCAATTACACTACCCAGTCCCCTATCCCCTCCCTTCCACTTCCATCTTTATTTCTCTAGTTGACTTACGATTAAGTAGCTCATCGTGTTGTTCATGAGCTCCTGGAAGAAGCCTTTTTCCTTCTGGTACATTTCACCCTCTATACCCTGGCGCCGGTACTTTCCTTCCAGACCCTCAAGGACCAGACTTGAGATATGCTTTGTGCCTTTTGCATTCTCTCTGGTCTTTTTATAGGCCTCCAAACTACCAGCAATCTTCAGCAAATCTTCATAAGTCTGTAAATCAAACATGTAACAGTGTCATATTTTACTTTTATAGCAACTGACAATAAAAAGACTTTTATGAGATCTTAAATTGAAATATTATTAAAATGTGATAAGTTCTTTTCTTGCATCAAAAAATGTATTTAATATCTATTAAAGTTTCTCACTTTTTCAGGATAAACAGATACCTGTGATTTGTATTAAGTAATCTCCCCTCTTTCAATAACCATTACCAAAGGTCGTTTATCATAGTACAAATGGTTGGAGCAGAGTTATATGTTAATGAAATATTGACAGAACTAGTGATTTCATGTTGCTTTTGGACAAGCCTCGACAAAGACTTCCAAGACCTGTATTAATTTCTGAAGGTCCGTCAAGCTTTTTGCCTGAAATGTTACAATTAAAATTTGACAAACTGGCCACGTAAACCAACAGGCCCCAGATCTTTATATGAATTATACAAGTGCTATCTTAACCTTACAATTCTTTCATCAGCCGATTCTTCATTGATAAACAACAGCTTTTTTAGGTTTCCTTTTGTAATTGACCAAAAAAAATATTGAAAACATCAAAATCTTCCCCAGCCAGGAGCTTTTCAGAAGATGTGAATGTTGATGAATAGATCCAAAGCCGACAAAGTACTTACAGGAAGGAAGGGGAGATCGCCGAAGTCATAATGACCATCCCATAATGTGACAGTCATACTTGTCCAAGGCTACAAGCAGAAAGAACTTTTCTTTAATAAGGAAATGCACATTTTGTATCAAATGATTTCTTTGATAATGTATTGACAGAACAAATTTTGATTTTTTTGATTGTTTAAATTATCTAAGAGTCACAATAAAGATCAGTACATTTCAGCATATGACAAAACATTAAACTAATTTTATATATTAATTACGTTAATAAAATAACACAAAATAGCTACACACAGACAAAAATGAAATATATAAAATGTGTTCTCACAATCCTAAGAGTTTTCTTGTCCCACTTCCATTTCTCAAACACCTCGTTGATAGGATGTATAGAGAATGATTCAATAATACCCTCGGGTGGTTTTCCTCGGAATATTGGCAACTCGTGTGTACCAGTCAGTACTGCATTTCTGTGTTATGAAAAGTGACAAATTGTACAATGAGTATCATCCACCAGCTTGCCACACAATTACAATATTATGAAATAAAACTTATTTCCTATAAAATGTTTGAAACAACTAAAAACAGATTCACAAGATATAATCTTTCACCCCCTTGGGAGTGAGACAGGGGATCTCAACTCCGAGGGAGAAGATTCTTAAGTTGCCAAACACGAGGCTAGTGGAGTATTTGGCAGCTTTAGTATCTTACCCTGAGGTTTGAGATCCCCCTGACTTATGCCCAAGGGGGTGAATGATTATTTTTTCTCTTACCCTGTTTACCCTGGTATGTATCTAATATTGCCATTACATGTTGATATGACACGATTGAATCGTCAATGTGATGTCATTGTATTGTTGCCGCGACATCATATAACTGTTGAGAATGTGCAAAGAGCATGTGTATCTAAAATATCACACTGACAAAATTGTTGATATCCCTGCCCAGGGCAAGAGAAAAATATTTATCCGTCCCACATTATCACAAGGAGGCAAACATGCACATAAAAATATTTATCCGTCCCACATTATCACAAGGAGGCAAACATGCACATAAGTCAGTAAAACTGTTGAGAATGTGCAAAGAGCATGTGTATCTAAAATATCACACTGACAAAATTGTTGATATCCCTGCCCAGGGCAAGAGAAAAATATTTATCCGTCCCACATTATCACAAGGAGGCAAACATGCACATAAGTCAGTAAAACACACACATACACACTCACCACACACATAATACATACACATTCATCACACAGGGCAGGCCATCTTGAAAGCTAATAACAACTTATAGAATGTAAACAAGAGGCCCAGAGGGCCTGCGTCACTCACCTGGATATTTCAGATGTTAAGTTATATTTCAAGTATTTTCCTACTTTTGAACTGCCTCTTCATTGAAATGGTTCAATATACAGGTGAACCAAATCCTATCATTCGTGAAAAAGGATTTTAAAGTTTGTTTTTTTCTTTTTTTGCTATATTTCCCCTTTTGGGCCCTTTTTTCCTCCATCATGAGTTCCACTTCATTCGTTTATACACATAACATCTCATTTGGCCAATAATGCTCCATACCAAATTTCATCAAAATTCATTCGGCATTCAGGACTAGTAGAGATTTAAAGGATTTACCTCCATTTCCCCTATTTGGCCCCGCCCCTCCAGCCCCAGGGGAGCCACAACCTCTGTTTACACAATGTTAGCTCTCTTTTGCCCAATAATACTCCAGACCAAATTTCTTCAAATCCCATCATATTCAGGTGTTCAAGACTAGTAGTGATTTAAATGATTTACCTCAATTTCTCCTCTTGGGCCCCACCCCTCCTGGCCACAGGGAGCCACCCTTCATTTATACATTAGATCTCCTTTTCCAAACTAGAACTGTCATCAAGGGCCAACTCATACCTCCATATTCCCTAAGATGCAAATGTGGTCTCTATGGCAACAAACCGATTCAGTTGAATTTGCAGTCCCTAAAACCCCTATAAACCAATTTTCAAAGAAATCAAACAATATCTAAATTTCGACCAATCAGAAACTTCCATGTGGTTACTATGGCAGTGAAACCCATTCGTTTGAATTCGCCATCCCCTAATACCCAATGAACCAATTTTCATTGAAATGATTACATATTAGGAATTTAAAGGATTTACCTCAATTTCACATATTGGGCCCCACCCCTTTGGCCCTGGGGAGCCACACCCTCTGTTTATACAATATCATATCTCTTCTGCCCAATAATGCTCCAGACCAAATTTCGCCAAGATCTATCATCAAAATCTATTCAGGCGTTCAGGACTAGTAGGGATTTAAAAGAAATGTTGATGGACGACCGACGGAGGCTGGACACTGCACCATGACAAAAGGTCACTAGTCATTCGGACCCGGTGAGCTAATGAAATATTAACAAGACCAACTTATTAGTTACACCTACGCTTCAAACAAAGGCATGGCAGTCCATCCAATGATCTGGTCATCAGTGATATCCAACTCTTCACCCTGAAGATTCCTAATAAGGCCAGCAGAGTTGTGGTCAGCTAAGGCTTTGTACTTAATGGTTAGACCAAATATCTGGATCATTAATACCGAGTTGGTGTCGTAGTGTGGCTTCAGATTCTGTAAATAATCAACATGGACACTAAATATTGACTTAGATGTAGGGGATGAAGAAATTTAATTTCCCTCGCTTCAAGTGTAATTTTTGTTAAACCAATTTCCTATAACGAGACTAACAGATAGGTAGTTCATTTTCCTTCGTCACAGCTGTCTAAAACTAGGCACTGCCTCCTGCCGGAAAACTCTTGCCTTAGAATTTGTAAGTAATATGATAGGAAGAAAAGGCAGGTTAATTAAAATCTTGAGTATATTTCAACAACTCACTCTAACATCGTCGTTCCATTTTGGATCTGTCATGAGACTGTTGAAGTCGATCTTGTCTGTGAGGAAGCGCTCCTCACCGCCATGTCCCTCGGCAGTCAGTGGCATGCCCCTAACCTTCTCACCGGGCTCTATCTTACAGTAGCACTGTGTGTACAGATTATCTGTGGAGGAAAGAAAACTCAAATCAGTCCCTCAGTTTTTTTAACCTTTTGCTCTATGTTCTAAGGTATTTTCCTGCATCAGATATATGACAGTAGTTGTTGCAAAGATTAAACATAAAGCAAGCAAACAAGACATATATTGCCAGTGGCAGTGCACAACCTCTAAACTGAACTCGGTTGAAGAACTTTATCAAATAATCAAATATTTTACCCAAAATAACCTCCATTTACAATGAAAGACCTTTGAATTCACTTTAGATGGAAAATTGAAAAAATGTCTAGTTTCCTCAAACTTCACGAACTAAATACTTAATAACTACTTTAACTAAGAAGTCTATGTGGCAGCCACATTGAAAAATAAAACCCAACTCAAATATAGATGTTAATGGAACTAGTTAAAACTGAAGATAATGTGACATTAACTTAAATTACTGTAGATCTTGAAAGAAAATTGTTTTATCAATTTGGAAATAAACTTTTGACAAGGAGCTGTTACACGGGCAGACACTGTGATCACTGCAAGGCTACAAGGCACTATGACTTTGTGGGGCCCTAAGTCAAAACAACTTCACAAAATATCAGTAGATTGTTTTTGATATTGCTTAATTTTTCTTTATTCCAGGCCAGAAAAGTCGCACTCTGTTAACGCCTCCAAAACCCTTACCAACAGGTGGCAGTCCCCATAGACGGTTGATCCGGATCCTCATACCCTGTTTTATACGGTATCGGACCATAGCATCCAGAGGAAGATTCCCAGCAGTGAATTTGGGACCAACTTTCTTGATATCCAGTTTGGCTTGGAGCCAACCAAGCAATTCTTCATCTGTTTCTCCTGCAAAATGTCAAAAGGTCAAAGAATGCACTTTACATAAGATATTTAAAGATTTTATTTGATGCATGAACAAGAGACTGATTCAGTCTATTGTCATTGTTGATTCCATCATTATTGGTGAAAATAATTATATTGATTGGCAAGAAAAGATTGTCAAACTCAAGTAGTTTGGTTTGTTTTTGTTTAACGTCCTATTAACAGCCAGGGTCATTTAAGGACGTGCCAGGTTTTGGAGGTGGTGGAAAGCCGTAGTACCCTGAGAAAAACCATCGGCCTACGGTCAGTACCTGGCAACTGCCCCACGTAGGTTTCGAACTTGCAACCCAGAGGTGGAGGGCTAGTGATATTAAAAGTGTCGGTACACCTTAACCACTTGGCCACTGTGGCCCCTTCAAACTCAAGTACAAAACCGAATAATCATGCATGTCAATACCATCCCCCCTCCCCCCCCCCCACAGTAAATTGGATAGCAAATATTTGATTATTTGTCTGGACAAACAGATAATATGCCTATTCATACCATCATTATGTAGATGTAGCATTGTCTTATTATAGGTAAATATTGGCAAAACGATATAAAGGACAGTTTCTCCTTACCAAGAGGGAACCCCTGGGAGCTTTGTAGTCTCTGTATCATGGCTGTTTCAGTCTTGGGGTAGTTCATATGATCAGCATAGCTAGCAAATATCCTTTCGTCCGTGATGGTTGGACGAGCAGGCTCAGAATGATAGTAGCCAATACCGTACTTGGGAGCTTCAATATAATCCTACAAAACAAAGTCCCATATATTTTCAAAAGTCATGATACATAAAAAATCTCCTTGCTATTCAACAATGACCAATAAGCAACAAATGATGGTATAACCTGTCTAATCACAATGCCACTCAGGAAAACACTACTAATTATCATATTAGATATAATAGCTGTGAGTAAGAGTTTGAAGTTACAGAACTATATATATCTGATAATTAAAGGTATTGGTAGAGTAAGGAGGACGAAAATCTACTTATAGTGAAGTGACCTCAATTTGGATCCTAGGAGATTAAAATGCCAAATTCTTTCAAGAGATCTTAGTTGTGAGTAAGAATATGAAGGACAATTAGATATAATCAATGAAGTTGCAATTGGTAGAGTGAGGAGCTCGAGATTGATAAAGTTGGTAGAGTGAGGAGATTGATAAAGTTGGCAGAGTGAGGAGATTGATAAAGTTGGCAGAGTGAGGAGATTGTGAAATTTACCATAATTGTAACCACATCTTACCTTGTATTCAATAATATAACTAAGCCTGAAACAGAAAGTTTACAATCATAACACTGCATGGTCCTACCGTTTCATGCAGCATAATTCGCACAAGAATGGAGCATGCAGGCACAACCTTGAACTGGTCCAGATCCGTCACTTTGTACCTAGCCTTGTTCTTTGGTAGACCATTACGAAGTCGTAGCTGGTGACCACCTACATTGAGCTTCCCTTTCTGTGAAAATAAATATTTACTCAATGTACAATTAAATTCCTTATATTATCATCAATATCTTGCTGAACTGGTCCAGATCTGTCACTTTGTACCTAGCCTTGTTCTAATAAATATTTACTTGTACACAGAAATTCCTTATATTATCCTCCACATCTTGCAGAATATCAATTTTTCTCTGGAAGAGATTTGTGCGAGTGTCGTTTTACATCATATCAACACATAATGATGAGCCTCGTCCTAGGATATTACACATTCACTTTCATCCCACGCTCTTTAGCGATGAAAGATTTTTCTCTGATTAGAAATTACTCAATTTTTGATAGTTGAGTAGAGGTATCCCAAGCAGTTGCTTTCTTTAATGAAAGACTGGATAAAGTCTAATTGCAATCCCTAGGGAACTCGAGATATTATGCAAAAACTGATTTTCTATTTACAGTAAGTGACCTTGACCTTTGACTTCACTGCCTGAAAAGTTATCCCAAGCAGAACTTTCCCAGAGTTAGCACTGGATAAAGTCTGCATATTAATCTGCTTTGACCTTTGACCTGTGGACCTGAAAAAATTTCAAAGTAAGCACTTTCTTCAAGGCAGTACTGGATAGACTCTGAGTGTAATTGACCGAGCAGTACTCAAAATATTTGCATGCATAATTTGATACCTGGGAACTGCATCTCACTATTTGAAACCCTAGTAATTGCTGGACAAGTACATGAAAATACATCCTAAATTTACTTACATTAAAAATGGGAACAAATACACTGCCAATGACCGAGATTTCTTCTGAAAAGATGTCGTAGGTATAGACACGAAGGAAGGCGACCATCTGTGGGTTCAGGTCCTTCTGTTCTTCATTAAATTCCAATCTGAACAAAAATCTTGGACTACGAGCTGAACTTTTGAGCTCTGGAAGCGCCAGTAAAACTTTGGTCATGTCTGGTGCTCCTATGATACCAGTTACCTGTGGACAAATCACAGCAAAATAACAAAGATACAAGTGTTGTAGTATTAGGAAGGATTACCAAACTAAATGGGAACATGCCAGTCTCGTGGTGAGAATACAACAAAATTTAAGGTAGAAACTTAAACATAATTCTATTCACAGCACAACTTAAGGAGTATGTAAGGTAGACTAAAATAATTGTTCACAGAAGCATTAGAGGAGGATGTAACTAAAGAATCTTATTTAGAGGACCACTAGAAAACATGATGTTGAGGACCACTAGAGGTAAATAAGCCCAAATTATTCTAGCAACAGGTGTTATTGGTAACACAAAGTCTATTAAATGGAAATCCAACAGTGAAAAAATTTGACAGATGATTTGCTAGCTATGAAAAGACGACAACGACGGATGGACAATTTCTGATTTATGGTTGTCGTCAGATCTACGATTCCCTTCCGTTGATGATAGTGCTTTAAATCCAGAACCCCAAACAGGTGTCGTGTAACCCAGGAACCCCCAAAATGCTACAATTAACAGGCATCATGTAACATTGGTATGATTTAACATTTCTGATACAAATTAACAAATTCGTTAGCCTTCAGTCACAACTGAAAACTTTTTTGTATGCACATTTAAATTTATTACTCTAAGATTGCCTCCATGATCTGCCATGACAGTTATTGGAGATATGGCATTCATGATCATATAATTATAGATGAAGCTCCTACAGGAAAACATTAATGTTGAATTTTACCATTTCTTTCAGAGAAAAGATGTAATGTGTAAGCATTTACATAATTTTGTTTTTTCTCCCAGAAAGCTGTTATTAATATATACATACTACCACCTGATGTGAATTACATTATGCTTGCTACACTATCAGTAACATTTCTTACCCTCCGAGAGAGAACGGACAGGCAGACTGAGTAACTTACCTTGATGATGGATGCATTGTCAGGTATAAAGTGGACTGCATCAATGTACAAATCAAAGCAGGAGTTGAGACCTGTGGGGTCTGGATCCCTCCTAGAGGCAAAGGGATTGTGTTCCACCCAGGGGTCCAGTAATTCATCAGGAGTTTTGATAACCTCCTCCCTGTATAAAATGTATCATTTGTTAAATGAGTGATCTGTGGTAGGATTACAAACTAATGATACAATAATCAATTAAAAAAAAATCAGATAATTGTTTCATTAATGACAGGTGACTTACTCTTTCTTATCCTCCTCCTCTTCTTCCTCTTCCTCGACAGGTGTCTCTGGTGGAGGGGTGATCACCTTAATCTCTTCCACCTTCTTCTTGGACTTGGGCTCATGTTTCGGTTCATAAACTATCACTCCCAGCTCCGAGCTGTATCCCAGCAGTCCCTCTGTAATGTCAGTACTATATCCATTAAAACTGGTACATTTTTAATGGTTTTCCATTCTTAATGGACAGTAGGATAACACTACTTCACAAGTATATTTCCAACTAAAGATTTTTTTAGTAAACAAAAACATATGTCTCCGCCTTATTAGCCAATAGGTATACTTTTGCTTCGTTTTTAAACAATAAATTTTCACAATTGTCCGAAGACAGGGCCTAGTGCACTTTGTCATCAGGTGATAAGGGTATACAGTAACTTTGATAAAGATATCTTTTACAGTTCAAAAATTATCTCCCAGACACAATTTTTTTTTAGGAAATTGGCACTAATTTGACCTTTGATGTTGAAGTCAAGGTCACAGCAACATAAAGGCTTTAAGTACTGTAATTATGTATGTATCTTCAAAGATTCATCAACATATCTTCAACAGTTCAGAAGTTATGGCCCAGACAAGAAGTTATTAGAAGGAGAATAAGAGGAACCAGTACCAATACATTCAAAGAGGGACATAATTAATAAGAACTTTAATTTGAGACTGAGGAATTCGAAGTTCTCAAACATGGAAGCTTCCCGAAACAGTGCATGCAATCTAGACAGATTTTGGTTCACAAAATCAGATGTTGTACCAATTAAATAATGTGAAATAAAAGTAGTTAACCTTATGGACAAACAACAGTTCACAGTTATCTTAGCATATATTCAGGCAAACCAACAATTAATCAAGAGAAAACCAAACCACAAAGGAGTAACACAGAAAATATAGTCATTGTCAAATGATATCCTTATTCATCCTTACAGTCACCTTTAATATTAACTTTTAATCATTTCCATGTATACGTGTACCTACCAGGTTTCTCCGTTGGTGTTTGAGGGACGGCTGTGATAAGGGTGTCTGGGACGTCACCAGAGTGGATGGAATGTTTGTTTTCTCCTGACTGTAGTGTCCACTGAATATCCACAGAATCTGTAGATTTTCTTCCCGGTGAGTCCCGGTAAAATAACGGCACACGCGCCCAGCCAAGCTGAACAACCCTGGCATCTACGAATTAAAGCAGGGAATTATACAATTGTCACTGATTGATGTAGCAGTCAATTGTCTATTTTCTGCTCAACATGGCCAATACACACGAAACAATCTTCAGTTACAATTCAACTTTGAGCTGCACTTTTAGCACAGTAGAAATTATGTGAAAGATGTTGGTACAACTGGGACAGGAAGATCTGTAGGTTAATGTTTTAATGGCACTCGGGGTATGAGTCAATTAGGGCTATTTACCTATGTGGGCTGGTAATAAGCTTTTTTGATATGATAACTATTGACTTACCTCAGTGGTGTGACTAAGAGTGTGGTAACCTGTGTGAAGTGAGTGGTGCAATGCGAGAGGTGTGACTGAGAGTGTGACTTACATGCAGCTGTGTGGTGTGACTAAGAGTGTGACTTTACCTGAGTGGTGTGACTAAGAGTGTGACTTACATGAGTGATGAGCCTAAGAATGTCACTTACCTGAGTGATCATGAGACTAAGATTGTGGCTAACCTGAGTGGTGTGACTTAGCTGAGTGGTGACACTAAGATTGTGGCTAACCTGAGTGGTGTGACTTAGCTGAGTGGTGAGACTAAGATTGTGGCTAACCTGAGTGGTGTGACTTAGCTGAGTGGTGAGACTAAGAGTGTGGCTAACCTGAGTGGTGTGACTTAGCTGAGTGGTGAAACTAATATTGTAATTTACCTTAGTGCTGTGACTCTGAGGGTGACTTACCTGAGCGGTGGGACTAAGAAGGTGACTTACCTGAATGGTTAGTAGCTGGTTTTTTGTACTCCACTCTAATGAGGGCATAAGGGTGGGCTCCCAGTTCCCGTTCCACATCGTACTGGGAAATGTCAATACTCTCATATACAAACTTGTCTTGTGGGAAGTGCATTTCATACAGAAGATTTTTGTACATATCTTTAGTTTGTACAGCGGTGTAGGCAGGGTGCATGGACATACGCGACCGAAGCTTGATACTACCGAAGTAGATGGACACATGCAGAACCATTTCTGTAGCATTCAAGTAATTCAACCAAGTTTCCTGTTGGGAAAAAACAGTATGAAATGACACTCATTCTTCACTTAGGTTAAATCATCACATCTTTGAAAACAGTTCACCCACATTCTATTAAGAATTCATGGATACTTCATTTTTGGTCAAATTTCAATTTTGAATCATTTACTAAAATCATGTTTTTCTTGATATCACCAATTAAAGATTAAATATCATAATAATTGTATTTCTATGATAAATATTGTCAGTAACAAAGCATGTGATGCAGCTCATTTCTCTGTTAATAGGCTAGCATATACATGTATATACCTATAAGAATATTATGAGTTTCAAATTAAAATTTGAGATTTATGAAACATAAATTAAAGTTCTAATAGATAAATGGAAACAAAAGTTGAAAAACTTCATTATGATAAATTTTGTATTAAAATGGACAAAACATGACAATTTTTTCCCATATGATAAAATAATTTGTAAATATTGCAGAAATCAATGCTTTTCCTGTCAATCTTGGAGTCACAATATATTGTACGCCAGTGATCAGATATCATTTAATACCACTTTATGACAACACATCTACAGTAGGTCATATCAACACATTATTACGATGAGTGGCTGATAAACAGGTGCCTACCCTGGACACAGCTGTTGAGGGAATAACCAGTTTCAAGCTGATTTCCTTGATACCAAAAGATTGGAGGAAGCCTGGGACAGTAGGACTAGCAATAGATACTCCCCCACTCAGACGTGACGCTGGCGTCCTGTAACATAAAAACGACAATAGATACTCTCCGACTGAGACGTGACGCTGGCGTCTTGTAACATAAAAACGACAATAGATACTCCCCCACTGAGACGTGACGCTGGCGTCCTGCAAAATAAAAACAACAATAGATACTCCCCCACTCAGACGTGACGCTGGCGTCCTGTAACATAAAAACGACAATAGATACTCCCCCACTGAGACGTGACGCTGGCGTCCTGTAAAATAAAAACAACAATAGATAGTCCCCCACTGAGACGTGACGCTGGCGTCCTGTAACATAAAAACGACAATAGATACTCCCCCACTGAGACGCGACGCTGGCGTCCTGTAACATAAAAACGACAATGAGTACTCCCAACTGATACATGGCATTGGTGTCATGTAACATGGAATTTCAGATAAAATTGAGGACCTTAATATAATCGGTATCATTTTCAAGTCCTATGCTTTGAAAGGCTATCAAAACAGCTTTGATAAATACAAACTAGTGAGGTGGGGTCTTGTAACATTGAATGATAGCATCACCATGTAAAACGACATGATTTCAGTTTGTTTTAACATATAACAAGAGCTGTTGGAGAACAGCATAGCTCGTCTCGCAAATGTTTGTCAATAAATAATTAAAAAATATTAATTGGAATGGTTTCGCAAATTGCATTAATAATATTTATATTGTTTACTTGATCAGATTATGCTTTGTGAATTCATGCAATTTTCAAAACCATACAAATTTATATATATATAAATTATTTATTGACAAACATTCGGGAGACAAGCTATGCTGTTGTAGATTAAATGAATATATTAAATACAAATGTAATTGCTTTTGGACATATTTCTTCAATTTTTTGACAAAATATTATCCTGATGAGAGTTGTCTCCCTTGAAAAATGTGGATCGATATAAATTGTCTATTGTGAGCATTTTCACATTGTTTTATTTTCAGTTTCACCCCAAGAAGGGATAGTGTAACTCCATAGGGACTCTTTTACCAAAAATCAGCACCCTATTACAATCATAAAGTAATGTGTTAAATAGCTTTCAACATTTGCACCTTTTTTTTTTTAAATGTGTTTTTTCCTCAAAAAAATATTTCAGTTTAACTCCGGCAAGGGATAGTTCAACCCCCACAGGGAACCTAATACCATGTATTACTATGCGTTTCAACAATCACAATATAAACTTAACACAAAGTCCAAAGATTTAAAAACAAAAACAAAAAAACACAGATTTAAAAAGAAAAAATACAATTTTTTTCTAAAGTTTTACTCCAGGAAGGTATTGCCTTACTCCATAGGGACTCTATTGCCAAATATCAGCACCCTAGTACAATTATAAAGTGATGTATTAAAACCTCTTAACACTTGCACCAAAAACTTAACGCAGAAATATTCTAAGTCCAAAAATTTGAAAATTCTGTTTTTTTCCCAAAACATTTTTTTAGTTTAACTCCGGCAGGGGATAGTTTAACCCAAGAGGGAGTCTTTTACCAACTATCAGCCCCCTAGTACAATTATAAAGTGATGTATTAATACCTTTCAATACTTGCACCAAAAACTTAACGCAGAAATATTCTATGTCCAAAAATATGAAAATTCTGGTTTTTTCCCCAAAAAAATCTTTTAGTTTAACTCCGGCAGGGGATAGTTTAACCCAAGAGGGAGTCTATTACCAATTATCAGCACCCTAGTACAATTATAAAGTGATGTATTAATACCTTTCAACACTTGCACCAAAAACTTAACGCAGAAATATTCTAAGTCCAAAAATTTTCAAAAATCTGTTTTTTTTCCAAAAAATCTTTTAGTTTAACTCCGGCAGGGGATAGTTTGACCCCCACAGGGACCATATTACCATAAATTACTATGCCTTTCAACACCTGCACCAAAAATTTAACATTTGGAAAACCAACGCCGACGCCGACGCCGGAGTGACGACATAAGCTCTCACTCTTCTTCGAAGAGACGAGCTAAAAATGAAAAAAAGTGGGACAGTTTATCAAATCTTTATGGTACCAGTTTTTTATGAATGGTACATACTATATCATACATAGCTGACAGGTTACTGTACGGTATTAAATATTATTAAACACATTTCTACACATATGCATGTTATCATATGCATGCCACTCACCTGCATGGGTAAATGTATCGAAACTGCTTCTTTTCATTTACTGAACGAGACTTCATGATACCATTTAATTTGAGGAAATGTGAAGTTTTAACAATGAAATGAACAACATTGTGTGGTTGTATTATAACTTATTATTAAAGCTGGCTAGTACTATAAACATAGACGGAGTAAAGCCAGTCCTGTGTATATATACACGAGCCAACAATTCAGCTCTTCCATTGTAGCAGCTTTTAATAGATACTAATCAATTCATGCTCTGATGAGTCTTATAGAACAATATACCAAAACATTAATTACGGTAGATATTCCAAAGCTCTGATGAGTCTTATAGAACAATATACCAAAACATTAATTACGGTAGATATTCCAAAGCTCTGATGAGTCTTATAGAACAATAAACCAAAACATTAATTACGGTAGATATTCCAAAGCTCTGATGAGTCTTATAGAACAATATATCAAAACATTAATTACGATAGATATTCCAAAGCTCTGATGAGTCTTATAGAACAATATACCAAAACATTAATTACGGTAGATATTCCAAAGCTACGATGAGTCTTATTAGAACAATATACCAAAACATTAATTACGGTAGATATTCCAAAGCTCTGATGAGCCTTGCAGAACAATATACCAAAACATCAATTACTGTAGATATTCTGAAGTTTTGATAAATTATTTCATATATTTTATATGTATTTACTGAAAGACTAAATCTAACATATCTAAGATGTTGCAAATTGGACCAATCACATTGAATTTATGACTGTTTCCCAGGAAAATTGCTAGAAAATTCATTACAAGCCTGTTTTAACCACTGAAGAACATCTGAACACCCCCAAGCATTCAAATGATTGTGATGAAACATCTTTCAACCACAATTACCGCTGAAACAGTATGGCTGTTTCATGGCAGTGTGAGGATATATCTTCTTTTTCATTATCAAAATAGTCTACATTTGATTATTTCATAACAAAACAGTTGTTTAAATATCAGTCAACAGTCAAAATTATTTCCCTGCAATGAGGAGACTGTTTCAATGTTAGATTATAGTGTTTGTTACTTTTATATAATATCAACTACTGTAAACGTACTTATTTTAGCGCAGTCAAATTTTAGCGCAAACACGGAAAATTGTAAAATATGATTTATTAGCGTGGACGTGAATTAGCGCAGTCGTCCCGACTACGCTAAAAAAAATCCGGAAAATATTTCAGTTCTAAAATTAGGCATCGACAAAACAGGCAAGCACTGACAGACGACCCGTGTTCTAAAATTAGACATCAACTAAACAGACGACAAGTGTTCTACAGGTAAGTCACTAGTGAACTGTTTTCATTAAAATTACATGTGAGTTGCAGTTGTTATGTTATTTATTATCTTCCCAAAGCCGATTTCAGTATTCTGAATTTCACCATGTTGAAAAGATGGTTAGTGTCGGCTGTCAATTTCCCACCGCCATCGGCAACTTTATCAGAGGTGTTGGTAATAAAAGTTGAGCTTACAGAGAGTATTTTTTGTGATTAGTCTAAACAAACATTCTATCCAGCTATTGGGCTGTCCTACGACTTCAATAGGGCATATCAGGTATTACCTGTGTTGGGTATATTCCCCCTGTTTGATACCAATGGAATATTCTAGCTATATTGTAGTAGTGGTATCTACAAATGATGGCCGCCGGCTTGCATTGACTACCGTTATACGTAAGTACACTTGTGTAAATATTCAGTTTTTGAATTCAAAATTTTAGCGCTGTACATGAATTAGCGCTCCACAAAGAGCGCGAAAAACACTAAAATTAAACTACCGCTAAAATAAGTACGTTTACAGTATTATAGAAGAGATTAACTTACACAGGCCTCTGTCGGTTGAGGTAGGGAATCTCCATAAGGTCTTTTCCACTCTCAAGATGAATCCAGGCCATCTGGATATCAACTGTATACAGCTTACAGGGCTCAAAGAAAAAGACCTACAATACAAAAAAAAAAAAGATTAAATCTTTCCCTTCTACTTCTATTTTTCTTACCAGTATAATCTATATATGACAATTTTCAAATTGATTATGTCCTTTTTATGTATTTATGTATTCTACAGAGAAAATAAAATCAATGATTATATTTGGGGTTTCAAGGTTAATGAGATCGAATAAACACAGATTTGATTCCATACACCAAGATAGCCCCATCTAATGAAAATCTTCCATCATTCCATCTTATTGCACTTCATTACGAGGAAATCTGATGGACCACTAGTGGAATTCCTCTTCCAATGATTCAGCAGGGAAATTCCAGAGTCCTGACAGTAAGATTCAGAAAGTTTCACAATGAGTATTATTGGAAAGCATCTGAGGGTTACACAATGGATGCTACAATATGAGTTATTATTATAGCAATATCATATGGAAATATCGATTGTAACAAACATTTAATGTGTCCATAGTGTTTCTTATCATCAAGTAATGAATTGTCTTGCCGTCTTGTTGAGCATACAATTGTGCCAGAAGAGAAGCGATCTAAACAGCATATGATGAACACTTTTAAAAAGAAAACAAGAAAATATCTGTAAGATATAAATTCCCCGCTGCCACTTGACACCTTGAAACACAGTTTGATGAGGATCACATCAGCAGTTCCTGAGATCAGCTAGTTACATTGCATTGTGACGAGACGGACACAGGTAACACTATCGGGGCATAACAAATCATCATTTCTAACATGGCTCCAATAGATCTCTGTATGAAAATATTTGTATCATTTAAATTAGACTGTAACATAATGTTGTCAGAGCTATGACATTTAATGCCAACTCTGTTGTCTGGACACAACATCCTGTACAGCATCTCACCTCCTTCATGCCAGTATAGTCCCTCGCCTTCATAAACTTGTGTTTGAGCAGCATGAGGATGGCCATGGCAAAGTTCTGTAGGACTGATGGCTGCCAACCCTGTAGGAAACACTGGTCCCACACGTACATGATCCCTGGCGTGTCCAGAACACTTACAAATCCCTGAAAATATCATCTTACTGTCATGATGCTGACAAAATTGAACTGTAAGAATAAATCATTTATCAAATCTAAACAGATTTAGCACATTTAATGAATTTGTATGTACACAATCTATGTAACAGAAACTAATATACTGGACAGAAACTTCGAAAGCACTAAAATACAAAATCACCTGTCCAGTATAATATTAAAGTCTACATTAGGAAGATTTCGAAAGATTAACAAACCTCTCCTATCCAGCGCCGGAGGAAAATGAGGGGATCGGCGAGGAGTTCAGAGTTCATATTCTCCTCTCGCTTACTTCCTGGAGTGGCCTTGAGGAGCTCCTCTGCCTTGGCCTTCTCTACACTGATCAACTGGACAAGGAACTCCTGTAACAGGTCATATGTTAACGTCACTTTTAAATCCAATTATTCTTTTTTTCAGATATTTGTAAATTATTGATATTCAGCTACATATCAAAGCCAAGTCACCTTAAATTAACCTAACACTTATGATAATAATAAAAGTCTTGTTGGTCTTCATGGATTACAAGGATCTGTTCTGAATAAATTCATCAAATTAAGTCATATATGAATCGTTGTGGGATCCTACAACTCAGATTAAAGACCTGTATATATGTGTATTGTGTATCAATGTTATCCTACGAAGGCAACATTAATGGCAACACAAATATCTAATTGTCCTCAGGAAGCCCACATGTTCTGGCGAAACTGGTAGACATAACAGATACTAATCTGATATTCCTTGGCTTCTTGCCATTGAGTATTACTTTTTAGTTCCTACTATTCTTCAATTGCCCTACATAACTGGAGGTACATATATATCCAAGCAAGGGATGACGGAAACTACTAACACTACCTTTACAAGAAGTAAAGTCAGGATTACCTAAAACTGTCAATTCATGTCATATATACGTAGTAGAAGGTTATAAAGTGGATTATCTCAAGAAGTACAGAGAAGGACTAGTTGTGTCTTGTACCTTTTTGTTAATCTTAATGTTGGTGGTGGCGATGGCCTTTAGGTGGGTGAACATATCCGGGTCGGCCTGACTCAGTATATTCATCACTGTTTCTGCAATCGCAAACACCTGGATCCAGGTCGGGAAGCAAGAGTTGTTGAGGAGATCCAGGTACATAGCCAACTCATAAACATGCTGGCCTGTAACACAGTGGGGATACTGATACACATGATCAAGGGAAAGTGTGCTTACTTTGAAATTGGTTTTAACAAGTGAATTTTACAAAACTTTCTCATTCAGATGCCACTTTTATGACAAAATTACATAATTATTATATAGTCCCAAATAATCATTTTGGAAAATTTTGTGAAATGATCCTATAAAAGGATTCACTTCATTCGTGGCTTAAGAACATATCTAAATATTTGTTAATAAACTACTGAACAGTATTCTTATACAATTTCATGTCTGTTGCTTTGAATATCATCATACACAGATGCACACTGTGATATTTAATATAATTGTATAAGACATGGGTAAGTTTATTGCAAGTTTGTTTGTTTGTTTGCTGGGTTTATCACCCCGTGAACAGCCAGGGTCATTTTGAGGCAGGATCTCCTTGGATGGTGACTATAGCTACTTCATTGAACAACATACGGGAGGCCTGTCGCATGCCAGCCATAGCAATATGGGTAAAGTGTCTTGCCCAAGAGCATGACTATGGCAATACAGACCAGCCCTATCTCAGCTTCCCAAGAAACACAAACCAAATCGGTTAGGGAGCATCAACCACTAACCTCGGATCTTCACCTGAGGTTACATGGTCGGTGCTCTAACTGAACGAGTTCATAAATTCACTGTATAACTCAGCTATCATATGATAATATCCTATAGTAAATCATGTTCCTACAATATATTTTAATTAACACAAGACGAAATGGACCAATGAGGGGTGAGCATTGTCACGCGGTAACTTGATGCCGGAAGAAGTATATATCTTAATAAACAGTATACAGTCAGTCACATCTTAAATAAAACATGTAGATCACTAAATAATAACAAAAAAAAAAATGTACCTTTGTCTGTTGGTTTACTGGACTCTTGTTGGAAGCAGACCTGAAGAGGGAACAGCCAGTGTATGAGGTATGGCTCATAGCTCCGGTCGTATGTGTAGAGAGCGTTGAGTGTGCGACTAGACTCAATCATGTGTTCATTGGTACGGAATGCCACCATACCTGTTGTCTTGTTGTATGTCTGAAGGTGAAGGAAATAAAACCTGTTATTAATCATGTAAAAGTTAATAATAATAATAATAATTTGAAGTTTAAATACCGCTATATCACAACAACAAAAGTGGTACGCAAATTATCATCGGTGGTTACTGGGCCTTTAGCATCCAGGAAATGTCTTTCTCAACTCCCTGAGGAGCATACAGGCATAGCTGCCATTTTGGCACTAACAACTTACACATGACAATTCTTGCACTGCCCTACCATAGACTCATCTACAGCTTGTTGTCTAGGGATTCACGAACAGAAGAAACCACAACATGAAAAGAATAGATAGGAAAGGCAGGGAAAACATCAATGTCTGTCTTTTCAATAGATGTATGCTACTAACATAATTTGTTATTAAATATTGAAATATGAAGCTGACCTCTATAACAGCATTTTCTATGAGGCCAGCAATCGGAGAGTTGGTGGCCCGTGTGATCCTTAGATCCTGAACGCCTCTCGCCACAGCCTTGGCAAAGCGCTCACGTAAAACTCGCTCAAGGTTACTGTAAATACACAAATTTAGCATCATAGGAAGATTATATATCAATGAGGTAACATGTTATGTTGAAATCTTGAATTTTTCAGATCATGTTCTTTATTTCCTCAACCATATTGACAAAAATTACAACTATTTTAGCAGACTATGAAATCATTTTGATATCTATCTAATATTAAATTACTATTAGTAAGCGAAGATCTAGACAAATTATACCAAGTATTGGCCGTACCCTTCAGACAGACGTTTTCGCTCCTCCCTGAACAGAACATCTGCCCACATGTATGTGCGGAGAGTTCCAGGAAGCTGTCGACCATGCATTCTACCAGCCACATGGTCAAACTTGCGAGGGTCTCTTTCCAGAATGGCCATTACAGCCTGACCAATAGCATCACTCTGGACACCCCAGAGTGCAGGAGGGTCGCCCTCAACTTTATGTACCATTGCTGTAAAGTTAGAAGTACACAGTATTAATATGTATAGTGATAAGTACCATCGCTGTAAAGTTAGAAGTACACAGTATTAATATGTATAGTGATAAGTACCATCGCTGTAAAGTTAGAAGTACACAATATTAATATGTATAGTTTTACTATGTGTTTGACCACAATACAGATCATATGCTAAATTGAAAAATACGACAAAATCCCAAATTATTATAATAAATTTGCTGTATATATATAAGAATTCTAGATAAAATTGGATCTAAAACTGTGTTAATTTGGACTCACTTGAATAAAATTATCAACCAACAAACTTCTATAACAAGACTAGTGTATTACAAATTTAACCACTGACAGACCTATACCTAAACAAATAATGCAGCATCGTTTATATGTCTAACAAAGGTACATTTTTTACTGTTGTCTTTGATTACTGTAGATAGTCAGCAAGATTATGTACTAACTATAGAGATAATGTTCAATGATCTTTGGCTCTAGATGAACTCTTCACTTTAAAGCTCATCAGACAAATAATTCCTATCCTTATATTATCAGTATAACCCTTCACACAAAATTGCAAATTGATTTGATACTTATTACTATAATTGTAAAAATGATTATTTTCATAAAACAATGAAAATTTCTAGCAAATAACACATGTACAGACACACACACACACACACACAACTACCTCAAAACTCCAAATTCAACACAGTACACATTAATTCTTAAGAAGATTAATAAGATAAATGGGACTCAAATTATAATTGTTTATGATAATATGGAGTAATATAGTCCAAACTAATACTTGCCTCAAAATGATATATGTACATATATCAACATAGCACATTACTGGCCATGAAAATATTATCTATGATGATGATCAACAACCAGTAAACACATTTTGTTTTCAAAATATTGTAAGTAAGAAACCGATTATGCAATAAATGTAGGACTATTGCATATATAATCTATGTGGTCCGTGACAGTTCATGTACACTCCGACAAACATTTCTAGCACATATTTTATTAAGAAAACGTCTATAATGTTGTCAATGAGTACATTCAAATAACTAAGTTACTACGACATACAACTGTCTGCATCACACAAGTTGTAAAACACACAAATATCAGTAAAATCTAGTAAAAATGTGATTTCCTAATGATACAGTGTAGCATTCTACATGGCCATCAACCTCTAGGCCTACAATAAAACTTCTAAATGTTTTACATTTGGTATCTCCATTCGTTGTTAGTAACTTATCTGAGGGGAAAGAAATCAAATTGAGAATTAAACCATGAAATATGAATGAATCATTTATATAATACCACATTTTTCAAATGAGAATATTACAGGTATCACTCAACCGAAATAAAAACTGAT
The DNA here is from genome assembly GCF_902652985.1 of Pecten maximus. NCBI lineage: Eukaryota > Metazoa > Mollusca > Bivalvia > Pectinida > Pectinidae > Pecten > Pecten maximus. The sequence goes on along the minus strand of NC_047022.1, from coordinate 15,197,937 downwards.
GTGGAAATCCATTCAGTTCACCAATGGTTTAAATATTAAATAGGCGAAAATAAATAAGGTAACAATTCTACCAAGAACATACTCCCACATTTCAACTGTTTGGATAATACACTCTGGACTTATCAGTGTTGACTAGAAGTTGATAAAACTTTTAAAAACTTGTTTCGTACTTGAAAATAAATAAAATTATTGATATTGTTTCCACTGATCTTACTGTATAAGATGTACATTTTGTAAAAGACTGACGGACTATAACCATTAAAACAGTATATAGCCTTGACAAATGCAAGTTGACAACATATTTCAATGATTATAGGTCAAATCAAGGTCACAGTGACCTGGTTTTGTCATGTAGTGTTGCCATTACATGATGAACCTGGTTACCAAATTTGATAAAAAAATAGTTAAGAAGTTATACATATGTAACCTGACCAAACTTTTAAGTTCATATGTACAGTAATATACATGGTAAAATCATTTCAGTACATTTTTCCAATAGAAACTCTGAAAATTCATAAGAACGAATGTCAATTGATGTAGAGATAAGTGTCTATATTCAAGCCTTTTCATTATTTTCTACAAATGTTAATTAAGGTATACACTGATTATTAAACCATACCCAGTAAGTGATAAATTCAGTATCTATCTGATTTACAGACGTAAAATGCCTTAACATCACGACAGTACAGCACACAACACAACAAGTTATTTTCAAATCAAGTTCTTGTTTAGAAATTTGAACACAAAAGCATATGTACAGATTTTTAGCTGCCTATTTACTTCGAGTTATGAACACTTATTATGAACAAGTCCCAATACCATTCACACATCTGCACTTCACAGAAACCTCTTTGTGACACCGACTTACCAGCTACCATCTGAGGATCACCTAGGTAATGGTTTACCAGAAAGTTTATACCACATACTGTATCTATGACACGATTATATATATATAGTTGGATGCAAGTTCATACATCTATGTCTACACCTGGGTACATTGATAGCCAATGTCGTTGCAGTAGATAGCTTTGTTCTGAGTAAAAATACACAATCGTCCAGGCATTAACAGCTCAGATTGACTGGTTTTATATTTAATTTGGTTAAATACCTTTACCTCTAAATTGGAGGCTTTATCAAGACAATGTGGTAATTAATATGGTTTTCTATTTTAGCGCAAATAGCTTATATTCATCAGAAGAAATAATTGTGTTATATAATAATTATTATGTTCATGATATCACAATAGTTTTAGAAAATTTGTGCCACATTTTATTTATCTATTTATTCCATGAGCATCTTACATGACAGAACAAGCCAGTTTTACCTAAAGCAGCTGCCTACAGACAACATACTCAGAAGATTTAAAGGTTTGGCTTTGAAGATATCTGATTTGAACTTATGAAATTAAGAACACCCCCCAGTTCATTCTAACAATCATAATCAAGGAGGAAAGTTTAAAATATATTTGGATAAATTAAGTTTGTTTGTTTGCTGGGTTCATCGTCAAATGAACAGCCAGGTTCCTTTTGAGACCGGGTCTCCTTGTAGTAGTTGGTGACTACTTCACTGTAAAACATACAGGAGGCTTGTCTCATGCCATCCAGAGCAACGTGGGTAAACTGTCTTGCCCAAGGACACAACCACGACAGCAAAGACTGTCCCATTTCTCAGATTCCTGAGCAACACCAACTGACATGGGTAAGGAGCATTGCACCATGCACCTCAGATCTTCACCAGAGGTTACAAGTGAGCACTCTAATCAACTGAGCTATCACAGCCTCATACATATATATATATATATATAGAAAACATGTATGTGATATAGATAAATGTAGTAGTCATACTTCTTATGGCGGCAGAGTTGGGTTTACTGCTCGGTGTTGAAGAAAGAGAGGATGAGGATGAGATTGTCGATGGCTTCACTCGGCTTGGTTTCACCATCTTTCTCAACTGAGAATCAGTTTGAAGTTCCTTTACTTTCTTTCTCTACAATTGAAAAAATAATTATAACAGCTTAGGTGAACCTAAACAAAGCATAAGGCTAAAAGTCATTCAGAAGCTATAACAACAGTGAGACTTCAGGTTGTTGCAGACACCTATTTACGATATTAAATTTGAATTGGAAGACTTTTGGGTTGTTAGGAATGCTCATTTATGTAAAGAGGAAGACTTTTGTATTGTTAGGAATACCTAGCTATGTTAACATCTAGTTATGGTAAAGCTAACACACCGACAGATCCATCTCCTGAACATAAAGTTCCCGGTCCAGACCCTTGTGGAACACGTTAAAACAGTGCTGTAGGAACTCGGCATATTCCCCCTTTGGAGCTTTGCTGGAACATATGGAAATAAACATTCATTACACTCATTTACCAGTATTTTTCTAACCATAAATGATCCACTAAAGGTATCATTACACATAACTCCTTAACACTTCAAATCAATCCTGCCTCGTTTATCACAAACACCCCAGTCAGCCCTGGTCCAATAGGACACTGAAGCCCTCCCCTATGACACACTTACCCCTCATATCTTACCTGTCGGCCATTATCAACTTCCCCAAAAGTCGTCCACTCTAACACGCTGTCCTAGATCATATTGAAACCTTATGACATATTAACCCATGTATACAAGCTAACCTGTGTCAGTCCAGACCAATATGATGAAAAGATCTATCCCTATGACACTTATTCCGGTGAAGCTGTCTTGTCTCATCAGCACCAGAGAGATTGTCAATGAAGCCCTCCTTCCTGTCAAACTTATACATCAGCGCTGGACAGCATGTCCCTAGAGTCCTACTTCCTGTCAAACTTATACATCAACGTTGGAAAGCATGTTCCTAGAGTCCTACTTCCTGTCAAACTTATACATCAACGCTGGACAGCATGTCTCTAGAGCCCTACTTCCTGTCAAACTTATACATCAACGCTGGACAGCATGTCTCTAGAGTCCTACTTCCTGTCAAACTTATACATCAACGCTGGACAGCATGTCCCTAGAGCCCTACTTCCTGTCAAACTTATACATCAACGCTGGACAGCATGTCTCTAGAGCCCTACTTCCTGTCAAACTTATACTTCAACGCTGGACAGCATGTCTCTAGAGCCCTACTTCCTGTCAAACTTATACATCAACGCTGGACAGCATGTCCCTAGAGTCCTACTTCCTGTCAAATTTATACATCAACGCTGGAAAGCATGTTCCTAGAGTCCTACTTCCTGTCAAATTTATACATCAACGCTGGAAAGCATGTTCCTAGAGTCCTACTTCCTGTCAAATTTATACATCAACGCTGGAAAGCATGTTCCTAGAGTCCTACTTCCTGTCAAACTTATACATCAACGCTGGAAAGCATGTTCCTAGAGTCCTACTTCCTGTCAAACTTATACATCAACGTTGGAAAGCATGTTCCTAGAGTCCTACTTCCTGTCAAACTTATACATCAACGCTGGACAGCATGTCTCTAGAGCCCTACTTCCTGTCAAACTTATACATCAACGCTGGACAGCATGTCTCTAGAGTCCTACTTCCTGTCAAACTTATACATCAACGCTGGACAGCATGTCCCTAGAGCCCTACTTCCTGTCAAACTTATACATCAACGCTGGACAGCATGTCTCTAGAGCCCTACTTCCTGTCAAACTTATACTTCAACGCTGGACAGCATGTCTCTAGAGCCCTACTTCCTGTCAAACTTATACATCAACGCTGGACAGCATGTCCCTAGAGCCCTACTTCCTGTCAAACTTATACTTCAACGCTGGACAGCATGTCTCTAGAGTCCTACTTCCTGTCAAACTTATACATCAGCGCTGGACAGCATGTCCCTAGAGCCCTACTTCCTGTCAAACTTATACATCAACGCTGGACAGCATGTCTCTAGAGCCCTACTTCCTGTCAAACTTATACATCAACGCTGGACAGCATGTCTCTAGAGCCCTACTTCCTGTCAAACTTATACTTCAACGCTGGACAGCATGTCTCTAGAGTCCTACTTCCTGTCAAACTTATACATCAGCGCTGGACAGCATGTCTCTAGAGTCCTACTTCCTGTCAAACTTATACATCAGCGCTGGACAGCATGTCCCTAGAGCCCTACTTCCTGTCAAACTTATACATCAACGCTGGACAGCATGTCTCTAGAGCCCTACTTCCTGTCAAAGTTATACATCAACGCTGGACAGCATGTCTCTAGAGCCCTACTTCCTGTCAAACTTATACATCAACGCTGGACAGCATGTCCCTAGGGCTCCACTTCCTGTCAAACTTATACATCAACGCTGGACAGCATGTCCCTAGAGCCCTATACATCAGCGCTGGACAGCATGTCCCTAGAGCCCTACTTCCTGTCAAACTTATACATCAACGCTGGACATCATGTCCCTAGAGCCCTACTTCCTATCAAACTAATTACCCATCAGCACTGGCCAGCATGTCCCCATAGCCCTCTTCTTTCACACACTTATACAGCTGACTAGTCAGGTAGGCCTCTGCCTCCTTCATCAATATTGTCTTCTCCATAGGATCCATGTCTGGAGGTTCCTGTGTATGTAAGTAGTAAGCATTTAGGACCCAAAGATAATTTTTAGTAACTACATTTGCAGAACCAACAACTTATATCAAGTAAGAAATGCATGGACAGTCCTATCTTTTATGATCACTTTTACATAAAAAAACATTGAAAGAACAAGAGACAGAAAAAAAAGTTCAAGAAAGAGGGGGTGTGGGGTGTGAAGACAATCTTCATTGATTCTATTGGAGGTTTTCACAATTAGTTTTTCTCTGAAGACATGTAGCAATATATACCAGAAATAGTCTATCCCCACCCCTGTAGAGTATTTACCAGAATTTGGGGGTTGGGTTCAACATTTGGTAGGTAGCTTGAGACAAACATTTTGCCTAGACTTTCCAACAAAGCTTCCTTCCTCTCTGGTTTCTTGAACTGCTTAGACACCTTCTTTGCCAGTGCTTCAGCTATCTTGTGCTCAATCTATGAAAGAAGATATAAGACATTACACCTGTGTTATAAATCGACGATTCAAAGAAAGATAAAGAGATAGACCTGTGTTATCAATCTACTAAAGAAGATATAAGAGATATTAATAACACTTGTGTTATAACTTAATATTGTGACATTTCAAATGTGATAAGTCAAGTTATTCAATTTTAATGTCGCAAGAAGGAAATAAGATGTAACATCACTTAATCTCTAATTTCAAAACTGACAATGAAATATCCTTGTTTTACGGAATATTTCTACAGGTTTTTGGCTAATTTTATCAATTTTTATTAAAAAGAGACTTATTTTAGTAAGTGAAATATGGTTTACAGTTCTTCTGAGTTGAAATCTTAAAACTTTAGCAATTCATCTTTACAGATCTATAAATACAATAGAGAGTGGTTTAAGGGATTTCAGTAATAATTTAACCTTTCTAACTCATCTGTAAAGCTGCTTCATTTCAAACAGACCTCATAATTACACAATGTATGGAATTAAGTTAAAAATATCTGGAAACTGACCTTGTGCCAGGGAGCATCAGGAAGCAATGTCTGTTGGTAGCTGGAGTTCAGCCAGTCCTGGGAGAAGGGGCGCTGGTGAGCGAAGTCAGGGTTGTTAGGGTATTCCACCCTTCCTCCTGATTTCGGAGCTCCCATCTTGTTAGACATGGTTCTAGATTTTTATCACGCCTTTTAAAGGCGTTGTATGTCTAAGATGTTTGTTCTTACTTTATACAAATCTAAACTTTTTTGACCGAAGTTTTATATTTGTTTTGTAGTCTGAAGTTTTATATTTGTTTTGTAGTCTAACTGTATACCAGTTTCAAAAACAAATATCTGAATTATCACTTTTTAAACAAAAAATGTATAGCAAAATATCAAAATTATAAAAAGCTTAAAAATCTATAACAAAAAATATACATAAATTATATTTCACCTTCAAAACAGGTGTCAGAATTGTTGATGGATAACATGCTTACAATAGTTTTACATCAAAAGCGACCACTATTTAATAGTTTAAATTGACTGTTCTATGTGTACGATATTTAATTACAACAATATTTACAGTCAGGTAATGACTTTGTTATTTACATATCCTAACATATATACATAGACTGCTCTATAAAAATAAATACTGTACAGATATGTTCCTATCACAACTGTCTTTCACACAGGTAATGACGCTTGCAGGTCGGGAGGGTTCTCCCCGTAACAGTGTTTGGTATCAGAGTTTCTGTAAGAGTTCTCATGTTGTACACTCTGTAAGACAAACAAAATAGTGTATATCAGACTCTGTCTATAAGGGGACAAAACAAAACGTCTATAATTCAATGAACCTTTTTTGGAACAGAAGAACCACATAATATGAGTGAAAGGAAAAGCAGAAAATGCAGTCCTAGAATCATTAATTTTATTTTCAGAAGATGACTATCGTAAACTTAAAATGTGTTTGGTTTCAGATCTTATATTTATATAATGATAAATATTTGATTCATCTGTAGCGTAAGAACCCTGACAGACCAAATTCTGATATTTTCTATATTATTGATGAAATCATGCAACATTTCCTTTTCAATGTACTTCTTAAGATTATCTTTGAGAGCCTTTAGGTTCTTAACCTTTTTTTCGTGATTTATTTCTGTCTACAATTAATAGCATTTTACTTGTCCAATGGATGGATGTTTCTATTTTGCCAAATAGGGGCACTGTAGAAGCAGTTTTCCCCCAGAGACAAATTCTGAAAGGCTAACATGTATTCACAGTTAACTAACTGCAGGGAAATGATAAAATTTTACTTATAGCTAAAAGAATGAAATTACCATTGATGAAGTTCTGCACTTGGAGAGACAGAGTTCAAACAGATTATCTACAGATGCAAACAGTTTGTCCAGAGCTTCCCTTCCTTCTTTTAGAATTTTTTGCATCAAAGGTTTCTGAAAGTAAGAATGATTTTGTTTAAAAGTTTACTTGACATTTAATAAAAAAGGGTATGTATATACACAACATTGTCAACATATGACTTCACCCCAAATTCCAAATAAACAAATTATCACACAAAACACCTTAGTTCAATACACATACAAACTCATAGCAGCCTCGTCATACTATCAATTTACATCAACACAAACACATCCAACAGTAATATCATCATCTAATTAACATTTCTACTGCTAAATGAAAGTATTCAGCATGTCTAACAGAGCTATAATGCACACGAAAGGATGTAAACCTATGGACTGTCATTGGCAACATTTACTATAGGGTTCTAGTTCTTTACCATTGGACATATTTCAACTTGAGAATAACTCAGACGATAGTTAAAGTATTTAACCATACAATCAGTATAGTACCAAAATGGATTTGCTCACTTATCACTTTTAATGCATTTTGCTACATTGTCTCCATACCAGATCTGACATCTTCCAACTCCACAAAATGATATAATGCCCATGTGCAAATTATCTTTCATTCCGCTTGTGCAATTCTTAGATTATAATATTAGGTGAAAGCTTATTTACCTTTTCTGGGCGTAGGCAACAAGACACACAGTACTCGTACTTTTCACAACATCCATTCTTCTCACAGGTATCACAGCTGTGCTTTGATGTGCGGGCGTGTTTGCTGTCACAACATCCCCCACCGACTACATGCTCTCGGTCACACACGTAACCTGTAAAATAGGTCAAAGGTCAACTGTACCATATACAAGACATGCATGGGACATGGATATTTGTTCGGTTTACAGAGGGTTCGGTTTGGAGAAGTTGGATCGAAAAATTGACCGGTCGAATTCCGGATATAATTGGTCGGGACGATGTTTTGTTAGAATGTACCCGATTACAAACTGGCACGTACGTACCTAGACAATTGGGTTTGTCTGAATAATATGAATATTGCAGATTATATAAGAAAGACAAATAACGATAACTGTAGTTTTAAACAGTAGTTTTCCATGTACAACTGCACTTTACGATCAACCTACATTTTGTTACATCTGGTGAAGCTTCGTCATGTGGATGGGGCCCGATACGGAATATTTTACACACAGAATAATATGAAAGGTGTGAAGATTTTTTGTTTCAATATTAGTTACAATTGATCAGCTGATACTGGTCGTATTTCTGACATCGGTATTTTCTAAAAAAAAAACAACATCACAGGCTTCATTTGCGAAGATGCAAAAACAACCCTCTTTGTGTCATACTTGTTCAGGTAAGGCCGGTTTTCAGAATTAATTTTTGGTATATTTAAACAGGAACCGGACACAAAATCGGTCCGGTGTTCGGAATTCAGAGGGATCGGTATTTTGAAGTTTTTTAAGACTATAATAAAGAAGGACCAATTCCGTACAATGAAAATTTGTTCGGTATTCAGAGGTGTTCATATTTTAGAAGGTTCGGTTTTCGGAAGTTGCACTGTATATAAGAAGGTAAAGATTAATTAACACACGGTATATAAGTCACTGTAAACTGCAATATCTAAAAATGTTATCATGATTAGTTCAAGTTTATTGCCAACAATATAATAAATTACCGGTAATCATGAACACAAAAGTAAACCAAGACTAAATGAAGTAAACACTGTTAAAATATTAACAAATCTACCTGGATTTTTAGTTTTATAAATGGATTCCCTCTTTAAATTAATTGGATTCATGCTTCAAAAAGCTACGGATGCCATCAACACAAACTTTGTCTTCATATATATATTGTAATTGAAGTTCCAAAATATAGAGATTGGAACTATATGTTATTGATTTACTAAACGGTACATTAATTAATAAAACAACAAACCTCGTTCATCCACTATGAGTTGTTTCCCTTGAACAGAATTCCTACATATCCACTGTCTACTTGAGTTAGCCTCTGGTAGATCTGGGATCTTTGGTTGCCACTCAAAAGGTTGTCGTAGAAAGGTTCGCTTTATTTCATACTGCTCATTAACTAGGTCCTGCTTCTACAGTAAATATAAACATGGACATTAATCAAGGCTGTATATAAGGCAAGAGAATAAGCTCAATTTAAATTTTATTCATGAAGGAATAATGTGTAATATTAGATAGTATATAATTCCACCATATTAGCTCAGTGTAGCAACATTCCCTTTAGCCTAGAGGTAGGATGTCGACTCTGAGAGCGATAGGTCTGTAGTTTGAGGCCCAGTGCAGACAGGACACTTTCATAATGTCCTTTTTGTTAGATTTGGTGACATCAACCACTCCAAGTGTAAGCTACCATACAGAATGAGCCATTAACAATGAAAAAAATCACATTTTCTTTTTCATGAAAATATCCTTCAAATGGTTCATCTTGTACAAACATTTCTGATGCTCAGCTGATGACCATAACAGAAACAATGTACGTTTTTGTATATATAGCTTTCCCACACATGGCAGGCAATTGCAATCTCCACTCAGTTACCGTTCCAGGGCTCAAAGTGGATATCTTTTCCAGGTGACCTATTTGGCTACCAAGTCATTAAATCCAGGCGCCAATTGGAAAAGTTAGTCGCCTAGCCTAGTTGTCTTTGATAAGATAAAAAAAATCTTTTTATTCTTAAGGCAGAATGATATCTCTCTGTAACTTTTTCAATTGTGAATGTCATTTAGCATGGACTGCAACCTTTGAAAAATCAACCAAATCACAAATTTACACAATTTTTTTTAATGGTTTGGTTTGATTTGGTTTATTTTCTTTAACGTCCTATTAACAGCTAAGGTCATTTAAGGACGGCTTCCCGTGCATGTAGTGAGTGCGAATGTGTGTTTTGGGAGGCTGCGGTATGTTCGTGTTAAGTCTCCTTGTGATAGGCCCGACCTTTTGCTGATTTATAGTGCTACCTCACTGAAGCATACTGCCGAAGACACCCAGCAGCACACCCCACCCGGTCACATTATACTGACAATGGGCAAACCAGTCGCCCCACTCCCAATATGCTGAGCACTAAGCAGGAGTAGCAACTACCATTTTTAAAGACTCTGGTATGTCTCGGCAAGGGGACAGAACCCAAAGCCTTCCTCAGAGGAGCAAACGCTCAACTAAAGGCCAAAAGTGAGGCATTGTAAAGGGAGACATTAGGAAGAAGAAAGTTGTTCAGAAAGAGAAAAGATAAGATCCTAAATTTAGTCGCCTCTTACGATCATGCAATGGGGGCAGCAGGTACAATTCTTACGCCCTACATGCAGGGCAGTTTTTTAATGGCCATGCAGGCACCTTATAGGTCAATAACTGGTCGCCAATGCCCAATGGTGAACTTAAGGCGCCATGGCCCAAAATAGGTGCCACTTTGAGCCCTGCGTTCCATGTTTAACTTTCACTTCAGTTCTATGCTAAAAACTTTGTTGAAAACATCAGTTTTTGACCAAAAGAACATTTGACTATTCACATCTTCTGTTGTAGCAGAAAAGCATGTGACAATTTTGACTGCCATTTCCGCTACAGCCAAAAGTATCAAATGCAATTCTGCTCCATATGTAGCAAAACTACATGATATTATCACTTTGCCCAAATCACCATATTTTCTGTATTTAGTCAACCGTTCAAATAGCTACATCTCATCACTTTTTTGCGGGAAAAATAAAGTCTGTTATACTTAATGTGTTCCTTGGGCACACTAGACTGTAAAATACAAATCATTTGCAAATCAAGATTGCCTCAATCCAATGGAGCTCAAAACTAACCGATCTCTGGTTAAAGATATCTTACTCTAACTATGGAGTCAGAGTAGCTACTCAGTCAGCTGAGTGACAGAGACAGTATTTAATTCCATGCACAGGTCACACAAACCCGTTCCTTTTACTGTTCTCATGAAAAACAAGTGTTCAAGATCATACGTTATCATTGATTTGTTTTGTTTTAAATGTGACTGAAATTGAATTTCAAATCATTATAATGTAATTGATATATAGACATCGTGACATCGTACCGGTTTACACATCTACACGGTAGTCACGGTGCTATGATCGAAGCCAAAACAAAATATAAACACACTGCCATTGTGACAATCACAATCATTCACAATGTTGATCACTGTTATCTCTAGACATGCAGATTATCAGTTTACTTATTCGTGTCCATATGTATGACAGTTATAAAAACTTACACTTGAAAGAGTTTTAGACAGTAAAAATATGAATGAACCAATAAGAAACACCGTCAGCACCCAACGTCTTCGGAATTTCCGAATTTTCAACATTGGCATCGCTGGGCTCCATGGACTGCTATTTATTTTAGTTTCGTAAAAAGTTTAATGAACATCAATAAATAATATGGAATAGTGAAAAAAATAGTTCTAGAGACCATCGAATACTTAATAAAAGATTAATAATACAGATTAGTGAACATCAAACAGATTAAAAGAAGTCGATCCATTGAAATACGAAACTAAATATGACTCAACCAGAACCAATCAAATCACACCTCGCTTATGAAAAATTCCCGCGGAAATATTCAGGACACGTGCACAAATCGTTTCACGGAAGTTTATGGCGAGGAATTGAATATTGGAAAGCGAGAAAATGATATATCTAGAACTGCAGATTATTGGACGTAAACATCAGATAACGTCCCATTTTATAGGGACGTATACTAATATAGTAAACATCATAATAGACTTTACGTCCCTGCTATTGACATAAAAAAGACACGATGTCACCGATGTGATTTAATTATAGCAGTTTATCCCTATATCAATCTAGCTCTGTAAGTTGGTTCGACCATATAAGTCCAGTCGTTTTGTTACAAATGAGAGAGAGAGAAGAGGGGGGGGGGGGGGGGGGGGATAACCTCAAACTGCTGCTTGTATCGGAATTAAATTGAATGGTAGATATATCTAGTTAGGTACATTGTAACTATCAGTAAATGTTTACTGATATTTTCTTGTCTTTCTGTTGTTGTTGTAGGTCAAGAAAATAAGGAATACAACATATCTGATCACATTTGAAGTGTAATATATCCACATCGTCGGAAACCCACGATTGATTTCACTAAGCTACTATACACTTATCACAAAAGTTGTTGTAGGATCAGGAAAATAATGAAAACAACATATCTGGCCACATTTAAAGTGTAATACATCCATATCGTCGGAAACCCACGCTTATTATCCTTGTCCAATTATACATTGGCAGAATTAAACAGGAATTTTATCGGACACTTATATATCACATGTCAGATATCCTTTGGTTACAAGTTTATATGGAGGCCGCGGTGGTGAGTGGTTCGGTGTCCCGACACTTTATCACTAGCCCTCCACCTCTGAGTTGCGAGTTCGAAACCTACGTGTACGTGGCTAATTTTAATGTTAAAAGTGTACCATATTCTGCTTTTGAAAGCTATACTTTTAAGAGTCAAATATATTGCAAAAAATAACGAAAAAACAGCATCTTGAACGATTTTACGCTAAATAATGCTTCTGTAGTTAAAAATGTACCGCAAAACTCATTTGTGGTACATATCTATGTTATCTTATATATATACCGCCCGGTATCGCCTTTCGTAGTATTTTATGTTTGTAAGGTTACAGAGGTTAAACCGCAATGAACCCTGGGAGATATGATTGACAGCCTTGCGTGTGTCACACCTGTATATAGGATCTCCAATTGATACCATCTCCACGGTGGATACTGAGCAGAAACCCCTACACCTGACCTCTCCAGACAGGAAACAGACGTCAGGTCAGTATTAACCTGATTAGTAACATTAATTAGATTTTACTATAATACTGGACAATGCCGGCTCATATCGCTGTCTGTGACGATGTTTACTCTCTTCCCAGAGTAACTCAATAATTCGAGTTATCTTTCTTTGATTGCACTTTTAAAGGCGAAGGAGTAGCAATACCGTAAACGAAAGCCATACATTATTAGAAATAAAGCGATGATTTATTTTATCTAATTATTTAATAAAGAAGCAAAATAATATTGAATCCACCTACTGCTGTTCATATAAAACATACATCCTAGTGTACATATAAAACATACATCCTAGTGTATATATAACGTACATCCTAGTGTACATATAAAACATACATTCTAGTGTATATATAAAACATACATCCTAGTGTATATATAAAACATACACCCTAATGTATATATAAAACATACATCCTAGTGTATATATAAAACATACGTCCTAGTGTATATATAAAACATACATCCTAGTGTATATATAAAACATACTTCCTAATGTACATATAAAACATACATCCTAGTGTATATATAAAACATACATCCTAGTGTATATATAAAACATACATCCTAGTGTATATATAAAACATACATCCTAGTGTATATATAAAACAGATGTCCTAGTGTACATATAAAACATACATCCTAGTGTATATATAAAACATACATCCTAGTGTATATATAAAACATACATCCTAGTGTATATATAAAACATACATCCTAGTGTATATATAAAACATACATCCTAGTATACATATAAAACATACATCCTAGTGTATATATAAAACATACATCCTAGTGTATATATAAAACATACATCCTAGTGTATATATAAAACATACATCCTAGTGTACATATAAAACATACATCCTAGTGTACATATAAAACATACATCCTAGTGTATATATAAAACATACATCCTAGTGTATATATAAAACATACATACTAATGTATATATAAAACATACATCCTAGTGTATATATAAAACATACATCCTAGTGTATATATAAAACATACATCCCTAATGTATATATAAAACATACATCCTAATGTATATATAAAACATACATCCTAGTGTATATTTAAAACATACATCCTAGTGTATATATAAAACATACATCCTAGTGTATATATAAAACATACATCCTAGTGTATATATAAAACATACATCCTAGTGTATATATAAAACATACATCCTAGTGTATATATAAAACATACATCCTAGTGTATATATAAAACATACATCCTAGTGTACATATAAAACATACATCCTAGTGTATATATAAAACATACATCCTAGTGTATATATAAAACATACATCCTAGTGTATATATAAAACATACATCCTAGTGTATATATAAAACATACATCCTAGTGTATATATAAAACATACATCCTAGTGTATATATAAAACATACATCCTAGTGTACTATATAAAACATACATCCTAGTGTATATATAAAACATACATCCTAGTGTACATATAAAACATACATCCTAGTGTATATATAAAACATACATCCTAGTGTATATATAAAACATACATCCTAGTGTATATATAAAACATACATCCTAGTGTATATATAAAACATACATCCTAGTGTATATATAAAACATACATCCTAGTGTATATATAAAACATACATCCTAGTGTATATATAAAACATACATCCTAATGTACATATAAAACATACATCCTAGTGTATATATAAAACATACATCCTAATGTATATATAAAACTTACATCCTAGTGTATATATAAAACATACATCCTAGTGTATATATAAAGCATACATCCTAGTGTATATATAAAACATACATCCTAGTGTATATATAAAACATACATCCTAATGTATATATAAAACATACATCCTAGTGTATATATAAAACATACTTCCTAGTGTGTATATAAAACATACATCCTAGTGTACATATAAAATATACATCCTAGTGTATATATAAAACATACATCCTAGTGTATATATAAAACATACACCCTAATGTATATATAAAACATACATCCTAATGTATATATAAAACATACATCCTAGTGTATTTATAAAACATACATCCTAGTGTATATATAAAACATACATCCTAATGTATATATAAAACATACATCCTAGTGTATTTATAAAACATACATCCTAGTGTATATATAAAACAGATGTCCTAGTGTATATATAAAACATACATCCTAGTGTACATATCAAAACATACATCCTAGTGTATATATAAAACATACATCCTAGTGTACATATAAAACATATATCCTAGTGTATATATAAAACATACATCCTAATGTACATATAAAACATATATCCTAGTGTATATATAAAACATACATCCTAGTGTATATATAAAACATACATCCTAATGTATATATAAAACATACATCCTAGTGTATATATAAAACATACATCCTAGTGTATATATAAAACATACATCCTAATGTACATATAAAACATACATCCTAGTGTATATATAAAACATACATCCTAGTGTATATATAAAACATACATCCTAGTGTATATATAAAACATACATCCTAGTGTATATATAAAACATACACCATAATGTATATATAAAACATACTTCCTAGTGTATATATAAAACATACATCCTAGTGTACATATCAAAACATACATCCTAGTGTATATATAAAACATACATCCTAGTGTACATATAAAACATATATCCTAGTGTATATATAAAACATACATCCTAATGTACATATAAAACATATATCCTAGTGTATATATAAAACATACATCCTAGTGTATATATAAAACATACATCCTAGTGTATATATAAAACATACATCCTAGTGTATATATAAAACATACATCCTAATGTACATATAAAACATACATCCTAGTGTATATATAAAACATACATCCTAGTGTATATATAAAACATACATCCTAGTGTATATATAAAACATACATCCTAGTGTACATATAAAATATACATCCTAGTGTATATATAAAACATACATCCTAGTGTAGATATAAAGCATACAAATCAATTACGCATACACGAATTAACAGAAAGTCTGCTAAGATTTAGTCGAACATACAGTAAAAACTGAACTGAAGCCCATCCTATGTGCGAAACAGATGTTGAATGCGGCTATACTTCGGTGTACAATACCCAACCTACAACCTAAAGAAAATGTTTAGAAATACATATGTACGTGAAATGTCTGTTATTATGCAATACCAAGTCTTAAAACAAGGTTTATAAAACGTGCGTCTCTGTTTTAACCAGTACTAACCAGTCGTGGCAATTGGACCCCATGCAACGTATTAAACTAATGTTTTGCTGTCTGTTTTATGTTCTGTCCCTGGGACCAGCTTTTTAATAGATGAGCACTTTGAGTGGTCATTTGGCTGGCATATTTTAAAATGACTGGTGATATCGACTACTCATATGTATTTTTTCAGTTCTGAGTATAGATCCGCTCAGAAAAAGTCAATATTTGAATAAAATCTGTAATTTCACGCAATCACAGTGCCCTTTCTGTTTTATAGTTCACTATTAAAGCTCCTTGGACCAGCTGAAATGGCTTCTATACCAGTAATTGTGGCCACATTAGTGTCAGGGTACCTCATGTGGAGACTAATCAGGTTTGCGATGACGTACCGGATGTGGAACCGCATACACAATTCCACTACCCCGATGGGTACTCGACACCCGATCTATGGCACAATGCACCACGTAAGTCTGATGGACACAGGTTTTGAGATCAAGCACATTTTTGTTCATTGCGGTTTCACGTAAAATATAATATGTAATACTATATTGACGTACTAATTTTGTGTTCAGTACTCAGACGCGGAGGGATTCTTGAAGCATGTCATGCCTATTATACATAATACTCGCGCCAAAATGTTGTCGGGCTGGCTGTTCTGCCTCTTCCCAACGTTTGTCGTCTGCCACCCCGACACTGCCAAACTGTTGCTCCGCTCGTCCGAACCCAAGGCAAAGCGCTTCACCATGGTGTACCGATCCATCTTACCTTGGTTAGGGTAGGTATTTCGATACAATCGGACTTTTGGAATCAGCCATTCTTTTGGATGCTATAATTAGTTTTGTACACCTGGTAGAATTAAGAACAAAATAATGATAAACATCATAATATGCATTGGACCAACATTCAGAATTAATTTAACAAAAATAGACAACATATTCTTATCCGTTCACCTATGGGGCACCGTTTTACTATTTATTCCCATTTGGTGATATCACCTATTCGAATTGGTGATATCACCTTTTCGTTTCAATAAGTGATATCACCTATTCGAATGAGTGATATCACCTATTCGAATGGGTGATATCACTTAATGAAACGAATAGGTGATATCACTTATTCGAATAGGTGATATCACTCATTCGAATAGGTGATATCACTCATTTGAATAGGTGATATCACCTATTTGAATAGGTGATATCACCTATTTGAATAGGTGATATCACCAAATGCGAATAAATAGTAAAACGGCGCCCCATATTCAACAGCATTGACTTCGACTATTATTCATGTTTTTATTCTTCTTGATTTCTGACTTTTATTTGTTAGGTGATGGTTTATTGGTGAGCGATGGACCAAAGTGGGAACGGAACCGGAAGTTACTGACCCCCGCCTTCCATTTTGATATTCTCCAACCATATGTAAACATCTATAACAAAGTCACCGACATATTACTGGTAATTTGTATTACATCCATAATTATAGACTATAAGATAACCTACACACGTTTAAGATTGAGACTCCGTCAAATATGTCTTCCTAGTATTTTTAACCTCTTGCCCTAATTTCACATCGTCGCAGTATCATAACTGTTCCATAAACTTAAAAAAAAAATCTACATTAATGCATTACAGAGTTTTAGTTAATTCCCTGAGTTAAGTTTTCCTTTTAAATCCAACAATGTTTTCCAATGAAAGAAGTTAAGCTAATGAATGTTGATAAAAACCGGGCGAAGTCGCATACAGAGATCAAGTAGAGAAGTCATGATACTATTTCGGCAAAATTTGTTACTGATAATCGCGAAACATTATTAACGTTTCCTTGGTAACTAGGACAAGCTATGGTCAGAGGGTAAGGACGGCCAGTCTGTAGAGGTGGCCGGACCGGTGGGGCTAGCCACACTGGACACCATGTTGAGGTGTGCCTTCTCGTACGAGGGAGACGTCCAACTTAAAGGGTAAGTCTATATACTGACGTTAGATTATTGTTTAGGTGGGGGTGGGGTGGAGGTGGTGTGATGTGGGGTAGAGGTGGTGTGGAGGTGGTGTGGAGGTGTGGTGGGGTGATGGGTGGGGGTGGGATGGGATGCGGTGGCGTGGGGTTTATGTGGGTTGGGGATGGGGGCACGTTTCATTGAATTATGTAGTTAAACACGGTTAAACAGTATAAATTATGTAGTTAAACACGGTTAAACAATATGACATACAAAGTCTTTTGAGGTTGATTATTTTTCCTTTTGATATATTATTGAAAAATACATGCATACTGTATATAATATGTATATACAATTGTTTTTGTAAAATTCATTATTGATACATGTACATGTGAGAATAATAATGGATTTTAGTATATCAATATCAGGTTCAAGAATTTTCTGTTCCCATCAAAAGAATGGTTCAAGTCTTATCCTGTGGTGAGATTACAAGACTTTCGGGCAAGTCCCGTTGCGGGAGACATGATCCAATTTAAATCTCCTGCTGTAGGACACATGGTTCCCCCAGTAGAAGTCAACCTATTGTTTTAATGTTCTGTCACCTGGCCATTGTTTTATTTACGTTCATTAACTTAAAGTTTTAAAACAATTACGAAAGCTACATGAAGCTATGTAATTTTTTCCAAGGGAAAATTTTAAGTAAAGGAGTTCCCTGATACTAAAGAGAGACCAGGAGTGCCTTGCCGACAGCAGGTTAGGTATACAGAGTATAGCAGATCAGGCGTCTGAGAGCATCCGGAACTCCTCGGGGGGAATCTACATTACCGTATTTCAGCGACAATACCCGATGAGTTCAGGATGCGACTGAGAGGTGATACGTGCACCATATTATGATATACTGTGTTGTTGTCAGTGTCGTGTTGTATTTTAGGGAGAGCCATCCATACGTCCGAGCGGTCAAAGATCTGTCTCACACCTGCATTCGGAGGACCATGTAAGCCTTCATTAAAGAAATGAAAATAATGTACAGAAATTAATCCCTGTGTCTAATCCCTCACTTGTTTTATTGCTAAATAAATGACAATTTTAACAGGCTATGTTATCATTGCAATATGGAGCTAACTGCTGACATTTGTCGGTTATTTTAACCTATCAGGCATTCTTATGAATTCGGCTTCTAGTTCAGTGGATTTTAAAAAAATGCGTAAGTCACATATAACCGTACAACACCACATACGACTTGATCTCGAGGGAACGTTGGTAGTTTCTGTCTTAAATATTTATTTGGAAAAGAAAAAAGTCTTTTTGCTTCGACATCTTGAGGATATGGTGATAGATAAAAGTTGATGGGATACTATTAACTTAGTTACAAATTAAGTATCATCGATTTTGATTTTATGGATGATGGCTAGTTTTATCTGTTTTCTAGCCGGCCTTGGCTATTCCCGGATCTGGTATTTTACCATACAAAAGAAGGCCGACAGTTTCGGTCTCTCACACAATACGTCCATACATTCTCCTCTGACATCATCAAGGCCAGACGAAAATCTATCGTAAGTTCCATTTTTATGGTCGTCAAGGCTGACTCTGAATTCACTTTTTACGTAAAATTGTTTATTGTCTTATCTTCACAGGGAGTTAGATTAACCTTTGTTTCACTCAAAGACTATTTTCTGGGAGACAAGCCAGTGACATCGCTTCTTGGAGTCAACCAAAGATAGATACTTTTTCTTATATTCAAAAGATATATTACTTACTGGAACCTTCTCAGATTCGGAATAACATATCTATTTTTGACATTATATATTTGGGATGACTAACGCATGTGGTCTATGATAGACGCATGCGTACTTTGACAGTATTTTGTTTGTTTCGGAGGAACGTCCTACAAATTACTGCCACATATGTCAGCGTATCTGGAATAACTAAACAACACCATGATAGTAAAAATATGCTTTCCTTTTTGTATACGTTCATCAAATGTGACGAGAGTATTATGGTATGGCGTTGTCGTCCATCCGTCCAGCGTAAACCATTTGTTTGTCAGGAGATCTCCTTCGTTTATTGGCCTTTCTGTTTTGAAACTCAGTATGCATTATTTAAGCAATGAACAGTGGTTAAAAACTTATATTTACATTGTCTTACCATTTCCGTCAACTTTGAAAAACGCTGAACCAAAAAAAAAATAAAAAAAATCCCGCCTTTTTTAATGTCACATGACCCACTGGGTGTTATAGCCTGAGGCACTGGGTGTTATAGGCGTATGGTGGCAACTGCCTCTTAGCATTATGTCAATGGGGAAATGCGGAGCAAATGTAAATATAATCCTATGTAGTGATGTTTCCCCCAAAATTTATCCCCCTTTGTTTATTTTGGTGTTTGTATCGTTATATCTACTGAGATCCTTCATTTTTGACAGATTTCTTTGAAAGGAAGGCTGTATAATCGTGATATTAAGTAGTGTTTAATAAGTTGGAGACTGCTTTAGTACCTCCCGATTATTGGTTAGAAAATTAAACACTGACATGAGTGAAAGTAAAGATGAGGGTTAAAGCACACCACCTATAGGTCTAACCACTCATACAGAGATGCAAATCTTATTTCATTGTAAAAGAGTTTATAACATTATATGGCATTCAATTGACGCATATTGTTCCAACTCATTGTACTCTTGTTCGTCCACAGACCGCTGATCCTTCCCAACTAGACAAACGGCGGCTCGATTTCTTGGACATACTGTTGTCAGCTAAGGATGAAACCGGAACTGGAATGTCGGATGAGGATATTCAGGCGGAAGTAGACACATTTATGTTTGAAGGTAAAATATTCCTGGTAGACCCAGAAATGATAAGTGTTGAAATTGACTTGACAATAATAATAATTTCTGTAGTTTTGAAACACCTATTTGTAAACATGCGACGGTTCATGGATATGGTCTTTTCAACTACATTTTGCTTCGAGATATCCGTGTTTTTTTTCTCGAATTAACCCAGGTCGAATTATCCAATTTATTACCTTTTTATTAAAAAGCAGGATTTTGGCCGGGTCTGGAGTAATACTTTGAGTTAAACGGGGTCTTCGAGTTATCCGAATTCGAGTTAACGAAGTTTGAGTGTACATAGCCCTATAACTAGCTTTGGTGGCTATGCGGTTGTACGTCGAGCAGGGTCAGCACTAGGATAGGTGATCGCGCCGTTCCATACCTGGTGCACGTTACACACAGTTCTCATGTACCTCATATAAATGTTTTAACCTGTTCTTAGTGATAGGTTGGAGACAGCGCAATAACTGCAGCGAAATCTTGCACGATATTGGATAGGCGTAGAATGTAACAATGTTGACAATACTTTGAATATTTGAGACGAGCATAATTGGTATTTATAGGTGTGGATTTTGATTTTCATTTTATTGGCTGGACGATATATGCCTTAATAATGATTATATCCTCGAGTGTTTTAGTCTTAAGTACTACTGCGTAATTCATAGGGAGGCGTTTGTGTTCTGCATCGCATAATCTTTGTGGTTTAACTCTTGATATCAACAGGTATATTTTCGTGGCATCTCAAAATCAAAGTTTTTTTGCTTTCAGAAGCTAATTTTTTGACTGAAGTAAACTAATCCTGATTAGAAAATGTAATATCAAATGTCTTTTTTTTTCTATAAAGAAATATTTCTTAATTATCTGCCAACAAGTACGTTTCTCTTGATACACAGCTCTGTATAATGCATTTCACGATTTTTAGTACTATTGTTGTACTTGTTACACACTAGGAGTTTCAGAGTCAATGAAACTGATAATTAGGAATTCATAGAGATGACGTTTTCATCGGTGTCTATCGCTTTATTGCAGATAAGATCAAACTAGGTCATCTAACGATGTTAGTACCCTTACCTGGTCAAACATTTATAATTTACGACCTGATAGTTTCCAACTCCATATTCTAGGTCATGACACCACAGCCTCAGCCATCAGCTGGGCAATCTATGCCCTGGCCAAGTACCCGCGGGAGCAGGAACGTTTGGCAGCGGAAGTGAAACAGGTTATCGGAACACGGACATGCGTAGAATGGTAATAAGACAGCTATTGATGCAATTGATCAGGGACTAGTAATGAACGGTATTAAAGACATATGTGCAACTCGCTTCTTGCTTGAGCAAGCTACTATAACAAGTGGCTCAACTCCAAAGTATCACATAGAGTTAGAGAGAATAAGTTTTATTTATTTTTTTATTTATACATAGGGGAAAAATCAAATTATATAGTGTGTGTTACCTGATTACAGGACGATGAATTGAATTCAATGCGGAGAAAATCAAGTGACACATCAGGCGGACTTTCAAATGTTTTCCATGTTTCAAACAATGGGGAAATAGGATTTGGAAATCATATAATCTTTAACCTTAAGCTATCATTTAGAGGAGGTAACCTCTAACAGTCTGCCATAACATAGGTCTGTTACATTTATTGACGTATAAAACAAGTAGCTTGTGAAATGTATCTACATAGTCTTGATAAGGGGACAAACACGCACCAGCCTCTCTGTGCTAATGTATAAAATATGTACACGTTATGTTTGCATGTGATAAAATGTTTTTGACATAATGAAAAAACAAAGTCCGTACATTAAAATTCAAGAAAGTCCAACATGCCAGGGGTTAATTTAAGAGATACCATCGATTGTGAAATGCTTCAGCGTGTCATTGGATGGCCTCGTGCACTTCGCTGCCGATAGTCAGTCTAAAGACAATTGTTTCGTGTTTAATTTACCAGCAGGCTATTGATTATAAAACAAAAACGTGCTTCAAAAATCAAAGTAACACGAATCGGTAGCCTTATCACACAATACTTACTGTTGTGTTTTAGGAACACTTTTTACCGATAGAGGGAGCTATTTCTAAGATTCGAATGTGATTGCTACCCTGGTTAATATTGATGTTTTCCCTTATGTCTGTGCGTCGGTCTGTCTAACCCGCGATCTGTCATCACACTAGCAGATGTACTTATTGACAGACAATGAGGAAACGTTCATATTTATACTAACATGACTAATGTAATAATTAGTGTCCAAGGACATTAACCTTTAAAAACTGTACTTAGTCGAACTGAATGTTATATGTAGCGGGACTGGACTGGGTCGGATCATCGGTGACCAGGTAGCTCAATTGGTAGAACATCCGGCTAGTGTTCGGAGGTCCCGCGTTCGAACCCCGGTCTGGACGCTACATTTTCTCATCTCCTGTTACAAAATTGGCGCCCAGCTAAAATACCCACGGTGGTGGTATAAGTGTCTCGTGTGTCTTCGAGGCCCAAGACTTGGAAAAAGGAGCTAGGGAGGTGTGTAGCGGGACTGGACTGGGTCGATCATCGTAACCAGGTAGCTCCATTGGTAGAGCATCCCGCTAGTGTTCGGAGGTCCCGGGTTCGAACCCCGGTCTGGCCGCTACATTTTCTCCTTTCCTGTTACATATGCATACCCAGTACTTCATTATATTGAACAGTTTTGACCAAAGTAAATCTTAACTATATAGCATTAAGGAGTTTTTCTTTACTTTTTTCTTTACATATTTTCCTCCACAGGGAAGATTTATCTAAACTGCGCTATCAGAGTGTATTTATCAAGGAGGTTATGCGCATGTACAGTCCCGTGCCTTTTGTGGCGCGATGCCTGACGCGCCCTCTGGTGTATGAGTCCACAGTAATTCCTGCAGGGTTTGGTGTAGATATCAACATTCATGGCATTCACCACCATCCGGATGTGTACCCCGATCATGAAGTGAGTGATATAGTAGTATATTATCAAGATGAGGCATTCATCGCCGTCGATATTGTTCCTTATTGCCGTTTTCATTCTTTCTCTTCTTTAGCATATCTATCCGGAACCATACACTAACAAATACTCCTTAGGTCAGAAGAAATAACCAAAATAATAAAAATGAGTAAACCACCTGTTATCAAGAGTATTCATTACGATACTCTCTTTTTTCAAGAAAAGGAGAGTATCGTGTTGAAGACACTTGGCTAGCGAAGTAGGGAGCAAACAAACAACATCGACTATTATAGTGTCACATTATTTGTGTGACAAAATATTGGTACGATATAGAAAAAAGGAGACACGAAGGAATTAATAGTATAAACAATATTGTTAAATTATCACCAATTTGTGTTTAAATCGCACATCAAAAACCAAAGTGATCTTACATTGCTCTTTTAACTTCATGATTTGTTTAGACTTTCCGACCAGAGAGATTCTCCGACGGCTCTGTGGAGGAAAGGGATCCGTACGCATTTGTACCATTCTCTGCTGGACCTAGGTAAGACCTTCTGATATCGGTAGCGTCCTCTCCAATTCTTGATAAATTGATGGAATCTCTCACTTATGTGTGATGTAGACTGAGATTTATTATTCCGTTGAAACAGTTTTATTTTTCAACACGAGGATTTGCCGTAATCTGATTAACAATTTGTGTTAAATATGTTTTCTTTTTTTCTGATGTAGGAATTGCATCGGTCAAAATTTTGCTCTAAACGAAATCAAAGTTGTGCTAACAAGACTTTTGAGAAGGTAAGAACTACTTGCATGTCATAAATGCTACATAACGCATTTGCAACATTTGTGCTACAAACTTGCCCAGTTGGGTTGAATGCATATAGACAATGACATACTTTGCAGACGTCATGTGGGGTATAATGCTAATGTAATCAAGAGAAATGCATGTCAATTACACATTCTGGTATCTATTAAAGTATTATGGGACAATGTTAGACATTTCTACAAACATTGTAATGCAGGGAAATGTTTATTGGATTTAAAACTAATGAGAAGATATTAATTTTAAAACTGATAAACTGTTCCAAAATACGTGAGGATATGGAAATATGACTGCAGTATATGACGCTTGAAGTCATGGGTGTACATTTTTTAAACAGTCTACACGTAATTGATGAAAGCCATGCTAATTATACATATCCTGATATATGTATATACTTGTGTAGTGAGATTCGGAGATTAACATTCAAGAGAAACTTATATCCGTTATATGTGGTTATGGTGCTGGGGCACATATGGACATGACATGTCAGTTTCCGAGATTTCACTGGAACCAACGCGTTGAACCCTGCGACCAGTTTCGTGTCAGCCCTCTGGAGCCAACGCGTTAAACCACAAGACTGGTTCCGTATCTGTCCCATCGAACCAACGCGTTAGTCCCCGGGAACAGTTCCACATCAATCATATGGAACCAACGCGTTAGTCCCCGGGAACAGTTCCACATCAATCCTATGGAACCAACGCGCCAGTCTCCGGGACAATTTCCGTCTCTGTCCCATGTAACCAAGGCGTCAGTCCCAGGACCAGTTACGTGTCTGTCCTAGTGAAATAACGCGTCAGTCCCCAGGACCAGTTACGTGTCTGTCCTAGTGGAATAACGCGTCAGTCCCAGGACCAGTTCCGTGTCTGTCCTAGTGAAACAACGCGTCAGTCCTCAGGACAAGTTACGTGTCTGTCCTAGCGGAATAACGCGTCAGTCCCAGGACCAGTTCCGTGTCTGTCCTAGTGAAACAACGCGTCAGTCCTCAGGACCAGTTACGTGTCTGTCCTAATGGAATAACGCGTCAGTCCTCAGGACCAGTTACGTGTCTGTCCTAGTGGAATAACGCGTCAGTCCTCAGGACCAGTTACGTGTCTGTCCTAGTGGAATAACGCGTCAGTCCTCAGGACCAGTTACGTGTCTGTCCTAGTGGAATAACGCGTCAGTCCCAGGACCAGTTCCGTGTCTGTCCTAGTGGAATAACGCGTCAGTCCTCAGGACCAGTTACGTGTCTGTCCTAGTAGAATAATGCGTCAGTCCTCAGGACCAGTTACGTGTCTGTCCTAGTGGAATAACGCGTCAGTCCTCAGGACCAGTTACGTGTCTGTCCTAGTGGAATAACGCGTCAGTCCCAGGACCAGTTCCGTGTCTGTCCTAGTGGAATAACGCGTCAGTCCTCAGGACCAGTTACGTGTCTGTCCTAGTGGAATAACGCGTCAGTCCTCAGGACCAGTTACGTGTCTGTACTAGTGAAACAACGCGTCAGTCCTCAGAACCAGTTACGTGTCTGTCCTAATGGAATAACGCGTCAGTCCTCAGGACCAGTTACGTGTCTGTCCTAGTGGAATAACGCGTCAGTCCCAGGACCAGTTACGTGTCTGTCCTAGTGGAATAACGCGTCAGTCCTCAGGACCAGTTACGTGTCTGTCCTAGTGGAATAACGCGTCAGTCCTCAGGACCAGTTACGTGTCTGTCCTAGTGGAATAACGCGTCAGTCCCAGGACCAGTTCCGTGTCTGTCCTAGTGGAATAACGCGTCAGTCCTCAGGACCAGTTACGTGTCTGTCCTAGTGGAATAACGCGTCAGTCCTCAGGACCAGTTACGTGTCTGTCCTAGTGGAATAACGCGTCAGTCCTCAGGACCAGTTACGTGTCTGTCCTAGTGGAATAACGCGTCAGTCCCAGGACCAGTTCCGTGTCTGTCCTAGTGGAATAACGCGTCAGTCCTCAGGACCAGTTACGTGTCTGTCCTAGTGGAATAACGCGTCAGTCCTCAGGACCAGTTACGTGTCTGTCCTAATGAAACAACGCGTCAGTCCTCAGGACCAGTTACGTGTCTGTCCTAGTGGAATAACGCGTCAGTCCCAGGACCAGTTCCGTGTCTGTCCTAGTGAAACAACGCGTCAGTCTTCGTTTTCTGTCCCATGACACCAAATCGTCATTCCCTAGAACTGTTCCGTGTCTGTCCCATGGAAGCAACGCGTCATGCAGTTCCAAGACCAGTTCCGTGTCTGTTCCTTGAAACAAACGCGTCAATCCTCGGGAACAACTCCGTGTCTTTCCCATGGAACCAACGCGTCAGTCCCTGGGAACAGTTCGTTCCGTGCTGTCCTCTGGAAGCAATGTGCCAGTCCCCGAGTCCGGTCCTTTGTCTGTCAGAATCAAATATGCTTTAAAGGAATAGCTGTTGATGTTTACCACAATGTCAGAATGTAGACTTAATTCTTTGGATTTTCGTCTCAAATCGCGGTCTTAATCTTTAGAAAATCAATGAAAACACGTCAACAAGCAAATTTGAAATATTTACCGGCTGACACGCAATGATTTCTAGTTAGTTTTACCATTCGCTTTCATGTGTACAGTTGAATCTGAATGTTGCAGTGTTCCTTAATGATGTGATAATCAGTTTAAAAGAAACTGTGGGAGGCCGCTTAATACATATCAAACGTTCCATATATAGATTATCACAGCTTAAATAAAAATACACAGACGGCCAACATTTCACGGAACTCATTGTTGTTTCCCAAATTAACCACAAAGGGAAATGATGTCGATAGTTAAATCTGAGAGAGGGCCATTTATCATTCCTTATCTAATATATCTTCTGAATACCCCGACATTTATTTAATTTAACTCGTATTGGCTAGTAAAACCTGTGCAGCGCCTGTACGGTTTTTTGAAATGTTAATGTTCCTATTGCTGTAGATAAAACGTGTCGTTTAAAAACTTCTTCACAGATAATGCTTGCAGAGGCATTGCTTCAACTGTTCATGTCAATCTTATTGTATTCCATTGTCCGAAAATACTTGTTATCTTTACATCTCAAACTCATGTCATTTTTCTGTTCAATAATACTTGTTACAGAGGCGTTAATGAATCTTTACATCGCGAATTTGTGTCATTCTTCTACCCAATATATTTGTTGCAGAGGCGTAAATGTATCTTAACATCTCAAACTTGTGTCATTTTCCTGTTCCAAGATACTTGGTACAGATGCGTAAATATATCTTTAGATCTCAAACTTGCGTCATTCTTGTTACAGAGGCGTAAATGTATCTTTACAACTTTAATTTGTGTCAATATTCTATCCCAAAAATATTTATACAGAGATATTATTTTTACCATACCTTAAACTACTTATGTTAATCACTGTCCCAAAAGTACTGCTTACGAGATATAACAATGTACTACAATGTTTTAAATGTTTAAATCGCTGTCTTGTAGATTTCACGTGGAACTCGACGAGGATCACGAGGTCACGTTCGTACCGGATATGGTAATGAGGGCAAAGTACGGAATCAAAGTCAGACTGTTGCCTCGCTGATCGACGGAGATGGAGTTTAATACCATTGTTCATTAAGCTTTAAAATGCATTATTTGACAACAACAACAACAACAAAAACAACAACAAAAATAATTAATCAAAAATCAAATTGAATAATCATACGATGGTTTCATTTATTGAGAGATTGTTTGCAAATGGGATAGAATCTTGATTGATAGAAACGTTTTTAATGCAAATTTATTGTATAGGAATGTATATGACAAAATATATTTTAGATTGATATCGTTAATTGATATCGTAACCAGCTTCAAGACAGTATTAGTGTCTGATATTTACATGTTACTTGTTCATACTGAAACATTCTATCATAATCCAACGACTCTTGGATGGCATTTATTGTATTATCATGGTGTCAAGCATCATTCGACATCCATCACGGGAAAAGTGATACTCGGAATCACGATCACTACCTATTCTTTACAAAAAGTTGTCTAGTTGACGCGTCATGAGAACAGAGATGTTATGCTATAATTTTTTTTAATTTTCTATCATCATCTTTTCCTTCCTTGATAGTAACGTCCATGCCTCACTTGCCTTACGTCATGACTATCAGGGAAGATATATGCTGCTCAGCTGCTAATCATGTTAATTTGTGCCATAAACTTTCCCTTCCTTGACAGTTTCATCGATACTTACTTGCCTAACGTCATGACGAGCAAGGAATGTGTATGCTACTTAGCTGTATAAGCGTAGGGGTTTGCTTTTTCTATCATAAACTTTCCCCTTCAAGACAGTTACGACCATGCCTCACTTTGCTAACGGGATATGGATGTCACAGGCGAGTCGGTAATCATTGGATTAATGCGAATATTACGAGTCCAAAATATATATCTAACTTTGCTTGTCAAACAAGCCTGTTCTAAAGGTGTTCACAAATGCATGCTAATGATGCATATGAGGTTTTAAAGGCATGGCTCTTAATTCATTTGGAAATAATCTGTCTCTTTGTGCGTTACGAACTTTAACATTTTCGATAGTGTTCTTTAGAACGGATCTGGTTTCTTTATAAAATACCTCTTATTTCAATGGCGTGAAATCTCTTGGATATTTTCTAGAATAAATTTGCAAATGACAGCAAATAAACTTAAAACGGGCCCCCGGAACACCCAGTCTTCCATCCTTTAGACTTTTAAATTGCTTCCACTTGGAAATTGCCTCATTCTTCATTCATTCTTTGATCAATTGTCGTCAACATCAACGGTGTATTGACATATTAGTCCTGTATACTCTATACTGCGATGCCACGTAGCGTGACTATGCAGGTTTCGCTTGTAACAGCTTTGATACTTGTTCAGCAGGAGGTAGCTATCACGTGACCATGGGTAATGCATGGTGGGGAGAGTTCTAATCAATCTTATCAGTGAAATTGACACACATTTCATTTTGGTCTGTTATTTCGTGACACCCTTCAAGACTAACGGGTATGCAGTACGACTATATAGAGACAACCTTTTGTATTATTGATCAGGGAAATGTTTTGCACGCGTGTTTTGTTGATCGTGACCTGTGTTAACATGATCTACATTTAAGTTGGGTAGAAACGTCAGGACTTTTGTAATATAATGATACTTTGATATACCTATGATATAATGTATATCTATTACAGCAATATTAAATATCTATCAGAATACACTTATATATATCTATTGTAATATGAATATTATACTTTAACAAAGGTGCACCCATGATTTGTGTTAGGACGTTTGTTGTAATAAGATACTGTTATATGTTTTTATATTACTATAAAAGTAGAAAAGTATGTCTCCTATCAATGTTGATGTTCCATGTGCTACCATTGTTTGTCCTTTATTAGTGCTGTAATATCCAGACCATTAGTATCAAATGCTGACATTATCTTTCATTATAGATTTCAATGGTGTCATACAAAATCAATCAAACTTTAACTATAGCAGACAACGTAAAGATTTAAGAGCCGTTCGTCACTGCTTTGTGTATCGATCGGTGGGCAACAGCTGTAGTATTGTGCTAAAGACAAAAGTGAACAGTGCCCTTAAGATTAGACATACAGTAAAATGATAACAGTTAATAATTAATACCACGGGACTAGGGGAAATAGTTCAGTGTATCCGAAGTTCGTTATGTTTAGCAGAAAGTTGTATCAAGTCTGTGCGTCTTGAGAATGCTTTGCTGTATATATATTAAATGGCGAATAATGAATGTAGACAAAATAACGTTTTGATATTTCAAAACATTTATCACAGAAGTAATCAACGCCAACTTTTCGAGAAAGAAAAAAAACCCAAACAAACAAGCACACAAACCGAACATCATAAAGATGTTTAATTGATAGTAGTGTCAAAGGGATGGAAGCCAAACTAGTGAATACACGTATTTGATGTACTTCACACCCACGTGGTTAGAATTAAAAATAATCATAAACTGGGTATAAAATACTTCATTTTCTGCTTAAAACAGATGGAAGTCCCTTCTTTGATGCAGTGGTAAGATGTAAGGAAGATGACGAAGTTCCATTATTTATAATACTTGGTTGAGATCAATTATCATTAAATGTATTATGATAACGACAATAAAAATGTCAGATTTATCTGTTGGGTTTAAAACCTGTACGTGGAAGTAGTTGTTGTTTTAAATTCGTCTGTAATGTATTGAATGACTCGCACTTACTAGTAATTTAATTTCCATGCGATTGTTTTATGTTAAAGACACAGAAATCATAACGTAAATAAATATAAAACATATTATTCTTATCTTCATTCACATGCAGAGATAATTATGTTCAAGATTTCAGACAACCGGTTTGTAATATGCACATTTAAAGAATATGGAGCAGATTACAAACTGTATTGATTTTAACCCATGATCTTACTTATTTCATCCTAATATTTTCTACATACCTAATCCAACACTTTAAAAACGACAATGATTATTATGACAAAGCAAACCAATACAACATAACCTGTTATTCGATGGTGTTAACTCTAATATAATGCTTTATCACATTTAAAAATATCACTTTTTAA
The DNA here is from genome assembly GCF_902652985.1 of Pecten maximus. Taxonomy (NCBI): domain Eukaryota; kingdom Metazoa; phylum Mollusca; class Bivalvia; order Pectinida; family Pectinidae; genus Pecten; species Pecten maximus. Next base: position 15,166,912 of record NC_047022.1, on the reverse strand, counting down.
CATCACTTTTTCTGATTTGATTAATCAAACTACTTACAAACGACAGTAGGAAAAATTCAAAGCGTAAGCGGTACATTTTTTTTCTATAAATATGTTATACACAGAATACAGTTTTTTTTTGTATTATTGATGATACTGTTAGATATCCTCTATATCTTTGCTAAGGAGAAATATTTCTGTGAAAAGTTCGTAATAATCACAATTGTTACCTGACGTAACTATTTTAACGTGCCAGAATACATTTTACGGTCTTCACCATGCTTATTTGATTATATAAGGGTTTGTTGTAGTGTCGTAAAGTGTCAAATTAACAGCCAATGAATGATTTACCAATTGTACCCAGCAAGGGCCCGTTGTATTGATTGATGTACATAGTTAGGGCCACATACGGACTCACACATCAGATTACTGTTGGCCGACACGATAGACTTAATTATTCACGCCTTCATCGCCAGACAATCAGAAAAGAAACAGTACCACAGATGGATACCGTATTTACTCTGCCATACGTGATGTATTCAGCAAGTTGTACTCTATGGATTCACAATTTGTCTTTGCGTTCATCTCATTTCCGGTTGAAGGGTTTTGTCTAACAATGAAATAATACTTGCACACAAGGCTTTCTTACTTCCTTGGATGACCCATCTTGTCTCTGTAGCAATTGAACCTTTTTCGGTAAACTGACCTCCTCTATGGGACTAAGATATATAAGAATCACCTAGGATAGATAATAGGTGTTTGCTTTTTTTTATCCGTTAGAATTATTATGACTACAATTTTATATTTACCAGCACACTAAAACACGCCGTTATTTACGGTAATTGATATCGTTACATTGATTATTATGTAGGTTTGTATCCAGGTGGTTAATTACGGTAATTGGTATAGTAATAAAACAAAAAAAGCGTCGACATATCGGGCAGTAAGTCAGTAGCTCTTTACAGCCAGGGCAACCAGTGGAGATGAGTCGCCGGCTTGCGGGCAGAAGTATGTACTCTCGATTCCGCTCGGCCAAATTCATCTTCTTCATGTCGTTATGTAATGCTTTAGTTATGCTCATGAATGTGGTGTATATGTATAATAGAGGGGAGATAATTCAAACAAAGCAGGAAATCATTCGCGAAGTGATAAGAACGGTACCATGCGAGGAAGACAACGAAAAAGAACACAAAGCGAAAGTACGTGTTAAATATTTTGATGATGAAAAACAGAGACACGAAGAAGAGGAGACGGAAAACGAACTTCCACTTTGTACAAATGTGACTAAACCGGACGTGGAGTGCGAACTTCCATTCTCTGATTTTAATTATCCACTTGAGATCAATATGACAAAGTTGGTATATACATGTAAACACCATGGGCACGTGAGCGAAACTGTCATCACCAAATACACTCACATAGAGACACTCCTTCCCACAAGAAGCTGCGTGTATGGAGGCACGAAGGGCTCACAAAGAGACGTATTTATGATTTATCTGATCAAGAGCACGCCGACCAACTACGCCCGGCGGAACGCCATCCGGAAGTCTTGGGCAGATGAATACAAGTTTCCAAATATCCGGCTAGTGTTTTTGATGGGGATTCCAGATCGGTCGACTCTAAATGAGATGGTTGTTGCCGAGAGTAAAGAGTTTGGTGACATACTACAATTGGATTTTATGGATACCTACTACAATCTGACTTTAAAAGCTATTGGTGGTGTAAGATGGACTGCAAAAAATTGTCCCGCAGCTAAATTTGCTGTAATGGGTGACGACGACTACTACGTAGCAACGGATTTTATGTTGTCTTTATTGGAACATGTTTATAGTGTTCAACCTACAAAGGTTTACATGGGCGGACTGATACATAGTGCCAAACCACAGCGAGATAAGTCCGCCAAGTGGTATATCTCTCCAGCGGATTACCCATTTAACAGGTATCCTCCCGTCATACGGGGAGGCACATTGGTCATGTCCATGGACTTTGTCATAGACATGAACATTGTCATACCATACACAAAAACAATACGTTTTGATGACGTTTATTTCGCCATTCTTGCCTATAAACTCGGGGTAAAACCCATGACCGAAGACAGGTTTGCCTTCCGAAAAGTGAGGTACTCTGACGATGAGTTCCGAACAGTTCTAAGTTCCCATGGCTACAAGCGTCCGTTTGAACTCAAGCATGCGTGGCGATGTCACGAAATAATGCAGGAGCTGGCGCGAGAGAATTCTACTAAGAAAACATGTTGGTGAAACTATATTGACCTATCGCTTTGGTTTGAGGCATGTATTACATGTGGTTGTATGGGTTAATTAAGCATGAATAATTAAGGAGGAGATTAACAACAGGTAAGGCGCATTGGAAGGTGGAAGGTCCCAGAGTTCAATAAGTATATACAACCAGAATTATATCGGTGGTAAAAACTTCAATATGGCAGGTTAACAGCTATAGCATCTGCGATTTAAAAGGTTTAGTATGTAGATATATTCAATCTACAGTTTCATAAAGGATTGTTGTAAATATTGACGGAAAAGAGATAATCGCAGAGCTATATGCTATGATATTTTTTATTTAAGATCTTGCGCTGTAAAACAGTGTCTTCATAACGTTTTTAGCAGAATGAATCAAGATGTTATTATTTTTGTTTCATTTCGCTTCTTTTTATAAATGTGACAAGAGCATGCTATATAATATTCATTTTTCAACGTTGGTCAACCCTTAATCTATATATTTCAAGTAAGACCAGTTTTGGAAATGATGTCCGTTTCTTTATTATTATATTAAAAATACACCAATCTAATTAAGAGTAGATGTTCATTACCCACTCCGTAAACCCCATAAGAGTTTACAGAGTGGGTAATGGACATCTAATTCTAATTAGATTGAATACATACCAGATACGAATGTTATTATATAATTCGTTGGTATTTGTGTTATCTGACCTTTTTCCTTACGTAATGCACTTTATATGTTATACTCGTTATTTAAAAACATGTTAATAACTAATTTTGTAATAAAACGGCTACCTGGCAACTTTCTCTGGTACAGTTTCACTTGACCTTGGGAGTTGAGCATTATTATTTCCCTGCATTCTGTAATACAACATATTTGGTCAACTAACGCCTCCTAAAATAATTATGTAGTTTCAAGAAATTGTATCTTTTTCTCATTTTGAAATTGGAAATGTTTGTTGCTCGACTTTCTCAATATATACAGATTAAGCAATTTCGGCTATTGTGATTATAAACAATTATCATCGAACATAACAAACAAGTGTTTGGCTTTTCGTGTAAAGGAACCGAAAATTCGATTTAAAAAAAAAGTTACTTTCGCCTGGTAGCTCTGATTTTGATATATAAACATCTTCAGATTTATTAAACATGGGTTCCGGCATAATACAAACACGCTGCCATGAACATACTTGATAATTTCTATTTTTCCTGGATTGCTTAAGTGATGAACTATGCGTAAATACCAGTTATGTAAAGTAAAGTTAAGAAATAAAATGAAAAACCTTAATTTTTTTCGGATTCATTCGGTACCCACAATACATATTTAGTTTAACAATATTTCATTCAATATTCATTCAACTAAACATACATTATTTTATAATTTGGGATCGGCAAAACAAAGCTAAAGTGTATATTAATTCCTTTAATTTCCCAATGCCTTTGTTTGTACTCGGTTGGTAAAGTCGGGAAAATCCCTTTTATTTGGAAGTAAAGAAACAATCGGGAGACAATGGCAAATATACATTAGAATACAAATTCGTTCTGAAACACTCCAAAATATTAGGAACACATCCATGCAATTGAAAATTACGTTTTATTATATATGAGTTTTAGGGTTGTCATATCAGCGAGGGTTGGCGAAATATAATATATTATATAGGGTTGTAATATGGGCGTTGGTTGGTGAACTATTATATAAAAGAAATATAAAAACAATAGTTTCATTTTATTACTTTAACAGCTGATTACTTGGTCAATCCAGATGAAATAAGATAATAATGATAAAACAAAACAAAACATAAAACTAAACAAACAAAAAAATCACGTGGAACAATAAAGAAAATCATCGGGAACCAATCTTCAAATACAACCTTTAGATTTATTTGGGTTAATTCGATGAAGTGTAAATTTAGATTTGTGTTTTTATTGCTATGATGCTTCAATGGCGACTGACAGGATTGTAAACACAATGATGTTAATGATCGCAAAGTGACAGATTTCACAGCCAAAGATATCGACCATTCCATCGATACTTTTGTAGCATAAGTATTTCCACCGAGGACAATTAGGATTTCCACGTAGTCTAAAGCTATAAGAAAGTTTTTCAGAATTCACTTATTCATTTTACCTTATATGGAAAAGACATTTTCATAAGCGCACATAACCGAATAAATATGGAGAGATTTATATCATAATAAACCCTTTCCTGTGGAAGTTAACCTGTTCTTCAGTGCTGTATTTGGCAATGTTGCATTAAATATATCATTTCCTGATCAACACTACATATATTTGGGTGACTGACCAGTCCATAAACTCCCATATTGCCCTCAGTGCCATGCAATATTTGTTAATTAACAGCCAGGGTCATTTAAGGACGTGCCAGAGTTTCGAGATGGAGGAAAGCCGGAGTACCCGGAGAAAAAACACCTATCTGGCAAGTGCCTCACATGGGGTTTGAACTTTCGACCCAAAGGTGGAGGCTAGTGAAACAGTGTCGGAACACCTAAAGCACTCGGCCACCACGGCCCCCACTGCCGTGTGAGTGACACAGGTCTGTGTAATGCTTACACGAAAAAATAATAAAACGCGCTGTGCATTATGTAGTTATATTTAATATGACTTTTAAAGTATGTGTACATAATTATTATGTATAAACTTCATATACCCTATATAAAACAAATAACGTAAGAATAACAAGCTAGGACCTGTAAATATTATATATAACACTTAATCTAAACAAGGGGTGTTTTGGTATATTATAAACAACAATTATTTGGAGAAAATGACTGCTATTTACCTCACATCACAAGCACTATAGTTTAACAAAAGTTCGTGTTTGAGTTTTCTATATTCAGTAGAAATCTAAATGCCCAGCAGATACAAGATGGGTTCTATACTGCTTTGCTTTTTTTGATAAAATAGTTTAATATATTTTCTACCACAATACCCTGTGTTATTCAACTCTCAGACCATCAGTTAATCTTTACAGCCGTTGATTAACAATCTGTTTATACCACACGTGGTATAAACTCTGTACGCATTTTGATTGGCTAACACGGTGAACTTTGACCCAAGCTGCAATTGTTATTGATGTCATCAATAATCTAATGACGTCACATCACCGGGTCCCGGACGTCACCGGTACACGTTATTTGCATACGCGAAATTATACTTGGCCACGTTTCCCTTTGATTCAAGCCGATATTATTGTGGTAGAAACAGATCACACGACTCGAAATTGTTGGATATGGAATTTATTTCCCACTCGTAAGTTATTTTTTAAAAGTTGCAAACTTTTAAAAAATAAATTACTCGTGTGAAATAAATTCTATATCCAACAACCACTCGTTGTGTAACCTCTATATGTCAGTAATAATAACTGAAAACAAAATGTTAAACCATATACAAAGAGACAAAACACAACAAACACTCATTTCATGACAATAAAAACAAAGATACACATTGTCGGAGTATCCATAGACATTGTACAAACCTAAACTATTTATAAAACCATTCATGTTTGCCTCCTAGCTGTGGTTGATTACTGGAAAAAAAATTGTAGGAAAAAACAACAAAAACAACAGAAATCGCAGTTTTTAAACATATACAGAAAAAACCAGGGCTGCTTTTTATCTCACAAATACTGCTGATGTACACAACACATCCACAGTTCTTATAACACAGACGATTCATTCAATAATACTAGAAAGGTTTGCTTGTTACAAAACATTAAAACAACTCTTTGGTATGGTAGGGACTACTACTGTAAACGTACACATTTTAGGGGTTATCTTATTTTAGCGGGGTTTTTTTGCACCGGAAACATTCCGCTAAACAGTGATTTCGCTAATTGTAGTTTATCTGCATTGGTTTCTATGGCAATCATTGTTGATGCGCCAATCTATTATTCCGCTGATATGTTTTGATTTTGATTTTTCCACTTAAATGTGAGTTATTAAAATCAAGTAAGTTTCCAGTATCTAACATGTATGTAAGAATACGTGAACACCTTCAAATATAACTATATCTCAATAAACGTTACACTGTCGGACTCCAAAAATAGCGCCTCATATACTTTTTTTTTAAAATGTATGTTCCTCGATGAAAAGGAGGCGTCTACTGATGAAACATCTGAGGTACGAAACAAGCTAGACTTAGCGAATCAAGCGAACCTCAGTGAAAAATGAACTTTTGAAAGAATAGACGACATCCAAAACTACCAAGACTCTCTGAATAAACAGGTTTTACAGTATTTAAATCGCAGAGAAGTCTTAAACGAGCAAAGCAATTTATGAAGGATTACTCAGCGATTAAAAGAACGTTAAAGTGATTATGCTAGAATTCGCAAGACTATTTGGCAATTTACAAGACGCCAATTATGACCATAGGCTCCTACACTAACCAGCAGTTAACCTAGGTAAAGGGTCCCTAGAAATGAATCTCAAATTAATGTCGAGACTAACAGTAAATGGTATGAAGTCATGAGGAGACTTTACGAATGCTAATATCAACTGGAAAACTACAATGCTTGGTTTCATCCAGACCAGAGTCAGAAACAAAAGATATACGTTCAAAGGGCTAGCATGCTGGGTATTGCTACAGCAATACATGTCCCCTACCGCACTCCGCTAAAAGTAGGAAGTGGCTTTGACCAAATATCCATGAAACTCGAACTTGATCTTTAGCTACTTATACTGAATTACATACCAACATTCACCAATATATATCTAGAAGCATGGCTGAGAAAGTGCGGAAAACTGAATGAACAAACAGACGATCACATACAGACAGACAGACGGACGGAGAGGAGACCTAAAGTGCCCCGGTTTCACCGGTAGGGGACAAACAAGCAGTGCACAGCCAAGTAAAGCTATTAAAGGGAAATTTGTTCTACTGGAGACAATAAAACATGTAAACAACAACAAAAACACCTGGAACTCGTTAGTCAATCAATTAGGAAGGATGTGGTTACAATGAATGTGTCCATCGTGGGGCAATTTATCATGCTCAATTGTTATGTGTCGTGTAAAATGAATTGTCATAGATACAAAAACAAATTGTTTTGACAGGGAACACATATTTTAAGTCTGAAGATGGACATTACGTAATACACAAACTCATTAGGTTTGAGCACTGGTTTTTTTCTGATGATAACTGTCATCAAGTACCAATGAAACCTCAAAATGAGGATCACGTATTTATATAGACTGTATATATATATTCTACCAACACAACCCAATAATGGAGGGGATTTAATGATGATAGTTTACCACACATTACAACCCAACTTTAACATGGCATACGAATATTGATGTAAACTTAGGACGCATTCCTACATCCCCTAAACATGGTGGACACATTGATGTAAACTTAGGACGCATTCCTACATCCCCTAAACATTGAGAACACATTGATGTAACTTTTGGACGCATTCCTACATCCCCTAAACATTGAGAATACATTGATGTAACTTTTGGGACGCATTCCTACATCACCTTAAACATGGCGGACAATTATTGATTATAGCTGATAACATGTTCAAACACGACCTAAACACAGCGGTCCCTTATTGATGATGACTTATGACGTATACATACACACTCTAAACATGGCGGACACTCATACACACTCTAAACATGGCGGACATATATTGCTGATAACTGATAATAGGTTCAAACACGACCTAAATACAGCGGTCACTTATTGATAACTGAAGACATGATCTGGTATTATGTGTATAAAATGATATGAACATAATGACATGACACACGTTGTACATAACGTAAAAATATAAAGCATTATATCACAGCAGTGTTTACATAAGATATTAAAGCAAATCCGTTAAAGCTCATGTATGCAATTCATTATCGGCGAATTATATTCAACTATAACAATAGCAAAATGTCTACCCTGGATATCAATAAACTATAATCAGTATCTACCTTAAGTACTTATATGTACATTTGCTTAACAGCGGCATACATAAACTTCCGCTGATCATTAGTTATCTATCAAAATGTATCTCCACGAAATGTGTGCACTTCCGGATGTGCAGTGTTATTTCCTTGTCTTTTTCAAAGGGTGCGTTAAACTCATTTCTTTCTATCAGAGGTTCATTTCATTTAATCGATTTCGACATTTGTCTATTGCACCACCTAAAACACCTCGGATATATAAACATTTAAGTCATCACAAGTTCTAAAAGAGCTATATGTTAAATTAAAAAGCTATAGACCCATCATGCCGCTCAATGAAAACGATAAAATTGTGAAACGATTCCAATCTTAATCCTGTATGTCGTATAATTCATGGGATTACTATTTCGTGGTTGTCCCAACCGGAACTAATTTGCGGGTTTTAAATTTCGTGGAACACCGCATTACAAACATTCTGCAGTAAACATTTCTTTATAGCAAATATAGCAAAATCAAATTCCCTGCGAATACTACCAACTATATAGTGTATAGTATAAACGACGAGTCGTTATTTTCCCTAAAATAGTATTTATAGTAAGCATGGCTTATGGGGTTTATCTCCAATGGAAATAAACATGGTATATTTGGCATATTTAATAATATGCTTTTAGATATGCTTTGTACAATGCTTGATCTTGGTTAATATCACGGGTAATAAATAGCACAGTATTTCAGTATACAAAATGTTGTGATGATGATTATAGAAGCTGGATGTTAGACGTGTTTTGCAAAATTCACACATGCTTCGGGAATGGCGCCCACGCGGTTTCCAACTTTTACTTGAAAATAGCCTTTGTTCTGGTTTAGCACCTCCACAATATCTCCAGGTTTCACCGACAGTTCAAAGGGCATCTGAAAGAAACATTTATATAGCAATTAATCACTCCATTAGTACACAAAGGGCAGTTAAATGGGATATTACTATACGAATGGGTCACTGTATTATGAAAAGGTCATATAAAATACTCATATATAAAATGAATCACAGGTATACTTATATACTTATGGAAATTTTAAAAAGAGCTTTGATATGGAACACGTTATATTGCATAGGTGTATTATAATTGAAACTTATTGATTTCTTTACGTAAAACAACGTAAATTTCACTGCATAAAATTGTGCGAATTTAAGGGCATACTATATTTCAATAACTCGTTTATCTTTTTTTTTTTTCATATTTCATAGTCCCCTTAAAAGTGAATATTGTGGCTATTTCTAATTTTGTATTTAATGGGATACAACTAATTAGCCTCTACACTTTATATAGGACTGACATTCCATCTAAAAATATATGGGATTTCTACACTATTTAAGATATCACATTTAATGAAGAACTTTCTACATACGGTATGAATCGTATGTTACATAGCAAACTAATACTCAAAATTAATATAGGATAAAAAAAAAACCGCTAATAAACTGTGTACGTTCTGTTAAGTTCGAAATATGAAAAACAATTAATAGGACAGTGTTAACACTGGATTATAAGAAAGAAACAAAATAATAGGGCAGTGTTAACACAGGATTATAAGACAGAAAAAAATAATAGGGCAGTGTTTTCAATGGATTATAAGACAGAAAAAATATATAATAGGGCAGTGTTTTCAATGGATTATAAGACAGAAAAAAAACAAATAATAGGGCAGTGTTCACACTGGATTACTAGACATAAACAAAGTGTAATTTGGTCACACTTGGAAAAAAACATGCACCGATATATCATACTGAGAGTGACGTCATCATCAGAGAGTTTTAAACTGCACGTCCTTATTTTAATGTTGATGGTTTAAGATTTAGTCTGATCTGAATATTTAACAGCAGACAGGTTTAGAGCGTTTTAAATCAGCTGAATCAGATTTCTATGTACTTTTATCCTTTCTGTCACGAATTGGGTAAATAGATGATATTATCCAGAGTCTTAGGAGGCATTCAGATATTTAATGTAGAATATCTGTGCCGGTTATACAGTTACATGTTTGTATCTCGAAAATCAGCAGGCTTTATCGATGTGCGGTGTTTTAGTGCACGGCTGAATTAGTTTACGAAATGGACATTTACTGTTGAAGCAACACACTTCTTAGCACTTGTAAACGAAGTTATGACTTAAGCATGAAAACTGGTTTGCTATCAAGCATTACACCAATCACTAATAAACAAAGCGTCATTTAAACATTAAACAATAAAAGGAGTTAGTAAAAACGCACTGTTTTAACACAACACTAAAAGCTATTCATTATACTTGGTAACAGACGTTAGACGGACGTATCGCAACTATGATTATTTGTTAAGGTTCCTGAAATTTCATTGTGCCATAACTCTCTTTAAATTGAAAAGTTTGATACTGAAACAACAGGGTATTAAGGGTTTGCTGTTTATTTTGTTTTAGAATCTGCGATTGAAGAATTTATTGAACAATAAACCATTCTCTGTTACGGAATATTATGGGGCACACACCACTGTCTATCCTAAAGAATAGCATCGTAAATAAATGTTTATTTATAAACATACAACTTCAGTTTGATATTAAGCTTCTGCTCATGCCAAAGCCCACACCCATATCATGATACAAACAGCTAGTTATCAGTTCATGCTCATGCTGCTCAGTATCCTGGTTTCGATCGTGTTTTAACTTTTGTGTCTCCAGCTAAGGAGAGCGCATTATGACATATACCGGTTCTACCCAATGTATAAGCTTATGTGGGTATCAGGGTATCAGCGTGTTATATATACATAATATTTGGATCTGGAAGCAACTACCGACTACTAAACGTCAATGTTTTGTCCGTCACCAGAATCAAAATTGACACAAACAAAAATTATACAATTGGACACAGACTGCCAACACACATGCCCTGCTACTAAACGCAACTGTAAATTGTACAGAAACATGTACATTTAAGCAAGTAATGTTAAACGCAGGTGACAAATAAGGGAATATATCTTTCATTTACGCCTCCTGGCGTAGGATATAACGTGTGCGATTATCATTCCTGTCCAATGATCTGACATGTTGCCATGGTGGAACAATTGTTTTTAGAAATAAATGCATATCTGTAACGTCTATCATAAAGTTGATGTGTCACATTCTGAAAATGAACAAGTAAGCAACGTGGTTTCAATATTCATAATTTTTAAAACCCTATGTAAACTTTTCCGTATTGGCAGTCTGTATACAATCACAAATATTCACGTGTTTTCTCATGGTCAGATGATCGTTATACACAATACTCACCAAAGTCTTTCAGACGCCTCAACTATGATCTAAATATAGACGTATCTCGTATAAGCCGACGTTTGGGTCAATAATGGAAAACTACACCGAAATCATTCACTATATACATAGATAAAAGGGTTCTGGTAAAATCAGATGTTTCTCAAGTAATATTTCCCCACAAGAACAGTGTTACATTTTGCACGTCATCTAAAGTTGGTGAAACCCAACCAAGCATTCAGCTGATAGATGCAATCATATAACTGAGCATTGTCAAGGGAAATGCTTATATATCTATGATTTTAAATAAAAGTCTCTTGGTCATGATACTTTACGATATCAATGCATTTTAACTGATAAAAAGGGAAATGTTAGACGAATCGTTGATCAAATTTCATATGACTCAAATACCGACTGGGTGCTAATATCAATACATATGAACTGATTGTAACATCTTGGATAACCAAACTGTCCTAAATACCAGAGAATTTCGTGGAATCCTCGATCAATCTAATAACAATCATTATATGCGTAGACAGCTGTATAGTTATCAGATAAAATCCATATACAACTTTTTATATATACTTATAAAAATACATTCAGTAATAGAAAACGCACGTTATCCTGTTATCCCGACGTATTTGTATTCCTACACGGTACAGCCAGATTGTCCCTGGCGAACTACTTTTTTTGTATTTGGTTAGATACATTGTAACCTACCTTTGCCTCGTGTGCATGTACAACATTAGCCATTCTTTTATTGTTGGTCGTTGTGCTAATGCTTGCGTACGCACCGTCGTCGTCTGAGAAAAGACAGAGCAATGCTCTAGTGATAACAGAATTTGTTCAAGGTTAGAATAGTAATGTTAAGACAGTGTAAGACGTAAATAAAGGTGTAGTAAAGGTTTGAAAACGTCAGATGGTGTAGAAATAGTAAAGATTTGTCAATGATTAAGTACATGATTGACAAGGTCGGAGCGGGTGGATAGAGTAAAGGTTTGGCAAGTTAGGAGAGGGTAGATATAGTAAAGACAAGGTAGGAGGGTAAATATAGTAAAGGTCTGACAAGTTAGGAGAGGGTAGATATAGTAAAGGTCTGACAAGGTAGGAGAGGGTAGATATAGTAAAGGTCTGACAAGGTAGGAGAGGGTAGATACAGTAAAGACAAGGTAGGAGAGGGTAGATATAGTAAAGGTCTGACAAGGTAGGAGTGGGTAGATATAGTAAAGGTCTGACAAGGCAGTAGGGTAGATATAGTAAAGGTCTGACAAGGTAGGGGTGGGTAGATATAGTAAAGGTCTGACAAGGTAGGAGAGGGTAGATATAGTAAAGGTCTGACAAGGTAGGAGAGGGTAGATACAGTAAAGACAAGGTAGGAGAGGGTAGATATAGTAAAGGTTTGGCAAGTTAGGAGAGGGTAGATATAGTAAAGACAAGGTAGGAGGGTAAATATAGTAAAGGTCTGACAAGTTAGGAGAGGGTAGATATAGTAAAGGTCTGACAAGGTAGGAGAGGGTAGATATAGTAAAGGTCTGACAAGGTAGGAGGGTAGATACAGTAAAGACAGGGTAGGAGAGGGTAGATATAGTAAAGGTCTGACAAGGTAGGAGAGGGTAGATATAGTAAAGACAAGGTAGGAGGGTAGATATAGTAAAGGTCTGACAAGGTAGGAGAGGGTAGATATAGTAAAGGTCTGACAAGGTAGTAAGGAAGATATAGTAAAGGTCTGACAAGGTAGGAGGGTGGATATAGTAAAGACAAGGTAGGAGAGGGTAGATATAGTAATGACAAGGTAGTAGAGGGTAAATATAGTAAAGACAAGGTAGGAGAGGGTAGATATAGTAAAGACAAGGTAGGAGGGTAGATATAGTAAAGACAAGGTAGGAGAGGGTAGATATAGTAAAGACAAGGTAGGAGAGGGTAGATATAGTAAAGACAAGGTAGGAGGGTAAATATAGTAAAGACAGGGTAGGAGAGGGTAGATATAGTAAAGACAAGGTATGAGGGTAGATATAGTAAAGACAAGGTAGGAGAGGGTAGATATAGTAAAGACAAGGTAGGAGAGGGTAGATATAGTAAAGGTCTGACAGGGTAGGAGAGGGAAGATATAGTAAAGACAAAGTAGGAGGGTAGATATAGTAAAGACAAGGTAGGAGAGGGTAGATATAGTAAAGGTCTGACAAGGTAGGAGAGGGTAGATATAATAAAGACAAGGTAGGAGAGGGTAGATATAGTAAAGGTCTGACAAGGTAGGAGTGGGTAGATATAGTAAAGGTCTGACAAGGCAGTAGGGTAGATATAGTAAAGGTCTGACAAGGTAGGAGGTGGGTAGATATAGTAAAGGTCTGACAAGGTAGGAGAGGGTAGATATAGTAAAGGTCTGACAAGGTAGGAGAGGGTAGATACAGTAAAGACAAGGTAGGAGAGGGTAGATATAGTAAAGGTTTGGCAAGTTAGGAGAGGGTAGATATAGTAAAGACAAGGTAGGAGGGTAAATATAGTAAAGGTCTGACAAGGTAGGAGAGGGAAGATATAGTAAAGGTCTGACAAGGTAGGAGAGGGTAGATATAGTAAAGGTCTGACAAGGTAGGAGGGTAGATATAGTAAAGACAAGGTAGGAGAGGGTAGATATAGTAAAGACAAGGTAGGAGAGGGTAGATATAGTAAAGGTCTGACAAGGTAGGAGGGTAGACATAGTAAAGGTCTGACATGGTAGGAGAGGGTAGATATAGTAAAGGTCTGACAAGGCAGGAGGGTAGATATAGTAAAGGTCTGACAAGGTAGGAGGGTAGATATAGTAAAGACAAGGTAGGAGAGGGTAGATATAGTAAAGGTCTGACAAGGTAGGAGAGGGTAAATATAGTAAAGACAAGGTAGGAGGGTAGATATAGTAAAGACAAGGTAGGAGAGGGTAGATATAGTAAAGGTCTGACAAGGTAGGAGAGGGTAGATATAGTAAAGGTCTGACAAGGTAGGAGAGGGTAGATATAGTAAAGACAAGGTAGGAGAGGGTAGATATAGTAATGACAAGGTAGTAGAGGAGTAGATAATAGTAAAGACCAAGGTAGGAGAGGGTAGATATAGTAAAGACAAGGTAGGAAGTAGGTAGAGTAATATAGTAAAGACAAGGTAGGAGAGGGTAGATATAGTAAAGACAAGGTAGGAGAGGGTAGATATAGTAAAGACAAGGTAGGAGAGGGTAGATATAGTAAAGACAGGGTAGGAGAGGGTAGATATAGTAAAGACAAGGTAGGAGGGTAGAGTATAGTATAAGACAAGGTAGGAGAGGGTAGATATAGTAAAGACAAGGTAGGAGAGGGTAGATATAGTAAAGGTCTGACAAGGGTAGGAGAGGGAAGATATAGTAAAGACAAGGTAGGAGAGGGTAGATATAGTAAAGACAAGGTAGGAGAGGGTAGATATAGTAAAGACAAGGTAGGAGAGGGTAGATATAGTAAAGACAAGGTAGGAGAGGGTAGATATAGTAAAGACAAGGTAGGAGAGGGTAGATATAGTAAAGGTCTGACAAGGTAGGAGAGGGTAGATATAGTAAAGACAATGTAGGAGAGGGTAGATATAGTAAAGGTCTGACAAGGTAGGAGAGGGTAGATATAGTAAAGACAATGTAGGAGAGGGTAGATATAGTAAAGGTCTGACAAGGTAGGAGAGGGTAGATATAGTAAAGACAAGGTAGGAGAGGGTAGACATAGTAAAGGTCTGACAAGGTAGGAGAGGGTAGATATAGTAAAGGTCTGACAAGGTAGGAGAGGGTAGATATAGTAAAGGTATGCCAAGGTAGGAGAGGGTAGATATAGTAAAGACAAGGTAGGGGTGGGTAGATATAGTAAAGGTCTGACAAGGTAGGAGAGGGTAGATATAGTAAAGGTCTGACAAGGTAGGAGAGGGTAGATATAGTAAAGACAAAGTAGGAGAGAGTAGATATAGTAAAGACAAGTTAGGAGAGGGTAGATATAGTAAAGACAAAGTAGGAGAGGGTAGATATAGTAAAGACAAAGTAGGAGAGGGTAGATATAGTAAAGACAAGGTAGGAGAGGGTAGATATAGTAAAGGTCTGACAAGGTAGGAGGGTAGATATAGTAAAGGTCTGACAAGGTAGGAGAGGGTAGATATAGTAAACAAGTAGGGGTGTAGACAAGTAAAGGTGACAAGGTAGGGGTAGATATAGTAATCTGACAAGGTAGGAGAGGGTAGATATAGTAAAGACAAAGTAGGAGAGAGTAGATATAGTAAAGACAAGTTAGGAGAGGGTAGATATAGTAAAGACAAGGTAGGAGTGGGTAGATATAGTAAAGCCAAGGTAGGAGAGGGTAGATATAGTAAAGGTCTGACAAGGTAGGAGAGGTAGATTATAGAGTAGAGAGGGTATATAGTAAGACAAGGTAGGAGAGGGTAGATATAGTAAAGGTCTGACAAGGTAGGAGGGTAGACATAGTAAAGACAAGGTAGGAGGGTAGACATAGTAAAGACAAGGTAGGAGGGTAGACATAGTAAAGACAAGATAGGAGGGTAGACATAGTAAAGACAAGGTAGGAGGGTAGACATAGTAAAGACAAGGTAGGAGGGTAGACATAGTAAAGACAAGGTAGGAGGGTAGACATAGTAAAGACAAGGTAGGAGGGTAGACATAGTAAAGACAAGGTAGGAGGGTAGACATAGTAAAGACAAGGTAGGAGAGGGTAGACATAGTAAAGGTGTGACGGGGTAGGAGAGGGTAGATAAAGTAAAGGTCTGACAAGTTAGGAGGGTAGATAAAGTAAAGGTCTGACAAGGTAGGAGGGTAGATATAGTAAAGACAAGGTAGGAGGGTAGACATAGTAAAGACAAAATAGGAGGGTAGACATAGTAAAGGTGTGACGGGGTAGGAGAGGGAAGATATAGTAAAGGTCTGACAAGTTAGGAGGGTAGATAAAGTAACTTAACTAATGGAATGCAAATATCGATTCTGTAAATGCAGTATACGATATATCGTATGGCTTAAATCATTGATTATGTAATGCTGTTTTTGACACATCCATCGATATGCACAGATAATAAATATATACAAATATTATAGGACATTCACACATTATATAGCCATCCAGGTTAATAGCTGGACACATAGTTTAAACGATAACTTTCATACTGTTAACAGCTTTTCTCATTATATATAATACTATACACTGTTAGTTATTCCCTGTTTAAACATTACATTCCTTTATAAAACTATGAACACAGTTACATATGTTCTTAAACAAGCGATAGATAGTAAAAAACAAGCATTTATTTTCTTCTGACAGCAACTTAGCAAGTCAAATATCACATAGTTCATGTAGAAAGCAGAAATATTGTATTATTGAAGTGAATATTGAATTAGTCTTAGAACATGTACCTCCACTTAATGATATCAAAGGTGGCTGTTTGGGTGGGGGTCCTCTCGGCGGTCCTGTTGGCCGTCCTGGTTGGGATCTCGGGGCTCCTCCTCCTGACATGGTATGACCAGCAGGAGGGAGGGGCTGTCGAGGACGCGTTCCAGTTCCTGTCACTGTGGAAGGGCTTGACTGACTTCCCCTTCTTTCGTAGTAGTTCACATAAGGTACTCTTTCTGATAGGGTTGAACGATATGATAGTGCTGTTATATATATAGTATATCAATAATTGAATTAGTCATGGTAGGTTTCAGGATATACAACTCTGTGATGTCAATAACCTCCTGTACTAAACTGTTTATCTTATATACATTTTATGGGAGTTAATGGTATAGCAGAAAACGCAAAAGGAATAACATGTCCGAGTGCTTGTTTTTGGGATATGATCGGTCAAAGATAGCACCAATTCGACACATTATGTGATTTTAGTGAATTTTGCTGTTTGACCTTTTACAGGACAAATCCATACAATATCTTCTATTTGTGTTGGCAGATATGTATGGATGCTTAATGAACTGACAAAATACTATTTTCTTTTAAATTATGGTAGTTAAATTTATTTAGCCTGTTTTCACCACTTCAAGGTCAGAAATCCAAAGTGTTTATGTTACACAAGAAATGTAAAAGAAAATATCAAAAATGTATAATTTTCCACATTGTTGTACATGTATATTATCTTCATTATATTGAACATTACAAAATTATACAGGAAAAATGAACTTGCTACAATTGAAAATGGCAACATACGGATGATTTCAGCGACCTATCTAGAGTCAAAATAAGTAAAAGGGCTTTTCATGAAGGGCAAGAGATATATCTAATGTTCAAAATGGCCGACGAATTGGTAATTTATTGAAATTATTGTGAAAAATGTTCTATAAACAACGCACATCTAGATTTTTGACACATTTTCTGATTCGTGTATGCTAATTTTTACCATATTTTGTTAAATATCAAAAAAAAAAAAAAAAAAAAAAACGTACACCCTTACACAAGATCAAAACGAGACTTGAACGTGACTGAAACCATAGAATAGATGAGTACATCCTTAATTAGGATAAAACTTTAAAAAATCACCGTTACCTTACTGTATACTATTGTGTTACTCTTACCTGGACGAACCCTTCCCACGCCGTAATTATCAATAAAAGTTTGTAGATCTGTTTCAATGTCGCACTTTTCCAATGCCTGTCGTATTTTCTCAGCACACTGACAAAAATGATGGAAAAATTAACGTAATGTACTTTGAATAAAGAGGGGTCTTTTTTTCCCGGGAAGAGAAAGACGGGTTTAAAGTGAACAAAACATTTAACAGGCTATGTAAATAAATGAAACAGGAGGGACACAAAAAGTAAGCAAATCGTATAGCATTAGAGACACAGAATGCAGTCACATACATAGTTATCTGATAACTGTATTGATAAATAGTCTGCCCCGGCGCTGGGACTAACTAACGACCTCGTGCTCTCCAAACGTGCCGCGCCCATCAGAATTAGCTAGTGAGGTGACCTTCTACGCTCCATATTTTCACATACGACAGGCAGGAAATGGAAGGTATAAAGGTTTTATGACCAGCATAAGACAAAAGAGTTCTCACAATCAACAAATTATCCTCATATTGTCCTATGACCTGACGATGCGGAAAGAACGCCAACGCCGCGGGGGAAATCACCATTGTTTTTGTACAATAATGAATTGAGACATTAACTATTTTCCCTGAATGCATATGGGTTGAACGTGAAGTTGTATGCATCGCTTTGTAACGAATCATTAAAATGCCTGTGTTTACCCAAACGTATATACATTGTATATATGTGACAAATCTTACGTTGTCCTGTATCACACACGCCTGGGAGTCAACGTTAGTGATTTTCCACAGAATGTTCCGCGTAAGATAGATTCGATCATCCTCAATCTGTTGGAAGGCCTTGAATATACAATTGTTAATAATAGTTTAGCAAAATATGTTAATAGATATTTTACAATAATGGCAAAACGAATTATATCAGCTTATACTTATCATGTTTGTTTGCCCAGATGGATATATAGTTTTTATTGTCGCGTCCTTAATTTTCACTTATAAGGCTATTTTCTTCGTCGTAAAATAAATATGTCTTTAATGAAACTTAACAGGAATGTTAAGGATCATTGGTGTGTCCATCTGAGTTTATCCATGGAACAAAGAGTATGGTGTTATGGCAAAAAAAAAAAAAAAATATCCAGATTTTGGAATTTTCTTTGAATTCATTTACTTCATTTACTTTTGAATTATTTTCTCACATCTATCTCATCTCAATGTTTTCAATACTTTATGCACGTAATTTCGATGAAGAGACCTAGAGGGACAACATAGCTGTATATTACAGTATACTTTTTTTTGGCTCAACTATTTCTAGCTATTTGTATTGAATTGTGCTAATAAATTCTAGATGTTTTGTAGAATCCTTGTTTCCTACCTCGCACGTCTCTACCATAGTAGATTCCCAAGCTTTCCTGGCTGCCTCCAAGGTTTCAAGAGAACTTTTATACGCCGTGTCTAAACAAATACATATCATAATCATATACAATTGTTGTAATGGAGACATTAAGTTACCAATTATCATTTGTGAATAGTGAAGCGTACCGACATGGGTATTGATAGGTAAGTTACAATTTTAAAGTAATTTGTATACTAAAAACATGACACACGACCTATGTTATGAAGTAATATTCTAATGATAATTATTTTCATATTTATCATAATCAATATGAAATTTAGTGGAGAAATCACTTTAAGCATCTAAAAAGTAAACTTACCTGCATTCTGCATGTTGTCATAACATTTCTCTTTATTCTTCTCTGCCTGTAATATAGTGTTAAATGCTATATTATTACGCAGATAACATATCTGTCATTAAGTTGTAAGCTTTACACACGTACTTTTTCTATTTTAATGAAACCCATTGTCTACAGCCTATTGTCTTCCGACCGCAATTCTGTTCATTGGGGGCCACGGTGGCCGAGTGGTTAAGTTGTCCCAACACTTTATCACTAGCCCTCCAACTCTGGGTTGCGAGTTTGAAACCTACTTGGGGCAGGTAAACAAATACAAACCAAACAACCAAACTGTTCAGCGTACACAAAGACATTAAGTACTAAGACGTCAATTATTGCATTACATACCGTGTGGTTTCCTGACCTATAAGTAATTATATGATAAATAGAGGATATCTAACAGTGTCTTCAGTAATACCAAATATATTTCACGAGTGGGGCTAATATTTAGATATTCTTCACGAGTGCGCAGCACGAGTGAAAAATATCAAAATATTAGCCACACGAGTGAAATGTATTTGGTATTACTGAAGACACTGTTAGATATTCTGTTTATTACATTTTTTATCAACGAAAAACCTACCCCGTATGGTAACTAGGCCTAATTTAAACAAAAAAAGTAGTTCCCCCTGTCCAGGTGCTGACATATATGTCGGGCTTTCTGATTGGTCAATTATTTTTGTATTTTCTAATCATTAATTTGATTGGTCAAATCAGCAAAAGTGATATTTTTCAATATGATATTTTTCACTAGTAATATCACTTTTATAGAATGAATAATTTTTGATATTTCACTAGTAAAAATGTAATAAAGTGTGTTATTACCTTCTGGAGATCTTTTGTCTGAGTGGCTACACTATTTCTCGCTGCTTTGTAAGCATCATCCGCTGTGTCCCGCTCTCGACATCGCTGAACATATTTCTCCTTTAGCTGTAAACATACCAGTTACTTTATCATTACTGGTCAGTAAGTCTGTTCTAAGTAAATAGTTTTAATACTGATCATCTATTTTTATACTTATGATATAAGTACGTGCATTATAATTGGTCAGTAAGTATGTGCAAAGAAAATGTGTATTTAATGCTGAACATCTATTTTAATAATAATGATAAAAGTATGTGTATTATTATTGGTCAGTAAGTCTGTGCAAAGAAAATGTGTATTTAATGCTGAACATCTATTTTAATAATAATGATAAAAGTATGTGTATTATTACTGGTTATCAAGTCTGTGCTAAGATAAGCATTTGAATGTTGTACAAATAAATGTTCATCTATTTTAATGGGGTGTATGACATATCATTTCCTGAAATAATTTATTCAGTCGCTGATTGATGGCTGTTTCGATAGTTCGGCCCTCAAATTCTGTTTCAGATAAAAAAAAAAGTACCTCCAGTACACTTTTCGGTGAAATTCTCGTCCTACCGGATAAGTGAATTAAGTTGTGTTTACGATCATAAGTGTCACTGTTTTTCAGGAAGTTAATAACATGTTTGAAAGTTCGAAAAATGAGTTTGTAGAGGTAATTTCACACTGTTTGCACCACTAGCTAAATGCGTCTGACTTAAATGAAATATATCTGTATAAACCGATGTATCTTTTTATTACAAATTAACATCAACATTTCTGTATTTGATAACAATCGATATAGGTACTTACCGTGTTAGCCTTGCTGTTACTGGTTAACTTATTAGATGTGGATTTCTGTAGGTGTTCCGCTCTCTACTCAAATAATAACGTCATTTGATTAATCATGACTTAGATACAACTAAAATTCGGTATCGAATTGGAAATTATTTACATAATATAATAGTGGGCTATGTGTTTCACGATACCGATAACTATACATATTTGGGCTATGTTACCTATAACTATGTATATTTGGGCTATGCTTTGGTAAAACCTAGTGTTTCACGATACAGACAGCTATATATCCTGGGTTATGTTACCTATAACTATATATATTTGGGCTATGTTCGGTAAAACCTAGTATTTTGGGTTATGTTACCTATAACTATATATATTTGGGCTATGTTCGGTAAAACCTAGTATTTTGGGTTATGTTACCTATAACTATATATATTTGGGTTATGTTCGGTAAAACCTAGTGTTTTGAGTTATGTTACCTATAACTGTATATATTTGGGCTATGTTCGGTAAAACCTAGTGTTTCACGATACCGACAGCTACTTATATTTGGGCTATGTTCGGTAAAACCTAGTGTTTTGGGTTATATTACCTATAACTATATATATTTGGGCTATGTTCGGTAAAACCTAGTATTTCGCGATACCGATAACTATAAATCTTAAGGCTTTGTTATGGTAAGGCCTAGTGTTTCACTATACATATAACTATATTTATTTGGGCTTTGTTATAGCAAGGCCTAGTCTTCACTACCGATAACTATATACATTTGGCTATGTTATAGTAAGGCTTGGTGTTTCAAGATAACGTTATCCACACATACCTGGCTTTTTATGGCCTCTTGCTCCTTGTTGAAGTTTGATAGTTCTATTGATAGTGCAGACATATCGTTCCCGGCTGCTTCGTGAGCTGCAGATATGTGTTCTGTCTCGCTCTTCAGAGTTGAAATGGACAGCCCGAGTTCCCTTTACAATATCAACATTGGTCAGATCCTTACCGAAATCAACGCACAATGTTATGTAAATAATCTGGTATTTGTTTACTTTTTGAACAGTTTTAAGAAAAGCATGACTAAAACATGCATGCTGCAAAAATTTACTGACTTTTTAATGAATAAACTCTGAATTAATTACCATTTATAATATTTATATATATTGTTTCTGAAGGTTTTTATTTACCCAATTTCCATGTTGCTATCCAGTTTACGAGCTGCATTTTTAAGAGCTTTCGCAAAAGTAGCTTCTGCTTTTGATCTGAAAATAATAAGTGGAGAAAGAGATGTATTGATATTTTATATATTTCACATTGACGCACTGATAGTACAAATGGTCTATATTTTATCAGGTACTCCGGCTTTACTCCATCTCTAAAATCAGACATGTCCTTAAATGGCATTGGCTGTTAATATGACATTAATCAAAATAAACCAAATATTTCACCGTTATATCTATAGATATAAAACCAAGGCAGACAAAGATGGCAGGTACCGTGATTAAATAGAAATGTTCCTATGATGTAATGAACAGAAGTATATGTGGAGAAAAACAACAAAAAACAAAACAAAAACAAACAAACCAAAAAAAAAAAAAAACAACAACAACAACAAACAAACGGCACCGTCATTGCAAAAATACGTTGTGTATTTCTTTAGTACAAATCGATATGGATACGAAAACGTACAGAATGTTGATTTGCATGGAGGATGACCCTTAATTAAACACGTAAAAGGAGGAGAATAAGACCATGCAGATTATTTTTCGGAAAGGATAAACATGATATGTCAACAGAACCACCAGACATGTCAACAATCATCAAACATCTGACATACTACCGCACAGATTCTAGATTATATTTTTTTTCCATTGGGTATCGAATTAACCGGGACATGTAAACAGCGCAGGGACGGACGTTACTATCTCGAAATAGAAACATGATCAAATTAACATTAACAAGAGAAAATCTCTATCCGTGCACTTGTTTTACCTTTCAGATAAATATTCTACCAACTCCTTGCACACCTTCTTGCCCTCCTTCATTCGTCGCACAATAACATCACTTCCTCTTGTGCTGGCTATATCCGAATCCTGGTAAAATCAGAGAAGTTTATCGATAGTCATTGTCAACTTATACCCATGCATGGGTACACAATTATTCATATGATTGCATTTGTCATGATATAAATGGAATCCTGGTCAGTCGATACAGTCTGTTGTTTGTATCTTCCTTGTGTAGAATTTCAGCCACTATAATTATCTTCATATGATAGTGTATGGCAGTGTATTTTGATATATGATCATTAACGTGACCAGGACATGATTGTATGTTCATACATGCTCTAACAGACGAAATAATTAAAATGTTTTACTGCAATTATGTGTCACTATACACAAAGACACTTAAAGGTGACATAACACATGTCTGATATATTGTAATATAATTATATATGTAGAGTTCAGAGCTCCCGTACAAAGCACGAGGAAGTAAAATTCACGTGGATGACCTATTCAATGTGTATTAAAAAACCCATGTATGCACGCATTCATATACACTCAAGCGACGGTTTAATGTCCCGATTCGGATTTCATAAGGACAACAGAAACATAATGAAAGTCATAAGATAGCTTAGAGACACAGGCATATATAGTTTAGAGACACAGGCATGTAAAGTTAAGAGACACAGGCATGTATAGTTTAGAGACACAGGCATGTATAGTTTAGAGACACAGGCATGTATAGCTTAGAGACACAGGCATGTATAGTTTAGAGACACAGGCATATATAGTTTAGAGACACAGGCATGTATAGTTTAGAGACACAGGCATGTATAGTTAAGAGACACAGGCATGTATAGTTTAGAGACACAGGCATGTATAGTTTAGAGACACAGGCATGTATAGTTTAGAGACACAGGCATATATAGTTTAGAGACACAGGCATGTATAGTTTAGAGACACAGGCATGTATAGTTTAGAGACACAGGCATGTATAGTTTAGAGACACAGGCATATATAGTTTAGAGACACAGGCATGTATAGTTTAGAGACACAGGCATGTATAGTTTAGAGACACAGGCATGTATAGCTTAGAGACACATGCATATATAGTTTAGAGACACAGGCATGTATAGTTTAGAGACACAGGCATGTATAGTTTAGAGACACAGGCATATATAGTTTAGAGACACAGGCATGTATAGTTTAGAGACACAGGTATGTATAGTTTAGAGACACAGGCATGTATAGTTTAGAGACACAGGCATGTATACAAGAGTTTTGAGATACAGGCATATATACCACGGATAAGAGATACAGACATATATACAGTGATAAGAGATACAGACATATATACAGTGATAAGAGATACAGGCAAAGTACAACTTGAAGAAGTTTGTGCTGTTCATCAAACCAGTAAGACCAGCCTATGATAAATATCACTTCATTATAAGTTAAAAAAAACCAGGGCGAGGCTTACAACACCTCCTCCGTAGCTTTAATATCCCTAGTCGATATCAAATTATAAATATGATCCTTCATAAACATGGATCTTATCGTAATATATTTGTCAGGGCACATTGCGTTTCATGAATGATGAACTTAACAAAAGATACAACCGTACAACCATAGGAGTCGCGAATAGAATAATACAATCACACCTGTGTAAAATATAGAAGTGACAGCGAAGTTGACTGATCAGGCAAATATATTAAATGCCTGTGCACTTTATCGAATTTCGTCGATGAATACGGCCGCTATAAGTCTGATAGGGAGTTGTAGGGCAATCTTTATTATAGCAGTAGCATTATCTTGTCACCTATGAAACCTATATACTGAACCCTATAAAGGGATATTGTACGCTTACAATTTCGGTAACATGTGTCAGAAAATAGAAACGCTTGAGAATTAGGAAGGAGTTAACAGCGATAGACGGGACATAAACATACAACCCCGGTTCATTATCGAGGGGTATACATATTTAATGATAAATTGTGATTGGGACAAAAATGTCAGCAGTAATTCACGGTGAAACATGCCTCACGTGAAGTCAGACCAAAGTGACCTGTAGGACGAGATCGAATTGATATAATTTAGTATTTGTCGGGTTTTGTGTACAGACGACAAATCACCTTTTATGTTTTACACCACACCGACGTCCTATACCAGCCCAGTCTATACTGAATGAGAACACTTCTCTATCAGATCCTGGTCAACTTTCCGATTTAGTTATATATTCATTGCACTTCTGATTCGAACCTGCTGTTTACAAAGTATTGGCTAATCTGAGATAAACAAAAACACTCACCCAGAACGAGTCCACAAACTTTGGTTTCTTGGTCATCTTTGATGTGTTGATCCTGTCGATATTAATTAGAACATGTTACACAGAGTAATTGTCAGTCCCGAGTGAAACCCGGAAGTTTTGACTGAGTTAAAGCTTGTTTCGGTTTGTCGGACCGTATGGTTGATATCGAGGTTACAGACTGTGATTACACAGGTGTGACATGTATGTGGAACTTACCTGTATACCATACGTCTGTTATAATGAGCAACATAGTGCTTAACTTTCTAATAAGTAAAACGTCAGCATAAGTAATAAACTTAATCATATACATTAAACCAGAATGTGTTTTATCTTGTTTGGCATGCCTTTCTGAACATTTAAAACATGTTAAATCATTTTGATATAGAGACTGTTTCTCGTTAATTAAGATGACTAGGAGTGGGACGATAACATGGACCAGATTGATGTATCTGTACATTCCGTATTTGACGGACTGCTACTGTTGACAAACCGTCCGACAAGTTAACCTATCTAATCAGGACAGCTATTTACTCCCTTATCTATACGCATCATGTGTAAAGTTGGATAGAGCCTTGTCATCTTTCAAACATTAACGATTTCGTTTTCTCTCTCTCTCTTTAACCGACTCTTTACTCATTTCTATGTGAATCGCAGACAAGAAAGCAAATCCTTTGATTGATTTAGACAGAGCAGCACATATGTTTTAAAGATGGGAAATAATATTTAATGTTTAAATATAGTTTAATTCGCGACACTGCATTGACGACAATAAGGGTAGAAAATCTATATATAGAAGAATCTATATTTGCATAAAGCGTCATATTGTGTTGATACATCAGCCTTATAGGAGTAAAGTGGATAGTAGATACTTATGACAGCAGTGCACGTCGTCACCATGACAGACTGCCCGATACTGTTAATATAGCATTGTTTATATATTTCCAACAGAGCGAACTTATCCTCGTATGACACCTTGTACGGTGTAAGGTGTCAACACTGGGTGAACAACTTACCTGCTTGACTTGAGAGGACGAGTGGAAGCAATTCACTTTAACATATAGTGTTCACCTGTGTAACACAGAGCAAATACCATGATTGATATGTTTTAGGTCTGCTATCCTATCACCAACACACCCACTCGTCATCCTACACTATGTATGTACAGCGGTGTAATAAAACATTGAAAGTGCAGTGTCATATGCGTATATAACGACACACTCTTGTAACAAAGATACATAATACACACACACACACACATACGTATATATATATATAATATGCTCGAATACTTACTTAACTCTAGATGATACTATTCATATCAACTAGCTATAAAGGCCCTTAACACTGCGATGCAATCTTGCGATCCAGATTCATATTAACGAAACAGCAATACGTATAAAAACTTCACTAGTAAATTGCAACTTTGCATATTAATATTATCTGATAAATCAGTTCTATCTTGACATTTTATTCTCGATGAACTGGAGTCACTAAATTCAAATAAAACTTGTCTTTTAAATCCTGTTGAGGATAATTTTTTTACACTGCCGTTTTAATGGTAATTAGTGTATATGAATGTCAAGTCGAAGATTTTTTTGACGAAGGAGATATTTATTAAACTTTTTTTTAAAATCAATATGATATGAAAAAAATATATATGAAACATTTAAAGATATCCTTCGACCAGCCGTTTAATGGTAGTTGTAATAACAGTTTCTGGCCTGGAAATCTTTTTTATAGCCTTACAAAAACGCCTATGCCTATGCTTAACACTTATCGAAAATCTGATCCCCCGAAAGATTGCAAAATTTGCTATAATCATTTCATTTTCCGAAATTTTGGCCCCCAGACCCCTCGCCAAAAAAAATTCGTCTCGCGCCTACGGCGCTCGCATTACCACTAAATTACTGGACCCCCCCCCCCCCCCCCCCCCTTTCAAAAGTTCTTGATCCGCGCCTGGGTAGGGTAGGGTGTACAGACTCTCGTAAACGATTTTACATTAAATCATTTTTATTCAATTAGCCACGACAATTAAAGCATTGTTACTTACAGCATAGGACAATGGCCTTAAAGGTCATAATCGTCCTTAACGTCCGGTTAAATATCTCCTCGGGGATAGAGAGCTAACTATGACACATGGCGATGACATTTAGTTGGATTGTTTGTTACATATATGTAAATAGTAAAAAGTATTTAACATAACCCAAGCACTGTAACTTGTGAAATTGATTAGGGTAATACATTTGTTGTGTTAACACCGGAAATAGAAGAAACGAATCAGTAAAATGAATATCAAATTTCCCTACAAGGAAGCAAAGTTGGCATATTTCTCAATTTTCAAATGAACAACACAAGCATATGATGTACCAGAAGTAAAACAGTTTATCGACAATGGTAAGTAATGATGTGGACACGCCTCGTTTATATTGCCAACTGATGGATTTCTAAGTTGCACAAATATCCTCCTAAACAATATCTTGTTACAGGTTTGGACAATAATTAAAAAGTCTTTTCAAACCTTCATTCCTAATATATTGTTATTAATCCCGGTTGCCTTCCTGTTGTAATACAAAATCCTTCAAAAGAATAATTAACTTTAAAAGTATGAAGAAGAAATCTAAAGACGTTTTAATCAATCATGACCATCTGCATCTGAAATATAGTTTTCTTTTCTTAGAGTCCAACTATACACAACTGATACCGAGAAGAAAAAGACTGAGATGAAACCGAGACAATTTCTGGTGGACAATAGCTCTGTTGCGCTTGGCGACAAGATCATTTAACTGTTTAGTGGCTTATCTTCCTTGAACAAATAACAAGCTGACGCTAAAAAAAACACTCCAAAAAAAAAAAAAAAAAAAAAATCACGATCTTTATTTCGAAACTCATAACTCAAAAGATTTCGATCATATCCACGTAATCAAGGTACCGATATGCGCAAAAAGACTTTCCCGACAAATTGGCGAAAAACCTTTCGACCATCTCGATGTCTTTTAGCTTGGCTTGAATAACATCCAATTTTCTACCTGTAAAAACGCAATCCCGACGTATCTCTTTGGAACAGTATTAATCCACATTGTTTAACCAACACGCTTTCACAAATTTCGTACGATCATTAAATTATCAAGAATGAAAATGAATCCTCCAGTTTCCAACATCAACAAAAACGCTGCCATTTGTAAAGCGGCATTTTTTTTAAATGTCTGGGAGAACTGATTATTGATGATGAAATGTGATGTGCGATTGAACATTTTTTTGTATATCATTCAGTGATAATGAAGATAAGAAAAGAGAAATTACTGCTGAGCATGCATTACTCATTAGTTGGAAAACCTTGAACCAATATCTTCAGTTCCATTTAAAAATACTGGGAGTTAAGGTTTTTATAGTGCTTCCGCTGAAAGAGTTTTTTTTTTTTTATTGGCCTTTATTTATCTCAATTTTGCCTTTTTGTCCGAGATCTCATTTTACATTCTCCAGGCGATTTCTTTGAAATTTGGAAGCCTTTATAACCATGATATATAGCTTTGTTTCTTTGAGCAGCATTTTGTTTCGACTATTTTTGTAAAAGTTATTGTCATTTGTTTCTTTTGTAATTTGATTTCCGTCAGGAGATTTCCTATATTTTTCAATCGATTTCTTCGAAACTGGAAGGCTTTAACCAGAATGTAAAGTTGTGTTTCTCTGAGAGGCATTTCGATTAAACTATTTTCGCATGGTTTATTCTCTTTCGTTCGTATCAGCGTTTGACATTTGTTCTGAGCTCCTTCATTTTCTACTGCTTTCTTTAAAACTTGGTAGGCGTAATAATCATGATTTCAAGTTGTGCTGAATGAGTACTACGTTAGTAACGTCTGATTTCTGGTATTTCTTAAACTTTACGTAGTGAAAATTGAGGGTAAAACATGCCATCTTACTACTCTTGAAGGGATGCTTATCTATTTCAATACACGATACATGGCATGTAACACTATATGGCGTTCGACCGGAGTATATGGTTGCGCCCCGCGGTACTTCTGTTTTATCAATTACTGTGTATATTTTTCATAATACATTAAAATGTCATCTATTTATCATTTGCACACGTCTTGATATGTATTACTGTATTCAATATTACTTAAAGAATTATAAAAGTTTAAAGGTGTGACTGAAACAACTTGGCCTACAACAAAGAAGTTGACATCTCGGAACACACACACACACACACACACACACACACTTCGCCATTATATGACAGCACTTCGCCATCATATGATATCATTTCTCGATTATATGATAGCAAGATATGCTGATGAGGAAGCACACTGGCGTTCCATAGATATCAGTTTTGCTTAATGTTACAAATGTTACGTTACGGGTTAACAAGCTTCCGTATCTACAACCTCTGACTTGTCACCAACCTAGCGCCGTGGTCTCTGTAGTTGCTGCTTTTGCTAACGGTCGGCATTTAAGGGATTTGGAAAATATAATGTGAATGGGTGTCTTCGGATGTATGCTTCAGTAAGATAGCACTATAAAGTTGGCATTGGTTGTACGCCATCACAAGGAGACAGAACACGAACATACCGCAGCCTCCCAAAACACACACACATACACTACACACGTGTATCTCGCACAAAGGGAAGGCCGTCCTTGTATGACAATAGATATTGACAGAAGGTTAAACTGTACCATACAAAACCCTGTCGGTACGGAAAGTACTATCCACTTTAAATAAAAGGAACGATAACTCTGAGAGGTTTATGGACATAATCCTAGAATTAACGAATAGCTGTATGGTGCAGTTTCGTATACTTTTTGACAACTTACGATATCTTTTACCAAAGAAGTATGGTCGTTTTCCGCTTATCCTGACCCAGGCCAGGTACAGCGATAGTCTTGGCTTAGAATACAGGTAAAATGCCACGTGACCCCCGATGATTTTAATGCAGGAAAGCGCCCCTAGAAAGTTCAAAATATCCCGATGACTTAACGATCAGTTAATGAATTATTCTTTGCAATTAACAAACACATTTTCAGCAAATACGACTATTTATAGGTTATAGATTTAAGGTTAGAGTTCAAAAACTCAGTTTTTATTTTATTTTATTTCATTTTTTTTTTCTAAAACATTCACCGTTAGGTCAAAACAGGCAAATATGCGCCATACCTCTTTATATCTAAAGATACCAAACACATGTTGGCCTTTGTAGAGTTACTTATATACACTCAGGGTGTCCTGTACAAAGCAGATGTAAAGTCTACGATACATAGAACATTTCCCTGGATATATAGCTTTTTCAGTACAATTTAGATGGTAGCTGTTTGATACCGTGATACATGTTTTACCGTAACCAATCAGAAACGCCGTACCATTCAAGGACAGACAATTCAAACATGGAGGATGTGGTGTTGACTATACAGGGACCCATGGATTTACCACCGACATTTACCAATGACGATGTTAAAGAGAGATCATTGCATGCTAAGTGGATCTGTAGTATTTTATTTTATGACAAACTTGTGTGACTTAGAGCGAATAAAGCTGTACTCATTAGGGAATGCGCACCAGTGAGCAAAATGTAGAGCAAATATCTTCCTAGCTTTTCACGGGCATTACTACAACTTTCGCCTCTGGTAATTTAAAACTCTGACTCGAAATATGTTGTGTTTGGTATTACTTTTTTTCTTTTGATTGAGCCATAGCTGAAAGAGTTGGAATTAAAAAAAAAACATGTCCTAGATTTTTAATTGTGATGTTCCTGTCCTAGTTAATGATAAGTGAATTAGGGGTTGGATCCTGGGGATATTTGTCCATTCTGGCATTTCTGGATCATAGGAACGTGTCAGTTAAGTCCCATCGTTGGTCATAAGAACAACGGAACGTGATTAAGTAAAGAACGATTAACCTCTTTTAGAGTTACTTCCCCTATAGCGCCATAGACAAGTCATTGATTTGTTTTTTTAGCACTTTTCCTGTGGGACTCGCTCAAATTTGAACAAACATCCTGTCTATTAGTATAGCGACTCTAAATAGTTTTGACTTTTGTGTTGTAGACTCATATGCAAAAAAAATACAAGGAATTTATATCAAGCATGTACCCGTATTTGAATTAATTAGTCTATTAGCTTTTGCATCTCCGTATTTGATTTATCAAAAGCCTAGATTGAGAGGGGGGAAATGAATTTATATACATATATGTGTATCAGAATTCATCTTATTTTAATTTTCACTAACCTTGTCTAACGCATCTTTAAAAAAAACTTGAACGCCTGATGTAATTTGATATTAAATAACTTATTTAATTAAGGACTCCAAGCGTTTTAACTTTTTGTCTATTCCACATAGTATGGCACCATCTCATGACATATCTGTTTTGCCACAGACAATATAACTGGAACTCTGTTTAAACTCTGTCTAACCAGGGAAGCCAGGGTCGGGATTTATCGGTTGTATACATGGAACGCATCACGAAGATTTCTTCTGGCTTGTATGTCCTATCGACTGATGATTTCCCCCTCCCCACAGACACAAAACGAAATTATCTCTTAGAAATATATTACAGAGTGCAACTCCGATAATTCTAATAGCGTTTTAAATATCGTATCAATGCTACATACGTAATATGATATTACTGTTTGTACATTATTGATGGTTCCATTTATTCAGGTTTTCTCCAAGGACACATTCATTCCCTATGTTTCCCTAGGATCCATTCATTTCGGCTTTTATCGCCCATTAGAGACTTACACAGCTTAATTCTTAACGTTAATTACAGGACTATCTTGAGATACATATATCTATGTAACACATGGTCGTCAACAATGTTGTAACCATACATTCTTACTAAATACAAACAACTTGGATCTCTAATGCTAAACTGGTCGAAAGTTGTATAAACCTTGAGTTTTAGAGATACGTATACCTTTACCTATGTCAGTCACTCTGACAAGTATCTGATTTAAATTTACAAGACATAACTGAAAATTTACAGTTCAGTCATTGTCAACCACTGTCACAAAATTTCAGTTGTTTAGGGAATAAAATGATATCAGATGTTTTAAAATAACTATATGTGCTATGAAACCCACAGTCCGCCGAGACGCTATTTGCTTCAATCATTTGAGGTATAAATACTTCAAAAATGTTTGATTTGGTCTTAGTCTATATAGACTGACGTCTAGCCTTTATTTCTTCAATATATTTCTTATATAATATTAAGGTACATGTAGTAAGAAAAGGTAAGAATGTTGGTACATTAGAAGGAAAGGGATAGGGACATTGGAAGGGAAAGGCTAGATACATTAGAAGGGAAGGGATTTGGACATTAGAAGGGAAAGGCTAGGGAACATTAGAAGGGAAGGCTAGGGACATTAGAAGGGGAAGGCTGGGGACATTAGAAGGGAAAGGCTAGGGACATTAGAAGGGGAAGGCTAGGGACATTAGAAGGGAAGGCTAGGGATATCAGAAGGGAAAGGCTAGGGATATCAGAAGGGAAGGCTAGGGATATCAGAAGGGAAAGGCTAGTGACATTAGAAGGGAAAGGCTAGGGACATTAGAAGGGAAGGCTAGTGACATTAGAAGGGAAAGGCTAGGGACATTAGAAGGGAAGGCTAGGGACATTAGAAGGGAAGGGCTAGGGATATCAGAAGGGAAAGGCTAGGGACATTAGAAGGGAAGGCTAGGGACATTAGAAGGGAAGGCTAGGGATATCAGAAGGGAAAGGCTAGTGACATTAGAAGGGAAAGGCTAGGGACATTAGAAGGGAAGGCTAGGGACATTAGAAGGGAAGGCTAGGGATATCAGAAGGGAAAGGCTAGTGACATTAGAAGGGAAGGCTAGGGGTATCAGAAGGGGAAGGCTAGGGACATTAGAAGGGAAGGCTAGGGATATCAGAAGGGGAAGGCTAGGGACATTAGAAGGGAAGGCTAGGGACATCAGAAGGGAAAGGCTAGTGACATTAGAAGGGAAAGGCTAGGGACATTAGAAGGGAAAGGCTAGGGACATTAGAAGGGAAAGGCTAGTGACATTAGAAGGGAAAGGCTAGGGACATTAGAAGGGGAAGGCTAGTGACATTAGAAGGGAAAGGCTGGGAATATTAGAAGGGAAAGGCTGGGGACATTAGAAGGCAAAGGCTAGAGGCATTGATTGACTTTTTACTTAGACTGTCTGATTTAAATTGCCGGTACCATTTTACGCTTGCTATTAGATCTGTGTTAAACCTTGATCAAAAGCTACAACAGCCATGGATATCAACTATCTGCTCTGCTGACGTAAGGGTTTTGAAAAAGAGATATTGACAAGCCCGTGGGAAATTATACAAATCCCGAAAACTTACATCCCGAAGTAATTGATCATAAACGTATGTCTCGTTTACGCTGATCCGTCGGCTAAACTTTAACAATGATGAAGCTTATACAATACCACGAAAAAGATGCAGGTAAGGACGGTAATGTCACTTTTTTACCTCTAGGCACAGGAGAGTTCGAATAGACACAGAGTGCGCTGGTCATCCCATTGCTACACATTATTGAATTATCTGCTGAGAAAAGGCATTTCCGATCAAGTCTTCGTGACTTCTAGTCTAGTATAAGATTCAATAATAGAATTTTACATTTCGCTAATCCACGTTTCTGTTCCTGATACTTTTTGAAAAAAAAGATACGACAGTAAACTATACTAGGAAGATATATATTTTTTTCTAAATGTCCTTCTGGATTTCACGTATTTGGTCCATAGCATCACTGACCAGTCCACGTGAGGCAGTTGAAGGACGGTGGTCTCTATTCATTATTTCACGTATTTGGTCCATAGCATCACTGACCAGTCCACGTGAGGCAGCTGAAGGACGTTGGTCTCTATTAATTATTTCACGTACTTTGTCCATAACGTGAATGACGAATCCACAAAAGACAGCTGCAGGACGTTGTTCTCGAGTCATTATTCACGTATTTAGTCAATAACGCCACTGACCAGTCAACGTGAGGCAACTGAAGGGCATTGTTCTCAATTCATTATTTCATGTATTTATTAATTAATTAATTATCTTTTAATGTTAAATTCACCTGTCGTCGTGTGGTATAATCAAGATTCACTAGTGTCCCTTTATTATCTCCATAGTTTCTCTACATTCTAACTAAAAGGCTTAAAGCACAATAGAAGATGCTCCCTTCCTCTACATATCTTTTCCAATCCTTTCCCGGCTATGATGTAGAAGTTATATGAAGCTGTCTACGAAATAAAATCACATTTCATTTCTGTATATACTCAATTAAAGTCATATATGAGTAATAAATTCAAACACATATATAGTGTCCAGTATTGATAAAACATGGACCAGGTGTTAGAGGATGATGAGCGTCTTCTGCTTCATCAACGATACCCGCCAATCATTGTAGATACGGGAAGCAGCTTTTATTAAGAAATGGAAAATTGGTAAATATGATGATTCCCAAAGCCATCATTTAAACTGTCCCTGCTGGTTACACTTGTATTTAAAGGTCGAGTTAAAAGCTTCAACGGCATTAAGCTTTCACAGACATAGCCATTGAAGTGCTGTAAAATATATTGTGACTAATACAAGTTTAGGGTCCGTAAGCCTACAGTAGCCATACCAATATAATTCGCGTGTATACCGAGCGATGGCGTGCGGTATCCCCAGAGGTCGAGCAAAGAGTTATGTTGAGACGGATTCGCTGTGTGTCCCTCATAAACTAAACAATACAGGGGCAAATGAGAATAGCTACCATTCGATGATCATGTTATTGCAGTTTTAGTTTAATCCCTCCCGTGGTGGTCTCAATGAGACACTTTTAATTGATGTTAACATTTTACGTTACGGCTCCCTCTCTCGTACTTGCGTGTACGATACCGTAAATCTTTGACATTCCCTGACAGCGTTACTGCTCTTTTGGCTGAACGTTTATTTTGATGTCGTTTTTCCACGTCTGTAACAAACCATCAGGTGGCTCGTTTTTTGATTTCACGTTGATACATCGCTATGACGATTAATATGTCCGACTTATGATCCAGGTCCTTTTTCTTCTAACGTCTCCGAGATGTTTGACATACTTGCCCTCATCACCTTAACAACTTCTAATTAACAACACATTTTGGCTAGCATTAAACTGGTCGCTAAATGGAACAGATAAATTCTCATTACATCTCCCCTAATGCGCAAATCCAATTATTTGAATCGAGGGGGAACCATGCAGGTTGTAGTTAGATTAATAGAAATGTTTACGGTTGTGGTTATGATCTAATTTGGAAGTATCCCATTTCCTTGTGGGATTTAAAATTTGCTGCTTGGTGATATGCTTTACTTTGCCGTTGTTACCACAACTGTTCTTATTTCGAGAGCGCGACATTACTTCATAAGCACTGTTTTAAAATACAGGTAGCTTTTGTCAACTGTCTAGCAAACCTCTTCAACCCTATTGGCAGGGAGCAGGCATACCTAGGTATTATCCAAAAGTCGCATGACTGAACATGGCTGGCAAAGCCAGAGGACAGGATGTGGCGTCCTCTGTTTTGGTTGAGGACATGTTTGGAGGCGGCGACGTAAATTGCCTTCTTGACATCAGATTGGATCCAGTGTTTGTCCTGGTCAAACACTCTGGTGTTGTCGGAGTTAGAATTGGGGGAGTTATCCCTCATGTGGACTCCAACGGAAGAGGAATCTCTGCGAATGTATTTGGTAGGCGGTAACACTCCGGAACGCAATTGTACCGTTTAAAGTATATCCGTGAATATGTATCTGTTGATCGCTTTTCTTTCGCTTTCTTCATTTTCTGAATGAAGGTGTCCCTTATATACGTCGTTGTTTTCTTTTTAATGTGGTAACTATGAACAGCTAAACATGTACATGTAAACAGTGTTCATACTTTGGTTTGGTTTGGTTTATTTTGTTTAACGTCCTTTTAATAGCCAGAGTCATTCAAGGACGTGCCTGGTTTTGAAGGTGGAGGAAAGCCGGAGTACCTGGAGAAAAACCACCGGCCTACGGTCAGTACCTGGCAACTGCCCCACGTGGGTTTCGAACTCGCAACCAAGAGGTGGAGGGCTAGTGTTAAAGTGTCGGGACACCTTAACCACTCACTTTATCGTACAATGGCGCCTTACTATATAAGTTAAACCTGTTCTAAAGGACACCTCTATATAAAGGACGCTTGTCTATAACGAACAGACTCATCTGACCCACTCCTTCCAATTTACTTTATAATGAACCTCTGTATAAAGAACACCTGTCTATAAAGGACACTTTTGATATTTTCCCGTTTGTGTCTTTTATAGACAGGTTTTGTAGTATATGCATATCAAATATGCCTCTAATACTTGAATCGGAACATTAAAATTGATCTATTTCTTTGATACAATCTGTTTTCTTAACTCAGGGTCAACCACTGATTTTAACGGAGTTTGTATATACTCAATTATGGAATTTATCTGGACCCAAAAATCTAGACAATGATATCTGTTTTATTAAAATTTGACAAACTCCACTCAAACAGGAGGCACTCAAACACCTAAACACAGATACTTCAAATAAAATATACTTAAAAAGATGTTACTATCTACAAAACTGTATATAATAGAAGTCGTCATCTAAACTCTATTTGTCCAATCATTCTTTTGTAAATTTCTATTCTGTAATAAATAAAGACAGTTTGTTCAATATACCTTGGTTGGTTTTACTTTGACCAAATACGACTAAAGCGTTTTGTCTATATCTTCATATCCATCCATCAGACGAGAAGAGCACATTTTAAGAGTGTAATGTACCCTTGACCAAGAAATACAGGACACACTGTTACCGGTAATAGTTGTAAAGCCAACTTTATTTTATATGAAATGTATCAAAAATATACAAATTCATTGTGATATATACAATGTGTACTTATGCTACTCAGAAATACATTAAATACGCGATGTCGTAACATTGTTGATGCTATACAACTTGGACCAAATAGCCATTTAAATAAAATTAGGCCATCGTTATAAATAAATAAATAAATAAACAGATGTGACCATACACAGACGACGAATAATACATAAGCATCGGCTTGGCATAAACAAAATGAACATTTAAGATCTATAGTGTTCTGTTGTCATGACGACTGAAGAGACATGTTGTCGATTACGATATTCCTCTAAACATGACGGTCAAAGATCGAGTATCAGTAAGTAAATGGCAAATGTCGTCGCTAAAAAAATCAAAACAAACTTATATTTACAGCCCAATGTTGACATTTCATGAATCATAATGTGATTAATGTTATCAGTAGAACAATAGCAAAAAAACCAAAAAAAAAACCGAAATTCATTTACATATTGTACATGATGATCTTATGAACAAGGATGGTTTGGCCTTCGTTGACAGTTTGAGACAGAATATGTGACACGGTGAAGAAGAACACCCTGGGTACTACAGTGAATACCTTCACTTTCGCTCTCTATACTCCTGAAATATGTCAAGGTAAAATTGAAGGATCAGTCACCGCAACATTGTGAAAAAAACCTATTTGATATCCTTTGAAGTTCAAACCACGGCTTGAGGTTGCGGTCAAATTGGCCGGCTTTAAACTTGACTGTCTCTCCTCTGGTTTTAAACTCGGGTGTCTCACCTCTGTGATGCCCGAAAGAAAAGACACCAGCTAACAGATCGATTTGGTTTTTTCCTTGACACCAATCAAGTATGTAAATGTTTGCCTTCGATTTTTCCATGGCATATTCCAGGGGTAAAGAGGGCGAAAGTGGCAATATTCCTGGAGTATCGAGGATGGGTGAAGATGAGTTCAGTGTCTACAGGAATCTAGACAGTATTGAGCAGCCGGACATTGGCCTTGTCTGCACTTAATTATACAATACTGATCAGCCATGCGGTACGCGGCCCTATACTCCGGCGTAGCTCGGCACGGCTGCTGACTTCCGGTTGAACCATGTAGATGGTTTTGTACATTGTGACCGCCAGTGTTGATAGGGAGAAAACCGTTGACAGACTGTACAGATAGATGCCCGGGAGCCGACAGGAGAGATCCGTGAGTAACACTCGGCAAATGTTGCTGATCAGTATGGTGCTGCTGTGGATGGACGATCTGTGGAGCTTGGTGATGTGGCATGTAGCCACTTCCGATATTCTGTGGGATATAACCGGAACCTTGTGAGGAACCCCCCTGGTTGTTAAACTGATGACCACCTAACGGCTGCTGATTTACATGAGGCTGACCGAAAATAGGTTGGAGGGGTTTGACCGGTAAATGTCCATTGGTATGCTGCACCCCTACATTAATTGGTAAAAACCCATGAACGAGTGGATGATGTGGAACGAGGGCAGAACCTTGGTGTATCGGAACGTGTTGTTGTGGCTGACCAATTTGTAGTTGTTGAGGAAAGCTTGCGTGCCCCTGGTGTACTGGGACAGGCTTTGGCTGCACATGACTGGGTACATGCACGTGTCCACTTGGATGCTGTATCTGAGGATGTGCCACATTTATAGGCAAAAAACCATGAACAACTTGCAGGGAAGGCTGGTGATGTTGTTGACCTCCAGTAATTGATGTGTTGACATTTGATCAGTGTGCTGAAAGTTTGGTTTATGTGCTTGGTTCCCGGAAACTGTACCAAGTCCTGTGGCGGTGTGTAACTCGTGGCCTCCCGTCATCGCACCACTTCCGTTTTGACTCTCATCCGTATTTCCGGTGTTGCTTTGAGAAGACTCGGTCGCGATGCTTATATCAGAGCAGCCATAGAACTGTTCCTGAGGGCCACATCCTTTACAGCATCGCTTGGCATCACATCCGTACGAGTTTCCTGTAAATATGGAACATATGATATTTCATACATAATGGCGGTGTAGGGGTTTTGATACCAAATGAAAGATATACCTTATAAATAATTATTATATGTCATCCATATTGCATCAGCAATTTGTTTTGATATTCATAACACTTATATATACATATGTATGTTATATTTTATACTGTAGATGCATTGCTTGAAAATTAATGTTTCAATCCGTTTCAATAGTTAAATATTTTTGTTAATATGATAGCAATAATTTAGGTGTATGCATATTCATATTTGCATTTAAAGGTCATTGCGACGTTTGATACGCTTTGGGAAAACTGAGTTTAGAAATGATAGCCGGTTACAAGGTGGATGAAGAGCAAAAGACGTCTGTATTGAATACATTTCTTTGTTGCGTCAAATTTTAGACGATAATTATTATGATGATACACCTTAGACATTGTTCGTAACCAATGTTCCTTACGCTAACGGAAAGAGACCATTGGACGATTGGTACATTGTTCATAGTTTCCCGAAAATTCTTTTGGAATTTTGATCAATCAGAAGACGGCTTTCTTAGGAGTTTCGGTTCTACTATATACAGTAACGGCGGGCTCCATGGATTACCTTTCGATAGTGAAAGAACTGTTTCAAATGCATACGTTTAAAGCCTTTCTACGCTAGCACGAAAAGCGAGATGGGTAGTTGTCCGTTAAATTCATTGGCCATCAATAGCGCATATATTGCATGTTTTTTCGTGGCGTCCCCCATAACGGAGTTCCGAAGTTTAATACGTGATGGTTTTTGATCGGTTGATATTTTTAGAGCCGAAACGAGATACTTTGTGTCAATCGTCCCAAGGGGTCTGTCCGTGAGCGTCAGAACTGTGGGTTAACGACGATGACCATAACGATGATATTCTATATTTTTACAAAATATTCCCTACCTGTGTTCCACTTCCATTGGAGGAGGCACTGTGAACACGTGACCCTGTCAGGAAGTATTAGTTTTGCCCGGTAAGTCTGTGCACGCCCAACCTCAATGACTCTGGTCTTGCCGTCTGGTTGTTTCAGCACATGCCGGTCAAGACATTCCTGTGTAACAGGTT
Source organism: Pecten maximus (assembly GCF_902652985.1). NCBI lineage: Eukaryota > Metazoa > Mollusca > Bivalvia > Pectinida > Pectinidae > Pecten > Pecten maximus. The sequence goes on along the minus strand of NC_047022.1, from coordinate 15,126,451 downwards.
TAGATGGGTCATTATTTGGGCACAGTCTGAATTCAAAGAACCCATGGTGTGATGCAGTAACCTGGATTTCAATGTCGATGGTGGCGCCCTCTGTATAGTTCCTAGTTATTGTTCCGGTGGCGTAGATTCCGCCGGCCTCGTGTTCACGGGGTCCATCCCAAGGGTCCCCACATACTCCACATTTCCCGCCATTTAAAGACCACTGGCGCTAAGGAAGAAACGATTGGAAATACATATAATAAGCATGAATGTAAACAAACTCAAAATTCAATGTAACCTTACATGCTCTATGAAATTCCTATCTTGCTTTGAAATAAGGTCGGTTTGTGGATATTTGATACTTCAAATTTAGACATTTGTCTCCTTGCCAAGATAATAGAATATTGAGACATCACTTCAGTCGTAACACAGCAAACAGAGAAACGTAGAATTATTTTTGTTTTTTTTTTCTCTAAAAAAAACTACATGAAACCTAATTGATTTGTGATGAACATAACGTATTTTGATCAAGTGGACTGCCTGTCATATTTATAAACGGTGTTTTGACATCACATGCTTCGGGAGAAACAAGGTACGAGACAAACAATAACAAAAACTGTTCAAACCTGAAAGAGAATAATATTTAACAAATAGTGACTGATTCCATTACGAATCGAGGCTATATCTGATGTCAAAATTTTAAAGATATTGCGGATGTTGCTACTGTTAAAAGGCAAACATTCTGGTTTGCTCGTTGTCTTTGAATGTCGTTAATTGCTAATCACCGTTCTTAAATTGCCTTAGTGTGTTTATTGGACTAATCACTAAGCACTAATCAATCATGTCTAAGCATCGGTAACAGAACAGACATACACGTAGGTACTGGTAGGTATTTAAAACATTTTCTTTATAGGGAGATCACGTGGTTTCTACCAGAATATTATAATTTTATGTAGCCTTAGCACGTCGCAAATTAATTACGTCATCAATTTCGACGCACATTTCATGTGACATCAATGATGGCGCGATGAAAAGATTTCATAACACATTACAATTTTTAACTATTTTGTATGTGAGAAAAATAAACAAACGTGGCCTATACCTTGGACAGGGATATCTCAACCTTCGTGTAAGAGTTTGGCTGGCCAACTCTCGGCAAGCTATCGGCCAAACTCTTACACTTGGGTTGAGAAATCCGTGTCCCCGGCGCAGGCCCATGTGTTTCAGCAAGAACAGGAGTGGATTATAGATTTTAGATAGAGACCATGATCAGTTTATAATTTAGTGTGAAATCGATAAGATAACTGCTTAACGAAAAAGACAAATAAAAATTCAGAATTGATCATCACTCATATCAAGGATATAATTATTGTCTCTATGAAACGAACATGTTTTGTACTTCCTGCATTAACCGTTATGGGAGGGATGGAATGGGGAGGGAAGCACTGAGGCAGGTCACATTAGGTGTACATTACAACTGCAACAGTGCAATTAAAATGCTACTACATGTAGTTAAGTGTGATGGAACCCATTAACTGATAATCACTTAGATGACATCCGGTTTCTTATGGCAAATTGATCTAGCTATCCGGTTTTTACTCGGCAAGATATCAAATCGAGCACAGTATCCGGTATCTCTTGACAAAATATCACATTAAGCACTTAACTGCATAGGTTTTTCGGCTGAACTAGACCAGACATCGCCTAAGAAGATTGTTTGTATACTTACATAGAAGCCCCCACAGAACAGTTGATTATCGTTGTAGTTCTTTGGAGAGTGGAATCCACGTCTCCACATACTGGCACGGGAAGGAGGTTCCAACAGCCTCCCGTGACCTCTGACCTCGGCCACATAAAGGGCAAGGAGCACATACGTACAGATCCAACGCAGCATTTTCCCTTTTTGTTTCTAATCTGGAAACAGATTATCACAATTATACGTTAAAATATCAAAGTGGAACATGTTCGCTGTGAATATATTTGTTATAGATTAATAGAATATGTCTCTGCCTTGAAGATGTGACAAAGAATTTCTCAACCCAAGGGGAATTCATGAACGTCTAACCTGAGACTTGCCGAGGGTTGAACATTCATGAATTTCTCCCAGGGTTGAGATTTCTTTGTCACACTCCCAAGGTAGGGAATGATAATTCTTTTTCCAACCACTTCAAATAAATGCATATCAAATCGGTGGTCAACGTATGCTTCTAAACAAATGCATATGGTCGGCGCATGAACATCTTCATTTGAAGAAGTACCCATCACAACCCAAAAAAATGCATCCCGATATCATTATACAAGAAAACTTAGGTATAAAATTAATTCACAATATTTATTAAAAAAGATACTGAAATAAGGTATCTGTGATACTATTCTGATGTTAACAACGGTACATGTCATTTCATAAAACTGTGTCTCATACGCATATTTTAACATTAAATAACAACGCGGGTTTGATTAGATGAGGAACTCATCCTTGCGCTTAAACATGGTAGTTGCGGCGATTAAACGTAAGTCAAAGGGGTTTGAAATGAATATTTATGATTTTATATAAAAACTATTTTTATTGCATATATATACTTTTTATTGCATATGTATTTGTAAGTATTTAACACAAATATAAATATTGTACATAAATATATTGTATTGCATATAAATATCTTTTATTGCATATATATTTATTTTATTGCACCCATATTTACAATTATTGCACATAAATATTTTTTATTGTATATGCATGTATATTTACAATTATTGAATATTGTAACGTTTGACACGCCATAGTCGCCGTTTATATCGCCGCTTTTGATTGGCGAATAGAGCAGTGTAATAAATCTTATGTGAAAAGAGTCCAACAATAAAAAGATTTTTTGCAGGTACAGACTAAATTCTAAAGATCAACTTTAATATATTTTATGCTATGGAGTTATATAACACAAATACAGCGGAGATCAGATTTAGAGGACCCTCCGTTTGTATGTGTTATACCTCAATAACATCAAAAATGTATTCAAGTTAATCCTTTAATATATATTCAATAAAAAATTATTTAATATAATTTTAATAATTTTACGCTTTGGTTCTTAATTCTATAAATAACAAAAATACATTATTATATTACTTATAGTGTAAGTGATATCTTTTCTACGACAAATGACATGAATGAATGCCAGTAATATTACGATCAAAAACTGGTATAATTCTACATCTTTTTGAAACATAACTATTACAAGCATGTTTTTTTCCTACCTTTTTGAAACATGAGTATTACAAGCATGTTTTTGTTCCAACTTTTTTGAAACATGAGTATAGCATGTTTTTGTTCCTACTTTTTGAAACACGAGTATTAAAAACATGTCTTTTGTTCCTACCTTTTTTGAAACAAATGAAAATCACTAGTTCTTCGTCGTACAGCTTTACTTCAATCTGGTCTCCAAGCTTGTTCTAGATTTATTTATACGTAAACATATTCTCGCCAGGACAAAGTGGTATTTATCATAAAATTATCGGATATTTCACGTGTCAAGTACTAAAGCAGCGCTCAGTCTTTGTTTGCTTTAAAGTGACAACATTTCAACCAAACGCGTATTCTCAAAAATTAATGGACTTTAAAAATTCCTCTGTTTCTATCCGGGAGAAGAGAAATTAGAAGGGGGATTTTGTTTAGGTTTGAGCCAGTTCAAGTAGGATGTTGCCCTAGAGTCGTTCTAACTAACAGATAATGGTTAACACGATGAACGGCCATGACAAGGCGCACCTTAACGGAACAACATGACGTCACTTGTTTTTAATTAAATTGAACTTCAGAGATTAAGGGGTACTTACAAATGTCAGCACATATTGTCACCGATATCACCACAGAGTTCTGAAAACAAAGTCTGTTTACATTCTTAGGAATACCTTATCCTAGTAACGCTACTTCCGGTTAATTACATGACAGTTCATGCGTACTAGGGGATCGATATGTGGTATGTTACGTAGCCCCTTTTAATATTTTCTATGTCGCATTTCCGCATCTTTTCAATTTAGATATATACACAGCTTTTAAACTTTCTTCTATTGGCAAAATATGCGTTATTTCCAGATAACCTTTCAAATTTTCAAAAGTAAATAAAACAAATTAATAAACACTTGCTTGAGAAAACCTTCTATATGATCCGTAGCTGTACTTTCGCAATGATATAACTGAACAGTAACAACAAAGAATATCGGCACTCCCATACGAACTCAAAGTCAATGAAACGAGGGCAAGAAAGGGGAGGAAATTGTATGAAGATCCATGAAGAAGTACAAGGAGAATACGACCAGGTGTGTCGGGGAGGTAACCGTCTTCTGTTATATCAACGGCACCTGCCAAGCAAATCATCTGATTTAGTCACATTCATTGTACAAAGTACACGTTCATTGTTTTAATATTGAATTAAAACTATGCTTTTACCTTTTCAATCATTAAAACACTTTATATAAGATAAATAGACAATTTAAAATTCAGAATTGAATTTTAAATAAAATAAGATACACTACATATTCTGATATAAATTCTTTACTTTCTCTTTCATTTTTGCATGTCTGGTTTTGAAATAACGTAGCATACTAATAACGGCAGTATTTTCCTTCCGCCTTCCCTTCTGTATAGTTTATAGGCAGTGTTAACTTACAGTAATATTGGGAACAATCTCACTTTGTGAGAGCTTATACCAATGGTAAAGCGTAATGCAGACATACTCTAGACATCTTCTTGACAAATGACTTTCTAATGATACAGAAAATAGGATGGACAAGAAGGGAATGCGTTGCTACAGGTTAATTCACTGAATGAGTCTTGATCAAATTGGCTCAGCAAAGTAAAATGAATAAACTTTTGACTCAGTACGGAGTACATTAAACCAGCATCCCCGGATAACACGATACATGTATGTACATGTCTGTCGGTTTACAGTTTATTTTTAGGCTTCCAGACTTTAAGAATTAATGCAATGTTAAAACATGTTTACATGTTTCTTGGTGTATATATTTAGATAATAATAAAAAAAAATAGTTTCTTTCATGACCCACTGAATTCAAGATAACGAGGTATCACTGTACTGACATATCAATGAATTTCTAACTAATAATAAATGGTTGTTTTAATTCGTTAAAGTGCAAGTTTATCCGTTAATGCTTTGTTTTCTGAATAAAGTGTTTCAATTTCATTGCTTTTTTTTATCAGCCATATGTTTAATAAATGATCCGTGTATTGTAAAAACAAAAACAAAGAAAAAAAACTTTACCGCCCGGTATAAGTTGAACCAATCGTTACCGCTCGGTATAAATTGAACCAACCGTAACCACTTCGTATAAATTGAGCCAACCGTTACCGCTCGGTATAGATTGAACCAACCGCTCGGTATAGATTGAACCAACCGTTACCGCTCGGTATAGATTGAACCAACCGTTACCGCTCGGTATAGATTGAACCAACCGTTACCATTCGGTATAAATTGAACCAACCGTTACCACTCGGTATAGACTGAACCAACCGTTACCATTCGGTATAAATTGAACCAACCGTTACCACTCGGTATAGATTGAACCAACCGTTACCACTCGGTATAGATTGAACCAACCGTTACCGCTCGGTATAGATTGAACCAACCGTTACCGCTCGGTATAAATTGAACATACCGTTACTGTTCGGTATGAACTGAACAAATCGTAACCGATCGGTATAAATTGAACCAACCGTGACCGCTTGGTATAGATTGAACCAATCGTTACCACTCGGTATAAATTGAACCAACCGTAACCGATCGGTATAAATTGAACAAACCGTAACCGTGCCGTAAAGATTGAACCAATCGTTACCGCTCGGTATAGATTGAAACAACCACTCGGTATAGATTGAACCAACCGTGACCGCTCGGTATAGATTGAACCAATCGTTACCACTCGGTATAAATTGAACCAATCGTTACCGCTCGGTATAAATTGCACGAAAGGAGGTTTTAGCCATCGTGACTTTTCCAATATTATGCGTTAATTTACCAAAATGAAGTTCCTGATATTTATACAATTAATATTTTAATAATGTAATCAATAATATGGGTACGATTGCCATATTGTCCTAACCAGAACTAGGTCACTATTAATGGCCAGTATCACAGCCACTACTTAGCCCCGAAGCGACAGTTATGATTTACCAACCAGTGGCGTCCATACATGTCCAGCTAAAACTGGCCGTAGTTAGACTTAAGTATCGGGTATCCTAGGTTTATTTATTCATTTAATAAATGGGGTTTACGTCTGTTATTAGATCTTTCAGAAGACTAGTGTAACCTGGGTTGTCCAGGACCTGTTGTTGGAATGTTTCACCGGAGGTGGCCCTTCGCCTTGGGTTCCTTGTAAACAAGAGGATTACAGCCAGCGGTCAGGGGAATCCTGAGTTATTCACAATGTTCTCACACGTAAACATACTTGTTCCAAACCTGAAATATTGTTTTTCATATTTTCTAATTTAGTCAGGCGACCACTTCACGTGCTGTTCGATCTGTTCATCGACCCTATCTTTGTATGGCAACAGCTGACGTATTTCTGCTTTTCTATGTCTCCAAATTTATCCTTTATGGGTTAAATAATGTAATGTGGCAAAATGGCTTGACCTATCTTGATATCACTTTATCTTAAAATTACTGTACAGGTGGCGCTTTAGATTGGTCGGAAAACTCCATCAATGCTCCTCGGGATAAGTTTTATTGCACAATTCGTTGACTTTTGAACGAGAACGCAACTTGTTATTAAAATGTCACATAAAGATCTACTAGACTTAATCGATATCATTAAGTTTGAGAGGTGATTGGAAATGAAGAGGCAAAAATTTCGTTGAGAAAAAATCATAAGAGTGCCACATCGCCTACTGCAGTAATCTGCTTCCGACTTTTAGTGTTTGGGAACAAAGTGTATTTAAGCTATTTTAAACCTGACTGGTATTTATATGAATGGGGATAGCTTTACAAATGTATATATATATATTTTTTAATGTAAAAAAAATATTTTATAGTTTTCTTGGCTTTACAAATAATTATGCAAAAATATACAGATGGTGTCGGTGAGAGGTTGGTACGAGGTATAGATAATATAAATGTAATATAGTTTCCGGTGAAGGGTAAGAGCGATATAAATACATGTACATGTATATATATATATACTGTTATTTTTACTATAGTGTCGGTTGTTTTAAAGATGTTGCCCTGTATTGTCTTTTTTTTTGACTACTTGTCATTAAGATGAAAATTCCCGCTACAGTCACATATTGAATCCGTTATTAATTACTTAGGTGACACCTATTATATAATAATTTCAAAAACTCGTCCTTTGTCCGGTAAGATAGTGATCCAGCCCATAATGACGACTTTGATATCACTGATAATGACACTGTTTTTGACCAACTAGATGCTCCTATTTTATTACAAGATGTTATTCGAAAATTGAAATGTGGTCAATCACATGAACCTGATGGATTGCTAAATGAATGTTTAAAAGCTGGCGAGGAAGTACATTTTCCAACTTTATCTACGATGTTTAATTATATACTAGAATCTGGTTATTTTCCTTCTAATTGGTCGCCAGCCATTGCTATTCCTGTTCAAAAGAAATATGTTTTAATTACCATGATAATTTTAGAGGTATTAATTTGATTAACTGTCTCTGTAAACTTTTTACTTCTGTAAAACGTATTTTAGATCTGTATACAAAACATGATCTTATTACTGATGCAAAATTCGGATTTCTTCAAGAACTTAGTACGATTGATGCTGTTTTTGCTTTATATCTATTTTAACGAAAACTTTATCTTCGAAAAAACGTTTGTACGGTTGCTTTGTTGATTTTCGCAAAGCGTTTGGTTTTGTGGATAGGTTAAGCTTATGGCGTAAGCTGACAAAGCTTGTTATTCGAGGGAATATGTTATCTGTCGTTACGTCATTGTACACATCAGTGAAATCTTGTGTATCATTTAACGGTAAATGTTCCAATTATTTTGAGAACAATGTTGGATTAACAAGGGGAAGTTTTATCTCCTCTTTTGTTTTTAGTATTTGTTAATGACTTTGAAACCTCATTTTTTTTAAAATGGTGCAGCAGAATAAGACTTTGGTGAATTAAGTTTTGTTTTTGTTGATTTACGCGAATGACTAAGTGCTGTTTACTGAAACTATTAAAGGTTTACAGGGTCTTTTAGATAATCTGAATGATTATTCTGCTAAATGGAAACCTAAAGTTAACACTGAAAAAAACAAAATCGTTGTATTCAGAAAATGGAGGTCGAATACGAGATAGAGAAAGATGGATGTACAATATAATGATGTGGCGATGGAGGTTGTAGATGTGTTTAGCTATTTAGGAGACTTTTTTTTTAAATATACTTAGTCATATACAGAAACGTTCAACTGATCAAGGACGAAAGGCCATGTTTTCTCTTTTTTCTAGCTGTTTTAACTTGAGCCTAAACTGTACAACGTTATCTAATTTATTTGACACGTATCTTTGCAGTGCATTACATTATGCATGTGAAGTTTGGGAATCTACAAAAGATTTAGATATTGGGATAGTACATTTGCACTTTTGTAAGAAGATTTTAAAAGTTAAGAAGTCGACTTGTAATGCAATGGTGTATTTTGAATTTTTAAGAAGTAGCAATATAGGTAATTGCGTTAACGGGGCTAATTATGTCAAACAGTGTCTTTTCTCTCTCGGATTCGCAGATGTATGGACAAATGACTATTCCTATATCCATAAAAGTATTTTGTATTTGATAAAACAAAGAATATTTGATCAAAGCCAACACTATCTGAGAGGTTTATAAGAGGTATCACCTAAATGTGTTTTATATCAGTACTTAGTAAACCAACATACCCTACAATACTATCTGACAAAGTTTATTC